>NW_006921599.1:19821955-19837567 GCF_000298275.1 Orycteropus afer afer
AGTGGCTGCGATGATGGGCTCGAGTATAGCTGGGATTGTGGGGCTGGTGCGGGATCGGGCAGTGTTTCGTTCTGCTGTGCATGGGGTCGCTACGAGTCGGAAACGACTCGACGGCACTTAACAACAACAACAACAACAACAAATACATTGTGTAGAAATATCATCTGCCAGACTTACGTATGGTTGTGGGTATAGTCCTGTTCAGCCACCCATACCTGATTATTTACCTGTGTATCCACTCACAGATTAATGTTTGTTATTATTGATAATGCTGGGTCTTGTATGTAATAGTGTTTACCTTTTATGTCTGTAATTCTTGTGTACCTCTGTGTCATCCTTTTCCATAGTGATATTCTGCTGGCCACCTATTTTTTGTATATTGCTTTTCCTTTACCCAAATTAACATGTGTCTCTTACCTAGTTAGTAATTTTCCCTCCCTACCCTCCCATCCCTGGTAACCATCAAAGAATATTTCTTTCCATGTGTAACCTTTCCTTGACTTTTTGTAATAATGGACTCATATATGATATTTGTCCTTTTGTGATTGACTTACTTCACTCAGCATAATGTCCTCCAAGTTCATCCACGTTATGAGATGGTTTGCAGATTCTTCATTATTCTTTAATGAAACTGGTTTGTTTTTAATATAGTTACTCCTTTTTAATGTTTTTGTCTACTAATTCTCAAGCTCTGTTAATTCTGTTTTGGTTTCGATTGACTGATTTTTCTCCTTTTTATTAGTCATATTTTCTTTCTGAGGATGCCTAGTAATTTTTGATTGGATGCTAGATTTATTAAATTTTACCTTGTATTCCTATAAATATTTTTGACCTTTATTCTGGATGTCATAAATTGCTTTGAAACAGTTTGATCCTTTTGAGTGTGATTGGAGCCATGCTCAGTCCAGGGCTAGTTATTTTCTGCTACTGAGGCAAGACCCTTCTGTATACTCTATTCAATGCTCCATGGAAAATCAGGGTTTTCCATCTGACTGGAGGGAACAGACATTATTTCTAATCCTGAGAGAGTTCTTGGCACTGATAATGCCATTCTTTTGAGGTCATTTTTTCCCCAAGCTTTGGGTAGTTTCCACACATGTGTGCACTGATCAGTACTCAGCTGAATATTTGAAGGCCATCTTCTGTGGATTTTCAGAATTCTCTGTGTAGCTCTCTCCTGTCTGGTTCTCTTGTTTTGTGGACGATAGCTGTCTTTGTCTCTCTGAATTCTCAGCTGTTTTCAAAGCAGAGTCTCTGGACTTTCTTGATTGTCACTCCATATACCTCAATCTGGAAACTATTAAGGCAGTAAGCTGGGGCAATTGTAGGGCTGACTGCATTGCTTTCTTGTCTTTCAGGGGTCAGTATACTTTAAGTAATATTCAGTATTTTGAAAACCGTTGTTTTACATATTTTGACCATTTCTGGGTTGTTTGAGATGGGAACTGATAGCATAATGTTTGAGATCATATATTCATGTAACATTTAATAGACTAAAATTAAAAGGGGAAAAAAAACCCAATTATTTAGAAAGTTAAAAGAAAATCTTTTGGCATAATGAGAGCCTGCTTTTAACTACTTCTTAACCATGGCAGGATATTTTGTCTTTATTGAAGATTTATGTCTCTTCACGTTTTCTCTTTATAAATAGTAGAGCCCAAGAGGAGAGACAAAGCAGATAGGATCGACTTCATTGCCTCTGCAGGTTTGTGTACTCAGAGAAGCTGAAATGTGTGAAATTTCAAGAAGGTAATAGAGAAGTCTGGGAGTAGAGTTTATCTGGGCACCAAAGAATCATTTGGAAATAAGTACAGGATGAGAAGAGTGAAGAATCTAACTAAAGAGAGGCTTTTGAAGCACAGTATTTTTGAGTCTTATCTTAAAGATAATTTTTTTGGTATGTTATTTACTGATTTCAAATCCACCTTTAGTATATGTTGGAAAATTTATCAGGCCGAAGGAGTCAATCATGAAATACTACAGAAAAGTTGAATATGAAATGGGAAACAAAGCTTACTATCATGAAACTCTTTATAGTCTCTTTCAATTCTGGGTGACATTTGCAAAACTATGTTGCTGATGAGCTTTTGAAGGGTGTTGTAACTGCTTGTGATGGTCTTAAGAATAAATACTTTATTTATTGGATGTCTTTTTGCCAGGTTCTACATGAAGGAGATCTGGTGGTGCAGGGTGAAGCACCCAGCTGCTAACCAAAAGGTCATTGGTTTGAACCCATCAGCCACTCTGGAAGAGAAAGACGAGGCAGTCTGCTTCCATAGAGATCTATAGTCTTGGAAACCCCATAGGCAGTTCTGCTGTGTCCTGTAGGGTTGCAGTGAGTCAGAATCGATTCAATGGCAGTGGGTTTGGTTTTTTTTTTTAGTATGCCAGGTCCATTTCATATATTATCTAGTCCTCTTGACAAATCCTGTGAGGTATGTGGTGTTAATCTTAAAGATGGAGACTTTTAGGCTTTGAGGCTTAAGTAGTTTACTTAAGGTCACAGTAGTAGTAAGTAGGGATTGTGCCCAGAACTTTGGCTCTCAGGCATGCATTCTCTTCCTCCTCATCACACCCATTGTTTGTGTGTCTATAGTTACATCATCTGAAGATAGAGATTCTTGCCTGGCATGAAAGAGGAAATAATGAAGAACCGAAAGTAATTCTTAGGTTATTAGTTTCTTCTGGTCACTAAATTAACAGATAAAAGGGGAAGAGTAGCCTGTTTAACCTACATTTTATGTTTTCCATATTCTGAATAAAGTAATTTTTGTTGGAATGCCCACATTGCTAAGTAAAATGTTACCTATTTAAAAAAATATTTATTTTGATCCATTATGCATTCTTGTTAAAGGCCTCTCAGATTTTTATATCAAATGTCACCTGGAATCATAGACTATTACAGTACTAGAAGAGAGATTCAGAGAACTCTTTTTCAAAATACAATCACATGACCCTGAGCACAGTCTTAAATAAGCAGATAAAAGCAGAGTTATGAAGAGAGGGGGTGATGTCTACAGTTATTTTACCCTTTCTCTTTTTCTTGGAAGGAGTTGTAAGAAAAGAGTAAAGCTGAATACACTCAATGCTTGTATGTATGTGTGTATGTTTAATGCTTTTTTGTAAGACCCGTTATTAAGAATTTTAAAGAATGTTATTCTGAGATAGTTCTTAATAGATAGGTTGATAGGATAACTTACATCTGTTTTATGTTGTTACAGAAATAAATTAACATGTATATAGTAGACTCTAGACCAATTAATAGAAATGGACATCATGGTTGGTACGGTAGAGGATCAGGGAAGACAAGGGGAACCCTTAGTGAGGAGGATTGGCACGATGGCTGGAACAGTGGGCTCAAACATACCAGCTATCATGACAATGGTACAGGATTTGAGCAGCATTTTTTTCTCTTATACATAAGATTACTTGTGAGTCCAGGTTGACTTGATAGCAACTACCAACAACAAAAGTAGTAGACTCTAAGCTGTTACCACTTAGATAAAAATTTTCTCTTCTGGAAAAGGGAAACATTTAGTGTTTGTCATATAAAAAATATTATTACTTCAAATCATGTCAGAAGCCTATTTCCCAAGTTAGGAAGTTCCTTGAACTAATAAAAATAAATTCTCCATTGTACAATGTTCCTCTCTATCCAAAAAATAAACAAGTAAATAAAGTCCAGTGTGTTATATCATGGAGAAGAATATTATTCCATTGCTGACATATAGTTAGTCATTAGTTGTATTCAGTAACATACCTTTCTTATTTAAGGGCCCATCTGTTGAAACTGTGATTGATACTAGTAAAGAGGAAGCCATTTGTTTTTTAGTTTGTGCGCATGGGATAAACGACAATATGCCTGAAGTTGCCTGCAGTCAAGTTCTTTACAATTGGTTTAGTCAAACAATTGGAGCGAGTGGCACCTTGGGAAACCAGAGCCGGAAAGAACATGATAATGCTTGTTTAGTGTCTTTATCTACCCTCAACAAAGATGATATGTTATAAAAAATAAATAATACATAAGTAAGTTATTTGACGGGATTTGCATGATATACTTTGGTTCTAATGCTGTCAAACTATTGGTGCTTGGTTTTTGATCGCAGCTGTTGTGATGAAAGTTGGAAAGGAATATTCACAATGAGGCATAAACTTTTAAAGGAATGACTTTCATAGGTATTTTTGATTTTAGGACAATACACTAATAAAACTTAAAATTGTGAGATGTTTATAATTGATTCCTTTTCATGTCTTTGACTTTATCTGTGTTGTGAAATAAAGTTTTTAACTGCCTGTATGGACTGCAGCCGAATTACTGGCCTATGGGAAACACTGGCTTTTCCATCACAGACTTCTACCTGCACATGTGAAACCAATACATGTGTGCACCATCACTCTTTTGCTGCTTCCATCTGGGCTGTTGGATACTTTCTTTTGTTTTTTTTGTAAATGCATTTTGAATTTGAAATTACATGCTGTTGTTTTTTGTCCATCTTCCTTTTCTCCTCCTCTGCTTAAACTCATTGTAGGGCCATTAACACATTTCCAGGCCAGGCTTCTCCTTCCCTCACTCGCTCTTTCCTTTCCTTCCTTTCTTCTGTGAATAAATCTTATCCAGATGATGGATGTAAAACAAAATAAAAACCGCACAAGTTAGCAAAGTATAAAAAGTAGGGAAATATGGCAGTAAAATTCAGTTGTAGCTTAGAATGTTAAGCCTTCAATAATTCTTTCAGAAAATGTCAGTGGTAGTCAATTCTGTGTGTTTTTGCATGACTGAAAATGTTTCATAGTTGTTGGACTGGATGTGAATTCTTAGATTGCAAATCATTTTTTTCACTGAATTCTGAGGCATTTTTTCCTTTTAGAATTCAGTCTGATAGATGAGAAGACTGATGGTAAACTGATGTTTGCTTTCTCTGTATTTTTTCCTTTTCCAGAAACTTTTAGGAACTTACCTCTAGCTTCTTTAATAGCAGAAGGGTATTTCCAGGTGTGGATGGTTTTTCTCATTCATTGAGCTGAACACTCTGTGGATTCTGTTAGTCTTAGCCCTAGAAAATACTCTTCCTTTATGTTTTCATCCACACCTACATTCCTGTTTTCTTCTGGTAATTCTGTTATATGAAAGTTTTTGTAAACTGGCTATCTCTGCCTCTTAACTTTTTCCTCATCTTTCCTGTCTTTTTGCTTTACTTCCTGGGAATTTCCTTGGCAGTGGTATATTAAAACAGAAATAATAGTAGTTCACTTTAGAGCATATTTAAAAATCCGTATGTGCATTAACTATACCTAAGGGGGTCACTATGAATCAGATTCGACTTGATAGCAGTGAGTTTGGTTTTTTTGGAAGGAAGTTTATATTCAGCATCTCATATTTTCATGTAGATTATTCATATTTTTTATTGTATATACATAGTATTAGTTTTATATGCTAGGATGACTGCCTCTTTATTTTATCATCATTAACTTTTGACTTTGTCTTTCATGTCTCTCTGGAATTTTTCCACATATCTATGTTGTAGATTACTTTATTTTAACTGTGTACACGTGGGATCACCATGAGTTGGAATTAGCTTGATGGCAGCACCACTAGTCAGGTAGATTGTAGGGTACCCCTTTGTTGGAATTTGTTCTTTTTCTTTTGATTAGATCACAATTTTGGGAAGAACACAAAGTACTATTTTCATCATATATCAAGGGTATATACCGTCAGCATGATTTATGACTATTGACGTTGACCTCTATCATCTTGCTGAAGTAGTATTTGTCAGGTTTCTCCACTGTAAAGTTATTATTCCTTTCTTTCCATACTGTCTTTTTTTTTTTTTTTTTTAATTGTGATTTGGGCAAAAGTTTACAGAGCAAATTCACTTTCCATACAGCAATTCACATACACTTTGTCTCATGATTGACTGCAATTTCCCACAGTGCAACAGCTCTCCTCCCACTTCCTCCCCAGCTACCTCTTCTCTGTTTCTTTCCCTCTGTGCACTCCTGCCCCCTAAGCTATGTCCCTGTGCATACACAACCCTTCTATTCTCCCATGATTGTTCTCTCCAAGGAGTGAACATCTACCTAGTGTAAATGTTCACCTCATATGCCTGTCTTTGTTTGGCTGGAAGCCACAGGTTTGGGTTTAGTTCCAGACCTGAAGGGCACCTAGGGGCCATAGTCTCAGTGGTTCCATTGGACTCTGTCAGACCAGCAAACCTGGTCCCTTTTTTTTTTTCAAATGATTTTGAGTTTTGTTCCACATTGTTTTCCCACTCTAGCCAGGATCTCCTACATAGATCCCCCTCGGAGTGGTTGATAGTGGTAGTCAGGCACCATCTAGTTCTTCTGGTCTCATAGTTTTGTAGGCTGAAGATCGCATGGTATACCAGTCACTTGGACTAATTGTTTCCATGCATCTTTGGTTTTGTTCATTCTTCTTTGCTCTGGCTGAGAAGAGACCCATCGTTGTTACATCCAGATGGCTGCTTGCAAGCTTTTAAGATCTCAGTCACTACTTGCCAAAGTAGGAGTTGAAACAAAGTTTTATGTAGTATGTTATGCCAATTGAGCTTGATGTCCCCTTTGACTATGGTCCCAAGCCCACAGGTCCAACTTCTCAGTCCCTCTGGGTAGCTGGCTGTGGCCAAGAAGTGACTATAACCCTGTCCCTTGTCAGCTCTACTATATACCTGAGAATTCTTACAGAACATAGCAATACACTTGTAGAAACATTGTCTGCCAATCCTATACATGGCCTTGGGCACACTACCCCTGCATAGACATACCTAATAGTCTAGCCTGTCCACCCATCTATCCTCCCATATATCCATGTTTGCCTTCACTGACAATGCAGTACTGTATGTGCAAAAGGGTTCATCTTTGTTGCCTGTTGCTCCCATGTATCTCTCTATGTCTTCCTCTTCCTTAGTGCCACCATGTTGATCACTCACATTTAGTACATTGCCCTTCTCTTCACCTAAATCATCAGTACTTGTCTCTACTTATCTAACAGTGTTTCGTCCCTTCCCCTCTCACCCCTGGTAACGAACAAAGAAAATTTCCTTCCATACATAAACCTTTCCTTACCATATTGTTCTTTTTATATAGAAATCACACACTTAAGAAATGGGGAGTTACGCTACTCGACCTTTGGTATGGAGTATCTGTGTGATTTATTTAGAGTTTTTCTGCATGAGAGATTTATCTCTACTCTGTTTATCAATTTATTCATTTGTTTCTTTATATCAGTATAAACTCCAGAAAAAAAGTGAAACTCACTGCCATCAAGTTGATTGTAACTCATAGCAACCCTTCCTTGGGTTTCCAAGGCAGTATCTCTATGGAAGTAGATTGCCTGGTTTTTCTTCTGAGCAGTGGCTGGTGGGTTTGAACTGCCAGGCTTCTGGTTATCAGTGAAATGCCTTAGGCACTACACAATCAGAGCTCCCAATATGTCAGTATGGACTCATGGAAATATATTTTATACTTTGGGTTATAATTCTATGCTACTTTATTTTGTTGCTCAGATTGTTCCACCTGTGTCCATTGTGAGCTCTTTCATTTGGCTCTGTATTCATCAACATAATTTTTGTTTTTGAACACTTCCTTACTTTCTGGTACTACAAAATGCTCCGGGTTAATCTTGTATAATCCCTGCCCCAGTTATAAAATGAGCCAAAGAGCCCTGGTTCCTTTCTTGGAGAATGGTTTTAGAAACCAAGATCTGGGTGCTAGGTGTGCTTGTTGATACTAGGTGTTATGTCTTTAGGCCCTCTCAACTGAAAAAGATACAGATGTGTGTATACTTCTGTTTCTATACACATCCCTATGAATATTTCAGGTATAGCAAGGACCGTGAGGCTGGCACAAGAGCGGGCAGTGTTTCATTCTGCTGTGCCTAGGGTTGTTATTAGTTGGAGATGACTCAGTGGCACCTAACAACAACAACATGATTATTTATGTGCCCATCTGCATCTATATTAAGTTGAACATGAGTTATTGATGTCTCTCTAATCCTTTACAACTACCATTTTTTAAGAATATTTTTTAAGAGTTTATGATAATTCTATCCTATACTGGAATAGATATCCTTTTCTGTTGTTTAGTCTTGACTTTATATTGAAATTGAGTCAATATTCACCCATAGATATTTCATTTCAGACTCCTATTGCTCAATTATTTTCATTCTTCTGTGGGTTATCTATTCGAAGTCCTTCCCCTCCCCTACAGAAAGTATTCATGGATGGTATGTTTCTTAAATATTCTTAAATATTTACCTTACTCACTTGTGTGAAATTGTATTTTTTTAAAGTAAGAATTGGGTCCTATTAATGAGCTGTTGGAGAATTTTATCCATTTATGTTTTTATCCTCATAGTCTTGCTTTCTGATTTTGGATTGATAATGTGGAGAAAGGGAAAGAAGAATAACATTGGATGGATTATTGAATTTTTTGCACCTATTTTTGTTTGCTCTGCCTCCTGATGACATTTTTCAGAAGTTTGTAAATTGTGCTTGGGTTTCTTCCCTGAGAAACACAATTGGTGTCTTCTTTGCTAATTTTATTATTTGTATGGTTCATTGAGTTTTGAGAAAGATAGACTAATTCTATGTTATTCTTCCATCTTTCATCTTGACCATAGTGTTTTCTCTGTAGAGTCTTTTTTACTCTACCTGACTGCCTTCTCAAATTTACTTAGCTACATTTTAAGTAAATAGTAATAAAATATTTTCATGCCTAAGCATATTTATGGTGACTAATTATTTTGTTTTTGTATAGATTTTTTGGAAAAGAAAATGTATGTTAAAGGTTATTTTGTCCATTGGTAAAGTAATGATATATAAATCTCTGTATTCCCAGGACAAAGTAAGCTAGACTTTTTAAAAAATAAACTATTCTACTCTTACTGGTTGTTGGAGAAAGCTCATTCATCTTTTAGCAAAAATAGAAAAACAGCTTAACTCTTCTTTATATATTTTTGGTGAAATATTTACCTTTATTTTAGAAAAATGATATTTTACAAAGTCTTAAGATAATCTATATACATGTTAACTCTGTAAGCGAAGAAAGCAAGCTAATGAGTTTATTCAATGATTGGTTTGGGATATGGAGAAGGGATGTGATATAATAATATAATCTGCTGCTTAGACTTATTCTGTAGCACTTAGGTTATTCAGTGTATTAAAGGGTTTAAAATGTGATCCTTCATAATATACATTCCCCAAACTCTGTGGGAAAGGAAAATTGCTATGTTGTGTTCAAACCTTCTTAAAATGAAACCTTATTGCTATAGTTTACAATGGAAATTTTTGCTGTGTAAGTTTTACAAAAGTAAGTCAAGGATGCAGTTAATTATTTAAAGGGGAAAGTTTTGTTGGTTTTGAAGCTATGAAGAAAGAAAGGTAGCATTATCTGATAGTACCTTATTACCAATATATTTTGATGTATTTTAAAATATATTTAATAACAGCAGTGGTTAAAGATGCAGAGTCTGGAGACAGATTGCTAAATTCAAATCTAATCCCACTTCCTCCATTTGATAGTGTGTGACCTTGTCTAAGTTACTTTTTCATCTGTAAAATGAGGATAATCATATACTTGCTTACAGAATTTTTCTAAGTATTGAATGACTTAATGCATATAAAGCACTTAGAGCCTGGCACCAAGAAAGTGCTCTATAAATGATAGCTGTGATAGTATTGTGTTTTTGGGAATCTTGATTTACTTTAGGTGCTTACTTTGAGGGGGATTGACCTTCATTTTAAGTAAATAGTAATAAATTATTTATTTGGAGTTCATAAGATCAGATTCTATTCAATTTTGGAGAGTTTCCTAGCTAATTCAAGGAGTTTGTTTTATGGACAGGCATTTGGGAGTTTGGGGTAACCACTAGGATGAGATGTTATGAAGAAGGGATGGCTGGTCTGTTTGTATGTCCTTGGGTAGCAAAACATTTGTCCTCAACTCTAATTTAGAGATTGGCATTCGAACCCACCCAGCAGTGACACAGAAGAGAGGCCTGGTGATCTGCCTTAAAGATGACAGCCAAGAAAACCCTATGGAGCGGTTCTGTCTGGTAATGCATGGGAACGCCATGAGTTGAAAGCGGCTTGACAGCAATATGTTTGTTTTTTGGGTTATGGTCAGCTCTTGGTAGGGACCTTTTTTTCACGAGCAGAGTAGTATTTAAGCTGAGACCCATAGAGACAAGCAGGACCAAACCCCACAGGCTCTATCATTAGTCAATGAAGGAAACTCCTTAGATTTTATAATTTTTTTTTTCTTCTCCCTATGTCTTTTCTTCCTTCCTGATGATGCTTCTTGTAATCTTTATGTCTGTTGCAGGAGTAGTCTGGTCAGATAACAAGATGCCTAGTTGCTACCACATCCCATATATACTGTGAAAATCCTGCTGTTGATATAATTGGATCTCTGACTATCTTCACCTTAATACTGTATAAACCACCCTCTACCACCTCCAGTACCACAAACAACTTTCTGAACCTGGGCTATGATTTTTTAAAAAAATTTTTTATTGTGTTTTGAGTGAAAGTTTATAGAGCAAATACATTTTCCATACAGCAATTCATACACATTTTGTTTCATGACATTGACTGCAATCCCTACAATGTAACAGCTGTCTTCCCACTTCCACCCTGTAGTTACCTCTTCATTATGTCCTTCTTTCCTGTGCATTCCTGTTGCCTGAGCTATCTCCCTGTACAAATACTGCCCTTCTGTTCTCCCGTGATTGATTGTTCTAAAGAGTGTATATCTACCTGGTGTAAATGTCACCCTATCTGCCTGTATGTTGTTTGGCTGGATGCCATGGGAGTGAGTTCAATTCCAGGCTTGAAGGGTAATTAGGGGCCATCAGGCTCTATCAGACCAGTAAGCCTAGTCTTTTTTTTTTTTTTTTAATGATTTTGAGTTTTGTTTTGCATTGTTCTCCCTTTCTATCCAGGATCTTGTGCTGTGATTTTACAGACTAGATCTGAGGGCTGGAATTAATTTCAAACTATCTACATTCATGAATGAAGGGAGTAGTGGGGGAAAAATGAGACATGAGGATTTGAAAAACATTTCAAATTATATTAAGATCTGTTGTTGCTATGTGCTATCAAGTAGATGACTTAGCACAAATTTTTTTTTTATAAGATTCTGTATATAATTCCATGTTGTTTTTGTTATTGTGTGCCGTTGAGTCGGACCCGACTCATAGCGATACCTCCTTGGTTTGTCGAGGCAGTATCACTACGGAAGTAGATTGCCCAACCTTCCTTCCAAGGAGTGGCTGGTGGATTTGAACCGCCAGCCTTCTGGTTAGCAGTCAAGTGCCTTAGGCACTATGCTACCAGAGCTCCTTATAATTCCATATAGTACCATATTCCTATAATGCATATGGAAGCCAAATTTTGTTTGCTTAATTATGTTAGTTATATTCACATCCTATTTGTGTAGGCTATAGAGTTGTTGTTGTTATGTGCCGTCGAGTCGGACCTGACTCATAGCTACCCCTCCTTGGGTTTCCAAGGCAATATCACTACGGAAGTAGATTGCCCAACCTTCCTTCCAAGGAGTGGCTGGTGGGTTTGAACCACCAGCCTCCTGGTTAGTAGTCAAGTGCCTTAGGCATTACACTACCAGAGCTCCCAGTAGTAATAATTTTTATATTGTTGTTGATGTTGTTAGGTGCTTTCGAGTTGTCTCTGACTCATAGTGACCCTGTGTTACAACAGAACAAAGCACTGCCTGGTCCTATGTCAGCTTCACGATCCTTGCTATACCTGAGCCCATCGTTGCAGCCACTGTGTAGATCCATCTTGTTGAGGGCTCTCTCCTTTTTTGTTGAGCCTCCATTTTTTTTTTTCTTTATAATGAGGTGCAATCCATACTGCAGACGGTAGTCTTTAATCTTCATCAGTAAGTGCTTCAAGTCATCCTTACTTTCAGCAAGCCAAGTAGTGTCATATGCGTATCACAGGTTATTAATGAGTCTTCTTCCAATCCTGATGCCATGTTTTTCTTCAAATAGTCCATCTTCTGGGATTATTTGCTCAGCATACACATTGAATAAGTACAGTGAAAGGATACAACTCTGACACACTCCCTTCCTGATTTTAAACCATGCAGTATCCCCTTGTTTTGCTTGAACAACAGCCTCCTGGTCTATGTACAGGTTCGTTATGAGTACAATTAAGTGTTCTGGAATTCTCATTCTTATCAATGTTATCTATAATTTGTTATTATCCACACAATGGAATGCTTTTGCATAGTCAGTAAGACACAAGTAAACATCTTTCTGGTAATCTTTGCTTTCAGCCAAGATCCATCTGACATCAGCAATAATATCCCTCATTCCACGTCCTCTTCTGAATCCAGCTTTCATTTCTGGAAGTTCTCTGTCAATATACTGCTGCAACCATTTTTGAATTATCTTCAGTAAGATTTTACTTGCGTGTGATATTAATAATAGTGTTCAATAATTTCCACAATCTGTGGGATCATCTTTCTTTGGAATGGGTACAGATATGGACCTCTTCCAGTCAATTGTCCAGGTAGCTGTCTTTGAGATCTCTTGGCATAGCTGAGTGAGTGGCTCCAAAGTGGCATCTGTTTGTTGAAACATCTCAATGGGTATTCCATCAATTCCTGAAGCCTTGTTTTTTGCCAATTCCTTCAGTTCAGCTTCAACTTCTACCTCCAGTACCATTGGTTCTTGATCATATGCTACCTCCTGAAATGGATGATCATCGACCAATTCTTTTTGGTACAGTGACTCTGTGTATTCCTTCCATCTTCTTTTGATGTCTCCTGCATCATTCAATATATTGCTCATGGAATCTTTTAATATTGGAACTTGAGGCTTATTTTTTTCTTCAGTTCTTTCAGTTTGAGAAATGCCGAGCATGCTCTTCCCTTTTGGTATTCTAACTCCAGGTCTTTGCACATTTCATTATAGTAATTGAGTTTGTCTTCTTGAGCTGCCCCTTGAAATCTTCTGTTCAGATCTTGTCATATCTTCCATTTGCTTTAGCTACTCTCCATTCAAGGGCAAGTTTTAGAGTCTCTTCTGACATCCATTGTGGTCTTTTCTTCCTTTCCTGTCTTTTCTTCATGGATGATGTTCTTGATGTCATCCCACTTCCTCTGGTTTTTGGTCATTGATGTCAGTGCATCAAGTCTATTCTTTAGATGGTCTCTAAATTCAGGAGGGATATAATCAATGTCATATTTTGGCTCTCATGGACTTGTTTTAATTGTCTTCAACTTCAAGTTGAACTTGCATATGAGCAATTGATGGTCTGTTCCACAATCAGCTCCTGGCCTTGTTTTGGCTGAAGATATGGAGCTTCTCCATTGCCTCTTTGCCACAGATGTAGTCAGTCTGATTCCTCTGTGTTCCATTTGGTGAAGTCCACGTGTATAGCTGCTGTTTGTTTTGTTGAAAAAATGTATTTGCAATGAATAAGTTGTTGGTCTTGCAAAATTCTATCTTGCGATCTCCAGAGTTATTTCTGTCACCAAAGCCATATTTTCCAACTACCGGTGATTCCTCTTTGTTTCCAACTTTTGCATTCCAATCACCAATTATAATCAACAAGTGTTGATTGCATGATCTGTCAATTTCAGACTGCAGAAGTTGGTAAACATCTTCAACTTCCTCATCTTTAGCTTTTGTCATGGGTCTGTAAATTTGAGTAATAGTATTTACTGGTCTTCCTTGTAGGTGTGTGAATATTATCCTATCACTGACAGTATTGTACTTCAGGATAATTCTTGAAACATTCTTTGTGATGATAAATGCTTCACCATTCGTCTTCAATTTGTTATTCCCGGCATAGTAGATCATATGATTGTCTGATTCAAAATGGCGAAAACCAGTCCATTTCAGCTCACTAATGCCTAGGATATCAACCTTCATGCAGTCCATTTCATTTGTGACAACTGTATATAATTCCATATAGCACCATATTTCTATAAAGCATAGGGAAGCTAAATTTTGTTTGCTTAATTATGTTAATTGTAGTCACATCCTATTTGGGTAGGCTATAGAGTTGTTGTTGTTATGTGCCGTCGAGTCAGACCCGACTCATAGCTACCCCTCCTTGGGTTTCCAAGGCAGTATCACTACAGAATTAGATTGCCCAACCTTTCTTGCAGGAGTGGCTGTGATTCATACTTGTAGCTAGAGTCATACTTCGTATATTCCATGTTCTGATTATTAATGGATGTTTGCATCTGTTTCTTCTCACATTCAGTTGTGCCACACCAGCATATGGGGGTCCCAAAAGTTTTACTCGATCCACATCATTAAGGTCCGCTCTTCTGTGAGGAGGCAGCTCTTCCCCAGTCATATTGTGAGTGTCCTTCAACCTGATGGCTCATCTTCTGGCAGTATATCAGACTGTGTGTTAGGGCTATTCATAAAGTTTTGCAGTAATATATCACACAGTGTTTCACTGCTATTCATAAGGTTTTCATTGGCCAGGTCTTTGAGAAGTGGATGGCCTCTTCATTCTTCCAAGTCTGTCTTATTCTGGAAGCTCCTCTGAAACCTGCCTACTATGGGTAATCCTGCTGGCATTTGAAACACTAGTGGCATAGCCTCTAGCCTCACAGCAACACATAGGCCACCACAGTGCAACACACTGAGAGACAAATTCATCTCCCTTAGCTCTTCAAAACCCCACCAGTTTGCTTCCTGGTGTCCCTTAGCTTTTCCAGACCATCTTGGGCTCACTTCCTGGTCTCCCAAACTGCTGCTGGCTTGCTTCCTGGTCTCTGTAACAATCACATGTGCAGCTGGTCTACACAGGTCTCCGTGTTGCTCCGTTTCACTAGCATAGACCTCCATGCACCAAGCATGGTGCAAATGAGAAGAGATCTCCAGTTTTAGAAGGTGGTCGGGTTTTATCATTCAGTTGCTTAAGCCACTCTTGATACTGCTCAAAGGTTGAGAACTGACACCTGATAACTTTGTAGTCTATGCAAGTCAAATGAAGATGAAATATATCTTGGCATTCAACACTTTCTATGAGCTGTAAAGGAACATTTACAAGAAATTCTTTGAACTTGATGTGAAGTCTGCAATTAGAAAGGGCATGATGGTATCCTCAGCACAGCCCACATACTCTTTGCCCTCTCCATGAAGTTCAAGGTAAGGAACCTAAAGATTCTTATCTTCCTGGATCAGCTGCTTCCTGGGAATGATCTGATTGACCTAGATGCACTCAAAGCTGTGCGAGTCTCTTCATCCTGAAAAACCCAAAAACCTCATGGGAGGCCCAGATTTAGAGGAGAGATTTCCATTTGTTCAGTGTCTGGCAAGGCTCTTCTTTCCCTTAGGCCTTGATCAAAATGAAGTTTTCCCCAAGAACTCTGTACTAGAAGGTTTTACAAAGAAATCAAGCAACAGGACATGGTGAGGTCAGCCACAACACAGCCTCCTTCGCCATCCCACGAGGCTCCCTGCTACAGTTGGCACAGGGCAGCACTTGGGCCCCTGGACCTTTTCTTCTAGCTTCTTCTCTGCTGCCACCGCTTTTTCACAACCACAACAACATGGTGGCAAATAGAGTAAATAGTTATTACACTCTTTTTTTTTTTTTTTTT
>NW_006921599.1:19838044-19842015 GCF_000298275.1 Orycteropus afer afer
GTTGTATAGGTTGCAGATCGGATGGTGTACCAGTCGCTAGGACTGATTGTTTCCATTAATTTTGGTTTTCTTCTTTCTTCTTGACGACGAGAGACCCGTTGTTGCATCTAGATGGCAGCTTCCTAGCTTTTAAGGTCCCAGTCACTACTCGCCACAGTAGTAGGTGGAACAATGTTTTGTATAGTATGTTATGCCAATTAAGCTTGATGTCCCCTGCAGTTATTACACTCTTTGTAACAAAATTCTGACTATAATACCTTTATGGATAAGTTCTGTGTATATGATTATGGTTTACACAATATTCTCACCACCTTTCTTCATCTGTTTTCTGGATAGTAGGTAACATGATTTCCCAGAATACCTAGCACACCTAATTCAATTATTATTTGTCTTTGCTCTGGTTGCAATAAAATAATACTTTGAAGCATTTTAGATACAGATATTAAAGAAAGGTATTCCTTGGTGAAATTATTTTACTTCTGTTGGAGAAGATACAGCTTTTCAAAAGAGTAAATCTCACATGAGATTTGTATCTTTTTTTTTTTTTTTTTAGTGTAATCTAGAAATAGTTACATATTCCATTCCATGTTCGAATGTATAGGAAAACTCTCAAATCATTTAACCTAGACTCGCTTATTTATGAAATATAAAAAGGCTATTAGAAGAAGTTTGTTGGTGAAGTAAGTTAAAGTGTTCAGTTGATGTGTATGCATTTACCTTTTCTGCATTGGTTATTTGAACAAGAATTGAATTCTGTGGTGTGTTAGTTGACTCTGGTTTCCATGATTCTCACCAGGGAAATATGTGAAATCCACTAAATTAATTGAAAAGTTTTGAATCTTTTGTGGCTTGTGACAAATCCCTGAAAGTTAGGGCTTTCTAATGAGTCTTATATAGATGGTGTGTAAAAAGTCAATATATTGCTATAAGCTACAATTTAATAAATGTTTAGACATATTTGGCTCAAATGCAGTCTGTGTATTTTAACCCTCTTAAGTGATTTGTAATATTTAGATGTATTTTTCCTATGGGGTTAGGAAGAAATAAAGCATTTACAATCAATGAATTGCTTCTGGGTATAGCTCAACATGAGTAGATTTTGTTGTAGGGAAGATTATAAAACATTTTAGAAGAAAATATAGACTACTGTATATTAAGTGTGTTTCCATAAAATTGCAATTTTATGATCTTTTGACCAGTTTTAGCTTGGCAGCTCTTCTTCCTGGGTTAGGAATAGCCCTAGCTCTAAGACCTGCCTTATTTATACTCTCCCACTCCCAGGCATTAAAGTCAGACTTAACCAATCAGCCAAACAGTTGCAGTTGACTTGATTCCAACTCATGGTGATCCCATGCACAGCAGAGTAGACTTGAGCTCTGTAGGGTTTTCAGCATCTGTAATCTTTCAGAAGGTCCCTGGACGGCACGAGTGGTTTGCAATTGGCTCCTAACATGATGTTGGTGGTTAGCAGTTCGTTCCTACACAGCAGCACCACAGGAAAAAGCCTGGCAATCTGCTTCCGCATAGATTACAGCCAAGAAAATCCAGTGGGGGCAGTTCTACTCTGTAACAAATGGAGTTGCCATGAGTAAAAATCTACTTGATGGCCCTATAAATATACATGGTTTGTGTGTGTGTGTGTGTGTGTGTATATATATATATATATATATATATATATATGTATACATATATACATATATATATATGATTTTTTTCTTTTGCAGCTTTTAAAAGTAGGTCACCAGGCCTTTCTTCTGAGATACGTCTAGGTGGATTTGAACCATCAACCTTTTAAGTTAGTAGCTGAGTACTTAGCTATTTGTTTTACTCAGGAATTCTGAAGTCAGACTTAAGGTCTACGTTATCTTCGCTCTAGTTACTTTGAGAAAGAGGAGAAGCCTGAGAATGAGCATTTTTTTTTCCCTTACTTACTTGATTCGTAATCATTTTACCTCTAACTTCACATTTGTTGCTGTTTTCCTCTTAGACTCACTGAGTTAGAGTCATTTTCATCATTCAGGAGCCACCTTCCTGTATTTCCCTAGGGCCCCTTGATGGTTATGTTATACATGAACTTAGCTTCATTGCCTCATAAACTGTTGGTGCTTGGAAGGATCATCTCCCATCTGTCTCATTTTGTAAATAAATTTCCTATAAGAAAGTAAGCTAGATTGGAGCAGGGACCTTGTCTAAATCTTGGTCACCTCTGTTTTCCTAGCACTTGGAAGAGTACTTGATACATAGTTGTCATCGTTAGGTGCTATCAAGTTGATTCAGACTCATGGTGATACCATGTGACAGAGAGGACCAGGCTGTAGTCTTTATAGAATCAGACTGCCAGGTCTTTCTCCACAGAATGACTGGGTAGGTTACAATTTCTGACCTTTTGGTTAGCAGCTGAGCACTTAACAATTGTGCCACCAGGGCTCCTTATTCTTGTTAGTTAGTAGGCAACTAAGGGTGATTTATTTCCCTCCCATTAGTTTGTGCAGCTACTGAAGTTTGAAGGAAGGTACCTGTTTGACATTGATTTAACAGCCCAATGATGTCAGGGCTATTGCTTCTGTAATTTTCTTGTCTGTGCTTCATAATTGAAAGATTGGTGCCCTAGTTCTCGGCATCACCCAGGCACATGGGAAGAGGATGGGTTGACATCAGCATCTGTCTTCATTTTTCCAGGAAAGGAAAAGCCTTCCTAGAATCCTTGCACCACAGCAGACTTCAACCCAAGTCTTATTGGCCCAAACTGTTTCACATAGCATCTCAACCTGGAAGGAAAGCTGTGGAGCATGGTTTCTTTTTTCCAGCCTCTGGTGGCAATGGAGGAGGGAGAAAGAATTTGGAAATGGGTATTGGGTTTGTACCCATTCAGCATCTGTGAAGTCCACTGCTTTGACTAGCTCAAATCCAGATATATTTTATGTATTCATTAAGGAAGGAGCTCTGGTGGCATAGTAGGTAAGGTATTTGGGTGCTAACCCGAGCGTCAGTGGTTCAAACCTACAAGCTATTCTGCTGGAGGAGGATGAGGCAATCTACTTCTGTAAAGATTTACAGCCTTAGAAACCCAATGGAGTTTGCTATGAGTCGGAATCAACTCATTAGCTGTGGGTTATACATTAAAGAAGGAGCCCTGTAGTGCTTAAGTGCTTGATTGCTAATGGAAAGGTTAGCGGTTTAAACCCACTAGCTGATCCACGGGAGAAAAATGTGATAGTCTGCTTCTCTAAGATTTACAGCCTTATAAACCCTTTAGTGCAGTTCCACTCTGTGCTGTAGAGTCACTATGAGTCAAAATGGACTCGACAGCAATGGGTTCAAGTTTGAGTTTGATACATTAAGGAATCCCTTGGGTGGTACAAGTGGTTACTTGCTACTAACTGAAAGGTTAATGGTTTGAGTATACTTGGAGATGTCTTGGAAGAAAGGTCCAGGGATCTACTTCTGAAATATCACTGCCATTGAAATTCTCACGGAGAAGAGTTCTGCTCTGACACATAATGGTTGCCATCAGTCAGAATCAACTCCATGGCAGCTTTTTTTTTTTTTTTTGTTAAATGTATATTCATTTTACAGAGAACATAGTCACTGCCTCACTCTAAGGGAGATTATACCCTCAAAGTCTAAGATGTCCGGTTGATACATAATCGTCTCCATCAGATCTGGCTGAAATTTGTTGGGCTCTGATGACCTAGAACTAAAAGAGAAAAATATCAGTTCCCAACACACCCAGCAAATGACAGTGGATAAAGGAGTAAGATAATTACACAAATCCTTTCACTTTGAAAGGGAAGCATTAGAAATTCAAAATAGTCAGTGAATTATAAACATACCATACTCTGCAGGATATGTATATCAAAAACTTCCTGCACTGGCAGTGGATTAAATTCCTTAGTTACCCTTGTTTATGTACCCTGGGATGATCTCTCTTGTTATCCTTGGTCACATCTGATCACACTCTCTTGCCTGCT
>NW_006921599.1:19842121-19846588 GCF_000298275.1 Orycteropus afer afer
TATATGCAGCATTTTTATGTCAACATCTTTATCCTGCACATATTTTTGTAGATTTAGACCTAAATATTTAATTTTGTTTGGAGTGATAGTAAATGGAATTGTGATCTTGATTTTGGTACACTTTGTTACTAGTATAAAGAAATTCAATTGATTTTTCCTTGTTTATCATACATTCTGTGACCTTGTTGAACTTATTGGTTGTAGATTCCTTGAGATTTTCTACGTAAGACAATCATTTCACTCTGCAGATAGAGAAATTTTATATTGGCCAGGTTGCTCCACTGTAAAGTTTTTTGCCCCCTGTCGTAGTTAATATGTATTTGATGGGAAGATATTTTGAGACTACGTACATTTCCTGTTCTTTTTAAACTTTTACCCTTTTTAGACCCCTGAATTCCTTGCTTCCTGCTTCCTCAACAGAGATGCCCTACTCAACCTTTCAGGCTTCTAACACTGCTCTTGGCTATGCCCAGTAGAGATGCTCTCCTTAAACCACATTGGGCTATGCTCCTGCACAGACACCATCTACAGCCATTTTATACTCTGATACCAGACATGAGGCTGCTGCCACCACCTGCCCAATGTGGATGCCCTCTTCATCATATATGGGCTTTGACACTTCGGGCAGGCTACCCTTCCCTGGAGATACCATTTCAGTGTTCTCCCACTGTGACACCCCATACTGGGCTGCCCTCTGTGGGTCTGCCTTTCTTGCTTTTTCTGGACTCTGACATCCTGGATTGGGTTGCCTGCCTTGGTGGGTGCTTTCTTCCTGTTCAGACTCTGACACCTCCTTTGTGGACACTCTCCTGTCTCTAAGGCACTGATATCTATGGCAAGTTCTGCCCCTTACAGATGCCTTCCTCAACCTGCTTGCACTGGTATTCTCTTCCCCTGGGATAGGCTCTGATACCCCTGTTTAGGCTGCTGCCCCATGTCTTCCCCAGCACAGTTGCCTATCTTGTTTAGCCTCACTTAATGGCTTTGGTAAGGAACTCTGGTTGTGATGAAAGGCATTTGGCTGCTAACCAAAAGGTTGGTGGTTCAAATCCACCAGTTGCTACATTGAAGAAAGATGAAGCACTCTGCTTCTGTCAAGATTCACAGCCTTGGAAACCCTTTGGGAGTCGCTATGAGTAGGAATCAACTCAATGGCAATGGGTTTTTGGTTTAATGGCTTTGGTGGTGCAGTGGTTAAGCACTGTGCTGCTAACTGAAAGGTTGAAAGTTTGATCCCACCAGCTGCTCCATAGGAGAAAGATGTGGCAGTCTTCTATAAAATTACAGCCTTGAAAACCCTATGGGGCATTTCTACTCTGTCCTATCGGTTTGCTATGAGTCAGAAATGACTAGGTGGCAATGAGTTTGATTTTTTGATTTAATGACTTTGTTCCAAAGGGTTTTCTTACTCAGCTCCCTATTCCTTGCTGTCTCACTTCTTCTTTTTATCTCATAAGTCACTTAAATGAGCAGCAGTTAGAGATAATTCATAGCATTCTAAATGTACAATTTATTTTCCTCACAGGAATACAGATGATTATAAACCATGAACAAATGTGCAAAAGCTGGTTGTTTTAGATATTATGGAACAAATAATCCGTGCACTTGGGGAGTAAAGAGAATCCACATAATAGAGCATTGTAGGGTGGTACCTAACCTTCGTCGAAAATAGTGAAGACTCAGAGTGCTTCAGGTCAGCATTTGGAGTCAAAGGTGATCGATCCTAGCTCTGCCTCCTACTTCCCAGCTTATGACTTTGCAAGTCACAACATCTGTTTCTATCTCTGTTTCCTCATCTGTAAGGTGAGGATTATAAATACTTACCTCATGAGGCTGTTGGGGAGTTGGGATGAGATAATGCATTTGAAAATGCTTTGCAAGCAGTAACATGCTATGCAAATGTGGTTCTTTAGTTCTAATTTTATTACATAATCAAAATCGAAATGTATAGGAAATTAAGTCAAGCATTTTAATTGCACTTGTGACTTGTGGGTAAATTCCATCTGCTTCATAAGGCAGAGAAGAGGTCACTATAGAGTTTCCTTTTCACTACCACTTTAAGCCCATTGTTCTGTCACCATTAATCAACAAGGCAAGCATTCTGCTCTTGAAATCCTGCCTACCCATTATACCTCTGTGACATATATCCACCTTCTTGATGATTTTTACCTCTGGCATACAATAGTCCTCCCCACCCCAGTGCCTTCTGTCTGTCAGCTTTGGTGACATCAGCATCATTAACCTTATATGAGCTCTTTCATGCATTTACAATTGCTTGTGACATGGTCTGCTTGATGATATCAGTGGGTATATATCTTAAAGTGAAGCATGTCCAGTGCTAAACTCTATTCTTCTCCTCTGACCTGCTCTTCCCTAAAACAAACAAAAAATACCATTGCTGTTGAGTCAATTCCAGCTCATGGTGACCTCATAAGTTATAAACTAGAATTGCTTCATGAATTTTCTTTACTGTAATCTTTATGGAAGCAGATCGATGGGCCTTTCTTTCATGGTATCCCTGTGTGAGTTCCAACTGCTAACTTTCAGGGGAGCCCTGGTGACATAATGGTTAAGTGCTCAGCTGCTAACCAAAAAAGTTGGTGGTTTCAAATCCACTAGTGGCTCCATGGGAGAAAAGACCTGGTGATCTGCTCCCATAAAGATCATAGTCTAGGAGACCCTATAGGGCAGTCCTGCTCTGTCCTGTAGGGTTGCTGTGAATCAGAAATGACTCAACAACAGACAACAATAGCAACAACAGTCTGGTGAGAACCATTTAGACCACCTAGGGACCTCTAGAGCTTCCATTTATGTTACTTGTGTCACTTTGTTGTATTACCCTCCTAGTTGGAGACCTTTAACTCTTTCTCTGCCATCTTCCAAATGTAGCCAGTTACCAAGTTTTTTTAAACTTATTTTTCCCATTTGAGCTTTGTTTTTCCAGTTACAGCCTAACTTTGGCCTTTATATCACCTCACCTCTGAACTGCTGAAATAGCCTTCTTCAGGGTCAGCATTAGAACCTAAACATGCCAAGCCCCAGCCTGGGCCTCTGTTGAATAATTGAATGAAGAAGATCTTGGAGGCCTAACCAAGCTCTCCAAGGAACCAGTGCTTCCATGTGAGCCAGTCAAATGATGTAGAACATGTCTCTAGAGACCTGTGAGAACTTCTAGATGGTGACGTCATACTTGGGGAAGAACTGCTTTGTCAGGCCCACCTCATGCCTTAAAAGACACTAAAATCTCAGAAGACCTGATTTCTAGAACATGAGATCTATTATCTAAATATAGTTACTGTTTGTATTTAAATACATTACCTTCCAATCTATTTTTAATGCATAGCTTACTTTTTTACTTTTTTCTATAATTATTACGTTGTTGTTGTTATGTGCCGTCAAGTTGGCCCCGACTCATAGTGATCCCTTCTTGGGTTTCTGAGGCAGTATCACTACAGAAGTAGGATTGCCCAACCTTCCTTCTGAGGAGTAGCTGGTGGGTTTGAACCGCCAGCCTTCTGGTTAGCAGTCAAGAGCCTTAGGCACTGTGCTACCAGAGCTCCTATATGTGTGTAAATTTGCATAAAATCTGTTAAATGGAAAAAGTGGTTTCCCATGATATTGTGCATAAACACAGTTTTTTAATGGTTGTATAATACCAGCCACTCCTTGGAAAGAGGGTTGGGTGATCTACTTCTGCAGTGATACTGCCTCGGAAACCCGAGGAGGGGTCACTGTGAGTCAGATCCAACTTGACGGCAGTGAGAGAGTATAATGTTTCATAGAATGAACGATTGCTATCTCTGTTCCTTTTAGAACAAGAATATTCCCTGGAAGAAATACTAGATTCTCTATCAGAGCTTAAACCCAGCTTCTGCTAAAAGTATTTCTCTAGGGTTAACTTTCTTTTTTCCTTTTACATAATTTATTTTAGTTGTTGTTGTTGAGAATATATGCAATAGAACATACACCTGTTCAACAATTTCTATATGTACAATTCAGTGCCATTGATTACATTTTTCGGGTTGTGCAATCATTCTCACCTTCCATTTCTGAGTTGTTTCTCACTCATTAACATAAACTCACTGCTTCCTCATTGTTTTACCTAATCATTTGAGTTGCTTTTGTCAGTTTGATCCCATATTGTCATTGTTGTTATGTGCCATCAAGTCGGCCTTGACTCATAGCGACCCCTCCTTGGGTTTCCCAGGTGGTGTCACTACGGAAGTAGATTGCCCAACCTTCCTTCCCGAGGAGTGGCTGGTGGGTTTGAACCACTAGCCTCCTGGTTAGCAGTCAAGTGCTTTAGGCACTATGCTACTAGAGCTCCCTATTTGTTGTTGTTGTTATGTGCCATCGAGTCGGCCCCGACTCATAGTGACCTCTCCTTGGGTTTCCGAGGCAGTATCACTACGGAAGTAGGATTGCCCAACCTTCCTTCCGAGGAGTGGCTGGTGGGTTTGAACCGCC
>NW_006921599.1:19846903-19847621 GCF_000298275.1 Orycteropus afer afer
CCACTCCTCGGAAGGAAGGTTGGGCAATCTTACTTCCGTAGTGATACTGCCTCGGAAACCCAAGGAGGGGTCGCTATGAGTCGGGGTCGACTCGATGGCAAATAACAACAACAACAACAACAACAGCCTCCATGGCTCCAAAAAGTCTAGATTTCTTTTGAATTTAAAATTCTGTTCTACATTTTCCTGCTTTTGATCAAGATTCTTCTATAGAAACTTTGATCAAAATATTCAGTAATGGTAGCTGAGCACTGTTCAGTATTTCAGATTTCATGACAAAGGAGGTAGCTGTTCATGGAGACAGCCATACATTCCAACTCTTCCTCTTCTTCCTGACTCTCCTTCTTACTCTTTTGCTACAGGCAAATAGAGAACAAGTATTATACCTTAGATGGCTGCTTGTTGCAAAATTTTAAGACCACAGGCATTACACAGTGAACTAAGAGGTAGAACAGAGGCACTAAAAATGAAATCAGGTAAAGTAACTGGGATATCTCATGAAACCATGATCCTAAACTTCCAAACCAAGCAACCAAATCCTATAAGCTGTTTGGTTATATTTATAAATGTGTATATGTGTGTGTGGATATATATATACACATATACATATACATGTTGTTGTTTGTTGTTATGTGCCGTTGAGTCAAACCCGACTCATAGCGACCCTCTTTGGATTTCCGAGGCAGTATCACTACGGAAGTAGGATTGCCCAACCTTC
>NW_006921599.1:19847721-19888008 GCF_000298275.1 Orycteropus afer afer
GAAATATACTACAAATGGATGACCTTAACAAATAGGAGTTTATTCTTAAAATTTGGAGGCTTTAAGTCCAAGTTCAAAGTGCCAGGCTCTAGGGGTTGGGTGAAAGCCCCTCAACCTTGGGGTCCAGCTCTGCCTCCTGCTCCCGGCCCACTGAAGCCTAGAGGCATTTCTTCACTCTGACAGCTGCTGGCTGCTGAGGCTGAGAAGCCCCAAGTTTGACAAGTAAAAAGGCACAGTCCTGATGTTACTAAACCACACGGCAGGCCATTAACTTAAGTCCATTTTAAGTCCCAAGTTTGGCAGAGCATAGCAGACTGCTGAACAATGACACAGCTACATGCAGGGTCCAAGCTTGCCATAGGCTAGAGACCATTCCCTAAACTTCTCCTTATATACAGGAAGCAGACCACATTCCAAAGGCAGCTACTCAGCTGCTTGTGGTAGATCCCACCATGAAGTTGACTGTCAGTCTCATCATGGGGAATAAGTACCATCAGCTGACCAGCCACTCAACCAGGCCCAGCCAAGTTGGTGCACAAACATAACTACCACAATATATATATATTATATATTTATATATATTATATATATATATATATAAATATAATATATATGTGTATATATATATATATACATACATATATATATATCTCCCCCTATTGTTTTAGATATGTCTAACATACAACTTTTGCCAATTGAATTTTTTACAGGTGTACAATTTATTGACAATAATTACATTAATTACTTAATATATGTTATTTTTTTATCACCATAAACTGAAGCTCAGTGCTCCACGAGCAATACCCACACTCCATTCCTGGTCTCTCACCTGTGGTGACCACTAATAAACTTTGGGTTTTATGTGTTTTCCTGTTCTAGTCTTTATATGAGTGAGGTGTTAGTATTAACTTTTAATTGCTGTCAAGAGCTAGTCAATTTTTACTCATTAACCACCCTTCTGCCTCCTTGGCTCTTGTTTGTTTTTTCATTCTTTTATTTATTCATCAAGAAGAAGTGCTTATTTTGCTATAAATCCTGAGCTCAGTTCTGGGGATTTAAAGATAAGCAGTCCTTTGAGAGCTCTGGTGGCACAGTACCTAAGGCATTTGACTGGTTGATGGTTCAAACTCACCAGGTACTCCACAGAAGGAAGACTGGGCAATCTACTTCTGTAAAGATTTACCACCTCAGAAACCCAAAGGGGCTCGCTTTGAGTCAGAATTGACTTGATGGCAGTCAGTCTGGTTTTTGGTTTTGGAGTCCTCTGAGGGACTCTCACTGAGGAGGAGACATATAATGAGTTGTTGCCAGGATGCTTAGTGCTCCATTTCCACAGTCCCTTCCTCTGTCTGGAGAGGGTAAAAAAGACTTCCTAGGGGAGGTAACCTGGAAGCTGAGCTGTGAAAGATGCATAGAAGTTTGCAAGGACAGAAGAGACTAGTCATTTAGGGAAACGGCACAGAAAATGAACAGTGGTGGATGTGGTTCAAGCTACTGTCTGGTTGTTTTTGGACAATGTTATTGACATATAATTCATAGACCACATATTTAACTCATTTGAAGAGTGCAATTCATTGGCCTTTAGTATTTTCACAGAGTTGTGTATCCATCACCACAATTAATTTTAGAACATAGTACCCCCAAAAGAAACAATAAGCCTTTTTAGCCATTGATCCATAATCCCCCTATTCTTAGGCAATCCTCAGTCTACTTTCTGTGTCTTGTAGATTTGCCTGTTCTGGACATTTCATTCAGATGGACTCATAAAACATACAGTCCTTTGTGACTTTTTTCATTTAGCATAATGCTTTCAGAGTTTATCCATGTTGTAGCACGTGGAAGTACTTTATTTTTATTGCCTAGTAATATTCTAGGGAAATACCCCATTTTGTTTATCCATTCATCAGTTGATGGACTGTTGAGTAGTTTTCACTTTTTGTCTGTTATGAATAATATTGCTGTGAATGTCTGTCTATGTACAAGTTTGTGTATGGACATATGCTTTCAGTTTTCTTGACTATATACCTAGGAGTGGAATTGCTGGATCATATATTAGTTCTGTGTTTAACCATTTGAGGAACTGCCAGATTACTTTGCCATGTGGCTGTACCATTTTATTTTCTGACCAGCAGTGTTTGAATGTTCCAGTTTCTCCATATCCTTGCCAACATTTGTTACTGTCTTTTTGATTATTGCCATCATAGTGCATGTGAAGTGGCATCTCATTATGATTTTGATTTGCATTTCTCTGATGGCTAATGATGTTGAGCATCTTTTCATGTAGTTATTGGTTATTTGTATATCTTCTTTGGAGAAATGTCTATCAGATGCTTTGCCCATTTTGTAATTGGGTTATTTGTCGTCTTATTACCCAGTTGCAATAATTCTTTGTACTATCTGTAGTTTTTTGAACAAAATTGTGACAGAATGCATTATTTTTGATCTTACAATGGGAGAATGAGAAAGTATATTGAATCAACTAATTTTGAATGTAGAAGAAATACATTTTAAATATGAAAGATAGATTTGGAATTAGGGGATATTAACATTAATTTAAAAACTGATACCACCATTAATGAATCTCTCAGATGAAAATTTCAGTTACATGATCTTGATCATTTTATAAAGATCATTCTCTCTATTTATGTAGAGTGGTGTCAGATATTTAAATACCTACTTCTCTCCTTAGAAGAAAGATGTTCTAATATTTCTCCTTTCCCAAATAATCTTTACAACAGTATTGTTCCTTCTCTTTATGGCTACTTAGTTTTTATTTCAAGTTGGTAAAACATATTTGGAATCTTAGAAAGCTAGGTACCAAAAACCAAACCAAACCCCCTACCATTGAGTTAATTCTGACTCACAGTGACCTTGTAGGACAGTAGAACTGCCCCATAGGGTTTCCAAGGCTGTCTTATGGAAGCAGACTGCCTCATCTTTTCCCTGAGGAATGACTGGTGGGTTTGAACCGCCAACCTTTTGGTTAGCAGCCAAATGTTTTAACCACTACACCACCAGAACTCTTAGAAGGCTTGCTACAGTCATTTTATATCATAGAGATTCATATTCAAATTATCTATGAATCTCTATGGATCAATTCAACATTTATTTAAAGCCTATTAGTTAATAGTTGTTTTTCTCCAGGGGTAATATTTAAAATATCTCATATTGATGTGGTACTAGTACTGACAAATCAGAATGACCTCTGACCTTAAACTACTTTACTCTTTGAGTGCTGTTTTTTTTTTTAAATTTCATTCTTTACACATTTAATGTTATTCCTTTTCATACTTGAATCTTTTCTGACACCCATTTTGGTCTTCCTTTCATGCCTTTTTAATGATCTTTTGCTTTCTTCGTATATGATATCCTTGATGTCATCCCACAACTCTTGTGGTCTCCAGTCATTAGTGTTTAGTGCATCAAATCTATTCTTTAGGTGGTCTCTGAATTTAGGTGGGATATAATCAAGGTAATTTTGACTCTTTGTGGACTTGTTTTAATTTTCTTCAGCTTCACTTGAAACTTGCATATGAGCAATTGCTGGTGTGTTCCACAATCAGCTCCTGGCCTCATTCTGGCTGATAATATAGAGCTTCTCCTTTGCCTTTTTCCACAGGGGTAGTTGATTTGATCCCTATGTATCTCATCTGGTGAGGTCTGTGTTTATAGTTGTCATTTATGATATCGACGGAAGGTATTTGCAATGAATAAGTCATTGGTTTTGCAAATTTCTATCATACGATCTCCGGTATCATTTCTATTACCAAGACCGTAGTTTCTAACTACTGGTGATTCTTCTTTGTTTCCGGTTTTCACATTCCAATCACCAATAATAATCAGTACATCTTGATTGTGTGTTTGGTCAATTTTGATGATGAATATGTTACCATTTCTTTTCAATTAGTCATTCTCAGTGTAGTAGACCATATGATTGTCTTATTCAAAATGGCCAATCTCTTTCAGCTCAATGCCTAGGATAATGATCTTTATGCATTCCATTTCATTTTTGACAACTTCCAGTTTTCCTAGATCCATGCTTCATACATACCATGCTCTGATTATTAATGGATGCTTGCGGTAATTTCTTTCCATTTTGAGTAGTGCCACTTCATCAAATGAAGGCCCCAAAAGCTTTACTCTGTCCACATCAATGAGATTGATTCTTCTTTGAGGATTTAACTCTTCCCCAGTTGTATTTTGAGTACCTTCCACCCTGAAGAGCTCATCTTCCAGCACTACATTAGACAACGTTTCACTGCTGTTCATAAGGCTTTCAGTGGCCATTTTTTCCAGAAGTTGATGATCCCCTCCTTCTTCCTAGTCTGTGTTAGTGTGAGAACTCTGCCAAAACCTGTCCATCATGGGCAATCCTGCTGGTATTTGAAATGCCAGCGGCATATCCTCTAGCCTCCTAGCAACATATAAGCCACCTTAGTACTATAAACTGATAGACAAGTGGTGGAGTGGAGATAAATAGCAGATGTGTTTCCCCTTATTTTGGAGCTAAAATCAACTGGTAATTGTTGAATTTACTGTATGGGGTAATGAGTGGAAAAGAATGTTCAAAGTTTCTGGCATCAAATTTTGGATAGATTTGTCATTTACAGAGATGAAGAAGACAATGATGGAAGAGCTGAGGTTTGTGTTTACAGGTCATTTTTGCCTACTGGCTCTCAAATCCAATTCCCTGACCTTCTCTGCCCTGTCCAAGTTTGTATTACAGGGAACTGCAATTTGCAGGCTTCCTTGACTTTGGCTCTTTGTGGGTAGATTTGACTAATAAGACACATTGATAGAATACTAGAAGGTAGGCATGTGAAGAAAGTGGGGTTATTTTCCTCCTCATTTTGCTCTGAGTGGTGCCCCAGGAAATGGTAATTTCACTTCTGTGGGTGCAGTTTCTATCAGACACCTCCTCCCTTTGTAGTCTCATCTCCTGATGGGCAGGTTCCACTGTTACTCTAGCTAGTAAAATGATCCCGTTTTCTGGGCTTTTATAATACTACTCCATCCAGTGGGCTTCTCTAGACTGTAGGCTGGTTGTGGCTTCTTCCTGTAGGTTATCTTGGGGTTGCCTCATTATCCCATTTGGTATTTTGGCTCTTTTTTCTGTGTAACCATCTTTCTGTTTTAATTTTTCTCTAATACCTAGAGTAGTTTATTTTCCTGACTTGAACCCGATGAATACAAGAATGAAAATTTAAGATTTCAATTTTGAAATGATTTGTGTTAAGCTTAATATTTCTGTGATGAGGTAAGTTGGAAATTGAGCTCAGACTCGTGTTTGAACTGGAATCATAAATTTAGGTATCATCTCACCTTATGGGTAGAATTTACAACCATGGGAGGAAAGAAATGGACTCATCTACTGAAAATAAGAGAGAAGGAGAACCAAAATCTAGGCTCTCAGGAGCTCTAGTTTTTTGGAGGATGAGGAGTAAAGGAGAGCGGCAGGGAAGTAAGAGAATAAACAGGGGACTGTTGCTATTGACACATGAGGAAGTACTGTGCTACTGGCCATGATGTTTGTTGTTGGTTAACTGTGACTGACCGACTGACTGAACTTCTCAAGAGCAATTTTGGGGAAATGGTGAGGGCTTGTAGTCTTCACCAAAATGATGTGAGTAGGAGAGTGAATGGGAGGTGAATGAGTGTAGCTAATACATAAAGAGGAGCTCTGGTAGTGTAGTGCCTGAGGTACTTGGCTGCTAACCAGAAGGCTGGCGGTTCAAACCCACCGGCCACTCCTCGGAAGGAAGGTTGGGGAATCTGCTTCCGTAGTGATACTGCCTCAGAAACCCAAGGAGGGGTCACTATGAGTCGGGTCCGACTCGACGGCACATAAGAACAACAGTTTTAAAACTGCTTTCCTTAAAAATATGTTTAATTTTTAAAATTTCTGAGTTGTAGAAAGAAGTTATCCAAGGAAATGTCTTCCTTTTTTTTTTGTCCCTTATCAATCCTATTCATATTCTGTCCTTCCACTCCCAACATATAACCATTGCTGTTAGTTCCTAGTACACAACTAACAATTTTTGTGCAAATGAAAGCAAATGTGATTGTGTATTGTATTTCCTTCTTTTTATACCATGCTATATACCTACAGACTTATTCGCTTACACTTTTCACTCTCTTTTTCTTTTGTGAGTAACATTACAGGAGTCTCAGTGATGGATGTATACTGTGTAGTCAGCCAGACACCTTACATTTACTTACACTAATGCTGCAATGAATAACCTGGTACATAACATCATTTTGCACATGTGGAACTATGTGTGTGGTAGGCTTAATTCTAAGAACTAGAACTGTTAGGTCCAAAGATATTTGTCATTTTGGTTACCAGTTACCTTTGAGTCAACTCTGACTCATAACAACCCCACATATGTCAGAGTAGAATTGTGCTGCACAGGCCTTTCAGTGGCTGATTTTTCGAGAGTAGATGACCGTGGCTTTTTTCCAAGGTTCCTCTTGGTGGATTTGAATTTATAACTTTTGGTTAGCAACTGGGTGTGTTAACCATTTGTAACACCCAGGGACCCCATCATTTTGGTAGATACTGTTAAATTGTGTCCATAGGTGGTGGTCTGCTTTACATTTCCATCAGCAATGCATGACATGATTACTTCCTCACAGCTGTATCAACACAGAGAGTCGCCAAACTTTTGGACTTTTGACAATCTGATAAATGAAGAATGGTATCTTGGTATAGTTTTAAGTTTTATTTCTCTTATTAAGAATAGGGTTGAGCATCATTTAGTATGTTTAAGAGCCATTTGTGTTTCCTTTTTTTGTGAACTCCCAGTTTATAATCTTAGCCTTTTTTTTTTTTTTTTTTCTGTTAAATTTTGGTGTCCTCAATTTTTGAGGAACTAAAGCGTAGTGTGGCAGGAGCATAGAGTGCACAATGGTGGGCAGTGGCTTTGGATAGATGAATGGTGGCCAGATCATGGCATGCCATGTGAAATCCACTCTGTGAGTACATTGGTTCTTGTTTCAGAAAATCTATTTAACATCTAGGGATAGATGACCTATTAGGGAGTCTTTAGATGCAGTAATTTCTGAAGTAATTATATGTCAGGATCAACAGAGCAATTAGATTTGGAATGAAGACAGGGGAATATTAACAGTTGTTCTTTTCTACACAGCAGTGAACGGTCTGTCTTTCCCTCTGATTTTGATTATGACTGGGCTTACTTAGCTGTGTAATTAATTTTCAGTAGTTATTTGTAGAGCGTTGCCAGCTATTATTTCTCATTTAAAAGAAAAAAAATAAGTTTTTTTTTTTTCCTTCATCGAGTAAACAGAGTTCAAGCTGACCCTTGGTTTCTTCATCTTATTTCTGTGAAGTGCTCAGCAGGATTATTTTAAAAGAACAAACTCATTATGAGAGTAATCTCCAAGAATAAGTGCTTCCCCCTAGGAACTCCTATGTTCTACTTCACTCAGAAGCACACCATGTAATCACCAACATTATACAGTGGAGGGCCAATTTTTGCTCTGTTTCAGACTGGGAACTGTCTGCCTGCCTGTTTCTCTCATTTCTGCTTTACCTTTTCCTCCTCTTCCCCTCACTATCTCTCTCTTTTTCTACTCCTCCAACCCTAGAAGAGAATACTTTCTCATTGAATCACTTTATTGCTTTTAGAAACACATTTTGAAAACAGCTACTCCATGCTGTACTTTACATGGGTCATAGGAAGAGCAATAAATGAAATGTAGGGGGAAAAAAAATTAATCCATTGCCAAGAATTTTTATTTTGTCTTTTACTGGCTTTAAGAAGTTATTTTTCAAGATGTACCTTAAAGGTAATTTTAAATTCTCTTACTTAAGCATACTCTGCTCTCTTAAGTTTTTAGTAGGCATATAATGATTTGTGTTATGTAAATAAGCTCCCAGGGTAGGATTAAGCATAATGGACATTTAAACTGTTTGGACTTGACTTATCTTCCAGAGTTCTGTGGTAGAAAAACTTAAAAAATGCTGTTAGGGCTGAAACAATCACCTTATGCCCCCCCTCCCCATTTTTCCTCTTAGTGAATTTTTATTTGTATCAGCTTTCTTACCTTCCTTACTGAAATCTGTGAGTAGACTGCTGTTAGTGTTTTATGCTGCCTTTTGGTTGACTTTCAAATGGAACAATTGTGTAAGATAAGTATTTTGTTCTCCTGAGCAGTGTTGATGTGAACCATGCCCATCTCTTCCATAATGCCACCATTATGCAGAAGCCTGCAGGCTGAAGGGAAGATGGGTTGTTGTGAGTCAGCCTGTGCTTTGGAGTAATAATCTCACATTCATTACTGATTCTCCCTTTACTTCTGTGTCTCCCACTGATGACTGACAGCCAAAAGCTGACATGTTCAAGATCCTGGGAGTTTTGGAAATAGCAAAACAGCTGTTTTTGAAGTTTGATTAATAGTTTTCTTAAAAATATAATGAGGCAACCTCAAGGCCATATGCGATATTTCTTGATTTTGTTTTTAGATATTGTCTGTGTTATTTTTGATCAAGAGGCAAAGAGCCACTAATGAGGCATTTTAATTTTCATAATTTCATAGGCTTAGGAGTCATTTTGTCTGAGTAGCTCATCCTGGCCCAGCTTCTAACTGTGATTTTAGGCAAGTTATCTTCCCCCTCTAAGCTGTCAATTCCTCTTTGATAAAATTGAAGTAAAAATGAACTCACCTCAGAGGATTGCTGGGAGGATGAGATGAAAAAGCGAATGTGACACACTCATTGCTGGCTGGACATGTAATGTGTACCCAACAATATTAGCCTTTATTATTATTGCTAATCGGATTCTGGTTACTTTAGATTTAAAAACAACTTATCTTGTGTATATAAAGAAATAGTTTGGAAAAGTAAATGCATTTTGATTAAAACAAATAATAGTTTGTTTCTGTATCCTCACACTCAAAGTGAGTGGTTTGTCGATGATCATCATTTTCTTGGTTCAATGAATGCGAAAGCTTTTAGCAGTGGGGAGAAGTCCCTTAGAAAATGTGTATCAGGTCACTGTATTCTTGGTGGATCACAGCAGGAAAATTGTTATGTTCTTACTTTAAAATGAAAGAGAACTATCGATTCTAAGCTCTGTGGAAAAAGAAACAAGCAGGCAAAAAATTAAGCCTTGATTAGTTTTTTTAATTAAAAAAGCAATACATGCTTTAAGAATTCAAACAATACAGATGGATATAAATTAAATATTTATGTGTCCCTCTTCCTATTAAAATTTTAAAAATTATGCAAGTAACGTCTATACTAGTTTATGAACAAAAATAAAAAGAATATAAAAGATGTATATGAATAATGGGAGCTCTGGTGGTGTAGTGCCTAAGGCATTTGACTGCTAACTAGAAGGCTGGTGGTTCAAACCCACCAGCCACTCCTGGGAAGGAAGGTTGGGGAATCTACTTCTGTAGTGATACTGCCTCAGAAACCCAAGGAGGGGTCACTATGAGTTGGATCTTACTTTAGGGCAGTGCGTTTTATATGAGTAATATATCGGAGTACAACTGAACCTTCATCTTAATTCCAAAGTGCAAACATTGCCAACGTTTCTTATATAGACTTCTAGAAATTTTCTTATAACAGAATACTTTTCCCTTTTTCCTCTTTAAGGCACAAATGAAATAATTGGACATATTCTTCTGTGCCTGGCTTCAGTTCACTTGATGATATAGCAGAATATTATGTATTTGCACTTACAGATTTATTTTTTTAACAGGTGCATAATATTTTATAGTTCTGTAATTTATTTAACCAAGCTTCTTAAAATGAATATGCAGGCCTTCGATCATCGAGGAAAAATTTAAATATGTGTGTGTGTGTGTGTACACATGTGTGTAGGTATATATATCATTTAAATTTTTGATAAACCAAACCCATTGCCGTGTAGTGAATTCTGACTTACAATGACTCTATAGGACAGAGTAGAACTGCCCCATAGTGTTTCCAAGTCTTTATGGAAGCAAACTGCCTTATCTTTCTCCTATGGAGTGACTGGTGGGTTTGAGCCACAAACTTTTCGATTAGCAGTTTGCACTAATACAAGGCGCTAATGTTGCAATGTTTAAGGGCTTAGCTGCTAACCAAAAGGTTGACAGTTTGAACCCACTAGCCACTTTACTGGTGAAAAAACCTGGCAGTCTGCTTCTGTAAAGCTTTGAAAATTCTATGGGTAGTTCTACTCTGTCCTATAGGGTCTCTATTAGAGAATCGACTCCAGACTGTCACCACCACCACCACCACCACCACCACCACCACCGCCACCGCCACTATAACAGCAACAGCTTTCCTCAGTTGCCTTACAAAGACATTCATCAATTTAGATTTGCCATCGCAGAAAAGAAGTTGCTGGTTTCCCCACTCTTTAGCTTGTACTAGGTAATAACACACTTTTTAATATTTCCCAGTTTGATAGGAGAATATAGGGTATTACTTTATTTTGGTTTTAAAAATTAAGTGTTACCAGTTTATATCAATAAATTCCTAATAGATTAGAGATCTAAATAAAACTATTTAATATTAGAAGAAGCAAGGGTGAATTGCTTTATAGTCTGGAACTAGAGGAAAGTTTCTAATTATGCCACAAAATCCAGAAGCAAAATGAGGAAAGATTGATAATTTGATTTTATAGAAGTATGGAAAAATGATAGAAATATGAACTGACAAATGGGAAAAATTAGAACTTCTATCATAGACAAAGAGTTAGTATTCTGTGTGTGTGTGTGTGTGTAAATAAATTAAATTTTGAGATGAAAAATTCAATTAGCCCAGTGGAAAAATGGCCAAAAGAGATGAATAGATGTGAAACAGAAAAGAAATACAAATGGTCTTTAAGCATAAGAAAAGACACTCAACTCACCCGTAATAAGAGAAATACACAAAAACTTCACTGAAATCCTATTCTTACTGGCAAAGTCCAAAGTTTGATAGCACGCTCTGTTGGTGAGGCTGTGTACTTGTGTACTGCTCATGAGAGTACAAAATGGCAGACCTTTTTGGGAGGGGAATTTGATATTATGTAGTGGGATTGCATATGGATTCATCCTTTGACCCAACAACCCCACTTATTTGGACTTGATCCCAAATATAATCTTGGAAAAATACAAAATGATAGATGCACAGTGTATTCATTGCAGCAGTGTTGGTAATAGTGAAAGTTTGTAAACATCTGATACTTGTCATCTGGAGTCAATCTGGCTGGCCTGAAATTTCTAACCTTTTAAACCAGTCTTGATATCCCATCTCTGGTACTGGCAACATTTGGTTGATATGTGTGCAGATGATTTACTGCTGAATATCAGAAATTATCAGTGCTCTAGGCTAAATCTCAAAGTAGATAGAATTCTCTTTTAGGTACTCTCTATGCCTTACCAGAGGAGCTCTGGTAGCATAGTGGCTAAGGCACTTGACTGCTAACCAGAAGGCTGGCGGTTCAAACCCACCAGCCACTCCTCGGAAGGAAGATGGGGCAATCTACTTCCGTAGTGATACTGCCTCGGAAACCCAAGGAGGGGTCGCTATGAGTTGGGTCTGACTCAATGGCATATAACAACAACATGCCTTACCAAGCACGGTCCCTTCTCACTGCCTTTCCCCTTCATCCATCCATTCTTGTCCATCTACCTATATTTCCCCAAAAGCCTTGTCACTAATAATGCTTCCAACACACACTAGAGAACCTGACATGAATGCTCTGATTAAGGCAAGACCAGAGGGTGTTAACCTTCTCTTAAACCAAAAAAACCAAACCAATCTTACTGCTGTTGAGTGGGATCTGATTCATAGAGACTCCTCCTTGGGTTTTTGAGGTGATATCACTGCAGAAGTAGATTGCCCAATCTTCCTTTCAAGGAGTGGCTGGTGGCTTTGAACTGCCAGCCTTCTGGTTAGCATTGAATGCCTTAGGCACTACTCCACCAGAGCTCCCAACCTTCTCTTAGCAGATATTTAATCCAGTAACCAAATTATCTGCAAGTGATAGTATGTTTGTAAATTTATCTTATTTTGGGTGATGAAATTCTGGAAAGGCAGATCTTTTGGTATTTCTTGCTTGTTTTAAATGCTGCCACTACAAGGTAGATGTGCCAACTCACTGTTTTCTATTCTCATATCTGACCATCCCTTCTCCCATGCTAATTTAGGATGTATCCTAAAATGGTAGGAACATTAATGTCATATTCCTCTCACTCCTCTTGAAAAGCTGTTACAGTGTTGATAGTGTGTCTTCTAGTTGATGGCATCTTAGAATCCAGGAAGTGTGTTCATAAGGGGGTAACATGGATCAGCATTCCTTTTTGGCAAATAGCCTTGTTCATTATTTCTCCTTTTTTTTGTAATGGGTTTGTTGTGTGCAGTACTTAGTACAAAGGGACCTCTTCTGGGTGACTGTGAGTGGGTACAGAGTAAGCAGATATTCTAAATAGAGAATAAAACCAGAAAAAGATAAAAAAACGTAACTCATCATCATCAAGTTGGTTCTGACTCATAGCAACCCATCCTTGGGTTTCCAAGATGGTATCTCTACGGAAGTAGATCGCCCAATCTTCCTTCAAACCCAACTGTGGAAGATCATCTTATCCTTTTGTTAACAGCATTATCGTTTGTACAGATAACTTTCTTGAACTCTTAATGTTTGCCATATTGATTACTCCCTCTTTATTCAAATGTTTTTTTTCTCTGGATTTCTGAAACACCATGCTCCCAAGTTTTTATCTACTATCTGCTGTTTTCCAATATCCCTGTCTCGTCATTTCTTCTCTACCAGACCTTTGAGTAACCTAGTATTCTGTCTTCTACTTTTCCCTCTCTATTTCTTTTTTCTATATTCTCTCCTTATGTGGGTGCATCAATTTCTAAAACTTCAAATATCTTCAGTGGGCTTTTGGTTCTCCCATTTATGTCTGTAGCCTGAAATAACTCCCTTCAGTTCTAGTTTTACATATCCAAATGTGTGATGAGTATTTCCAATTGGAATTTTAATAGGAATCTCAAACATAACAAAATCAAAACATAATAATTGATTCCTACTGCCTGAAATCTTGGCTCCCAAGTTTCCTTCCCAATAAGTAGTACTACAAACATCTAAGGCTCAGGCCAAAATCCTTTCCATGTGTTTAGGAATCCTGTTTGATTCCTTCATGAATGTCTCATATCTGCCAATGAGTTCTCTTGGCTGTACCTTCAAAATAGGTCACCCATTCACTTCTCACTCTTGCTGTTGTTATAATCCCCATCCAAGTTACCATGGTCATGTATTTAGTCTTATACCAGTGCATCAACTTCCAAATAGTCTTCTTGCCTTTATTTTTCCCTCAAATATAGCCTTTTCTTCATAGAGCTTCCAGAACAGGCTTTGTGAAATAGAAATTAACTGATGTTTGAAACTCAGTGGTGATTCCCCATAACTCTAAGAATAACATTCATACTTCTTACTTGGACCAACATAATCTGGTTCCTGCCTAATTCTCTGACCTTTTCTCTTCCTCCTCTCCCTGTTCTTCAGTATGTCCAGTCACACTGTTTTTTTCTGTTACTAGAACATGACAAACATGGTCCTGTTTCATGACCTTTCATGATATCTACTCCGGTTGCTCTTTTTGCCATGCTCATCTTTGCATGGAAAATTGCTTCCCATCATTCAAGTTTCAACTTCTCATGGAAGCTTATTATTATTGTTTTTTTTAAATATTTTACTTTTGTTGTTGAGAATGTACCTAGCAAAAACATAGAGCGATTCCACTTTCTACATGTACATTTCAGTGACATTGATTACATTCTTCCAGTTGTGTAACCATTTGCATCTTCCTTTTCTGAGCTGTTTTTTCATTAGCATGAACTCTTTGCCACTTAAGGCTCCTCTCTAATCTTTTGTGTTGCTGTTATCAGTTTGATTCCATAGAGATAGGTCTCAAAAGAGCATAATGGTCAAGGCAGACATTCTTTATTACCAAAACCAACCAAACTCACAGCCATGGAGTCAGATCCGACTCATCGCGACCCCTCCTTGGGTTTCTGAGGCGGTATCACTATGGAAGTAGATTGCCCAAACTTCCTTCCGAGGAGTAGCTGATGGGTTTGAACTACCAGCCTTCTGGTTAGCAGTCAAAAGCCTTAGGTACTATGCTACCAGATCTCCTACATTAGTTAAGCTAATTTATTGTTTGGTTTTAAGAAAACTTCAGGGTGTATTTTGAGTTTAAGGTTTAAAGGTTATCTCAGGGCAGTAGTTTCAAGGGTATATCCTGTCTCCATGGCACCAGAAAGTCTAGATTCCATGAAAATTTGAAATTTTGTTTTGCGTTTTCCCTCAGGGAGGCTTATTTTGATTTTCCTTGCTAGAGCAGCCTCCCAATTTTCTCTACTACATTACCCTCTTTTATCATCTTCATATCATTGACCAGTGACTGAATGTATCATGCTTGTTCCTCTGTTTTTAATCAGACTTCTTTCCCTGGACTATAAACTCTTTGAGGGTAGAGACTCTTTTCACAGCCATATTCCTAGTACCTAGAACAGCACCTGGCTTAGAGTAAGTTCTCCTTGTGTTTTAGTTGTTGACTGGCTGATTGACATCTTTAAATAGAACTGCCTTTTGACAATATTAAATAAGATGTACTAACATAAAACTGACTGAGTTCAGAAATAATTGAGTAAGAAGCTACTCTGTTCTTTGGAGAAGGGACATTCCTGTTTTGGGGAGAGGATTTATCAAAAGGTTATGCAATTTTGTGGCATTTTGGGGTATTCACAGGATTCCTATCGACTGCAATTACTGGATCTCAAAGTGTAATATTCAGTTTATGGTAAAAGTCAGTACATTCCAACATTGAGAAAATTCCAGACAGACTAGAATGATTTGCCTTATTTATTGCTGAAGTTCTTCTTGAGAGGTCTTTTACTGAAATATCTTGCGTGGTCTAATGACTGGAAGGTGGCTGTATAGAGGATTGAGCCAGGATGCAAAGGCTTTTCCTGGCATAAATAGTCCTGTCTTTAGTCTTTTGCTTTTTTTTTTTTTTTTAAAAGCACAATTGCTGTATTTTTATCATTAGCTAACAGACATCCATTTTTTTTCTTATTTGCATAATACTTTGTTCATAGTATTGCATAGTCTTTCACAGCTCAACATTCTTTCTATAAATATTTGTTGAGTGTCTTATATGTACCAGACACTGTAATAAGTGCTGGGGATATGCTATGAATAACATAAATATTTGTCAGATAAATCAGTGACTTTCTTAAAGCTTATTTGAGAAGATCAGTATGACAGAGTGGTGGAGGGTGATAGGTCAAAGTACCATGTTCATGTGGTCCTGCTCATGATCCCTTTATTCTCCATCTCTCTACCTAAATACCTGCTTGTACAATGTCTAGTATTCTGTGGCTTTTTGAAAGGCAGCTCTTTGCCTATCACTGTGTCAGACCCTGGATGTTCAGAGAACAGCAGATAAAAAATGTTGTTTTCAGTATCTCTTAGTAATAAAGACTGGCTGGAAGAATGAATTATTTCAATACAGAATTATAAGATGCAATAATAGTCTGTACACAGTTTACTGTTGGAGCACAGGGAAGAAACATCTATCCAAGCCTCAGCGTGAAACTACAAGGTGAATAGGAAGTAGTTATTCAGGTGGATAGGAAGGTGATGAATGAAAGTTGTTGCTCTCTGAAGAAAATAAAAGTATTCAAGGCAGATGGAATAGCACAACCTTAAGAATTCCAAAGGTCTCTGAGTGGTAAGTGGTTTACTTATGGCTACTAACCTAAAGTTTGGTGATTCAAAACTATCTAGCAGTGCAGTTGAAGAAAGTCTTGATGATTTGCTTGGGTTACACCCAAGAAAAGCCTATGGAGCACAGTTCTGTTCTGTAACACGAAGGGTCGCCATGAGTCAGAATCAATCGAACAGTAATAGTTTTCGTTTTGGTTTAGGAATTCCATATGGTTTGGTGAGACTAGAGGGTCAGGTGAATGTAGCGAGCAAAGGATATTGAAGTTGGGAAGGTAGGGGGCTAGGTCTGGATAGGCTTTGAATACCCACTGGAAATCATTGAGAGATGGAAAGAAGAGTGCTTTGATCTGACTGGTATCACAGAAATACTTTGCAGGGGGTATTTTGGGGATTTGGAAGGAACTCAGGGGAGTTAAGGGGAAGCTCTGGTGGTGTAGTGCTTATAGTACTTGACTGCTAACCAGAAGGTTAAAGGTTTGAACCCACTAGCCACTCCTCAGAAGGAAGGTTGGGCAGTCTACTTCCGTAGTGATATACTGCCTTGGAAATCCAAGGAGGGGTCGCTATGAGTAAGAGATGACTCGATGGCATATAACAGTAAGGACAACAAGAGGAGTTAAGGGAATACTCAACTTTTCTGAGTTTGATCAGGGAAGTGACACAATCAAAGCTATGTTTTTTTTTCCTTTATTTTATTTTATTTTTCTTTGTTCTTGAGAGAATATACAGAGCAGAATATGCACCAATTTAAAAATTTTTACATGTACAATTCAGTAATGTTGATTACATTCTTTGAGTTGTGCAATCATTTTCACCCTCCTTTTCTGAATTGTTCCTTCCCACTAACATAAACTCATAGTCCTCTAAGTTTCTCAAAGCTATGTTTTATAGAAAGATGCTTGATGCTGAGTGGGAACATAGACTGGGTGTTGGGAGGTGAAATGGAAGCAGCAAGACAAGTTAGGTGGAGTCAAAATATTTAGCTGGTACATAGTATAATACTGAGAAGCTTCCCTTGCCTTTTATTATTTCAGAACTTTTTGATCCTGCCTCTTCTAAAATGATTTTATTATTTGTGTGATAGTAAAACGTTGGAGGAAAAAAGTTTTTGCCAAGTTACCAGAAGCTGTGGCATGCCTGTCCCTCTGTCCTATCTCTCTCACTTGAAGCGTCCTTTCCATGTAGAGAGGGCGCACATGGAAGTGTATATGTCGTCAAAGTTCTCTTTGTCTCTTGACCTTAGCTTGTGTTTTTATTGAAATACTACTAAAGGTGTTACAGTGTTCAATTTTGGTTTTCCTTTCATTGTGGAATTCAACGTAAAATGTTTTTTTTTTTTTTTCAGGCAACTAAAGTTGTTATCGCATTAAGCACATTTAGTAATTTATACATTAATCATTATCAGTAATTCTGGTGTTTTTGAGATATTTGTCATATTGTTAATGAATATGTAACAATATTTAATGAAATTTGTGAGAGGAATGAAAAACTCTCTAGGGTAAGTGATTAACCTTTTGAAGGCAGACAAGTTATATTTTTAATAACTTCTCAAACTGGAGCATATTTAGCATATTATAATACCTATTGACACATAATCTAAAAATTTCATATTTAGAAATAAGATGAGGCTGCTTTCACGTTAGCTTTTGGAAATTAGTAAATAGTATTCTCAAATACTGAAAATGAAGAAAATTTGTATCCTTTATGCTTTAAATAAAAAAGGTATACCATAGGTTGGACATTTTTATATGTGTTTCTCAGGTATGTTTCCTATATTTTAGCAGTTACCTACTATATTGTAATTGCCTGTTTGACTCTATTCAGTGCCTGCCTTTCCCCTCCCTCCACAGTTACTAATTTTTATAAATGCTTAAATGTGGTACTTACTTTCTTTTTTGAATTTTTTTTAAATAGAAAATGCATCAGATGCAGATTTATGGCTCCTGAATAGTTGTACTGTAAAAAACCCAGCTGAAGACCACTTTAGGAACTCAATTAAGTAAGTGGAAGTTGTTGATTTTTTTTTTTTTTGTCTAATTTGTTTGATTGAAATAAAAATTAATATCAGGAAATTAACTTTTAAAAGCTTCCTAATGGGAGCTCTGGTAGCGTAGTGCCTAAGGCACTTGACTGCTAACCAGAAGGCTGTTGGTTCAAACCCACCAGCCACCCCTCAGAAGGAAGATTGGGCAACCTATTTCTGTAGTGATACTGCCTTGGCAACCCAAGGAGGGGTCGCTATGAGTCAGATTTGACTCGACAGCACATAACAACAACAACAACAATATCAATATAAATCTATAGTATATGTCAGAAGAAGAAAGTATGATGGACTTTTATTGTTAAACTGTTTTGAAATTATCAGATAAAGAATCAAACTTTAATGTCCTTTAATGTGGGCTTTTAAAAATAGGTGATTTGAGTATTTGTGAAGTTAGCCAGTAGGCAATTTGAATACTTAAGTATTAACTGGGGGAATCCAGTCATACTTTAAAATTGCCAGAAGCAGTTCAAACCTCTTTTCTCTTCCCTGACTGTTTAGCACTTTCTAGCTGTTACCATGCTTGGCCTTCCAGGGAATTACAGTTTGTTGGGGCATGTAGACACGTATGCCCTTGCTTTTTTCTTTGTCACTTCAAGTTAAAGTGGAAAAAGTATCCTTTTTTCCATCTGTACCCTGAATCTTATTTCCACCCACCTTTTTAGTAACCTCCTTCAAGATATGATTTCCTATATTTTCAGTCTCTCCAACTCAATTGGACATTTTTCATTGGTCTTTAAAGACATTCACGTCCAATGTACCCCAGTACCCCTTTTAGCAAGTGTCCCATTTTCCTTCTTGCTTTTCCATCCAGACTTCTTAAGATTCTCCACTTCCTAACTTCACACTGATGCTTATTCTCTCCCCTTCATTGGTTTTATTGTGAAATATATCATACATACGTAAGATTTCATGAGGCATGTACAGTTTAAGAAAAAATAATAATCCATTACTCACTATAACATTGTTAAGACTATAGAAACCCCCATGTTTCTCTCTTTTAATTATATATCAATTATAATTTCAAGAAGTCATCCCTAGCCTGACTTTTGTGAGTCATTCCTTTACTTTTCTTAATAAATTATCTATTAAATTTATCTTTAAACTATATTGTTTAGCTTTGACCTTTTTTGGACTTTATTGGGTTTAAACTGTTTGTGTTTTCAGCTTAGCTTTTCCTCACCATTTTCTTTATATTTATCCATGTTGATACATGTAAAATAACTGTGGCTATTCATAGTATTTTATGGAATGATTTGGCACAACTTATCTGTTTTATTATTGACAGAGTATTGAGTTTTTTCACAGTGTCTTGCTTTCATGAACAGTCCTATGAATATTAAGAGTTATGTTAGGAAATGTTACTATGTGCCATCGAGCTGATTCTGAGTCAAACTCACCCTATAGGACAAAAGCACCTTTTTCCTAGGACCAGATTTTACAGGACCAGATTGCCATGTCTGCTCTCCCAAGGAGTGGCTGGTGGGTTTGAATTGCTGACCTTTTGGTTAGCTGAGCACTCAACCATAGGCCATCAGGGCTTCTGTTCTATACACTAATTCTGTTCTATACACTAGTTCAAAATATACAGAGATATTTTGGTTTAGCATTTATTCATCTTTTTCTGTTTGATTTGTTTGATATTCTCCTCTAAAAGTTTCATGGTTTTACATGTTACATGTAGGTCTGTAATCCATCTAGACTTGATTTTTCTGTATAGTAACAGTAATGATATCCTATTTTACTTTTTCCATGTTGCCCAATTGTTTCAGTATCTTTTATTGTTTTATTTTATAAAAAAATCTATTCTTTCTCCTTTTATCTGTTCATTACCAATTCTGTCACGTGTTAAGTTTCCATAGATGTTTTGCTCTGCTGCTAACCAGAAGGTTGGCACTTTGAATCCACCCATTGGCTTCACGAGAGAAAGACTGGCAATTTGCTTTCATAAAGAATACAGCCAGGAAAACTCTATGAGTTAGTCCTACACAGGGTCATTATAAGTAGAAATCGACTTGATGGTACCCAACAACAGCTGGGCTCTCTATTTGGTTTCATTAATCTATTTCTTTATTTTGGTGATTTATTCTACACAGTTATAATTACTCTAGATTTATATTAAGTTTAGATATTTGATAGTGCTAATGTGCTTTGTTTTTCTTTAAGAGTGTCATGTCTAGTCTTGGCTCTTTGCCATTCCATATAAATTTTAGCATCAGTTTTCAAGTTCCACAATAGTTCTATTGTTACTTGATTGAGATTGCATTGAATCTCCAGATAAAGTTGGGAAAAATTGACATCTTTACAATTTTGAGTTTTCTAATCCGGAAATTACTGCTGGTCTTCTTTATTATCTTTCTACAGGTTTATAATTTTCTTCTTATAGATCTTGTGCATCTTTTAGATTTTTTCCCTAACAATATAGTTACCAAATTGTTCCAGTATCATTTATTGTTTTTTTCTTTTTAATCTACTCTTTTGTTGTTACCTATATAGTAAGTTTTTTATGTTGTTTTTAATAAGTTTTTGTTGTTGATAATATGAACAACAGAACATACAGTAATTCAACAATTTCTACATGTACAGTTCAGTGACACTGATTACATTTTTTGGTTATACAGTCATTCTCACCCTTCATTTTCAAGTTTTTTTCTCTACAATTATCGTAATCTAAGGCTTCAGACTGGTTCATTCTAGTTCAACACCCTGTTGAAAAATTGTATTTCTGCCCCTATATGCTATAATTAATCGGAATCTACATTTTTAACAAGATCCCCAGGGGATTCCTATAGATTCCCCAGGCAATCTCATTAAAATGTAGATTGTAATTTCAGTATAGCTGGTATGGAAATGAAGATTATCAGGAGGTTGAACTGGGATGAACCAGTTTGAAGCCCTGACATAAGCTCACAGCCCCCTGAGTTTCCTGTGTCGTCTTTTGAGTTGCTGTTGTCAATTTGATCCCACATGGATAGATCTTAAAAGAGCACAATGCTCAAGGCAGACACTCTTTCTTTACTTGTGAAGCTAAACAATTGCTTGGTTTTCAGAAGACTTAAGGGGATATTTTTGGTTTAAGGTTTAAAGATTATCTCAGGGTAAATATTTTCAGAGGCTCATCTAGCCTCCATGGCTCTAGGAAGTCTAGATTACATGAGAATTTGAAATTGTTATCTACATTTTCACTCTTTTTGATCAGGATTCTTCTATAAAATCTTTGATCAAAATGTTCAGTGATGGTAGCTGGACACCATGCAGTGCTTCTGGTCTCATGGCAGAGTGGGAAGTTATTCATGGAGGCAGTTAGACACACATTCCATTTCCTCCCTGTATTTCTGACTACCCTTGTTCCTTTGTTGCTCCAGGCTTTTTTAGAGAACATTTATTGTGCTTTGGATGCCAGTTGTAAACTTCTAAAGTCACAGACACTACACAATGAACTGGAAGGTAGAACAGAAACACTAAACACATAAACAGAAGCACTAAACACATTCTTCAGTCATAACTGGGATGCCCTGTGAAACCGTGACCCTAAACTTCCAAACCAGAGAACCAAATCTCATGAGATGTTTGATTGTATATAATCAGCCTTTATGGCTATACTTTTTTTTTTTTTTTCCATCGTTGTTGTAAATATATTTGTCACCCAGCTTTTGCTAATTCAACTCTTTACAGGTGTGTAATTTATTGACAGCATTTACACTAATTGACTGTGTAACCTTACCCTTAATCAATGTAATTTTTCCATCACTTTAAGCTGAAACTCAATACTCCATAAGCAGTAACCTCCCTCTCTCTCTCTTTACCTGGTAACCACTAACAAACTTTTATCTCTGTGTATTTACCTGTTCCTATATTTTTATATAAATGAGATCATAAAATATTTATCCTTTTGTGATTGACTTATTTCACTCAGCACAATGTCTACAAGCTCCATCCATATTGTGGCATGTATCAAGAAAGTATTTTATATCTTCATGCCCTGGTGGCACAGGGGATAAGTGGTTGAATGGGACCCAAGAGGTTGATAGTTTGAACCCACCAGCAATTCAGTGGAAAAAGATTCAGCAGTCTTATTCTGTTAAGATTTACAGCCTTGGAAACTTGATAGGGCAGTTCTACTGTCTCCTAAAGTTTTACTATGAGTTGGAGTTGACTCAATGATAGCAGATTTGTTTTTTGGTTCTGATATGCTACTATAAATGTTGTTGTTGTTATGTGCTGTCAAGTCGGACCCGACTCATAGCGACCCCTCCTTGGCTTTCCGAGGCAGTATATCTATGGAAGTAGATTGCCCCATCTTCCTTCTGAGGAGTGGCTGGTGGGTTTGAACCGCCAGCCTTCTGGTTAGCAGTCAAGTGCCTTAGCCACTATGTTTTATTTAAACTTTTATTTTCTATGTTTGCTCCCATGGTCTCGAATTAATTCTAGCAGCAATGTGAAAGATGGTTGAGAGAAAGGAAGAATATCAGGAGTCTAGTTAGGACAGAGTGGCTATATTTCAGGTACTGATGACCTTATCTAAAGTGGAGGAATTCAGAGTTTGAAAGAAGGAGTTGACTGGGGAAGGAAGTTGTCTTTATACTTTATTGACTTCAGGGTCTCTGGTTGGAAAAAAGTAGGGAATTGCAGGAGGAGAGGTCAGTCTTAGGGAAAGATATGTTTTGGTTTTGAACATGCTGTATTTGAAGTCACAGCTAAATCTTTCAATAAGTTAATGAATATATTTGACATTTACTGAGTATCTCCCATGTGCCAGGCACTGTTCTAATGCTTTACATACATTGGATATTATCCAGTTTAATTCTTGCAGCCCATCAGTGAGTTGTAGATTTCATTTTTCATTCCTGTTTTATAGATGAGGCAGCTAGGGCAGAGATGGGTTAAGAAAGTTTTCTAAAACATAAATAATGGAGGTGGGATTTTAACCTTGTCAACCTGACTAGAGTTTATTTGTGTAACCATTTTATTATCAAGCTTCCCAGATAACAATGTCAGGTTGTAGAATTGAGCCAGATATCAAAGAGTTAAACACAAGAGATAGAGATTTTATATTGTTTGCATAGAGATGACAGTTGAATGTGATGACAACTTTTACTGACAAACTGGAGGAGTAGTTGAACTATGAACTCTGCCTAGAGGGAAAGAAAATGGTGTTAGTGGTACAGAATGGAACAGGGGAGTTTGGGTCATGTTTAGGAGGAAGAGAAGGAAGAATTAAACTGAGGTCAGAGACTGGCGTTTACCAGTTACTGCTTATTTTCAGAGAATTCTTTTTATTTTACGAGAAGTCTGTTATGTGCCCAGAGTATCTTCTTTCTTTTTTTGTCCCCCTCCCCCTATAGGCAAGGTAAAAGGAGCTCTGGTGGTGTAGTGCCTAAGGCATTTGACTGCTAACCAGAAGGTTGGGATTTCAAACCCACCAGCCACTCTGTGGAAGGAAGCCTAGGCAATCTACTTCTGTAAAGATTTGCCGCCTCAGAAACCCAAAGAGGGTTGCTATGAGTTGGAATCGACTCAATGGCAGTGGGTTTTTTTTTTTTTGGGGGGGGGGAGGTATAGGAAAAGTAAGCAAGATACAGAGATATTTTAGGGCTACTGATTCCCCGAAATACAGAACCCAGAGAGTATAGTTGTTATGATTAGCAATTTTATAATCTAATTAATGAAATGCTTCTAAACAAAAAAGTTTATTTAAAAACTGAAATACTATTAGTGTCATTGGGCATCCCTCCTTGGATTCTGAGACAGTATCATATAGAAGTAGATTGCCCAATCTTCCTTCTGAGGAGTGGTTGGTGAGTTTGAACTGCCAGCCTTCTGGTTAGTAGACCAAGGCCTTAGGCACTACACCACCAGAGCACTACCCATATATATGTATGTGTGTGTTGTACATTGTGAATGTGGTTCAAAGTAATGATAGGTATTTGAATCGTTAAATGAGGTATGAGGTAGTAATGCAACATGAGAAAGGCTTGTCATTTTATCACTACAAAACTAGTTATAGTAAGCACATAGTTTAATGCATTAGTCTCTGTGATTAAAAGAAAATTTAAAACAATATTATAGATAATTTAAGTATTTCTTACTGGCTTTGAAGGTTTTTGAAGGCCAAGTAATTCTTGCTAGGGAAACTCTTAAGCTCACTTTTTTTTTTTTTTTTTTTTTAGTTTCCAGAACAATAAATATAATCTTCTAAAGGCTAGGATAAGGAGCTGTGGTGGCATAGTGCCTAAGGCATTTGATTGCTAACTAGAAGGATGGTAGTTCAAACCCACCAGCCACTCTGCAAAAGGAAGACTGGGCAATCTACTTCCATAAAGATTTACCACCTTGGAAACCCAAAGGGGTTGCTATGAGTCTGAGTTGAGTCTATGGCAGTGAGTTTGGTTTTTTTGTTTTTTAAGGCTAGAGTATCAATTAACAGTGAGAAAACAGTGATTCAAGTGATATATTCACATTTCAGTGAGAGGTTACCTACTTTTGCCGTGCATTTTGCTTTCTTTAGGTGCTTTTCTCCTTGTCTTCACCATCTCCTCCTTCTCATGTTCTTCACATACATATACGTATTGTTCCTGTGTGCCATTGGGTCGATTTCGGTTCATAGTGACCCCATAGGATAGAGTAGAACTGCCCCATAGAGTTTCCTAGGTTGAATCTTTATGAGAACAGGTTTCCAGGTCTTTTCTGCCACGGAGTGGCTGGTAGGTTTGAACTGCAGACCTTTTGGTTACTAGTCAAACTCTTAGCCACTGTGTCACCATGGCTCCATTTCCTTCATCAGAATGAGACAAATTTTAAATTCATAGGGACTCATAGGGTATTTCCTTTGCTATTGTTGCTCCCAATCCTACCACTCTCCTATGTTCATATTCAAAGATTTATAGCAGAGGGCTATACTATAATAAAGGTCGGATCTGACTCATAGTGACCTCTCCTTGGGTTTCTGAGGCGGTATCACTATGGAGGTAGATTGCCCAACCTTTCTTCCAAGGAGTGGCTGGTAGGTTTGAACTGCTAGCCTTCTGGTTAGCAGTCAAATGCTTTAGGTACTACACCATACCAGAGTTCCCAACAGAGGGCTTGGACCTCTTTTATCTAAACTGGAACCCCTTCCCATAATGATCACTTGTCTTAGTTGTTCCTGTGTGTTTGTCACCATATCTAGTCTTCAGTTTAATAGTTGTTTGTCTTCATTACTCATCACCTTGTTTCATCTCTCTTGAGCCACCAGGCAATAGACTATCTTGTTTGAACAGGAGTAAAGAAAGATAATTCTGAGGGATTTACTGCCTTTGATATTATTAATACTATCATAATGACTAAGATCAAAATCAATGAATTTTGAATTCAAGGTGGTAGTAAAAAGTATTAGTTTTGTAACTTCATAGTACAAACAATGTTTAGCCTTGGCCAAAGAGAATATTTGGCTTAAAATTATTTGGGAAAAATAATTTTATAAACTAGTGCTGGTCATAAATCATTCTATCTCTAAATAATGCTACCCTTTCTTAGTCTAGTGGAAGTAATGCATCAAATAGGAAAATGCATATTTTAGGAATAATTATGTAGGCTACTACTGAGAAATTTATACTGGCTTTCTGCTAGTTGATGTAATTACTATGGTTTTAAAATGTTTGTGTTATTTATGTTCAGATTGATAAAAGTGTAGAAGTTTTAAGCGACAAAAGTACAGTTAATGCTTTTTTCTTGGCTGCCTTTTGAACTTTGAAATCTTAGATACTGTTGCCTTCACTCATTTTGAGGAATCGCTAATGGGCCCCATGCTTTGGGATGCCAGCCTGTTGGATGCATACTGTTTCCTCTTCAGGATTTGTCAGTTGCCCTGTCCTCATTTTATTCATTATACCAATTTAGACAGCATGGTCTTTAACTTTCAGGGTTCTTGAGTAAATGAAAAGATCAAAAGTTTCACAAAGATAAAATTTGCTCCTAATGAGAGTATCAAATAAGAAAACTCCTTTGGTTAGTGCTTTATAGAAATGTGGGATATTTTCCATGCCACCTAAAAGAGGTCATTCAGAGGCTGGTGAAAATAAACAAATCTTGTGTGTTCTATATAAGTGACAGAAAGAATAGCCAGCTCGCTTTGATCATGGACTGTCAACCTCTGCTTGACCTTGTACATTATTAACCCAAATGGGCACTGTGGTTTAGCCATACTGATAGTGGATAACAGTAGCCACTAAGTCTTTGAAAAGCATTTTCTATGGAAACAAGTGGTAATATTGAAGGGATGGTTAAATATCTAAATGAAATTACTTGAAAGAACAATTGAAAATGAAGGGAGAAATGCACCAAGAAGAAAAGTGTTGTTTAAAAAAAAAAAAGAGAGAGACAGAAGTGTGTTTTGAGACAGAGGAATACTGCTTTGTATAACATCTTTTCTTTAAAGGAAAGCACTTTACAGAAAATGTTGTTGAGCAAACTTTTAAATTATTGGATTGTCATACCTATTATGAAAATATTCCTTGCTTTATGTAGATTTATCTTTGTGTTCTTCATTGTAAATTGAAGTTGGGGAGGTACTGGAATGTAATTTCAACTTGAATTTGTAAAATAAATTGCCTTCAAAGAAACATTAAGAATAGAGAAATACTTGCCCTTTGGGTAAGTAATCATCCAGTTTAGAAGAACAAAACCCCTATTGATTCCATTGTTAACTAGATTCAGTAGGCATCAGGTTATCTTTATTATTTTTAATTAGTTTTTTTTTTTTTTTTGCATTGGAAGGTAAAAATAACACGGAGTTTTAGTTTGTCCTTTTGTAAGAAACAACTAATCCAAGAGATTTTGAGTTAAATTACTTTTTAATACTGTAATTAAAAAAAATGTTCTTTCAACTAAGTTTCATTTGGCTTTTCTAGTTGTATGAAATTGCTTTAGTTCAATATTAGCTTTTTATTATTGTTTAAAATGTCAGTAGAAAATGTAATGAATCATTATATGCTTTTAACAGTCACAATCTAATTGTTTCAGCTATCCTTGCCCACCAGAAAGTTTCACTTTATATGGAAAGTTGTAAGTTCAGAATATTGAACTTAATAGTTGATATTGGTCAGATATTGTCTAATGAGATTTTTCTTTCTCTAAACAGTGCTGTGTTTGATATAGGAGCCTTGGTAGCATAGTGCCTAAGGCATTTGACTGCTAACCAGAAGGTTGGTGGTTCAAACCCACCAGCCACTCCTCGGAAGGAAGGTTGGGCCATCTACAAACATAGTGATACTGCCTCAGAAACCCAAGGAGGGGTCACTATGAGTCAGGTCTCACTCCATGGCACACAACAACAACAGCATGTTTAATATAAATTTACATTTCCATCTGCCTGTTTCCATCTACTTCCATTGTTTAGTTACAGTCCATATGCTGTTACTGTCAGATCTCTGTTTTTTACCCTTGTTTCTCCTCTCAGCATTCAGACTTGTATATGTTTCTCCACTTTGTCAGTCCACCTGGGCTTCTCCATTTGGATGACCCCATAAATCCCATTGCCGTCGAGTCTGACTCATAATGATCCTACACGGGAAGGTAGAACTTGCTCATAGTGTTTTCAAGGCTCTCATTTTTATGGGAGCAGAGTGTCACATCTTTCTTTTGTGGAGCCACTGGTGGGTTTGAGCTGCAGAACTTTTGGTTAGTAGACATGCACTTTAACCACTGTGCCACTAGGGCTCATGGATGAACATACAAAACCAAAACAAAAACCCATTGCCAACAAGTTGATTCTGACTCATAATGACTCTGTAGGACAGAGTAGAACTGCCCTTTAGCATTTCCAAGGCTATAAATCTTTATGGAAGCAGCCTGTCTCATCTTTCTCATGCAGAGCAGTTGGTAGGTTTGAACAGCTGACCTTTCAGTTGCAACTAAATGCTTAACTGTGCCACCAGAGCTCTGGAATGACCCATGTTGTTGTTGTTGTGCCATCGAGTCAGACCCAACTCATAGCAACCCCTCCTTGGGTTTCCGAGGTGGTATCAAGGTGGTATCACTACGTTAGTAGATGGCCCAACCTTCCTTCCCAGGAGTGGCTGGTGGGTTTGAACCACCAGCCTTCTGGTTAGCAGTCAAGTGCTTCAGGCACTAAGCAACCAGAGACCCATAGACACCTCAAATCACCAAGTCAAAACCTTTTCATTGTTGACCTTGCCTTTTCCTGAGCTAGCAATTCCACTAGTATTGCTATCTTGTTCAGTTACAGTCACCACCAAACATGGTGGTGGTGTTAGGTGCTATCAAATAGTCAAGGAATTTTCCTTTATTATTGTTTCCGTCTTTTTCCCCCACCTTCAGGGATTGATTCTACATCAACAATTTTTCTTTTCTTCCTCTCTTCTCTCCCTCCTTTTTGCTCAGTGCTTTTAATATTTTACTGCTTCTTGTTGTTGTGTGTAGTCAAGTTGATTCCAGCTCATGGTAATCCTGTATGACAGAGTAGAACTGCCATATGTGGTAATAACTGTTATTGTTGGAACCTGCAGTGAACCACTGTATTCTTTTGTTTTATCAAGTTGCTGTGAACTAGACACATATCATTTGAACATAATCTTTCCTCCCCATTTCTTTTTTTTTCATTGTAATTTGGGTAAAAGTTTACAGAGCAAATTCATTTTCCATACAACAGTTGACATACACTTTACCTCCCCATTTCTCTTGCTACTGTCCTACTTATAGTCCTCATTATGTCTTGTTCTTAATATGACAGTAGACTTTTAACTTGTATCCAGCTTGTTTTTGGTTCCAGCTCATTTCAAACTCTTTAATATTTCCTTCTCAATTAGAGGATAAGGATATAATTTCTTAGTGTAACAAGATATTTTTTACTTTTTCATTGCCTCTCTGGCCTCTTCTTGCTACTACATAGAATTTTTCTTCTTCCCCTAAATGATATAATTTTCTAAACACATAATATGTGAGTGTATTCTTCCTTTTCTTTGGAATAACCTCTCCTGTTCTCCCAAATGCATGCTTCTGTGTGCAAATACATGCACATGTCACATTAATCCTGCCAACCACCTATTGGATGTTTGGGGACTCATATCAAAGGTAATATCATCTATGAGGTCATCCCTTACTACCAAGGTCCACAAAGTTAATCACCCTCTGTTCTTTGCTACTTTTGAAATCTCATACAAACATCTACTGTTGCATATTGCATCTTAATATTTGTTTATATATTTGGCTGTCTACTAGATTGTGAGTCTTGAGGTCAGGGTGTTGACCTCCAGAAAATCCTTTTTTTTAATGGAGCCTTTGACCCTCAGACTCTACCATGTAATGATTTTTCTTTTCCTGGGAAACAAGACAGTATTAACAGACTAAGACTGCTTGTCAGCTACTCTAAGAATGGTCTCCCAAGGTCCCTGTGAGTCACTTGTCAGAGACAGGCTGTGTATTTGCACCAAGGAGAAAGAACATCCAGTTTTGAAATACTGTATTGAAAGGGTATCATTTCAGAAATCATGCTGTTTTGCTGTTTATGTTTTCCTTACAGAATAGAAAGTAACCTGCCCCTCCGTGTTGTAAATGAGGTAAGCAACTTAGGTTTGGATGACACCATTGCTAGTAAAGAGGGGTAAGAATACTTCTCCCTTCTTGGAGTAGTCATCTGGTAATGCTGGCAGAAGCTCGGCTGTGAATGGCAGGACTTTGTTCTCTTCCCCAAATGAAGTGACCTGGGACAGCTTTCGTATGTCACCAATAGATTAACTGAAGCACCTCAGCTTGAGGCAGAGGTAGGAAAACCAGTAAAAACCAGTGCCATTGAGTTGACTCTTAACTCATGGCGACCCTATATGTGTCAGAATAGAACTGTGCTCCCTAGGGTTTTCAGTGGCTGACTCCTTTCTTCTGAGATGCCTCTGGTTGTATTTGAATCTCCAGCCTTCTGATTAGTAGCAAACGTTTTAACTATTTGGACTACCCATAGACTCCAAGAGTAGGAATGGTATGAATAAATATCTGGTAGTCTTGGGCCTTGAGTCTGACACACAGTAATAGTTAACTCAGTACATGTTGATAGAATTAAATTGAACTGATTCTTCTCTTTTTGGGAAAAGAATTCAGCATCACCCTGCTAATGCCACTACATCAGCTAGTCATTGTTAATGTATTTTACATTAATTATGTTATAAATTAATACAGCAAATGTAACTATAGTAATATCACAATACTTGCCTTACATTTAAATATCGAACTTTTCAGTTTTGATGAATGAGCAAAATACACCAACTGTATACCAAGTAGTAGTGTTGCAAAGGTTAACTTGATGCATGATCTTTTAAGAGTTGTTGAACAGTAAACTCTATGAACACAGTGGTGGTGTCTATCCCTGGTTTCTAGGATAGTGCCTGGTAAGTAGTTAGCATTGAGGTATTTTTGAATTGAAATTGAATTGATAGCTGCTTTGGTGAAAGTCACATTTTCTGGATAAGTTGTGTTGTGTGTGGCAGGTCTTCCTGTCTCCTACTATATGTGAATTTGTATTATTTAGGTCCTCTGCTTTGTTTCTCTTTATTTTTGTGGTTGCTAGGACTTTGTAGGAGTTCTGGTAGCATAGTGCCTAAGGCACTTGACTGCTCACCAGAAGGCTGGCGGTTCAAATCCACCAGCCACTCCTCAGAAGGAAGGCTGGGCAATCCTACTTCCTTAGTGATACTGCCTCGGAAACCCAAGGAGGGGTTGCTATGAGTTGGGGCCGACTCGACGGCAAACAACAACAATAGGACTTTATATGTTTCTTTCTTTCCTTTTCTTCTTTTAAGCTGTTCTGGAGTAAATAATAATATTAGAGGAACTAACTTTCTAGAAACATAAATGAAGAACTGTCTGTTGATTCCTAAACTGATGTGAATTAAAGATGAAATTACAGATTTTCAGAGCAGATTTTAGCCAGTTTCCTGCTATAGGCTTGAAGTTACATATCTCCTAACCATGGGAAGAAATGGAGATGAGTTGAAAGTGCAAGGAGAAGACTGTTATATAGTATGATCCAGTGAGAAATTTCATTAGAAATAAGGCAGAAAATAAATTTTTCAGGTTGAAAACCCAATTCCTGGCTTTTTTTTTTTTTCTTAAAGCATTATGAAGGAATAGATTTCTCGTTAAAAGATTAGTAGTTAATTTGCAAATCATGAACAGAAGAAGCAAATCAGAAGTCAGTCATTGAAAATGCAAAATCGAGTCCTGTAGTTATCTAAAGTCTTTTTGGAGAACAGTATTTTGCATATTTCATGATTATTGTTACATCAACAGTTGCTTTGTTTTTGCCATTTTGAGTGAGTGAAAGAGGTCAGTGTATTATGTACTGGCAACAGCTGGCTGATAGCTTTGAATACTTACGTAATTAAATATATGTCTTGGCTGTTGTCCAAACAACTCTGTAGGTGGAGGCCCCAGAAAGCATGCAGAAACTTGCTTTAGCAGGATTAAAGAAGTCAATACAATCTAAGCCTGCTCTTTCAACCAAGAGTGATTTCCTATTGTTTTGGTTTGAAAGACATTCTACTTTTACTTGTTGCTTGTGTTTATATGACAACAGAGAAGAAAAGACTCTTAATTTAAAAATAGTCTTTCTTAATTTTTAGTCACTCAGTAGTCTGATTTAATAAATGATAATAAAAACACATGACTTTCAAACCTATAAGACATTCAGTTAAAATGCCAAATATTAACTCTCTATGTTAAGTTTTGGTTGTTCTTAGGTTTAGATGTCTTCTGAGTCATGATGACAAAGTTACCTAAATTTTTACTGCATTAAAGTATGATTTTTTAAGATCATGGAAAATTGGATGGTTGATAGCAGTGAGGGATAAATAAAATCCATAGGTAACATGTGACTTTACTTTTAGCCAATAGCATCATCTGTACCTTTTTTACTGCTTTTATAGCTTTAAGGCTGAGGCCAGGAGTCCTTGGTAGCACAAAAGATTAATAAATACTCTTGGCTGCTAATCGAAACTTTGGCAGTTCAAGTCTACCCCGAGGTACCTTTAAACCCACTGCTATGGAGTCAGTTCCAACTCATTGAGGGGCTTCTACTGCTTAAAAATCAGCCATTCAGAGAACAGTTCTACTCAAAACATATGGGTCACTATGAGTTGGAATGAACATGATGGCAACTGATTTGATGAGGTTGAAGCCATTCCCTAGGGCATCTTTGAATATAAGGCTTGATGACAGGATAGCACCTTTGTGGGTATTAGAAGAAGATGCAGATACCTGTAGTCACACTTTGGCTCCAGTGTGTGTGGTTGCCCTGTGTAAGTAATTCTGAATGTTAATAACCTCATTGTCTGTTACTTCATTTCAGAATTTCTTAGAGACAGCCACTATGTCTTTCATCTGTATTCCTAGCACATGGTCCAGTGGTTGACAATGATAGTTGAACAAACGTATGAACCAATTCATATGTTGGCTTTTTCTGTGTATGTTTACCATCCAGACTCCCTGTACCTCTGCCACTGACAGGACTGATTTCTTCCTCTGTGAATCTTCGTAGAACAATTTCTGCATTTCTCTTATTAGATTGCATTACTAAGGAATTGAGTTCAGCTGCATGTCATAGAAAACCCAGACAGTAGAGGCTTAAGTAAAACAGGGAATTTATTTTTCTTATATGATGCAATGTCCATAGTTTAGAAGTTACTGGCTTTGGTTTAGAAATTTAAGGGTATCAGTGCTGAAGTCTTTGTAATTTTTATGGTCTTTCCCTTATGGTTGCGAAATGGTTGCTGTTCTCCAGCCATCACATGTATTTTCCAAAATGGAGGAAGTGCCAAATAGTGCATGCCTATAGAACCTGCCCCCTTTTTAGGGAGCTTTATAGGAAGTCTCATCTAAAACTCTGTGCTTGCATCTTGTTGGCTGGAACTATAGCCTATGTGTAAGGATGTCTGGGTGATGTTAGTTTTTTTTTCATTTGTTTTAAACTAGTCACACTGTGGTCCCCTCCCCCCTGCCACACACACCACACACATACATATTAGATTCTGTTAGTGAGGAAGGGAGAATATTTATTAGAGAGTAACTTGAAGTCTGCTTCAGGTTTTAAACTTTAGGGTGTGATAGAGGTATTTCCTGCTTTTTAGAAGTTTGCTTTATGTCATTTTGCTCTTATGGAACACCTACATTAGTACCTATATTCCCTAATGGAAAGAAGAAAGAAATTTGAAAAGGAATTTCGCTTTTACGAAAATAGGTGAAAAGCAAAACTAGCATTCAGTGTTTGTTTTTCAGTGAGGTGTTAAAGAGGAAATGTGCACCCTAAGAGTGGTATCGCCAAACTACACTCAGCATCAAGCTGCAACAGCTTTGAACTGTGTCTGTGAACACTGTATGTTATTGTGATTTTAGGTTTTAGGTTACTTGGTATGAATTGGTAGGTTATATTTTGGGCCTGGGAATGCTCAAAATTTTTTCCTGTATAAATTAATGGTGATGGCTTCTTTGCTTTTTGCCATTTCAGCTTATGGAAGGTTTCATAAGAACACTATTTTTGGATAGCAGGGGAAACCTGTGCATATTTTATTTATCTTTCTATCTTTTATCAGGACCCATACAGAAGAGGGAGTCCTCAACATAATTATAACAAATGACCTTTCTTACTCCTATTACCTTTATTTAGAACTTAAATTTTTTTTTTTATTGTGATTTGGGTGTAAGTTTACAGAGCAAATTGATTTTCCATTCAGCACTCCCTACACATTCTGTTTTATGACATTCACTGCAATTCCCATAGTGCAGCAGCACACTTACCACTCCCACCCTGCACCTACCACTTCCTTTCACCCTTCCTTCCCATCCTCTCCTGCCTTCCTAGCTCTGTCTCAAGGCTAATGCTGCCTCCTGTTCTAGTATGGTTGATTGTTCTTATGAGTACATAGCCTCAAGGTATCATTGTTCACCTTGTAGGTCTGAGAGTTGAGCCACAAGGGTTAAATTCAGTTCCCTGCTTGAAGGGTCTCTAAGGACCGTAGCCTTGGGGGTTCCACCAGTCTTCATCAGATCTGTAAGTCTGGTCTTTTTTATGATTTTGAGTTTTAGTTTCTATTTTTCTCTGTTCTCTCCAGGACCTCCGATTGTGACCTGTTTCTGAGTAGCCAGCAGTGGTAGCCAGGCACCATCTTGTTCTTCTGTCTCAGGGTTGTGGAGACTGGGGTTCACATGGTCTGTTAGTCCTTTGGACTAATTGTTTCCTTGTGTCTTTGATTTTCTTAACTCTTCTTTGCTCTGGAGACGTAGAAACCAATGATTGCACCTTAGATGACCATTTATAAGCTTTTAAGATCTCCCTTGATACTCACCACAGTCGGATGTAGAATGTTGCTTTTGTGGACTGTGTTATGCCAATTGGCCTTATTGTTCCCTGAGACTATGGCCCTCATGCCTAGCAACTCATTCCCTCAAGGTGTTTGGTTATGTCTAAGAAGTTTTCATAACTTTGCCCCTTGTGTGCTCTACTAAGCAAAAAAAAGAACAAAAACCCAAACCTACTGCCATCAAGTTGATTCCAACTCATAGCAACCCCCATTGGGGTTCAGAGGCTGTGAATCTTCACAGAAGTAGATTGCCTCATCTTCCTCCTGTGGAGCAGCTGGTGGGTTTGAAGCACTGACCTTCTGGTGTACTCTGCTACATTCATGGATATATTTGTAGCACATACAAATACCTAGGTAGAGGAATTCTTTGTCAAACCTATGTATATCTGTGGGTATACTCCCATTTACCTTCCCACCCCTGTTCAGCTTGAGTGTCTATGTATCTACTCATAGATTATTGTTATTACTGTTAATGGCAAGATTGTGTATGTAAGTCTTTACTGTTGTTGCCTTTAACTCTTGTGTTCCTCCCTGTGTCTTCCACTGCCTTGATCATCTTGTGCTGACCTCCCCTTTACTGTATATTGCCTTACCCTTCACCCAAGTTAATATGTGCCTACCCTCCAGTTAATGACTTACCCTCTCTTCCCATCTCACCTCTGATACCTTCAAAGAGTGATTCTGTAAACCTCTTAACTTTTTACAGTAGTGGTCTCATATAATATTTGTCCTTTTATGGTTGACTAATTTCACTTAGCATAATGTCTTCTAGGTTAATCCATGTTATGAGGTGTCTTGCAGATCCATCATTACTTTTTAATGTTGTATAGTATTCCATTGTGTGTATGTACCATAGTTTATCCATTCATCTGTTGATGGGCACAAAAGGTTGTTTCCACCTTTTTGCTATTGTGAATAATTCTTCAGTGAGCATGTATCTGTTCATGTCATGGTTCTTATTTCTCTAGGATAGATACCTAATAATGGGATTGCTGAATCATATGGTGTTTCTATTTCCAGCTTTTTAAGGAAGTACCATGCCATTTCCCACAGTGGTTGTACTATTTTTACAGTAGTGTATGAAGGTTCCAGTCTTTCCAAACCCTGTCCAGCATTTGTTGTTACCTAATTTTTTTATCTTTATTATTAATGTGGAGGTGAGATGATGTCTTGATTTGGATCTCTCTAATACGAGCTCTGGTAGCATAGTGGCTAAAACACTTGCCTGCTAACCAGACGGCTGGCAGTTCAAACCCACCAGCCACTCCTCGGAAGGAAGGTTGGGCAATCCTACTTCCGTAGTGATACTGCCTCGGAAACCCAAGGAGGGGTCGCTATGAGTCGGGGCGACTCGACGGCACATAGCAACAACAACAATACAACTCAACGGCAGTGAGTTTTTGAGCTCTGGTAGTGTAGTGCCTAAGACACTTGACTGCTAACCAGAAGTCTGGCGGTTCAAACCCACCAGCCACTCCTCGGAAGGACGATGGGACAGTCTACTTCCATAGTGATACTGCCTCGGAAACCCAAGGAGGGGTTGCCATGAGTTGGATCTGACTTGATGGCACATAACAACAACAACAACAGTGATCACAACCATTTCTTAATGTGTTTGTTGGCCTCCTGAATGTCTTTTTTGATGAACCGTCTGTTCATGTCCTTTGCCCATTTCTGAATTGGATTATTTGTCTTTTTGTTGAGGTATTGAAGGTTATTAAAATAAATTTTAGAGATTAGTCCTTGTCTGATAAGTTGTTGCCAAAAATCTTTTGCCAGTCTGTAGGTTCTGTTTTCACTCTTTTTTGCGAAGTCTTTTTGATGTTCATAATTGTTTAATTTTTAGGAGGTTCTAGTGATCTAGTTTATCTTCTGCTATTTGTATATTTTTAATTATGATTTATATTTATGCCATGTATCAGGGCCTCTAAGTTTGCCCCTATTCTTTCTTTGATGATCTTTATGGTTTTAAGGTTTACATTTAGGTCCTTGATCCATCTTGAGTTAGTTTTTATATATAGTAAAAGATACTGATCCTGCTTCAATTTTCTGCAGATAGATATCCAGTTTTGCCTGTACCATTTGTTAAAGAGACTATCTGTTTTGGTTGCCTAGTGCCACTCTGACAAGAGTATACCACAAATGGGATGGCTTGAACAAACAGGAGTTTATTCTCTTACAGTTTGGAGGCTTTAAGTCTGAGTTCAAAGTGTCAGGCTTTAGGGGCTGAGTGAAAGCCCCTTAACTTTGGGTTTCAGCTCTGTCTCCTGCTCCTGGCCCACTGAAGCTGAAGGCTTTTCTTCACTCAGGCAGCTGCTGACTGCTGAGACTGACAAGCCCAAGGTTAACAAGTAAAAAGGCACAGTCCCAATGTTACCAAACCACATGGCAGGCCATAAATTCAAATCCATCAAAAGGTCCCAAGGTCAGCAGAGCATGGCAGGCTGCTGAACACGACACAGCTGCATGCAGGGTTTAAGCATGCTATAAACTAGAGAGTGTTCCCCATAGCTTCTGCTTATATACAGGAAGCAGACCACATCCCTAAGGCAGCTACTCAGCTGCTCACAGTAGATTCCACTATGGAGTTGATTACCAGTCTCATGATGGGGAATACTACATCCAGCTGCCCAGCCACTCAACCAGGCCCAGCCAAGTTGACACACAAACTTAACTATCACACTATCTCTTCCCCAATTAATGTATTTCAGCCCTTGTCAAAGGTCAGCTGTACATAGGTGGATGGCTGTATTTCTGGAGCTCTGGTAGCATAGTACCTAAGGCATTTGACTGCTAACCAGAAGAGTGGCAGTTCAAACCCACCAGCTATGCCTTGGAAAGAAGACTGGGTGATCTACTTTTGTAGTGATACTGCCTCAGATACCCAAGGAGGGGTTTCTGTGAGTAGTAGGTTTTGAGATCGTGGAGTGTGAGGCCTTTTACTTTGTTCTTTTTTAGTAGTGCTTTCTTTATCTGGGATCTCTTTCCTTTCTGTATAAAGTTGATGATTAGTTTTTCTATCTCTTTAAAGGATGATGGAATCTATGGGTAGTATTGCCGTTTTTATAATGTTATGTCTATTCAGAACTTTTAAGAAGCAATTCATTTGACATTTGAATGGTTTTCCTCTTTTTAGTTACCTTGAGTTTTGTCTGATGAAGTAATAGCAACAGTGAAAAATACAGTATAAATACATGGTTTAGATGTTGCACACATAAATTAAAAAAAATAAGCATTTACATATATTTTTGCTCTTTATACTTGAAATGATCCTATTTGTGATGGAAGCTATAATGAAATTATGTATCTCATTGTTTCTGAGCGTCAGCTTCATTTCTTTTTGCACAAAAATTATAAAACTGGTTTGGAAGTTAGAAATTTTAGAGGATTTAGAAAATAGAAGTAAGTTTCTAACTGATTATCAGAGAGTTTTCATCAATTAGAAGACAAGTTGAATGAGGGTTAAACTCATTTTATAATGAAATGGTAGGAAACAGTAGTTAGTGTTTTTCTTTAGGTGAGTATATATATGTATATGTGCCTCATTTTGTTGGGATAAGTGTGTTCAGAAAGAAACCAACAGAATCACATGGTAGAAACTGTTTTGGGAAAAATATAAATTAAAGTGGATGTCAAGGATTTCTTTAACAATATGTTTTGGAAGTCAGCAACTCATCCCTTATGCCAACCAATGATGTACTTTCTAGTTCATAAATTTCTTTTCTATTATAACAGGGAGATCAGATAAGCAAATTTATGGCAAAACTTAAAAAGTTTAATTTGGTACTTTCCTTAAGTGCCTGTCAGTATTTTATTATAATTGCTGAAGGAAAAGACTTGTTTTTCTTTAAATGAGAAAATGGTTTGTGTCAACATATTTTGCAGTTCTGTAGTCATTCATAGTTGAATTGATTGATTTTAATAATAACAAAAATTTTGATACAACTGATGAAGTAAATTTCAGCAATGGTAATGAAAATAAATCAAAACATGGGGACTGATGGATTTGCCATTAAAAACATTCTTAGATGTTTAAATTTTTTCTTTCTTTTACAGTGCAAATTTTATTATTGTATCATTTCAGATAGTTCAGAAATTTGAAATATACCAACTTGATACTCAGTAATAGATGGATTGAGAGATGTTGTTGTTGTTGTTGTTGTTACATGCTGTGGAGTCGGACCCAACTCATAGCGACCCCTCCTTGGGTTTCCGAGGGGGTGTCACTACGGAAGTAGATTGCCTTACATGCAACATAGATATAATTTTCAAAACACAGGGCAGTCCTGAGCAAGTGATATCCTAAGTATTGCTTCCTGATCCACTCATTATCCCCCTTCCTATCCAACTTTGGGCAACTGTAGAGCTTTGTGTTAGAGGACAATACACAAACAGCCGAAGCCTTGTGTCTTGGAAAGAAGGTGTACTGTGTAGGTGGGATTAGGCTATAGTTCTTAACTATGATATTGGTGGTGGAACACAGAAGAGTCAAAGCACAGAATCTGAGAAAGAGTATTACTTCTGTAGATCCTAGGGTCTTCTGTAGACTAGGACCTTGTACTGCTGAACCTAATATTAGGAATTTTCATTGTACCCTTTATTATTCGAAGTGAAATGTAGGAATAATATAATTTACCTACATGCAAAATAAAAGAATCCAAGTGGCATAATGGTTAAGTGCTCAATTGCTAACCAAAAGATTGGGGGTTTGAACTCACCACTGGCTCCATAAGGAGCTCTGGTGGCGCAGTGCCTAAGGCATTTGACTGCTAACCAGAAGGCTGGCGGTTCAAACCCACCAGCCACTCCTCGGAAGGAAGATTGGGCAATCTACTTCTGTAGTGATACCACATCGGAAACCCAAGGAGGGGTCGCTATGAGTCGGGTCCGACTTGAGGGCACATAACAACAACAACAACAATTGTAGAATGTAGGAGCTCTGGTAGCATAGTGTCTAAGGCACTTGATTGCTAACCAGAAGGCTGGTGGTTCAAAAAGGAGGAGTTGCTATGAGTCGGATCCGATGCAATGGCATCGAGTTTGTCTTTTGGTTTTGTAGTGGCTCCATAGCAGAAAAGACCTGGCCACTGCTCCTGTAAAAGATTACAGGCTAAGAAATCCTATGGAGGAGTTCCACTCTGTCCTATTGGGTTGCTGTGGATCAGAATTGACTCAACAGCACACAACAAAAGCAAACTGCTTGATTAAAAATAAAACAATGCTCTAAAGATAATATGAGAAAAATAGAAATAATTAATATATGTATTTCAAAATATAAATGCTTCTGGACAAATATGCCAGAAGACCTAATGAAAAGGTCTGTGTGTAAAATTACATGGAGTATGTGAATAATAAATGCAGTCGGATATGTGTGTAGCAGCTTAAATACCAATGATGTGGCTTTCCAGGATGGAGAACAACTCTGGGTAAAGCTTTAAATAAAATGAAATATGGTCTTCCCTCTGTTTTCACAGAAGCTGGATTTCTGAAAAATTTAATGTATTAAAACTGTGCAGGAGGTAACTTGTATTTATATGTAAACTCAGTTTAGGTTCTAGGACTCTCAAACCGATCAAATCCATTGACATCAAGTGACCCTAAAGGGCAGAGTAGAACTGCCCCATGGGTAAACCTTTACAGAAGCAGGCTGCCACATCTTTCAACTGAGGAGTGGCTGGGCTGTTCAAATTGCTGACCTTTTGCCTAGTGTTTTAACCACTGCATCATGAGGGCGCCCTAGGTTCTAGGACTAGGTAGCATAAATATACTTTTTTACATTTATTTATACTCAGAGGGACATTCAGAACTCAGGCAGAACATGTGAGATTCTTTGTACAGAACAGTCTTAGTCTTACACACTAAGATATCTTAGTGCTTCTGACTTTTGCACTCTAAATGATAGTTTTATTCTTCAGTCAGTGTCATAGTCAAAAAGATTTGATAGATTCAATAAAAGAAGATTTTTAATTATTTTTTTAAAAAGGACTATGGAAAAATATACATCTGTATATCAGCACATCATATGAGATATGTTGTTGTTGTTGTTGTTATGTGCCGTCGAGTCGCCCCGACTCATAGCGACCCCTCCTTGGGTTTCCGAGGCAGTATCACTACGGAAGTAGGATTGCCCAACCTTCCTTCCGAGGAGTGGCTGGTGGGTTTG
>NW_006921599.1:19892583-19894165 GCF_000298275.1 Orycteropus afer afer
TCTCATTAATTCTGTCTTCCATCGCATCAATTCTTCTCCTTTGCCCTTCCAATGTGTTATCTATTTCTGACAATTTAGTATTAATCTTTTGGATTTCTATTTGTAGATTTAGAATTATTTCTAAGTTTTCATTTAATTTGTCGTTTTGTTCTTGTATTTTCTTCCAAAATTCTTGTAAGGTTTTTTCTGTGTTTTCTTTGGTTTGTCTCTCAATCCTTTGAAGATACCTAAATGTACTTCTTTTGAATTCCTTATCAGAGAGTTCCAATGCTGTTTCTTCCTCTGGGATGTGTTCTGGGTCTGTATCCTGCTCCCTTGTTTCTACTACCTTATCCTGCTTCTTTGTGTGGACTGTGATGGTCTGTTGTTTCCGGGGCATCGTGACGTTGTTATATTTAGATTCCTGTTAACTGTTTGTGAAGAGCAGCCAAGAGTGGTTCAGGCTTTTCTAGGTGGTTTTTTATCATTGGCCCGTTGGTGGAGAAGGAAGAAGTGGCTCTCACTCAGTAAGTGAAATCGCAGGAGGTGTTGGTATAGTTGTTTCTTATGGGGACTGTTGTTGTCTCCCACTCAGTTGGACATAAATTACAATTGAATAACCATCAAAAAACCAAAAGCCCATGGACGAAAAACACAGCAAGTAATCACACATGAACAATAATCAAAAAAAGAGAAAAGGGGAAACAAAGAAGAAAAAACAAGCAAATCTCCAATATCTGGGGATAGGGCATTAAGAAGAAAAAAAAAAAAAAAAAAGGAAAAAAAAAATAGGCAAGGAGAATAATAAATGAAGAAAAAATAGGAAGATTGCAAAAAGAAAAACAAGGAATGGCGTTAGTCACGAGATAAAAAAAATGGGGAAAAGAAAAAAAAGCAAACAAAAAACAAACAAGCAAATATAAAAACCCTTAAATTGGGCAGGGGCGGGGTGCAGAATTTCAACCAGGCACAGGGAAAAGAAAACTGCTGAAAACTAGGACCTGGTAGTGGAAGATTGAGAATAATAATAAAAAGGACAATGGTATTAATATTATTAGTTGGTTTGAAACAGACAAATACAAGCAAACTAATTACCAGGAAAAAGAAAGTGAAAAAGAAAAAAAATTAAAAAGAAAGAAAAAGAAAAAAAAAAAAGAAAATAATTGCCCGAGGACTGCGTAGGGCACCCAGGCTCTATCTGAGCATACAGAGTGTTGATGGAGTTCTTGTGGGCCCGGAAGGTAGGTGGAAGTGGAGATGGCCACACCTCTATTCACCAAGCGGGTGTAGGGTGTGGTAACAAGAATAATGTTGTACCTTTTCAGTCTTGCAGGCCCCAAGTGTTCTTGGGGTTGCTGGAAAGCAGAACATGATCTTAAGCCCCAGAAATCTGCGAGAGCACTATCTCTTTAAATATCCAAAATAGTCAAGCCACTTTTTAAACCTTCAAAATGGCGGCGTCCTCCAGACTGGCAAAAGTCCACAGCTCAGCCCACCTTTCTCTTCACCTTCCCTGTTTGTTCCCCAGCCACTGTACAGAGTCCTCTGTGCAGTCCCTGGCTAGCAGAGGAGTTTTAGGTTAATTCTTAAGTCCTACCACCAC
>NW_006921599.1:19894895-19914106 GCF_000298275.1 Orycteropus afer afer
GCCTAAGGCACTTGACTGCTAACCAGAAGGCTGACGGTTCAAACCCACCAGCCACTCCTCGGAAGGAAGGTTGGGCATTCCTACTTCCGTAGTGATACTACCTCGGAAACCCAAGGAGGGGTCGTTATGAGTCGGGGCCGACTTGATGGCAAATAGCAACAATGACCTTTGTAAATGATGCTCAGCCTTTTTGAAATGCATGATTATATATGCCCTGATGATATGTTTGAAATGTCTAGAATTTATTTGTCGCTGTTTGAAGATTTTGCTAGTTATTTGTATTAATGAAAATTTATTCTAACCTCATTTTACCATTTGGGTCATCTTTCCATTTCAGGCCTGGCCAGAAGAGACAAATTTCAGATATTAACTAACTGGACTTTTATTTATGTAAAGCTATGGTGTAGTTTTCCTGGCCACTGTCTTAAATATGTATGGTATGTCTCGCCCAATCCGTAGGCAAATATCTGTTGTATTTAATTTCAGTTTTTACTGAAAACAAAATATCCATGTCTTAAGTGACATTCTTGGATTTTCCAAAGAAAATGATGTTTACACCATATCTGGCCAGCATTTTTATGTGATATGTTAAAGAGAATCAATATTCATTCACTGAACAAATAAATTATTCAATGTCTGCTGTATGCTGTATGCATATAGCAGACGTTGAATAATTATTCACTTGCCTTGACAAAGGACAGATTAGTAAGGATGGATGGACTGAGCCTATAGGACATAAGATATTCTGTTAGAGCAAACAGAAATTTTCAGGTCATTTATTAAGCTGGGAATATGAAGTCTTGAATGCATCTTTTTATTTCTCCAGCAAAATCAGCAGCAACCAGATAATGCCATTATACTGAGTTTCATAAACATGTTCTACAGTGTCAAGTACATGATCACCCAGAACCTTGTCTCTGATAAGTATTTGATTAGGTGTATCTGATGGTGATATTTTGCTTATGTCTATTGCTACATCATACCATGGATTATCAGTATCCTCTTGACTACCAGAAATAGGGTCTTCAGTGCCTTTAATTCTAACCAGATTTGAGAACAAATTTCAGATACCTCAGAACCAATTTAAAAAATATTTTCTTAAGATTCTGTTCCTCTAGAACCATTCGTGGTATCAAAATCTGTCTTAAAGTTTTCTAGACAGATGGATCCAATAAGGTATCTCTCTTTCTCGCTCCCTGAGAGAGATTGATTTATTTTAAGGAATTGGCTCACATGATTATGGGTGCTGTAAAGTTAAAAATCGTCAGGGGTTAGGCTGGAGACTCCAGCAGGATGTCTGTGTATAGTCTTGGGGCATAATCATTCTTCCTCAGGAAACCTTCGTTTTTACTCTATTTAAGGTTAACTACTGATCACATGTGAGTACCTTCATAGCAACAAATAGACTAACATTTGACCAAATAACTAGTCACCATAGCCTCGCCAATTTGACACATAAAATTCACCATCAGAAATGGTATTTTTTGGTCAACTTTTGCCAATCAATGGGCTTATTTTACTATCTGTTTCCCTCCCATTGTTTTCTTGAATTATTTGTATTTTATTACAACATACAAGATTTGTGCATTAATCGACTCTAATCCCAGTCTTTGTTTTTGTCTTATATCTACAGTTTATATGTATTAATATGCTCATTATCACTCCTTTTGCTGATACTTCCTCAGTCATCGGTTGGTTGGATCCCCTATAGTAGATTTCCTCAGTAGGGGATCATGGATTCTTCTGTGTTTAAAGCTGTTTTTATATGACCTTGATACTTAAAGTGCAGTTTGATTAATATAAAATCCTTTATCTAGACTTTCTTATCACTGAATTTTTCACAAATTGTAGATTGTACTTTGTTTTAGACAATTTCGATGCCACTCAGATTTGCTTGCTTTTTTGCTTAGAGGACTTGAGCTTTTTTTTTCTTTATCTTTGAAGCCTAAAAGTTAACTAGGATATGTCTCAGAGTTGATTGTTCCAGGTAAAATTTCCCAGCTACTGGCTAGACCTTTCAGCATATACAGTCATATCTTCTTTTGTTTCTGGAAAGTTTTCTTGGATTTTTAGCTTTCATAGTATTGGCTCCATTGCCTTTTGTTTGTTTTCCTTTTTGTCTGGGTAGTGCATATGGTTTGTACTCAGCTGCTAATCTAAAGGTTGGCAGTTTGAACTCACCCAGTGATGCCACCGAAGAAAGGCCTGGCAGTCTTCTTCTATAGGTTACAAACCAGAAAAACCCTGATGGAGCAGTTCTACTCTGTAACACATTGGATTGCTGTGACTCACTGGCAATGATTTTTTTCTTTTAAATCTTTCTTTCATTTTTATTATCTTTGTGGTTTTCCTGCCTTTCTTCAGTGTCCCCTATTGAATATTTATTTGGGTTGTTGTAGTGAGAAACCACTCAAACCTTGCAATGAAATTCAGAGGATTTGTTCAGCTTTACGGGAGGTCTGGTACCATCATACCTAAGGCACTTGGCTGCTAACCAGAAGGTTGGTGGTTCATACCCACCAGCCACACCTCAGAAGGAAGGTTGGGCCATCTACTTTTGTAGTGATACTGTCTTGGAAACCCAAGGAAGGATTGCTATGAGTGGGTCTGACTCGACGGCCCATAACAACAACAACAACTTTAGCTTTAAAGATCCATTTAAATGGGGAACATGGGTTCCACTGTAGTAAAATCTTTGCATCTAAAATAGAGGCACAGTGGGCACACATTTAAGGAGTTAGAACAAAGAACCTAAGTTAGATAATTTGATTAAAACAAACAAACAAACACAAACAAACTCACTGCTGTGGAGTTGTTTCCAACTCACAGCAACTCCTCCTGTTGGGTTTGAACTGCCAGCCTTCTGGTTAGCAGTCAGATGCCTTAGGCACTATGCCACCAGAGCTCCTGGTCATTTGATTGGAAGTTCCAAACTTAAATTGACATAAGGTAGGGGCTAGGAGGTGTGGGTTATGGAACATTTCTCTCTTAGAAGCAGCTTACTCATAAGAAACCTTTCTTAGAACCAATTGCCAGGGAATTTTTCCTTGTTTTGAGACTTTGTTTCTGGTTCTTGAGGCCATGTAATAGAATCAGTATTAGAAGACCTTCAAAAGTAGTCGACATTCTTCCAGCTTTACCATAGAGAAAATATCTTCCTAGCTACCCATGGTTGCTAGCCAGGTAATGAGCCTAAAGAGCAGACTTTGCTGACTTTTAATTCTGTTGAATGTACCAAAAACATGAGTTTAGTTCGGGCATTTTTCTTTGGTCAAAGTTTCAGGAAAATTTCAACCTTAAAATTTCCTTCTCTTGATTGGAGATTTCATTGAATATCCTCTGATAAACTTAAGAATCAGTTTCTTCTGCATGGGTTTGAGTCATTAGTGGCTACTTAAACAAGCAAGCATTGAAGACCACAGATGCCATGTGATACAAGTGGATGGGCACCAGTAAGCATTTTTACTTTACTTTAGGCAAGTTTTCATCTTCAGGGTGAGCTGGTCTCCATGTTACTCACAAGGGAGTGACTCATCTTCTGCAAGGTTTTTCTGGCCATTGGTTGGCTTCGATTTTCTTCACCATGTTATGACTGTCATCTTTGAGGATAAGTGGGAGGGTGACTTGTTCTTGGAAACCTGTTGACCATATCAAGTGAACAACTAAACCCTGGGTTCTTCCAATTCATGAGGAATGTTAACAGCTTCCATGTACATTAACTTATATGTGGGCATCAGGTTGCTGCTCTGGATGAAGACATTAATAGTGACCTTCATATAACATTTAATTGTTTCAATTATAATGACAATGGCAATGAATATAATAATTACAGTAAGCAAAGTAGATCATATCCATGAACCTGTTCCTTTAGGCAACCAGCTGAATACATCATGAAAGGAGTTCATTCCTGTATTTCTTTGGGGTCCATTTCACTAGGTCTCCAACTTAATTTCAGCCCTTTAGGATTTTATCATCTAGTTTTGGAAATCACAGAGTCTTTGCTCAACCAACCAATTTATTGATATAGATATAATCTTAAGTCTCTGGTGAGGGGCAGGAACATTTCCCCAGGCCATTTTAAGTGTGTCTCATGTGATGATTATCTATTTCTTGGCTTCTTAGAATTCCTTTTATAATGCAGAAAACTTTTTTTTTTTTTTTTTAAAGCAGTTCTTTTATGATGAGAATCTTACCTCATTTCTGATAGTAAGATAATATTTTACTTTTTGTCTTAAAAGATCTTTATTGAGTTTGTGAAGGGTCTTTCAGAAACTTCCCTAGGACCAAGGAGGCCTGATCCTGCCTTGCCATTCCTATCTTTGACTCATGGTCAGAGGCAAGAATTGTACTTGTTGTTAGTTGGTATTGAGTTGGCTCCAATTCATAATGACCCTGCCTATGTACAATAGAACAAAACATTGCCCAGTCCTGCACCAGCCTCACAATCCTTGCCATGCCTGAGCTCATTGTTATAGCCACTGTGTCAATCCATCTTATTGAGGGCCTTCCCCTTTTTTCACTGACCCTCTACTTTATCAAGCATAATATCCTTTTCCAGAGAATGGTCCCTTCAGACATGACCAAACTAGATGAGACAAAGTCTGGCCATTCTCATTTCCAAGGAGCATTCCTGCTGTACTGCTTTAGGGCAGATTTGTTAGTTCTGGTAGTCCATGGTACTTTCAGTATTCTTTGTGAACACCATAACTCAGAAACATCAACTCTCCTTCTGTCTTCCTTACTCATTGTCCAGCTTTCACATACATATGAGTCTATTGAAAATACCATGGCTTGGGTTAGGTGCACCTTAGTCTTAAGGTGAGTCACTCCCTTGTGGGTAATGTGGAGACCAGCTCATGCTGAAGATGAAGTAGATGAAACAGAAGATGAAGATGAAGCTCCCCTAAAGTAAGGTAAAAATGCTTACTGGTGCCCATCCATCTTAAGCTGGGGGCCTAGTGCTCTTCAGCACTTTAAAGAGGTCTTTTACAGCAGACTAGCTCAGTGCAATCAACACCCTGTGATTTCTTGACTACTCCTTCCATTGATGTTGATTGTGGATCCAAGTGATATGAAATCTTTGACAGCTCCAATCTTTTCTCCATTTATTGTGATGCTGTTTATTGGTCTAATTGTGAGGATTTTCATTTTCTTTATGTTAAAATGTAATACATAGTGCAGACTGTAGCTTTTAATCTTCATCAGTAAGTCCTTCAAGTTATCCTTACTTTCAACAAGCAAGGTTGTGTCATCTGTGTACATTTATGCTGACTTAGGTATTTTGAAAGCAAAAGATAATTAAGTTTTTCCTTTTCAGCATAATATTTTCTGTAATAATCCTATAAATTTGTAACTATTTAATCTTTTTTTAACTTACTATATCCGTTCAAATTTTCTATCCTTTTCTCAAGTTTTATATACTCAGTCTAGCATAGATTACTTAAAAAACATCTTGAAAACTGTTTTAAATTGATATACCACAAAATAAAACTTTTTATTAGAACAAATTAACTTTTATTAATTCCTGGAAATTTCAAGGCTATTCAATTAATATAAGCACTTATTAATTTGTAAAAAAAATCAGAATAAGTTCCTTGATGAAATAGTATAATTTAATAATACCTTCCAGAGGTAGACAGTTATATTTTTATCACCCTATCTTCTGTGTGCTTTATAGGATCCTTTAGAGAAACAAGTGAGAGGAATTTGTCCTTTTATCTGAACATTTTTCAAATATACCAATTTATATCAAAGTTTCTCACAGTAGGTACTAGAAATCTGGACATACTAAGTGGACTTAAAAGACTGCCTCATGAGTACACAAAACAAAACTAACATTTGCCAGTGATAGCTTTTTTGAGGCAAAAAAAAAAGCTAAAACACAAACCAAAAAAACCCAAATTATATGCAAAAAGTTACAGAAAAATTACATGAATTTAACCAGGCTTATACGGTATCACACAGAACAAATGTATAAGGTATTCTTTTGAACCTAATTTATTTTGCTGGTTAGAGACCTAGTCTCGTATTTAAAACATTTAGTTTCCCTAATTTTAAGGTACTTAACAAATTGTTGTTAGAGAGTTCAAACAAAACATCTATATACATGCAATCAAAAATAGGCATTTAACTACGGTGGTTTTAATTCAGAAACCTTCAGATTTTAGTTGTGCTGAAAAGTGTGTCTACCTAGGTAAAAATTGCCCCCAATTGATGACCTTTTCTAGATTTTCTTAGGCAAAAGCCTTCCAGTGGTTCAGGTGCAACACAGAATTGATGCCATAGTATTCTGCTATAAAAACAGTAAAGGTCCCAGCAAGGGCATGAATGCTTTTTGCAGGTGGTGTTTTCCATTTCATGAAATGATATGTGCTTGAAAATCAGAAACACTAAGTCTAATATATCTCTTAGAGAAAGAGAAGAAAAATAGACCAACTCTACTGCCTTCTTCTCAAAATCCACTAGATGGCAACCAAAGCTAACTATTCACTTTACCAAATCTAGACAATGAAGATTCACCATACTAATTCAAGACAATGACTATCAAACCAAGAACAAGGCTATATCACAGTGTTGGAGTAATGAACAGAAATAATACAGAAACTGAATAAATCCTCACAGTGCCTCAACACAAGATAGGTTCAAATCTGAGAAGGGCTTACCTCCAAAACAGTGTCTTCAAGGTCTCAAGGAGTGGAAAAATGCACAACAGGCTTTTAAGTTGGCACCAAAACTCTTATCTATGATTCCCTAGGTCCACTGAAGAGGGGAGCCAATTCAGTGCATATTTGACTTTTGGAACTCCATTTCTCCCCACCCCCACCCCACCACTGTCATAATTGCCTCCTCCTGGTGGCTGAACTGGCTTGAACCAATATCTAGCTGAGTATAATTCTATGTTCTTTCCATTTTAAGATGTGTTACTGAGATGAGCACCCATGAGAACCACTCAAACCTTTAAATGAAATTCAGGGGCTTTATTCAGCTTTAAAGATACATTCAAATGGGTAATGTGGGCTCCATACCTATAAATCCAAAATGGAGGAGGAGTGTACATACATTTAAGGAGTTAGAACAAAGAACCTAAGTTATGTCATTTGATTAGAGGTTACAAAGTCAGACTGACATAAAAGGGGCAAGGAGGGAGTTGGTTACAGAACATTTCTGTCTGTGAAACAGCTTGCTCAGGTGAGACTGTTCTTGAAATGGTTCCCAGAGAAACTCAGATAAGAATGGTGAGGTTTTTTTCCAGACCTTGTTTCTGCCTCTTTATCATAGTGAAAAGGATTTCTTGAGGCCATCTAGTAGAAAGGGTATTGTTAGACCTTCAGAAATAGTTTATCCACATTCTTACAGCCTCACCACAGAGAAAAGATCTCCCTAGCTACCCATGATTGCTACCCAGATAATGAGCCTAAAAAGCAGGCATTGTTGACTTTGATTTTAGTTCTGCTGAATGTAGCAGAACCATGGGTTTAGTTCAGGCATTTTGCTTTAGTCAGAGGTTCAGGAAAATTTTTCTCTTGCAAGGTTTTAGAATAAACCAAAAACAAGACCACTGCAATCGAGTCAATTTTGATTCACAGTGACCCCATAGGACAGAGCAGAACTGCCCCATACCCACAGCTTTAAATCTTTACGGAAGCATTGTGCCTCATCTTTTTTCCATGGGGTGGCTAGTGGGTTTGAACTGTCACCTTTTGGTTAGCAGTTGAATGCTTTAAACACTGAGTCACCAGAGCTTCTTAGGTCTTAGAGTAGAACTGTAGATGAGATCATTGTGTGGTAGACCTTGTCGAGAAGGTTTTTTGAGTGTGCATTTTGATCACAAATGAATTCTAGAATATTTTTTTCATATGTAGGAAGACAAAAGACATTCCAGTCAGTGCAGAAAACACTTTTTTTGGGGGGGAGGAGGGGTAATTTCCACTGCTAGTCTTTTGATCCCAGCCTTCTTCAGATGAGGCTGAGATTATTGGTAGAAGTGGAAATGAGTTATGGGTAGGGGTAGCATTTTGTTCTATTTAAATCTAGCTAGCAAAGGATTCATTATAATCAATAGCAGTGGATTGAATCCATTAAGCAGATTATTATCCTATCAGTAATTTGACTTTGTAGAGATGAAGTACCATGGAGTGATGTTGTTATCCATGGTATGAGCTGTCTTGTGTGTTAGACTGCCGTTGGGGAGATCCTTTTGGCACTTTATTCATGAAATGTTATTACTCATCTCTTATAAGTTGGACACTGTTCTAGGCACTGGAGGCATAGTTGTTGTCATAAACTATCAATACATTTCTTTAGAGGCCACTGGGGGGGGGGGATCCACTGTCATTGAGTCAGTTCCAACTCATAGCGACCCCCATTGGGTTTCTGAGGCAGTAAATCTTTACAGAAATAGATTGCCCAGTCTTCCTTCCACAGAGTGGCTGGTGGATTTGAACTACCAACCTTTTGATTAGCAGTCAGTTGCCTTAGGCACTGTGCCACCAGAGTTCCTTCCCTTTAGAGGAGGGCTTTAAATCCAGTTCTAATCTGTGTTGAATAATTTTCTGGGAAGGGTCTGATATAATTAAATTGTATAGTTCTTGAGAATATTACTTTTGAAATATTAGAACATATGTTTTAGAATGCAATGAATCAGTTGTGTTGAATTTTAAAACTATTTTGTAATAACTATATTCTCACAAATGTTGATGGTTTTGTAAAATAAGATGTTATATTTAAAATTAGTGTTCTTATAAATATGTGGCAAATTAAGGAAAACTGAGGAAGAATGTGGTCTGGTATATAGTTGAAGGCCATACTTAGGAGAGTGGCAATACTATTTTCTTAAACCCAAAAAGAAGCTGGAGTTTGGGGTAGAGATTCCTTACATTTAATGCTCAAACCACTGCTGTTCTAGGACTACTCTTTCTTTAGATGGTTAAAACTAGGACAGATTGTCACTTCTCTGGAATTGTTCTTTCTATAAGCAAGACTTTATTTAGACTGAATGATGTTTCTTTCCCTCTGTCTACATTTCTGATTCTCTTAAAGGTACTTTATTTTGACTGAAAATCTTTGCTTTCTACATGTAGCTTTATATGAAAACCTGGCATGATGTAGCGTTTTTGAATCAAATATTGAGCCTTAGCATACATGGAAGAAATATAATCTAACAGTGATAGTTCTGTTGAGGAGAGGTTGTATCAGGGCAAATTTTGAACCAATATTTCTTGTTTGTTAGCTCATGAAGAGGCATTTTATTTTATCATCAGAGTTTTCTGATGTTGTTTCTGATATCAGGGTGTAATTTAAAAAAAAGTAAATAAGAGCTTTTGATATCAAAGATACTTAAGTATTTAATATCTTAAATGATAAGCAGTATTTTGTGATAGTGAAAAGAAAAGGTTAGGAAGGATACATGGTTTTGTTTGTCACATATAGTTGGGGATATTTAGCTTTACCTTTTTCCCATGACTCACTTTCCCTTTGTTGTTTCAATGTTGTCATGAATGTATTTACAGTTCTTTGAGAAAATGACATCTCTATGGATGAATCCCTACAAAAAAACTTTATAGAAGGATATCATAATGACTTCTGAATGTAATGTGGAGTCTGTAATATGGAACCTGAAGTGTTTCTGGGCAGCAATATTCTTGTGCATATTTGACTTTTGGAACTCCATTTCTCCCCACCCCCACCCCACCACCGCCATACTGCCTCCTCCTGATGGCTGAACTGGCTTGAACCAATATCTAGCTGAGTACAATTCTATGTTCTTTCCATTTTAAGATGTGTTGCCGAGTTATTGATTTCCTGCTTAATGCCAGAGATAGTGTTAGGGGCCAAGAACAAAAAAATTAGTAATAGAGTCTTGTCTATTACTGTCATGTGTTGCATAATGTCCATTCAGGCAATGTCTGACCTCATATTAATCTGTGGTCCCATAAGATTATAATACAGCTTAGAAATCCCAATTGGAGAATGGGACATAGAGAATGCAACAGCTTCCTGTATGCAACACATGTATCTGATCTCTCTCTCTCTCTCTCTCTCTTTTTAATTTCATAAAGTACTTTGTTTATTTTTCAATGTTTCCTCCCCTTTTCTCCCATCCCTGGTAACCAACACAGAGAGTTTCCTTCCATATATAACCTTTCCTTGGCTTTTTACAGTAATGAACTAATACAATATTTATCCTTCCGTGATTGACTTGTTTCACTCAGCAGACTGTAGTCTTTAATCCATGTTATGCAGTTCATCTATGTTATGCGATGTTTTGCAGATTCTACATTATTCTTTAGTGTTGCATAATATTCCTTTATGGGTATGTACCATAGTTTGGTTATCCATTCTTCTGTTGAATACAGAGCTGTTGTGCTGCCAGACATATAATGGTACAGTACATATATAGCCTATAATACATGTATCTTGATAGTCATAATAGACACCTATATTACTGACTCATGTATGTACTGTATACATTTTCTATCTAAGTTTACCATATAACAGTTTACACTTCAGCTTGTGGCAGCAGCATCCAGTCTTGTGAATTGTGCATCTCTTGAGTGTTGTATTTAATTATCCTTCCAAATTATTACTATTAAGTACATCGTTGCTCCAAAATGGAGCAACACCAGTGCTAGTGATGGCAATAGCGAGAAACAAAGGAGAAATATTGATTTGGAAGTGAAACAAAAGGTTATTAACACAAAAGTAGAAAATCAGTGAATGCTATTGCTCACAACTTAAAAGCATGTCACACTTGGCAATCATAATAATCCTCAAAAACAAAACAAAAAAAATCCTCCAAGTTGTTAAAGGATTAGCTCCACTGAAGCAACAAGGCCAACAAAAATGCAATAGGGACCTATATCAGATATGGAGAAATTACTAGTGATGTGGATTGAGGACTGTGGTAGTTAAATTGTGTGTCAACTTGGCTGGACCTGGTTTTGAGTGACTTGACAGCTGGATATAATTATTTCCCATGTTGAGACTTGTAATCAGCTCCATGGTAGAATCTACTGGAGCAGTTGAGTAGCTGCCTTGGTTTCTCCAGTATATAAGGAGAAACATTGAGAAAGGTCTTTGAGCTTTTTGGCACACTTGGACCCTGCATGTAACTGAATCTTCATTCAGCAGCCTTCCATTTTTCTTGCCAATCTTGGGACTGTCTCTGGACTTGAACTAGTGGCCTGCCATATTGTTTGGTAATCTTGGGACTGTGCCATTTTATTTCTTGACCTTGGGTTTGCCAGCCTTAGCTGCCAGAAGTTGCCTGAATGAAGAGACTCCTCCAACTCTAGTGGGCCAGAAGCAAGAGACAGTGCTGAAGCCCAAGGTCAAGGGGCTTTCACCCAGACCCTAGAGCTGGCACTTTGAACTCAGTCTTCTGGCCTCCTAATCAGTAAGATAATAAACTCTTGTTGGTTAAATCCACCCATTTGTGGTATTTCTGTTAGAGTGACACTTGTTGTTGTTGTTGTTGTTATGTGCCGTCGAGTCGGCCCCGACTCATAGCGACCCCTCCTTGGGTTTCCGAGGCAGTATCACTACGGAAGTAGGATTGCCCAACCTTCCTTCCGAGGAGTGACGCTAGAGGTAACCAAAATAAGGACCAAATACAAAAGTGAATCTCTCTCAGTATGTGGATGATCACTGCTAAGGCACGAAACGTGTTTGAAATCCTTACAGAAAAAGCAGGACTAGATACGGTGTTTGCACAACATCCAAATCATATAACATCCTATTTTACAGTGCGTATTGTAGACATTAAGCAACACATGACTGTATTAGATAAGAAAGACAGTGTGCCAATTATCACTTTGTTGTCTCTCAGCCCCAAATCTACCTTCTCTACCTTGCGTTGTGAACTTAGAACTGGACCCTATAATTTATTCTTTGTCCATTAGCTGGTACAGTGTTAGGTTTGTTAATAGAAGGTGTGAGAAAAATTGCAAGGTGATAACAGCGGCAAAGTACTTTTGTTCTTTTTCCTTTCACTGCAGGAGCCCAGGGGTATGGAAGGCCAATAGTGTTTATTTCAGTAGCCCCTGTGGACCAGCTCTAGCCATGCCCTTAGGCCATGCTCTCCCTACCAGGTCAGCTTTGACTACAATCCAAAGCAACTGTTAGGCCTGTGGCGGGTTGCTTTTATCCACTAGATCCAGCCCGCCCACCTTCTCTGACAACAGCTGTTGACTTCTCAGGACAGCTCTATAGGAATGGGCCAGGAATTGGTAAGGGCTATTGGTAGCATAGTGGCTAAAAGCACTTGACTGCTAACCAGAAGGCTGGCAGTTCAAACCCACCAGCCACTCCTCAGAAGGAAGGTTGGACAATCTACTTCCGTAGTGATACTGCCTTGGCAACCCAAGGAGGGGTTGCTATGAGTTGGGTCTGACTCGACGGCACATAACAACAAAAATGTGTGGTTGGTTGTAAATATGGATGTATATGCAGCACACAGAAATGTGTGTATACATATTCCTACAGATACCACTGTACATGCAGGTGTATTTACTTGCATATATCTTCCTATATACACGTTGTCATTGTTGTTGTTATGTGCCGTCGAGTCAAACCTGACTCATAGCGACCCCTTCTTGGGTTTCCGAGGCAGTATCAGTACGGAAGTAGGATTGCCCAACCTTCCTTCCGAGGAGTGGCTGGTGGGTTTGAACTGCCAGCCGTCTGGTTAGCAGGCAAGTGTCTTAGCCACTATGCTACCAGAGCTCCCTATGTACACATATGCATCCATATTTACTTTTTTAACCACACACATAGATTTTGGTTGTTTTTACTATTGCAAAATTGTGTACATTGTACCATGTACTGAAATAGTCCCATTTTCTTTTCTACTTCTTTGTGTCTTTATTTACCTTCTTCAGGTTGTGCTGACTTCATCCATATTTGGGAATGCCTTTCCCATCACCAAAAATAACAAATGTCTATTATCTAGAAAGAGATTCCACCTTCCTTCCCATCGTTGGTAACCATCAAAGAACTTTGCTTTCTGTGTGTCTATCTATTGACTTTTTATGATAGTGGGATCATGTATTATTTTTTTTTGTGACTGACTTATTTCACTCAGGATAATGTCCTCAAGATTCATCCATGTTATGAGGTGTTTCATAGAATCCTCTTTATTCTTTATAGTTGCATAGGCTTCATGCACTTTGAGTATTACCAATTTTGTCTTTGCTAATTTAATGGGTATGGGATGATAGCTTGTTGTTTAAGTGTGTATTTCTTTGATTATAAATGAAATTGAACAGTTCTCTGTTTATTTACCATTTATATTGTCTTTATTACCAACTTCATATTTTTAAAGTTTACTCATATGATCTTATATATTAAAAATTAGCTGTAAGAGAACTTTAAAGTCAGAAGTGCTTTCACATGCTCATAAAAGCAACACACAAGAGTGAATGAAGCATTCAATCTTGAGAGGCTTTATAGCTCTTTAGTGAATTCATTGAATGATATTGCTATATATATCCATCATTTTGTTTGTGGACTTCCAGCACTATAAACAAAATGAAAATTAAGATTATGATATGCTAATTTTGTGGTAAATAATCTAAAATGCATATTTTAGAAAATTGAAATGTATAGTACATGCAACATTACTGTATCCATGGATTTAAAATAATTACAGAAAATAACAGAGGCCATAGGCAATGATGAATTTGAAGTTCTTTAAGGACTATGGGTGGGTAAAATGTTTTTATAACTTCCCTCCCAGGAAGCGATGTGACTCAAATTTGTAAGCTCCCATTTTGTTGTCCTGTCTCTTGTCTTTGGCTCTTTTCAGCTTTTCTTCCCAAATCCTTGGACTAGTTCCTGCAGAAAATATGAACTCACAGTGGCTCCCTCTGGGCCAGCCGACCCTGAGCAGCTGGGAGCAGGTGTGTGTGCAGATGGTGTGGTGGGCCAAGTCTACCTTCTGCCTTGGTGGTGCTTGGGAAGGTGATTGATAATGTAGCTTACTCCATAATGGTCTCTGGCAAGGGGAGCAAGAGGACCTGACTGAGTGGAATTCATCACTGGCAGAACAAACACACAGCCTCAATTTAATCTGTTGTATTAGACTTGCTTATTAGTGCTCTGAACCAGTTGCCTCAGTGCTTACTGTTTCACCTCTTTTCTTCCTCCCTCACCCTGCATCTTCTGATTGGAGTGATAATCATAGATACAGAATGGACTGAAAGCTGCCATCCAGAATTGGAGGTTTTCAACACCAAGGCTTGCACAATTTAGAGTAGACTCCAAGATGCTGTGTAAAGCAGCTCATAATGTGCCTCAGTCTGTTTTTTGTCTTTCTTGTCGTCCCCTCCAAAGTGATGTGTACATACCCAGTAGGTAGATGGACAATGCATTGGGAGGTATGAGAAGAAAACAATAAAACTTCATTGTTAGCTCATTCTTTCCTGGTTTCCATTTTTATATATTTATAATGTACACATTTATAAAGTACACACTAAGTATGTGTGGTAATATAAATAATAACTTATAAATAAATATATATTAATTAAGGTGTGCTCAAACATTTTTCATTTTTAAACTTAAATTATCATGACATGTAGTTTAAAAATTGTGTAGAATTGTGTCTTAAGGGATCTGCTATAAAGGCCTGGCAGCTTTTGCTTATCTTAAATGCTAGAAAACTGGGAGTTCTGGTAGCATAGTGCTTAAGGCACTTGACTGCTAACCAGAAGGCTGGCGGTTCAAACCCACCAGCCACTCCTCGGAAGGAAGATGGGGCAATCTACTTCCGTAGTGATACTGCCTCGGAAACCCAAGGAGGGGTCACTATGAGTCGGGTCTGACTCGAGGATACATAACAACAACAACAACAATGTAAAGATTAACATCTCCCTGGAATCCCTGGGTGGTGAAAATGGTTAACATGGTTGGCTACTAAATGAAAGACTGGAGGTTCAAACCTGCCTAGAGATGCCTTGGAAGAAAGTCCTGCTGATCAACTTCTGAAAAGTCAGCCACTGACTCCCCTACAAAGCACAGTTCTACTCTGACACACATGAGGTCACTGTGAGTCAGAGTCGACTCTGCAGCAACAGGTTAGTTACTGTCTACCTATTAGAGTATTTTTTTTCCCTCTGAGTAAATCTGACTTAATGGTGTACATATGAAGGACAGGAAGTTGAAAGCAATTCTTGTTACTGCATTGCCAGGATTTTAACCTGAACTTAAAAATTACCCAGATGATGAAGAACTTTAGAGATGATTAGTGGAGACACATTTTTAGTTTGTTCTTTAACTTCCAAGTTTAAAAACTCTCCACAGTTGTTTAACTGTGTTAGACAATTTTCTGTCTCAAACCCCGGACACCATGAGGTCTTATGAATTGGGTCTACAATGAATCAAAAGTGTAATGATAGTAAATTTTCTCTGGTTTTCTTCATTTTCACCTATATTTTGTCTGTATCAGGGCTTTTACTTTGGTGTTCCACAGAATTTACCTCTGGTCCCAGTGATGTTAGTTATGTTCCGAGATTTGGAAATTTCGTTTTTCTTGTGGTTCACGAATCATGGAAATTACAGTGAAACTGTTGTTGAAGGCTTGCTAGTGGTGAATATCAGATATGAGGGTTTAATCATCATTTGTGCACTTTTTTCCTAGGGTAAGTTATTTTGAGGCTTCACCTTTAGTTTTTCTTTAGCAATCCTGAGATAAATTTGGGCAGTCATTGTTGGGAGGAATCACGGTGAAGAAAAATTGAGAGCTGTCAATAATGTTAAAATCTTAAAAGAGACCCAGAATGTACATCAAGCAAGGGGTCGGATATCAGTTGCTATCAGAGGGGTGGTCTTCCCCATCCTAATTTCCTTTATAAATTTCCTTATTCTTACTCAATTTTGGGGACTTGTTCCCTATTAGCACACATACACACACACACACAAACACACACAACCTGCCTCATTCTTTTATTATTTTTGAATTTTATTGTTTAAAACATGTTTAGCAGAAAATTTGCCATTTTTACCATTTATTTTTTTATTGTGATAAAGTAAATATAACATAAGTTTACCATTGTAACTATTTTTAAGTGTACAATTCAGTGGCATTTCTTGTATTCATATGTTTTCTATCATTATCACTACGAAATTCCAGAAGTTTTTCATTATTTCAAATAGAAAGTCACTGTCCATTCAGTAGTAACTCCCTATTCCCTCTCCCCACAATTCCTGGTAACCTCTACTCTAGTTTCTGTCTCTATGCATTGGCCTATTCTAGACATTTCATCATAAAGTGGGATCATAAAGCACTTGTCCATTTTTGTCTGATTTATTTCACTCAACATCATGTTTTCAAGGTTCCTCCTCCATATTGTAGCAAGTTTAAGAACTTCATGATCATTATAGCTTTGTGATCATTATGTACTCAATTTTCCTTGCAATTATTTAAAGTGTGTAGATATTTATTACCTTTTCTAGTTAGTCAGAAATACTAACCATTTGTCAAAATACCAGCCATTTCTGAAAATTTACCCATCAAGGCAAGAAGATTCTTTCTATTCGATTCTAGTTCATTTGAATTGCTCTGAAACTAAATTGTTAGCACTCTTAGCTATTTGCATTTCTCTATGTTTTATCAAGGAGCTCTGGTAGCATAGTGCCTAAGGCACTTGACTGCTCACCAGAAGGCTGGCGGTTCAAACCCACCAGCCACTCCTCGGAAGGAAGGTTGGGCAATCCTACTTCCGTAGTGATACTGCCTCGGAAACCCAAGGAGGGGTCGCTATGAGTCGGGGCCGACTCGACGGCAAACAACAACAACATGTTTTATCAGGGGGAAGAAGAGGTCAGTCTGTCCTTCATCAGAACATCATAGAGTGAAGAACAGGATGACAGAATTATCTTTCCAGATAGATGTAGCCCTCCAAGGGACATCTGTGCCCTACTCAGTTCTTTTTTTGGCTGATATAGTGTAGTATCTAAGGCATCTGACTGCTAACCAGAGGGCTGGAGGTTCAAACCCACAGCCAGTCCTTAGAAGGAAGATTGGGTGATCTACTTCCATAGGGACACCACCACAGAAACACAAGGAGGGGTCGCTATGTGTCGAATCGACTTGATGGCAGTGAGTTTTTTTTTTTTTTTTTAAATACTTCATATCAGCATACATCCAGGAGCCCTGGTGGCACAAATGGTTAAGCACTTTGCTGCAAACCAAAAGGTTGGTGGTTCGAGCCCACCCAATGACTCCATAGGAGAAAGTCCTGGCAATCTTCTTCTGTAAAGATTATAGCCAAAAAAGCCATGTGGGGGCAGTTCTACTGTGTCCCACAGAGTTGCCATGAGTCAGAATTGACTTGACAGCACTCAGCAATAACAACAGCTTACATCCAGCTCTACACACAACAAATACCTTACATACAATAGCAGCCTCACTTATTGTCCATGACTTCTTGAAAAAAGGTCAAGACAACAGAAACACTTTTGCGTTCTCTTGTCACGTCTTATCCATTTAATGAGGATGATTGAAGTCTAATATTAAATTTTTTTTGTACAACTTAGCTATACATGTACTTGTTGGGGTTGCTCACCTTAGAACAGTTCTTAGTTTAATTAACTTGTTAACCTGTAGGAGTCTTGCTTGGCATGCGTCTTATTGAGACCCTGCCTACTACTTTCCTAGGAATCACTGTTTTTACTCCTGATCCAGAAAGAGCCCATCAATTCCAGAGAAGGAAGAGCATGGACATCTCTGCCTGTGCATCAAGATGTTATACTATGATTTATGCAGAGAAGGTTCTATGCTCACATCTTTTGTATATTTTTCAATCTCCATATTAATCTTATGAAGCATCAGCTCTGCAGAGATTAGAGGAATCATAGCTAAATTAACACTAGGGCTAAATAAACTTCCCTCCTTTTTTCACGAAACAATCCATGAGAGTAACGAACTCTAAGATGAAGACTTTCTCACTGCTTTCCACCTCAGTGGAAAAAGTAGGAAATATCCTTAAGTACGTGTGTAATTCAGAGCTGCTGCTTTCCCAGCCAGTAATAGCATAAGATGTAGATATAGTGTACATGTTTTAGGATTCTGTCTTTCTGGAAAAAGTAAAGTTGTCCATGGCCTTCCAAACTGGATTCTCTGATCTGTTATCACTTCTAGACAAAGACTTATCTTCTAGAGTCCAGAGATTTTTATGGTTACTATAAATTCTTTAATCCAAAGGCATCAGCAAAAATTTAGTGAAGAAGAAAAGAAAACTCAATGTAGAAGTTAACCTAAAAATTAGCAAGGACTTTCCTTTGGTTGCCACTCTTAATAAAAAATACAGACATTTTAAATTTGAATTCTTTTTCTCTCTCCATTGTTTCATGAAAAAATTAGTGTTTTTATTTTCAATAGTACTTTTTATGTAAAGATTTTAACAAAAATATTTAACTTTTACCTTCTATCTCTAAAATTGACTTTATTGTAAGATAGGTTAAATCGAAAGATATCATCATGGAATAACAACTTTTAATTTATATCATTGAGTCAATACTGTAAAATCCTTTCATTTACTTTTTATAAGTAGTTCATGACTTTGTCTGCTACTTATTTTCTGTTCTGCTTTCCCCAGTTAGGACTTGATTTAAATAGTATGTGTTTTGGAATATTTTGTATGATGTATGATAGTATCTTGTGCTCAAAAATTATTTTTCATAATGCTCACTTGTAATAAATTACAGTCTCTGCCATGTTTACTCATGATGATTTAAAAATTATATTCCTGTGTATTGCTTTATCAGACACTTGACTACTGAGATGTAATTTGATCATTAGCAATGTTGCTGGTAACTGTATAGAATGTTGTTTCCTTGTAAAAGTTTCCTCAAGATGGAGGGGAAAAATCATTGGAAAAATGCAAAAGGAGGAAAATTAGCTGTTCTTTTCCAGGATTGGATGCACTGGAAACTACAGGATGTACTAAAAAAACTGATGTGCTGTAAGATGTAACTTAAATACAGTGACTTTTCTTTTTCATTTTTATTTATTTAATTTTTTTAAAAAATTGTGATTTGAGTGAAAATTTACAGAACAATTCACTTTCTGTATAGCAGTTCACATACACTTTGTCTCATGACATTGACCACAATTTACTACAATGCAACATCTCCCTTCCCACTTCCTCTCAATAGTTACCTCTTCCCTGTGTCCATCACTCCATGCACTCCTACCCCCTGAGCTGTCTCCCTGT
>NW_006921599.1:19914341-19929380 GCF_000298275.1 Orycteropus afer afer
TCTCTATCCAGGATCTCCTACATAGATCCCCTTCCAAGTGGTTGACATTGGTAGCCGGGCACCATCTAATTCTTCTGGTTTCGTAGTCATATAGGCTGCAGGTTGGATGGTGTACCAGCCGCTAGGACTGATTGTATCCATGAATTTTTGGTTTTCTACACTGACTTTTCTTAAAAAGTAAAGAAAGAAACTCCACTAAGATGTATCCATCATTCACATCTTTAAGTTAAATGATTTCAAATCCTAAAATGTATTCAACATCATTGTTTGAAAAATAATGACTTGTTAAAGAAAGTTTTGGTTTCTGCTTTGGGTAAGATATTTAAAATGTTAAGTAAATTATATCTTCTAAAATTAACATTTTATCTGTTCTTGAAAGCATGTTATTTGGATCCAATAAGAAGCCTGCTTTTTTGAAAAAACACATAAATTATGTAATTTAAGGGATAACTGACTTTAATGAAAGAAAACAAAAACAGTTTTTGGTTGACTATAGGTCTGGTAAAAGCTAAGGATTTCCTTCCCTCTAAAAGAGCACATTCATAAAGTTTCCATACAGTTTTAGTTAGTTCATAGACTTCTAGGAGGCCATTCATGGATACAGCTTAGAAACTCTTTGTGAATTAACATAACTCAACTTTCATTGTACATGTTGTTGTTGTTGTTATGTGCCGTCGAGTCAGACCTGACTCATAGCGACCCCTTCTTGGGTCGGCAGAGGACTTTTGAGAGATGAAGACTTGAGAGCTGCCTTTAAGGGTAAAGACTAGAGGCCTCACTGAGTCCTTGTTGTTAGTCGTCTTCAGCCAGTCCTGACTTGTGGCAGCCCCGTGTACAACAGTATGAAGCATTGCCCTGTCCTGCTCCATCTCCATGATTGTTGGTATACTCAAGTACATTGTTGTAGCCACCTTTTATTTTGACTTCTTTCCAATATAGAGGACTCATCTTTCCACACTACATTGAACTGATGCCTTTGATCAGTTGCTTTGTGGATTGGACCATTGTGATCCATGGGCTTTTCATTGGCTAAATTTAAGAAGTAGATAGCCAAATTCACTGACTGACTTTTGGAAATAGTTTGTTAGGCCTTCCTTCCTTGTCTGACTTAGTCTGGAAGCTCTGCTGAAACTTCTCTACCATAGGTAACTCTGCTGATATTTGAAATTACCAGTGGTATAGCTTCCAGGACTAGCAACCTGTAAGCTACTACAGTTCGATAAACTGGCAAAAGAGTGGTGGACTCCATTTTTATAATCTATTTACGTAGGGGTATGGAGTATCTCCAAAATATTTTAGTCATTGTACACTTCTTGAATACCTTTACTTTCAGTTAATGAAAACCTTTTTCTAACATGGATCCTGACAGTTGACAAGTTGGTATTTCTACCAATAAAAATTCTTTCTGATATTTACTAACTGAATTAACAGTGTAGGTTGTTGCTGGAGATATTGATAATAGAAATATTTATAGTAGCTGTCTTGAGATGAAACTCTGATTAGAGTGTCAACTGGCTACCTCTGGAATTTGCTTTGCTGACTAGGGTAAGTGAATGTCCTTAGACTTGAAGTTTAAAGAATATAAATGTATATAGTATCTCACAGTCTATGCTCAAAGCATTTTAAAGTAATTGACAGCCATTGTAAGGAGACTATAATTTATATGCTCTATATCAGTGAGACACCTTGTTTTATACTCACCTCCTTTTGATTTTCTTTTTAATAAATAAAAAACAAACTCACTGCCGTTGAGTCAGATCCAACTCATAGTGACCCCTCCTTGAGTTTCTGAAGTGGTATCACTACAGAAGTACATTGCCCAACCTTCCTTCCAAGGAGTGGCTGGTGGGTTTGAACCTCCAGCCTTTTGGTTGGCAGCCAAATGCCTTAGGCAGTACGCTACCAGAGCTCCAGTTTGTGATGTTTCAGCATGTCTTCATATTGTCTCATTTGTAGTGGGTTCCCCCCTGCATTGCACTGGGCCTGGCAGCAATATGGTGGCCATTCAAGGACTGTTGGTTGAATGAGTGAATGTTGTAAAATCTAGATTGAACGAATATTTAGAAAAATCTTTTATTTTAGAATAATTCTAAATTTACAAAAGTTGTTATCCTCATCCAGTGTCCTGTTAATATCTTACATTAAAAGAAAACAAAAGAAACCCATTGTTGTCAAGTCAGTTCTGACTCATAGCAACCATACAGGACAGCAGAACATAGGACAGTGTAGCTCCATTGGGTTTCTAAGACTGTAATCTTTATGGAAATAGACTGCCACATCTTTCTCCATTCTTAGTAGAATGGGTGATGGGTTCAAGCCACCATTCTTCCAGTTAGCACCTGAATGCTTAACCACTGTGGTATATTTATTGTAACTAAGACATTAATATTGATATGATATTATAAGCTAACCTCCGCACTTTATTTGGATTTCACTTATTGTTGGGCTGCTGTCAAGTTGATACCTCAGCTCATGGGGACACCATACACAATGGAACAGAACGCTTCCTGCTCCTGTACCATACCCTTGATTGGTTGCTTTGTGGGTTGGACCATTATGATCCATAGGATTTTCAATGCTTGATTTTTTGGAAGTAGATGGCCAGAGCTGCTTTCTAGTTTGTCTTGGTCTGGCAGCTCCACTGTTCAGCATCATAGCAACACAGAGGCCTCCAATGACAGATGGGTAGTGGCTGTGCACGAGGTACATTGGCTGGGAATGAAACCCTGGTCTTCTAAATGGAAGGTGTGAATTGTACAACTGAACCATCACTGCTACTGCAGGTTTTATTAGTTTTCTCCCAGGGTTCTTTTTTTCTTCCAGGATCCCATCTAGGATGTCACATTGTATTTAATTGCTTTATCTCCTTAATCTCTTCTGCTCTGTAACAGTTTCTCAGACTGCCTTGGTTTTGATGACCTTGATTGTTTTGGGAGTACTGGTGTTGTGTAGACTGTCCCTCAATTTGGGATTGTCTAAAGTTTTTCTTACATTTAGAGTGGAGTGGCGGGTTGTTGAGAGGAAACCTGTAGAGTGAAAAGAAGTGCCATTCTCATCACATCATATCAGGAGCCCTCAAATTTCCAATATTCTTTTTAGTATTTAGATCTCAGAAAGAAGGTACAATTTAAATTCCATTTTGCCATGGTAAAGTTGTGGTAAAGGTTAGGTGATTGACCTGAACCTAAATGGAACATTCAGATTTATCTGGGAGAACCAATCCTTGTTATTCCTGTCATGCATCACTTTGGATATTGGAGAGTTGGTAATATTTATTTCTTTAAATGCTGAGCTGATATAAATCAGGTGAATGAAGAAGCCAGTGGTTTGTAGAAATACATCAAGGCAGAATTACAATGCTAATTTTTTAAAAAAGTCTCTAAATCACTTATTTGAAGTCAGAAAAATTCTTAATTGGATTTTTTTTTCTTTTCCTCTGCTGCCATGATTTTGCTTTCTCTGTGTTCTTTTGCATTCGAGTTCATGTTGAGTTAATGATGTTGAGAAATGTTTCAAAGCACTTGTCACCAGAGTGGTTTATGCCTTAATTAATGGTGGGGTAGTTTTGCAGACAGGTGACACACTTTAATGTATCACAGAGACTTGTCTTGTTAGTTATTGATTAGTGATGAATAAATTACTGCCATTTTTTAATCATAAGAAAATTTCTTTTGGGGATAATTAATCAGATTCATGTATTTCTTAACCAGTGTAGCATTATCACTCTTTTTCAGCTTCAAGAATGAACCTGCCTAATTCTGCCTTGGGTAAATTCAGGGCAAAAACAGGCAGGTTTCTAGGTTTGTATTTTGATCTCTACTTTTATTAAGCAGACGAGAAGTGTACTTGCTTAAAAATTACTTCAAACTGCCTTTCCTGTTGAGTAGGTTTTGAACTACCTGCTTGACAGATGGTGTTGGAAGTAATTACTGAAATCATGTGTTTACCTGTACATGGACATGTGTTCACCAGATGCACCCTGTTTACCCAGGGCTGCTGATTTCTTAAAGAAATATGCACCTTCTGGATAGAGTTGCATAACTTAGGAGCATAAAAGCTCGTCAAGGCAAACCTCTCAATTTCTCTAAGTTGAAGAAGCAGTTGTAGTGGAAAAAGGCCCATTTGCATTTCTCAGTGAGTGGTCAGATCAGCCCCCAGAACCACTTTCAGCATTACTGACTTTTCTAAACTCTGTTGATTTACTTAGTACTTTAATTTTCCCCGTCTACTGAATTGTCAGAAATCCCTGAGTGGCACAAAGGTTAAGTGCTTGGCTGCTAGCTGAAAGGTTCAAATCCACCCAGAGGCACCTTGGAAGAAGGACCTGGTGATATCCTTCCAAAAGATGACAGCCATTGAGGACCGTATGGAACACAGTTCTCTGATGCACATGGGTTTGCCATAAAGGAATCAACATGACAGTCACTACTTTTTTAAAAAGTCAGTTATTTAATCAATAACCTCCCCACCCCACACAAATTATAGATTCAACTGTAGCATTAATCATCAATTACCCTTTTAATATGATGGTTATGGTTTATTATATTGTTGTATTATTTGAACCTAATACTTTAAAAAGTTGTTTCTGCATGATATGTTGAAAACATACTCCTTTCCTCCCTCCACAGTTTCAGATTCTGCTTTCAGAGGTCTGGCCTTTGGACTAAGCATTTGTACTTTTTTTAATAACTCAGAGTTAATTCCTCTGTCCATGAAGATTGAGAATAGCTAGTTACTTTAATGTTTCATTTATTAACCATCAAACCCTAGTTTATTTTTTCCAGTTCATTTATATTTTACATCTGCCAAAAATGTTTTAATAACCAAATGATAGTGACCCTGAACATGTGTGCCTCAAGTGTTCAGTTTTGATACAGAATACATTTAACTGTCTCCAAGCCCTGAGAAACAAGGAAAGTCATTGTTTCAGGGTTTTGACAGGTGCAAAACTATAAATTACAGGCCTGGGCAGAAACTAGAACAGAAGTTGCATAGCAGCTGGCAGGCCTGACCTGTGACAAGTATGGCCTGAGTTAAGTAGCCTAAATTTCACAACAAGCTCAGATTTGTTTTATAGTATGAAATTCACCTTCTGCTACAAAAAGATTCTACTGCTTTGGGCTAGATGTCTGCTGAAAAGGGAGTCATGTATACAGAACACTGGGAAAGAAAATTGCCCACTGAGACATATTTTTGTATGATTCTGGGATCAGATGAAACTTGTATAGATAAGTTTTAAAATTAATTTACATGCGGACTGAAATAAATCATTCAATGCCAAATAGAATACAGTGGTTATATCTGAGGAACGTGGTTTGGGGGATTTTTATTTGTTACATTACCGATTCCTATGATATTTTAATTTTTAGACTCATGGGCATATCTGACTTTTGTAATCAAGCACACAATTTTAATTATTTAATATCTTGGGAATACCTGTATTTTACTTCTCTAAGTTGTCCTCATGGAGAGTGTTTGGAAGTTTGAGTGGTTCTCACTTTCCATGCAGGAGACATGGAATCGATTCCCAGCCAGTATACCTCATGCACAGCCATACCCAACTGTCTATTAAGGTTTGTGAGTTGCTGTTGATCCTGAACAGATTTCAGCAGAGTTTCCAGACTTTAAAACAGACTAGAAAGAAAGACCTAGTGTTCTTCTTGCAAAACTCAGCCAGTGAAAATCATGATCACCCTATCCACAACTGATCATGAGGATGGCTCAAGGCTAGGTGACATTTTGTTTCATTGTGCAAGAACGTGTTTCATTGTGAATCGGGGGCCAACTTGATGGCAGCCAGCAACAACAATTCAAAGTTTTAAGGAGATTTTATCACTTTCAGATTTCGTTAGGCAGTTTTCCACAGTACAAGCAGTGGATGTGTTTCTGATCCATAAAGAAGCCTGCACAATGCCAGCAGCTTCTGCCCTTGTGGAACTGCAGTTTAGAGAGGTTTTCTGTTAGAGCAAAGATAAAAACCTGAGGGCCTGTAGGCCCAATTAGCCTGTGGGTGAATTGTCTTTGGCTTGCACAGTGTTTTTAAAATTTGACTATTTCACATGAAAAAGTTCTGACTTTGGCTTTTTCCTTTTTTTTTTTTTTTTAAACTGGATGATGGTAGTGACTGGGCCTGTATTCTTACAATTAGCTAGAACTGAGTGGCAGCTGCCCCTTTCAGACATTTGGGTTTGCTACCATCCTTATCATTCCCTAGTCCTTATCATTCCCTATTGTCTATTCCCTTGTAGTATTTACCTGTAGACATTTGAGTTAATGGCTTCTGGACTAGCAGATGTGTGGATTCAAAAATGGACAAACCTGCTGAGAAAGGATAATTTTCAGGGGTAGATTTGTGGAGTCCTGATGCAGTTAAGGAAGGAGCTGTGGTGGTGCAGTGCCTACGGCATTTACTGCTAACCAGAAGGTTGGCGGTTCAAACCCACCAGCCACTCCTCAGAAAGATACCGAGCAGTCTGCTTCTGTAAAGATTTACTGCCTTGGAACCCCAATGGGGCTTGCTATGAGTCTGAATCAATTTGATAGCAGTGGGTTTGGTTTTGGTTTTTTGGATGCAGTTAGGATTGGTTTGCTTGTGTGCTGTCATCCCGCCTCCCCTTCTATGCTCTTTCTTTTTTTTTCCCCCTATGTAATGCTTGTACTTTTTTTTTTTTTCACATTTATGCAGATTATACCTACGAGATCTTTGAGTTATATTCCCCTAACTACCTTTTAAAAAAGTAGATATTCCAGGTACATTACAGGGGAGCTATGTGCATGATTGCGTCTTTTAATTAATTCACACATTCAAAACCAAAACCCATTTCCATCAAGTTGATTCCAACCCATAGTGACCATATAGGATGGAGTAGAACTGCCCCATAGGATTTCCAAGCCTGCAAATCTTTACTGAAGCAGACTGCCTCATCTTTCTCCTATGGAGTGGCTGGTGGGTTCAAACTACCAACCTTTTGGTTAGCAGCCAAATGCTTTAAGCACTTGCTATGCCACCAAAGCTCTTATTCACACCCTAGTATGGCTTAATTTAATCATAATTTTTCTCCCTGGTTTTAGTAGAAATTAGCTTTATTGAAAGGTTAAAGTTTAAACAGAATAGAAATACAGATACTTTTAAAGCTCTGGGAAGACTGAATCAGGGTCATCACCATCAAGTCCATTCTAACTCACGGCAGGCAACCCCATGTGTGTCATAGTAGAACTCTGTTTCATCAAGTTTTCAGTGATAGATATTTTGGAAGTAGATAGCCAGCCTTTCTTTTGAGGGACCTTTGGGAAGACTCAAACACTAACCTTTTGGTTAGCAGCCAAGCAGGTTTACCATTTGATCTCTGAGTTAGGGTACATCATAGTATAATGCCATGATGGATGATGGAAGAGATACTGACAATAATGAACTCTTTAGAAAGTGAACAAGAGAAGTAGTAGGATGACAGATTAAAATTTTCCTAGAAAATGAGAAGAAATGGTCCATTTTTTTCCTCCTTCTCATTTCTACACTTATACCACTACTGAAGCAATGTCCTGTGTTTTAACTCCTAGGATTCAGAGTTTATAGAATAAATATATATTTTCTTTGTTTCTAATTAGAGGGAGAAAGGAGGAATGGAGAAGAGTTGAGTTCCATTTGCCTAAGAATCTCACTACTTGTAATTAATTTCTGTTGGAATATGTGCTGCAAAAATATTAAACTTTTAAATTTTATATTTAAACACCTCACTTTTAAGTTGGTTTTTGATACATAGCTCTTTTATAAGTTGGGTTGTTCTGGGCTTTATTAAATAAAGCTGTAGAGGGAATAGTTAGCAAAGTATGGTCCCATAGGCCAAGTGTGGCTGGCTACTTATTTTTGTAAATGAAGTTTTATTGGAACACAATCATATCAGTTAATTTACATACTGTCTAGGGGTGTTTTCATGCTACAGGGCAGAGTTGAATAGTTTATAAAAGAGAGCATAAACCAAACTGAAATGCTGACTCACAGTGACTCCCATTGGATTTCTAAGGCTGTAAATTTTTGCCAAAGTAGATTGCCCCATCTTTCTTCCATGGAGACACTGGTAGGTTTGAACTGCTGACCTTCTGGTTAGCAGCCAAATGCCTTATCCACTATGTCACAGAGCTCTAAAATATTTATTATCCAGCCTTTTATAGGAAAAAGTGTGCTCACCCTTGGTGTAGACTATTCTGTCTATAAAAAGAAAAAGAGGACCTCAGCCCTTTTGATCTGTTGTAGGATATATTTGTTAAAAACAAAAGAATTAATCACATGATTTATTTCAAAATACATTTTTTTTGATGATTATATAAATACAGAGTTACTGTCTCATTTGAGGTAAAAATTTTATAATGTCTTGGACTATACCTGGGCTATAATTTTATTATATCATGGGCTATATATTTTTCTGGGAAAAATTATAATGGTAGTAAACAGAAAAACATAATAGTATAATTATTAAAATATGATAGTAGTAAAAGTAAAATAGAAATTCTGTTATGCTTTGGACTATAGCTTTTCTGAAGGAAGACTGTAGTGGCAGTAACAGAAAACATGATGTTATGTAATTAGTTTTAGACATAATATTTTCAAGAATGTATTTGATGCACAAATTTGTTCATATGGTCATTATACTATCAATTCAACCTTTGAAAACTATTAAAAATTTCAGGTATTAGGGAATGTTGGTTATTTGGGGCCATTTAATCAATTTTGTCATAAATCAGCCCCATGCAACAGAGTAGCACTGCCCCATAGGACTGTAATCTTTACTGGAGCACCTCACCCAGTCTTTCTCCCATGGAGCCCCTGGGTAGGTTCAAACCACCAAATTTTAGGTTACCAGCCCAGTGCTCAACTCTTGTACCACTGGAGCTACTTATTAGGGAGATAGTGAACTTTCCTTTGTATGATCACATTAAACACTAATTAAGTGAAGGCTTTGTTTTTATTTTCAATTGTGAAAGCACTTAAAAATAGTTGACTTGATTATGGAATTCATTCAACACATTTATCAATTATCTTAAGTATTAAGCACTGTTCTAGGCACTGGGGATTTAGCACTGAACATTACAAAATACTTAGCATTTTACATGGGTAGGGGGAAAGCAAATAAATTTGAATTGACTCAACACTTATTTAATGAACTTTTACAAATGTTCTCTTAAGTCCTGGGACTATAGCAGTGAATAAAACAAATTTTCTGCCTTCATGTTGGTTATATTGCAGTTGGAGAAGCCAGGTAACAAGTATAGGTCAGAGGTGATAAATGCTATCAAGAAAATGAAAGTGAAGTCTTGAGAGTGATGGGAGAATGTTCTTTTTGGATGACCAAAAAGGTCCATCTGATGAGATGACATTTGAGCAGAGACCTGAATGAAATAAGGCAATGAATAATGGGGCTGTTTGAGGAAACAAATATTCCAGGCAGTGGTAATAGCAAATGGAAGAAGCACTGGGATGGTAGCAGTATGATGTGTTCAAGGAACAGCCAGGAGATGCCAGTGTGGCTGTAGTACAGGGATCGTGAGGGAAAGTAGTAGGGATGAGTTTATTTTCTACTTAATTAATGGCCCTCAATGTGTATCAGAGGTAAAGTCACATAGCGTCAAGCTAAATTCTATATAAAGTGACAACAGTTATGTTCTTAGTTGCCGTCAAGTTAACTCCGACTCATGGCGACTCTGTGTATCAAAGTATACTCCATAGGATTTTCAAAGCTGTGACCTTTCAGAAGCAGATTGCCAGGCCTGTCTTCCGAGAGGCCTCTGGGTGGGTTTGACTTGTCAACCTTTCAGCTAGTAGACAAGCGCTTAACCATTTTCACCACCTAGGGACTCTCGGCAACTATGCAATCAGAAAATAAGGGTCTATGGGAAGGTCCTAGGCCAGAAGGCAGGAAATAATAGAGTTAATTTGTTCATTGTTCCTCAAATTAAATTGCACTTCTATGGATCTGTTTGAGATTTTACTCTTTCAAAATCCTAGGTGGTATAGGAGTGCCCTGAGGCCTGTATAAATTGTTGACTTTATGGTGTGCCAATGCCCATTATAGGGTGGCCATCCAGTTAATTTGCAACAAAGAATATGAAGTTTTGGATTAAATGGGTTAGAAAGCCAGACTGAAATGAGAATAACAATTTACATTCAATTAAAATGTGCAGAGCCTGCAATAATTTTTCATTGTACTAAGATAAAGGGGAGAATAGAAGTAAGATGATAATTAATAGTTGTAAATTTAAAAGTCAGCTTTATTCCAAGTGTTAATTTTTCCTCTAAGTGTTGCATAAAATGGTCAAGTTCCTGAAACTGTAGAAACACAGATTGTGGTATTTATAATTGCAAGGCAAGCTAGGTGGCTGACCTCCAATGTGAACCAATTAACTTGGGGTCTGTTTAGCAAAAGTGGATGTTTAAAAATAACTGTCTTGTTATTATTGTTTATTTTTTTTTTCATTTTACAAATGACAATATTTATGGCATATTAATGTTTCTAAAATAACACCGAGTACATACTTTTTTTTGTAATTCTTCCATTTTAAAGGGGCTATCAATAAATAAAATTTTGTTTCTGACATAATCTTATGAAGATTTTTACTTAAAATTATTCACAAAATATTATTTTACAAGGAACATCACAACTATTTTACAAAGAACAATCACAACTATTATTTATTTACTGTTTTTGAAACAGTACAGGTTTTGAAACCCTATAGGTAGTAATTGGGAGCTCAGGTGGCGTAATGCCTAAGACATTTGACTGCTAACCAGAAGGCTGATGGTTCAAACCCACCAGCCACTCCTCAGAAGGAAGAATGGGCAATCTGCTTCCGTGGACATACTGCTTTGGAAACCCAAGGAGCAGTCACTATGAGTTGAATCAACTTGATGGCAATGAGTTTAGTTTTGGTATTTTAATAGTTAGTAATGACTATGAAAATATGTCATTCAAAAAGACAAGACAAATTAAATGTGTGCCATCCAGAGATGTGGAGATATTTTATCAGGAGTGCTCCCACATATAAACTGGATAGGTTAAAAAAGTTTATTTTGCAAGTATTTGCTGGAATTCAGGATTCATATTTACTCAGGAATTATATATGGTAATTCAATTCTCAGGCAAAACCAAAAAGATATTAGAAATCTATACACATGTTCATGGATTGTAGAATAATACAGTACTCATTTTGATCTAATTTCACAGGAAAACCTTTTCCTTGGTATGCATGTTTCAGCAGCACGAGCCTTTTCAACTCGGATCAGGATTCTTTTTCTGTTTGCTTGCTGATGTCACTCTGCCCTGTATGTTGGATCAGGTAGTCTGTGTTCACAAGGAGCTGCCTTATGAGTTGGGTCTACAGGTGAGGCAGTTATTATTGGTAATGCCAGACTGTTTAGCTATGCCAGTAGCTCTTCCAAGAGCGGCAAGTCCCATGGACCTATGGATCCCATAATTATCAGCCACAGGATAGCTGAGGTGATGGTGAGGGCTGAATGAACGCCTGAATACTCATTTGCTCTGCATTTTGTGTAACAGTAGGAGGTGAAGGTTAGGCACAGCCGGTGGGGCAGACTGACCAGTTTCCTTGCTCTACTTGATACCCTACAATGATACCTATGCTTTCTAAGGTTGGAGATTCCTTTGCTTTAATTTTGCTGCTGAATCAGAAAATACCCCTCCTGTTACTCACCTTTCTTGGGGTGGGGAGACAAAGCTGTTTGGAGGGTGGGCTTTGCATAGAAGATGTTGCGTGGTGGAGGGCAAATAAAGAAGTTTTTTTTTTAAAAAATTACTGAGCCTAGCTTCTTATGCTTTACTTTAGGTTTGTTCCTTTCCTCCCTCCCCCTCCCCTCTTCTTTCCTCCCTCCCTCTTCCCTTCTTTCCTTCCTTCCTCCCTCACTCCCTCCTTCCCTCGCTCATTCCTGAGGTAGTGATCAGATCAGTGTCTAGGCCTTGAGACAGCTGACCAACAAACTTTTGCTTACTTTCTACTATAAAATTTCTACTGAACATATCCCACAGGGGCACTGAGTTAATGATGGTAGAATAATTTGGAAAAGCATGGTAGTGGTGATGGTTGTACAACATGGTAAAGGTAATCAGTGTAAAAATACGTTAAACATATTTTTACCACAATTTTAAAAAAATCAGGCAAAAATACAATTTAAGTTTTAATGAAACTGGACACACCTTTTAGCACCTGTCTTTATTTCAGATTTTATCTTTATTTACTCAAACCAAAGTGCTCGTTTAATTTAGTCCCCTAATTTTACAACTTAGGAAACAGAATGCCATCAAATATATAGCTATACTTAAATATATATGTATATTTCTGTGTTTACATATATCATTTATACATCTGTTACACTAAGCAATAAATAATCCAGGAGTACAGCATCTGTCTCGCCTGCTGTTCTATTTATGATGTGAAGTGGTGAGTCACATGAGTCATTGTATTACTTGTATAAAGTACTTGGAAGACGGTTTCACTTGTGTAAGTCCTGTGCTGCATGTCATAAAGCTGAAAAGTTGGAGCCATCTGTTACTTAAAAAAAAAAAAATTACCCTAGTATACCACCTGGTGTTTAATTAGCCCTCAGGATTTGTTCCAGATACAGCACTGCTTCATTGAACAAATATTGGGGTGAGGGGTGGGGTAGGGTTTGTTGGTTACTTCTGGGACTTGGGCAGGGGCCCTTTTCACTGAATGCTCAACAGTGTTATTTGTATCACTATTATCTTCTATTGTGGTTTGTCATTACAATCTATTTTGTCTTAATTTTGAAAATTGAATATGAGGAGTAACATTACACAAAAACAACATTATACAATGATGGAGATAATGTTCTTTGCAGATGATTTAATTTGGAGCAGTGGGATGGCCACCTGCTAGCCTTTGTCCTGGTGGCAGTCTGGCAAGTGGCCCCTGTGTTTTGGTTCTTTCACTGGTCACATGGTTGTTGAGATCTTCTTGGGTTAGTTGCAGACCATTAATCTGGTAGCACAGAATGCTAGACTATTTGACTACTGAATGTTTGAATTAAGAAAACAAATCCCTTTTAAAGTTATTACTCAGCAATCACAGAATGCTTTTATCATGTTGATATAACATCTGAATCTTTACATTTTATCTAGGGGTAGTTTATTCTTATCTACAACATAAAAAAGAAATCTAGGTAATATTTGGTATTATGGTAACTAGCTAACATATAGCACCTGTCTACTTACCTACTGTGGTGGAGTAACCATAATTCAGTGAATAAACTGGTGCACTTTCACAAATGAAAGAGATACTAATATTTATGCTGGGATAAGGGGTATAGATGAGGACATATGGTCACCCTACTTAAAAGGGATGGTTATCTTTACCATCTTCTGTGACCAAAAATAACCAGATATTCGTAATTCCCATGTATTTAAAGTGATTCTTTTTTTTTAAATTGTGATTTGGGTGAAAGTTTACAGAACAAATTCACTTTCCATACAGCAGTTTACATACACAGGGACACAGGGAAGAGGTAACTATAGGGAGGAAGTGGGAGGGGACCTGTTGCATTGGGTAAATTGTAGTCAATGTCATGAGACAAAGTGTATGTAAAGGTGATTCTTATATTTAAATTGTATGTTATGTGGCTGATACTGTACCTCATAAGAAGTATGAACATTTGCAAATGGGTAAATGTTTATATTTTAAAAGAAAACCTGAAAACTGTTTTGCAAATCCCTTAAAAATATCTATATTTTAAAAGAGATTTGGGTTAAAAATTCTCTATATTTTCCTGATATTAAGACATTTGTTTCTTTGTGTGTTCTTTTGGAGAGACTCAGTACAATCCAGAGTTGGGCTGGCTGTAATCTTGACAGAAGCCCCTCACTCACTAGGTCTGGATCTTCCGAGTGCTGCTATGTGGGTTTGAATAGGCAACCTTTGGGTTACTAGCTGAATGCAGACTGTCTGCGCCACCCAGGGACCTTATTTTCCTGAGATTAAGACCCAGTCTCAGACTTCCCTATAGTGACATTAGCCATTGACTCTGAAACCAATGAATATGTAGTATTTTATGAGTAGGGAAAGCACTTAAAAATTATGATTACCTATTGTTCTATCTAGAATAATTTAAACTACCTACTAGAAGAGTGTGGACATTAGACGACGTGTAGCATTGGGAAGGTCAGTCACAAAGGAACTGTTTCAAGTACTGAGGAGCAAGGATGTCTTCTTGAGGACTAAGGTGTGCCTGACACAAGCCTTGATATTTCCAATTGCCTGGTATGCATGTGAGAGCTGAACAATGAATAAAGAAGACCGAAAAAGAGTTGATGCTCTTGAGTTGTGCTGGCGAAGAATGCTGAAAGTACCATGGACTGCAAAAAGAACTAACAGATCTGTCCTAGAGGAAGTACACTTGCAATGCTCCTTGGAAGCGAGAATGGCCAGACCTCATCTCACCTACTTTGGTCATGTTGTCAGAAGGGACCATTCCCTGGAGAAGGATTCATGCTTGGTAGTGTAAAGGGTTGATGAAAGAGGGAAGGCCTTCAACGAGATGGATTGACACGGTGGCTGCAATGATAGGCTCAAGTATAGCAGGGATCATGGAGCTGGCGCAGGATCAGGCAGTGTTTCATTCTGCTGTGCATGGGGTCACTATGAGTCGGAAACGACCCAACGGCACCTAACAACAACAACACTAAAAGAGTGAGAAAGGAGCTCTGGTAGCATAGTGCCTAAGGCACTTGACTGCTAACCAGAAGGCTCTTGGTTCAAACCCACCAGCCGCTCCTCAGAAGGAAGGTTGGGCAATCTACTTCCGTAGTGATACCGCCTTGGAAACCCAAGGAGGGGTCACTATGAGTCAGATCCAACTCGACGGCAGTGGGTTTGTTTTTTGGTTACTAGAAGAGTGAGCTATTTAGTCAAATGCTTATGACTTATACCAGTAACTTATTTACTTTGTCTACTAGGAGCTCTGGTAGCATAGTGGCTAAAAGCACTTGACTGCTAACCAGAAGGCTGGCGGTTCAA
>NW_006921599.1:19937124-19942540 GCF_000298275.1 Orycteropus afer afer
GTGTTTCTTGACTGACCACTTTGTGAGACTGGATTTAGCTCATATGGAAAGTCAGTGTGGTTTAAAGAGATTCTATGATGTAGGTCAGGAACTTTGGTCTTTCTTTTTGATCTGAGGTAGATTATTTACAAGAGCTTTTAGAAGATCTGGGGTTCTAGACCTTTTAAATTAATTTAACATCCCATCTGACCTATCCTCCATGTTTCTAACATGTCAAAGTTGAAACCAAACAAAAGCAAAGCCATTGCCATTGAGTCGCATCCGACTCATAGTGACCCTTTAAGACAGACTAGAATTGTCCAGTGGATTTCCAAAGCTGTAAATGTTTACAGGAGCAGATTGCCTCATCTTTCTCCTGCAAAGTGCCTTGTGGGTTTGAACTGTCAACCTGTTGGTTAATAGCTGAATGCTTTAACATCTGTGCCACCAGAGCTTCTTAGAGTTGAAACACATGCTATTTCAATCTCCATTCTTTATTCTTTTGTACATGTGTCTGGACAGTTTCATTTTCTCATTCTTTCTGCCTCTTTCCCTTTTGTGCATCTACAATTCTGGTTTGATTTCTTTGATTTCTTGATTGTTCAGCTTTTTCTTCATGCTCTTTTCTCTGAGTTTTTTGTTTTTTCTTGAATGAAGGAGTTCACCAAGTCTTCCTCTTTTTTTTTTTTTTTTTAAATTTCTCCCCTAATTGGTCATAGTGTTCAAATTCTGGTCCCAATAGAATTTGCCTGGACGCTTCCTAATTTTCATACTATAGCATTAAATTCCTAAGGAAAATTTTTATTTGCTAATTATCTGTCTTTCCCTTTTGGAAGTAAGCTTCAGGGGTAGGGATTCTGTTTGCTTTACAACTGTACCACTAAAGTCTGGAAATGTGCTGGGTGCCTAATAACTTTAAATGAAGATATAGAGATGGTTTAGCTTCCTGGTAGTATACCAAATGAGATAATATCTAGGAAGAGTCTTGGTCTCTTAGTGCTAGAAAAAACAATTGAACCTTAGCTGATATTTGAACAATTTAATGAGAGAGTAAAGGAAACCCTTGTGGTGCAGTAGTTAAGCACTCAGCTACTAATCAAAAGGTTGGTGGTTCAAACCCACCAGCAGCTCTATAGGAAAATAGTCTCGGCAACCTGCTGCGATGAAGATTTCAGCCTAGGAAACTCTACGGGGCAGTTCTGCACTGTCCTCTAGGGTCACTCTGAGTTGGAATTGACTGGTTGGCACATAACAATAATAAGAAGGAGGGAATTAGTACTTTTGAGTCATTTTTCTGGAAACCTTATACTTCCCTTTCTAGTGGTTGTTGTTCCTATACTTCATTATACTGCTTTATCAGTTAATATGCTTTTTTGCTTCAAGTAATAGAAATCCCAAGTGCAACTGTCTAAAACTATTAGGAATTAAATGCCATACAACAGCAAGTCCAGGAATGCCTCAGAGTGGTAAATTAATTAGACTGTGTTTTTTATGAGACCTAGGTTCATTCTTATTTCCTCTCCCTTTTTGTATTCTTGGCTTCATCCTTACAGCTGATTTTTTGTGTGGTTGTAAGACATAGTAGCAACAATTGGGTCCATATTTTCTTTGCTTACATCTAGTGGGAAAGTACCGACATTTCTTACCTTGAAGACCTGAGCAAGACATTCTTCATGCATGCAAAAACACATAGAACCAGTCTCCTCTGACTGCCTCTAACTTCACAAAGAGGAGAAATAATTACCATCAGCAGCATTAGCCCGAGGCTGATTCCTATGAGGCAGAAGTCAGATATGCCCCCACCCTCCAGCCTTTTACCAATTCTGGCACCAACTGCCCCTCTCATGTCACTTCCTACTTCTCTACTGTGTTCAATAATTTGTTGCAGAAGCCACACAGAACCACAGACAAAACCATTATGGTGTTTATTAGGGAAGCAGCAGGTTATAGTTCAGGATCAGGAATGCTTGGTATACAATTCTTTGATCAGGACAGCCTCCCCTCAGCCATGCCCTAGGTATGCCTCTCTTTGGTCCTCAGCCTCTCAGCTTGGCTTCTGTCCTGTTCGGGGAAGTGTTAAGAAGCTCTTATAGCTCTACTGATAGGTGCATCCCACTCTGCCAGCAAACCTCCTGCCCAAAGGCTCTCAGCTTTCTTTCCTGGCTGGCAAACTCACTGCCCCATCTCATGCTGATCTCTCAGTTCTGCTACCTCTGCTGCCGCTGTCTTAATGCCAAGGAGGACCACCTTAGGGATCTCAGGTCCAGGGACATACCCCATTCCTGGCTGCTCTTTTCTATTCTGATGGTAGTGATATTCCCCTTTTTCACCTCTGGAATTACTCATTTTAAGCCTAGTGAGATGGAAAAACTGACCAAACCCCACACATTAGGGTTCCATATACCTTATTTTCATGGTCTACCCCCACAAGAGTGCCATGTACTTTAATTTAAATTATTAACAAGCTGTCCAATCCCTTTGGTAGGCCACATTAACATAGTTCCACCCTGTCATCTGGTTGGACTCACAAAGACCGTGGCTAGGGAGCCATAGTAGGTAATTCACTGCATTGCAATGTATCATTGGTCCATGTTGGGTTTGGACTAGTCTTCCCTAAGCATTGACAAAGGTATTATTACCATGATTAACTTAGATTAATCATCTTAGCTGCAATGGATGTTGGGATCAACTGTTGTGGTGTTGTTGGTTGCTTTTAAGTCATTCCAACTTATGGTAACTACATGTGTGCAGAGTAGAGCTGCTACATAGAATTGTCAAGGCTGTGACTTTTTGGAAATATGTTGCCAGATCTGTCTTCCAGGGTGCCTCTGGGTAGATTTGAACCACCAACCTTTTGGGTCATAGTTGAGTGTTTACATATTTGAGCTACTTGGACTTACTGCAATCAACTATAACACCCACTAAAAACGCCATATGAAATTAACCTTTATAAAATTTCTAAAGACTGTTAATTTCCTGAGCTTGCAAGTTAAGACTTCCCAGAGTCTCATTAGGTTTATAACCAAGAGGATGCTGATAAAGTCAACCTTATCACGATAATTGCTTCATCAGTGAAATTACAGTATTTAAATATAAAAATGTGACAAGTGTTATTCTGTTGCATGCTATATTGTTTTTATAAAGTAGAAAGTAAATACGTAAAAATCAGTTAGAACTATGACTAACCCCCCTTCAGTGTGTTTGTACTGATAACAATTGGTAGGTTTAAATTATTTAAATAAAATGAAATATTGTTGACTAGAAAAGTAGAATAGATAACTGGGACATAGTGAGGCTTACTTAAAAAAATAAAAATTCAATATATAAGGCAGTGTGCATCTGTCACCTTAACTTACTAAAAGGTTTTTGATTTACTTGAACATACAGTAATGGATTATTTTTATTTGGCCTAGAATTCTATGTAAATATTTAATAAGCAGCTTGGAAACATTATGATTTTGTAGAGAAAACACTGAATTAGGACTTGGAAACCAAATTTCTACATCTGGTTCTGACCCTTACCAGCTGTATGATTTCTGGTGAAACAGTCAATCTCTATGGGCCCTCATTTCTTTATCTGTAAAAGAGTTCCCTTTTAACTTTGTAAAAGTACCTTTTTCTCGTCATTGGTTGTAATCACTTCTTTACTGGCAATCTAGTGATATAACTCTTTTTTTCTAGAGGTTGTGTCTTTTTAGTGGGATTAATATCAGGTGATTTAACTTTATTTTTGTAAGGAGGGGCAGGCAGAGAAGGAATCAAAGTTGTGAGACAGATATGTGTTCTGTCCTCAGGGCATGCACTAATTGTGGCAGAGAATATTCCTGTTTTGAAAGATACATACTAATTCATTAGGAGGGCAAGCATTTTGTTGGTATAAGTACATTACATTTTCCCAATACTTTTGATACTTCATTAGTCAAAGATGATCTTCTATTGGTGAGCATTTGTATGGTGTCAAGCCATTAAATTAATAAATAAAAGGAAAAGCAATAGATTTTGTAGATTACCTGTAATACGATAAAATGAGGTTTGGGTTTAGAGATATAAGACTGGATTGGGAGCTTTGGTGGTGTAGTGCCTAAGGCATTTGACTGCTAACCAGAAGACTGGTGGTTCAAACCTACCAGCCACTCCTTGGGAGGACTATTGGGCAATCTACTTCCATAGTGATACCGCCTCGGGAACCCAAGGAGAGATTACAATCCTAGGTCAGGTAGTTAAGAAGAAAGCCTGGTAACCTAGTGGAATGATCAAACAAATTTGAGAATGATTTTGGTTGTACCACTTGCATTAATTCATTTTGATGAAAGAAAGCTGTACCAGTTTGCATACCTTTGGCAGTAAGTAGCAGAAGATTCAACCGAAAGTAGCTTAACCCATAAGGGTTATCATGTTACTTAACAAGAAATTTGGTGACTGGGAAGTTCTTGGTTGATTAATTCCATCTTCTATGACACTGAGACTTTCCACCTTTTGGTTCTACTATTCTTAGCTTGTTCTTGGTATCTCCTACTATCATGGCATTATTACTGCACTAGCAATAGTTTCAGGTGTCAAATACAATCATGATGACAGCCAGTGAGGAAGGAATTTCTCCCACATGTCTCTTTTTAGTAGTTCAAAGCATTCCCAGAAGCTCCACTGTGTATATACCATTGGCTAGAATTGGATTCCAAACTTAGACTTAAAAGCTACTCGGTTGCAAGTAGAATGAGGGCATCTTTACTGATTTTTTATTCTCCTGGGATGGGGAAAGCTCTTTCCTGAGCACAGTGCTTCATGGGAGAAAAACAAACCAATCAGGTCTCTGCTAGCAATAAGAAAAGGGTGGGTTGGCAGGAGGAATCTGAGTTAGAAAGCAGTAGTGAGCACACCATGCTGTTTACAATCTAATGCACATACCCAGATATAGTGATAACAGAATATGATGGGGAAGTGTATAAGGACCTACAAGAGAATAACATAAGTCCTAAAGTTGTAGTGGTCAGAAAGACCAGAGGGAAGTCTAAGTTTTCACCTAAAGAATGAGTAAGGGTCACACAGGAATTAGCCATGCAACAGCATACCGTTCATGCACTTTTATGATAAGAGGACAAAACCCAGCCATCATTATGTGAGGGACTACTTAATCAGGATAAATATTGGATTCAGTACCCGTTCAGGCTTAAGCCCCATTATCTATAGGGTCGCTATGAGTTGGAATTGACTTATCAGTACACAACAACATCTGTAGCTATTACAGCTAATGTGCACAATGATCCTTATTCTTCAAAGAGATTATATTAACTTTGTTGTTGTTGTTATTGTTATGTGCCATCGAGTCGGCCCCGACTCATAGCGACCCCTCCTTGGGTTTTCGAGGCAGTATCACTACAGAAGTAGGATTGCCCAACCTTCCTTCCGAGGAGTGGCTGGTGGGTTTGAACCGCCAGCC
>NW_006921599.1:19943125-19956430 GCF_000298275.1 Orycteropus afer afer
GCTGTATGGAAAGTGAATTTACTCTGTAAACTTTTACCCAAATCACAATTAAAAAAAAAAAAAAAAAAGATTCCTAGACTTAGAGAACTCGTAATTGTGCTGCCCTCAGGAGCTCTGGCAGTGTGATGGTTAAAGCACTCAGCTGCTAACCAAAAGAATGGCAATTTGAACCTACCAGCTGTTCCACAGGAGAAGGATGAGGCAGTCTGCTTCCAAAAAGATTTATGGGGCAGTTCTCTTCTGTTCTGTAGGGTTGCTATGTGTTCTGGTTACCTAGTGCCGCTCTGACAAGAATATACCACAAATTGGATGGCCTTAACAAACAGGAGTTTATTCTTACAGTTTGGAGACTTTAAGTCCAAGTTCAAAGTGCCAGGCTCTAAGGGCTGTGTGAAAGCCCCTCATCCTTGGGGTCCAACTCTGGATCCTGCTGGCTGCTGAGGCTGAGAAGCCCCAAGGTTGACAAGTAAAAAGGCACAGTCCTGATGTTACCAAACCACAAGGCAGGCCATTAACTTAAGTCCATTGTAAGTCCCAAAGTCAGAAGAGCATAGCAGGCTGCTGAGCAGTGACAAAGCTACACGCAGGGTCCAAGTGTGCCATAGGCTTGAGACCATTCCCAAAGCTGCTGCTTATATACTGGAAGCAGACTACATACCCAAAGCATCAACTTAGCTGCTTGTGGTAGATCCCACCATGGAGTTGATCACTAGTCTCCTCATAGGGAATAACTACCACCAACTGCCCACCCACTCAACCAGGCCCAGCCAAGTTGACACACAAACATAACTACCACACCCTCCCTTCTTTTAAAAACAAAATAAGACACATAGATCTATGGGAAATGATTTTTGTAGGCTATCCTTTAAGGTCTTTTATTTTATTTTTCCTAGTCAGTATTTTCTGACTCCCACCCCCTACCCCAATTAAGTTACGTGTATTGCAAAATTGGAAGGGTTGTGGGATTTATCTGCTCATAATCAGGAATTTTTGGTTTTTAAACATAGATGAATAAAGGAATGAGAAGGTAAAAGAAGGTTAGTGCATGATTATATGATGAAGGTATTTGAATAGAAAAGGATTTGATAGAACTTCAGGCATCTGACAAGCATTTGTTTAGACATTATGCCTGGCTACGTGATACTGTCATAATAAGAGTTTCCTAATCTTATGTAGGGAAGAAAGATAAGAGATAAAACATAAACAAAGAGCAATACTAATTTCCCATTTTGATAGGCTTGATAATAAAACAAGAAGTCATAAGGTCAAAGAAAGCCTTTTGGAGTTGATATTTGAATAGAGTCTTGAATGATGTGACAGAGCAAAGGAAGGGGTTTATTTATTTTGTGTTGTAGTTTTTTTATTTTTTAAATTATTTTTATTATGTATTATATATTTTTATTATGAAAGTTTGCTTAGCAAATTAGTTTTCCATTCAACAATCTACACACATTTTGTTTCCTGATGTTTGCAGTCTCCTCAACTGAACAGTACTTTTTTCACTTCCTCCCTGGGTTCCCTGTTTGCATTCATCCTTCTTTCCTGTCTCTTCCTGCCTTCTGAACTGTGTTTTTGGGCAAATGCTTCACTTTTGGTCTAATATGGTTGATTGTTCTGAGGAGTACATTCCTCATGGATGTTATTATTCACTTAATAGGCCTGTGTATTATTTGAAAGTTGATCAACACAATAACACTAAGGAAAAGGAAGACACAGAGAGGTGCATAGGGTGTACAGAGAACAAAAATAAACACTTTTACATATACAGTACTGCATTATCAGTTTTTTTAAAAAAGATGGAAACAACCTAAGTGCCCATCAATGGATGAATGGATAAACAATCTATGATACATACACACAATGAAATACTATGTAATGTTAAACAATAAAGAAGAATCTGCAAAACACCTCGTAACATGGATGAACCTGGGGGACAGTATGCTGGGTAAAATAAGTCAATCATAAAAGGACAAATGTGACATGAGACCACTATTATAAAAGTCAGGAAAGGTTTACATGCAGAAAGAACCATTCTCTGATGGTTACCAGGGATAAGGACTTAGGACAATAGTTTCAAGGCACATTGAGGTCAACTGGCCTAACAGAGTCCACAAAGACAGTGTTCTACATGCTATTTTAGTACATAGCATCTAGAGTCTTAAAACCTTGTGAGCAGCCATCTAAGATGCAACTATTGGTCTTTCCCAATTTGGAGCAAAGAAGAATAAAGAAAAAGACTCAGGAAATAATTAGTCCAAAGGACTAATGAACCGTGTGAACCACAAACCTCCACTACCCTAAGATAAAAGAACTAGATGGTGTCTGGCTACCACTGCCAACTGTTCTGGGCAGGATTATAAAATAGAAGGTCCTGGATGGAGAGGGAGAAAAATATTGTAGAACAGAATTCAAAAGAAGACCAGACTGACTGGTCTGATAGAAACTGATGGAACCCCCTCCAGGATTGTGGCCCTTAGATGCACTTCAAGCCTGGAACTGAACTTATCTCCCGGGGATCAACTTTTAGCTAAATAATATACATAGGCCACTAAAGTGAATAATACCACTAGGGAGGAAAGTACTCAGTACAGTCAACCATAGAAAACCCAAAGGGCAGTATTTGCCCCAAAACAAAGCTCAGAATGCAGGGAGGGGCAAGAAAAGACAAATGGAAATGGACCACCTAGGGAGGAAGGGGGAAGAGTGCTGTTACACTGAGGGGATTGTAACCAATGTCCTAAAACAAAATGTGCATAAATTGTTGAATGCAAACTTAATTTTATTATTTTTCTTTGTCAACTTTCACTCAAACTACAATAAGAAGTTAAAAAAAAAAAAAAGTTGATCCCCAGGGGTGGGTTCAGTTCCAGGTTTGAGGTGTGTTTGAAGGATTTCTAAGGGCCATAGTCACAGGGGTTCCATCAGTCTCTATTAGACAAATAAGTCTGGTCTTTTTTTTTTTTTTATTATTCATATTGAATTTGGTTCTCCATTTTTATTTCGGGAGAGCTTTTTTATTTGTTGTTGTTAAATAATCGTGCTGATGTACAGAAGTATAAACAGGAGATGACTAGCTTGGAGTAGTGGTAGCAATGGAAATCAGGAGAAGTGCTTGTACTTTATTTGGAAGGTAAAGTCATAAGCATTGGCAGGTACGTTGGATGGTGTGGCATGAGGAAGAGAGAGCAATTAAGGGTAACTCCCAAGGTTTTTGTGTTTTGGGTACTGAGTGTACGTTAGTACCATTCATGTGAGCTGAGAAAGAATCCAGGAGGAATATTTCTGCTTGTTTATTTCACACAGGGTGGGACAAGTGTAGGAATAGGAAATCAAGTGTTCTGTTTGGATCAGGTTTAATTTTGAGATACTTACTGGGTACCTCACTTGAGATGTTACATATATGAGTTCGAGTCTTGAGATACGAATTTGGGAATCATCTGAAGATCACTTAGGGCATGAGAGTGGACAGAGACAGAGAGGACAAAGGACTAGGAGCCTGTAAAGAAGGCTGAGAAGCCCTGATTAGGTGAGGTAGAAGAAACCAGAAGCCAAAGAAGAGGGAGTGACCAGCTGTGTAAGTGCTTCTGAGAGATAGAGCCAGATGAAAACAGAATTGATTTATTATTGGATTTTTCAAGAGGGAGGTGGTGGTGGTTCTTGATGAGCAGTTCTAGTGGAGTGGTAGGGACACAAGACAGATTTGAGTAGGTTTAAAACTGAACAAGAGGCAAGGCAGTGAAGCAGTACAAATTGCCTTTTAAAGGAGCTTTGCTAGAAAGGGAAGAAGACATGGAGCAGTAGCTGGGCAAGGAAGGTATAGAATCAAGGGAGAATTTTTGTTTGATATTTTTTTGGTGGGAGATTTTATTGCTTATTTGTATGTTTTTGAGAATGACCCATTATAGAGGAAAAAATTGCTTAGTAGAAGGGAAAAAAGGGGTAATTACAGGGGCATAGTAAGCAAGAGGGCCTAGGATTTAATACATAAGCAAAAACACTGGATTTACATGGAAGCAGGAACCCAAACCCCAAACCAAACTCATTGCCATCGAGTCAATTTCAATCCATAGTGACCCTAGAGGACAAGGTAAAACTGTCCTTAGGTTTCCAAGGATGTAAATCCTTATAGAAACAGACTGGGACATCTTTTCCCTCAGAGTGGCTGTTGGCTTTGAACTGCTGAACTTTTAGTTAGTAGACAAGCACTTTAACCACTGTACCGCCAGGGGCTCCTGGAACAAGGACAGTTGATTTATATTATGTTATGTTATGTTATGTTATATAACAGTGGGAAAGTAAGTATGTGGGTATAGGGCAGGCAGTTTGATTGATCTGGTGGTAGAAAGAAACAGCAGATCCTTCTGATTGCTTCTGTTTTTTTTTTTTTTTTCTTGTGAACTAAGAAGCAAGGTTATTGTCTTAGATCCTTGATGAACTCATTACCATGTTAAAACCAAAAACCAAACCCACTGCTATCAAGTAGATTTTGACTCAGGTTACCCTGTAGGACAGAGCAGAACTGCACCATATGGTTTACAAGGCTATAAATCTTTAGGAAAGCAGAATACGTCACCTTTCTCCCACAGAACAGCTGGTGGGTTTGAACCATCAACTTTTGGTTAGTAGCCAAAAGTGCTTTAATCACTGTGACACCAGAGCTCTTTCACTGGTGTGTTAGAGCAATGTAAAATGCTTATTTTATTTACTAAACATTGCTTTAGAAATATATTCTTTACTTAGCAGTTTTTGTTGTTGTTATGGTTGTTAGTAAAATATGTTGTTGTGTGCTGTTGAGTTGATTCCCACTCATAAGCCATTGATTCAGTTACATTGAGTCAATTCCAACTCATAGCTACCCAAAGGACAGAGTAGAACTGCCCCATAGGATTTCCAAGGCTGTTATCTTTATGAAAGCTGACTACTACATCATTCTTCCATGGAGCAACTGGTGAATTTGAACCATTGACCTTTTGGTTAGCAGTTAAGCGTTTTACCATCTAGGTTTCCTAGAATTCTTTATGGGAACAGATCACCAGATCTTTTCTTCTGTGGAACAGTAGGTGGGTTAGAACTGCTGATTTTTTAGTTAGGTTAGCATCCAGGTGCTTAATCACTATGCCACCAGAACATCCTTTTATTTTATTTTAGTGAAACAGAAAATTTCAGATTCACTGGTCTATGCATGGATATGGGAGCTCTGGTAGCATAGTGCCTAAGGCACTTGACTACTAACCAGAAGTCTGGCAGTTCAAATCCATCAGCCACTCCTCAGAAGGAAGATGGGGCAATCTACTTCCATAGTGATACCACCTCAGAAACCCAAGGAGGGGTCGCTATGAGTCGGGTCTGACTCGAAGGCATATAACAACAACAACAACAACAACATGCATGGATATGCAGAAGACCCCCACCTCCTTTTTTTTTTTTTAATACAAGTATGGGAGATTTGAAATCTAGGAATCCTGTTTTTTTTTTTTTTGGTCCCCTCTCCCTGTTCTACTTGTCAAATTTTCAACTGGCATAGTAGAGAAAGAGGAGTGGGTGGTTTCATTTTGTGTAGTATGCTCATTCACCTGTTCTATAGTATCTAATTGATTCTAGGACTTGGAAGTAATTGAAATACCTCCCCTTACATAATAAAATGCCCTATCCTTGTGAAACTCTAAAGTTCTACCACTCTAATGAAGTGGGCCCAAATTGAGACTTTCTTTTGCTTCAGGTTTTGAAGTGAAGTCCCTGTTTTGGTTACCTCTCATGCCGCTCTAACCGACACATACCACAAATGGAATGGCTTTAACAAATAGGAGTTTATTCTCTTACAGTTTTGGATGCTAGAAGACCAAGTTCAGTGTGTCAAGCTCTAGGGGCTGGGTGAAAACCCCTTGACCTTGGGCTTCAGCCCTACCTTTTGGCCCCAGCCCACTGGAGCTGGAGGCTTTCTTCACTTAGGCTGTTGCTGGTTGCTGGGGCCGACAAACTCAAGATCGACAAGCAAAAGCCACAATCCCATTACCAAACATCATGGCAGGCCATGAGTTAAAGTCCAGATATAGTCCCAAGATCGGCAGGAAACATGGTAGACTGCTAAATGAAGACTGGGCTACATGCAGGGTCCATGCGTACCAAAAAGCTACAAACCATTCCTAAAGCTTTTCCTTATATAATGGAAGTAGACCACATGTCTAAAGCTGCTCCTCAGCTGCTTATGGCAGAATTCCCCCATGGAGTTGACTGCCAGTCTCATCATGGGGAATAACTACACTGCTACACAGCCACTCCAAACCAGGCCCAGCCAAGTTGATACATAACCTTCCTACCACAGTCCCATACTGCTTCCTTACCAGATGCAGATTCTATACAGGTATTTTGTTTTGTTTGAGTCCACGTGCCCCCTTTGCTTTAAGCAGTACAGAGCCCAATGTTAATCCATCTCTTATCTTTGTATTCTGCTTTCCAGTTTGCTTCTCTGAACCTCATTTTCTTCATTTGTGAAGAAATAATCTCTCTTTTACCTCATGAACTCTTAAGGACTTCATGAGGTCACATATGATGCATATGGAAATTGCTCTGAAAAAGCCTAAAGGAGCATTAAAAGTGAAATTCCATTGTTCCTATGATAATTTTTGTTATTCTCCAGGAGACATGTAATAGTCCCAAAGGAACACCCTTTAAACACTCATTTTTTCACCTTACAGAGATTTCTTGTTTCATTTTTTTTCTTTTTGAAAGAAATCTGTTATGTGATGTGATTATTATGTGGGATTTTGAATGTGGGGTTGAAATTTGCAAACTACCATTTGGTGGTAAAAGAGAGAAGGCCATATTTATTGTCTGTTTTCTAATAATTTATTCTTTTAGCTTTTTAAAACCACAAACTCTCCCTTCTGTCGCAGTTTTAGAAATGGACATCCAAAAGTTGGTAGAATAAACTAGAATTTAAAGTATTAGAATGACTGTTCTCATATTCTTATTTGCTAATTTTCACATCAGTTAAAGACATATTTTTGTATTAGTTAGATGGAAAATAAAAACTGACAAAGATTCCAGTTTTTCTAGGGGGAAGAGAGGTTTCAAGGAAATTTTAATTTTTTTCTAATTAAAAAAAAACCCACCTTACTATTTGGAAAAGAAAAAAAGTCTAATGATGTCATTTGCTACTGTGGTGTTTCTTCTTTGTTGGATTTTGGTGGCAGATACTACCTTTGGGTAGTAATATGAGGATATTTTCCTATTGCAATCATGTTTTTAGTGTTGGAAATAGGTCTCAGGGTTAATTTTGTTGAACCATTTCCACTTAGACGTGAGAGAATTAAGGCTCAGAGAAGAGAGGAGATTTTCTTACTATTAATTCACGGCAGAGCCAGGTCCCAAATTTAGGTCTCTGGACAGTCAGTGTAGGGTTTCCCTTCCTGAGCCACACTGCCTTTTAACATTTATCGTGTGTTCTTTGAAAGAAAGCTGAAATTGCCCATGCACAATCCAGTGTAGAGCAGACAGAAGTATGTTTTGAAAATTCTTCCTCTTTTTAATGTCCTTGTCAGTCCTCTCAATGATAGGGGTTTTAATTAGTTAATGTAAAATGTAGAAGATACTTTTTTTTAGTATGTGTTTCTCTCCGAATATTTTCTTAATAAAAGCAATTCCAAGTTATTTGGCCTTTCAGTGTCATCCTTGTTACCTCTGGCAAGGGATATAGTTTTATTTCTAGAAATGCTCACAGGGGTTCTTCCAGCTAACTGTGACATCCTGTTTATATACCATGGGCTAAAACCACTGTCATGTGGGTTCTAAGATAGATATATAAGGTTCAAAAGATTTTTGAAATGCTCCCACAGTTTTCTCTTCCCCTTTTGTTTGCTGGGAAGTCTCTGGTTAAATTGAATTTTAGCATTAACTTTTAAAATTTTATTTTTAACCTCTTCCTTGTGAAATAGGACACAAATATTTAAAAAGTTACACAAAATGTGTGGGTTAATGAATTATTTTAAGGCAAACACCCTTGTAACTACCATGCAGGTCAAGAAATAAAACCTTGCCAGCTACCCTACCAACCCATTTATGTTACTCATCACATTCATAGCCTCTCCTTACCTCCACAAGTAATACTGTCCTGACTTTTACAATAATAACTTCTCTAGGTTTCTTATGGAGCACTGGTGGCACAGAGGGTAAGTGCTTGGTTGCTAACTGAAAGGCTGGTGGTTTGAATCCTCCAGCCACTCCTCAAGAGAAAGTGGTGGTCTGCTTCTGTAAAGATTACAGCCTTGGAAATCTTATGGGGTAGTCCTGCTGTGTCCTATGGGTTGATTATGAGTTGGAATCAACTTGATGGCAATGAGGTTTCCTTATGGTGTTATCACTAAAGTGTTTATCCTTAGACAGTACAGTTAAATGTTGTCGTTTGAAAAACCTGATATATATTTTAAATTTGTCTTAAGCTGCATGTTCTCCCTCCATCTGTTTCTTTTCCTATTCAGGAACCTGGTTCTTTGACCTATGGAGTTTCCATGGTCTTGATGTTGCCGATTGCATAGTCAAAGTGTAGTTGGTTTTTCGGGCCTCTGTTTTTCCTATGAATTGGCAGCTGGCTAGAGAGCCTTGGTAGGACTCAGGTGATGTTGAATCCTTTGATCTGGGCACCTGTTAAGTGTAGTTGCTTCTTTTGTAGTGATGCTATAGGCCATTGATGCTTAATGTACAGATTCATTATTTTCTTGGGGTTTAGAAAGTGGTCATATATTATTTTATCACTTGATGTTGCATATTAGTTAATTTTTTAAGGAGTCATTTCCCCTCCTCTGCTATTTAGTTAATCATTGGCATAATTCAAATAGGAAAGGCAGAATAAATTGTAGATTTTTAAAATTTATTCAGTTTTCAAGATGAGTTGGTTTCCTGTCATCCTCAAACCAAAAAATCCAAACAAAATTCACTGCCATTGAGTTGATTCCAATTCATAGTAATCCTCATTGGGTTTCCGAGGCTGTAAATCTTTATGGGAGTAGATTGCCTAATCTTACTTCCGTGGAGCAGCTGGTTGATTTGGACCCTTGACCTTCTGGTTAGTAGCCACTGTGCCACCAGAGCTCCTTGTCATCCTCTAAAGGTGACTGAAAAACTTGTTGTTTAGTGTGATTAGAAACTCATAGATTTAAACATATATGAGTTGTTATTGTTACTGATGTTCCAATTGTGTCATTATTGGCTACTGTGAGCCCTTTCAGGTTGGCTGCTGTGTCCTTTTGACACGACCTAAGTCTATTGATTGATTTAGGAGCTCTGGTGGTATAGTGCCTAAGGCATTTGACTGCTAACCAGAAGGCTGACAGTTCAAACCTACTAGCCACTCCTCAGAAGGAAGGTTGGGCAATCTACTTCTGTAGTGATACTGCTTCGGAAACCCAAGAAGAGGTCACTATGAGTCAGGTCCCACTCCACGACAGTGGGTTTTATTGATTGATTGATTGATAGCTTCCTTGCCCCCAGGTGGTATGATAAAATGTTTCAAACTTGTCTTGTACTTTTTCTGCTGTAGATCTGGAATCAGTAATTTCCCTGATAAATTTTGATCTCTTTTAATTGGATTGGTATTTCATGAAGGAGTCCTGATGACATAGTGATTAAAGTGCTTGACCGCAAATGAAAAGACCAGTGGTTCAAACCCACTAGCTGCTCTGTGGGACAAAGGTGTGTCAGTTTATTTCTAAAAGTTTACAGCCTTGAAAACCCTATGGGGCAGTTTTTACTCTGCCTGTAGGATCACTATGATTCGGAATTGACTCAAAGGCAGCAGGTTTTGTATTTCTGTGTTAGTCATTGTTTGTAGACCTTTTCAAAAGAACATGCATGCACATTCATGTATATGAATTTTAAGATAAAATAGCTCATGAGTTCATAGTAATATTTCCAATTCAAATCTGGACTGAAGATTTTCTTTTACTTAACCTTTTAGATACTATCTTTCTCTGTTGTATATTTATGTGTATGTGTGTATACATATGTGTGTGTGTGTGTGTGTATATATTTATATGTCTATGCGTATATTTTATGTATAGACAAATGAACACAAACTATCTATATCCTTTCTTCTTCACCAAGAATCCTAATTCTCAACAATACAAGGGATGATTGAATTAGAATTATCCCATATTCCTCATTAGGCTTATCCTCCTTCATACATATGGCAGTTTCAGAATAATAGTACATGTACATATATCATCAATCATGATAACTAAAAAAGTTAAATATTATTGTTTTGCAAATACTATCTCCATTTTTCTCTTAATTTTTTAAATGAGAGTTTCATATCTACTTTGTCTAATCATTTAGCCGTTACATACTTAAATCTCCTTGATACTCATTTGATATTCATTTTATAAGTATTCATTTCAACAATACCTATATATACTTGACAGGACTGCCTTGTATTTCTGGGCTTTGTTAGTTTTCTATGTTTGATGGTGCCTCTAACCACTTTTCTATTGCTCATTTTAGTGGAAAAAATTTGTGTTTTTCTTCTCTGATAGGTTTTCATCTTACACAGGTTCTAGCTTTCACAGGTTTTATGGTATTTAATGCTCACAAGTAGATTTTATTTCTAGTCATTTTTAGTTACTTGAGGCTCATTCTTTCTACTAGATTCCTGAGGGAACGGTTCCTGGGAACAAAAAATACCCTCAAAATTACTGACATCGAGTCGGATTCGACTCATAGGGACCCCTCCTTGGGTTTCCGAGGCAGTATCCCTATGGAAGTAGATTGCCCAGTCTTCTTTCTGAGGAGTAGCTAGTGGGTTTGAATCGCCAGCCTTCTGGTTAGCAGTCAGATGCCTTAGGTACCATGCCACCAGAGCTCCTAGTCCCTTGGTTTTAGCATTTAATAGCATTCACAATAATAACCTCTCTTTATACTGGAAAGTCAGTTTTCCTGGATATAAAATCTTTGACTTGATCTTTCTTTTTCTGGTAAGAAGTACTGCTTTCAAAGTGTGAATTTCCCTCCTTCTAATTCACTTGCTGTTTCTGCCTAAGATGCCCAAAGTAATTTTTGTCTTCTCTAGATTCCAGTAATTTTTTTAGATATACTTGGTGTTGATTGTTCTGGAGTGGTATTATCAGGTACATGATATGATCTTTCAAGGTGTAGTTTCAAATCACGTTAAACAATTTGATATGAATTTTGTTGAATTACAAGTTTTACTGTTTGTCCTACCTCATTTGGATTTTTTCCCTTTCAGAGACTCCTGTGATGAGTATGATAACCATTTTTTACTATCTTCAGTATTTGTCACTTTCTCTTAAGTCTTTTTACCTCTTTTACTATTTGTGATTCATTTAACTTTTTTCCTCCTACTCATTTTCTGTTTTTCATAAGGCATTATTTGTTGTGCTTACTTGTTCTTGTGCTTTTTCTTGTTTATTCCTTATTTGCAAAATAATTTTTTTTCTTCTAATTATTTTTGAGTTTTCATTTTATTTCCAAATTTTCCTAATTTTGAATTATGTTCATCTCTCCTGTCTTAGTATCATCTTTCCTTGATGTCTTTTAACTTATTTTGAAATATTGTTTATAGTCTTGATTTTTTCTTGTATATTTTTCTGACATGCTTTTTTTCCTCTAAAATTTTTTTGTGTATGTACACACACACACACACACACACACAAAACCCAAACTCACTGCCATTGAGTCATTTCTGACTCATAGCAACCTCCAATGAGTTTCTGAGGCTGTATATCTTTATGGAAGTAGATTGCCCCAGTCTTCATTCTGCAGAGCAGCTGGTGGGTTTGAATCGCTGACCTTCTGGTTAGCAGTCAAGTGCCTTATCCATACGCCACTTTTCTCTTGCTCATTTTATGTGAAGTGTTATTCCTTTGATACTTTTGTTGCTAATTTTTATGTGAAATTATTTTTGTCTAAGCTCTTAAAAACACATGCTATAATGTAGCCCCTTTTCTTTCTTTTTCATTAAGCAACACAAAGCTCCCTCTTTTGTTTTTATGTATGTGATCAGAAATATGGCCTTTCAGATTTTTGGTCCTAATTTTATTCACTATTTTTTATATTTAACTCTCTCTTGTTCCTACCTGATCAATTTTTATTTTCAGCCCAACATTTTCTCTTGAATATATAGCTTTTTCCTAAAATAGAGCCCTGAGAGAGCAGTTTTGAGAGCTCATAAGGGCTAGACTATTCCAGTTCCTTTAGATGTTATGAAGGACACCTTGTACTCATCTCCTATTAGAGTGAGCAACATAGCTTCCATTTTCTGCTGCTGTTCTCAAAATTGTTTGCTGTCATTTCCAGGAAATAGCCTCTTGACAATTTTGAGGTTCTCTTGTTTTCATGTTCATCAGGGCTCCTATTGCTTCTTTTTCATAGATGCCAATGGCACACATGACTTATGGCCATTAGTGATTTATCCACACATGTTATATTTTGGAATTCGTGGTAATAACTTTATTTCCTGATTTTGTTGTAAATACTCTGAGTATTTTAGTGTTGTGTTTTTAATTTGTACTGTTTAGCATCTTTGTTGATTTTGGAGATTTGGGAAGATCTATAGCTGTGCTGCCAGTGGTGCTTCTTCCATCCTCTATTAAAATTTTAAATGCTAGGAGATTTGAACGTATTTTGTCCTCTGTAAGATCAATTCATCCTCAATTAGATACACTGTACACATTCTGTGTTCTAGAAATTCTCAGGAGGCAAAAGGCATGGGTAAAGAAATACTACTTTTTCATATGCTCACGTCTTTTCCTTTGGAGTTGAGATTTATAATCATACTTTCCGTTCTAGTTACCTAGTGCTGCTCTGACAAGAATATACCAGAAATGTGGATGGCTTAAACAAATAGGAGTTTATTCTCTTACAGTTGGAAGTCCGAGTTCAAAGTGCCAGGCTCTAGGTGCTGGGTGAAAGCCCCTCAACCGTGGGCTCAGCTGTGCCTCTTGCTACTGGCCCACTGAAGCTAGAGGCATCTCTTCACTCAGGCAGCTACTGGCTGCTGAGGCTAAGAAGCCCAAGGTTGACAAATAAAATGGCACAGTGCTGATGTTACCAAACCACACAGAAGGCCATTAACTCAAGTCCATTGTAAGACCCAAGGTCGGCAGAGCATGCCAGGCTGCTGAACAACGACATGGCTACATGCAGGGTCCAAGCATGCCATAAGCTAGAGACTGTCCCCAGGGCTTCTCCTTATATACAGGAAGTAGACCACATCCCAAAGGCAGCTACTCAGCTGCTTGTGATAGATCCCACCATGGAGTTGATTACCAGTCTCATCATGGGGAATAACTACCA
>NW_006921599.1:19962515-19964422 GCF_000298275.1 Orycteropus afer afer
CAGGGCCATAAGGCAAGAAAGGGAAATCAAAGGCATCCAAATTGGTAAGGAAGAAGTCAAACTATCCCTATTTGCTGATGATATGATCCTATACCTCGAAAACCCAAGAGACTCAGTTGAAAATCTACTGGACCTAATTGAGAGATTTAGCATCCTGGCAGGATATAAGATCAACATGCAAAAATCAATTGGATTCCCCTACAGCAGCAAAGAGATTACTGTCAAAGAAATAAGGAAATCAATACCATTTACAATAGCTACCAAAAAAATAAAATACTTGGGAATAAATCTTACCAGGGTCACAAAAGACCTCTACAAAGAAAACTATAAAATACTACTTCAAGAAACCATGAGAGATCTACATAAATGGAAGAACATCCCATGCTCATGGATAGGAAGATTGAACATTGTGAAAATGTCAATTTTATCCCAAACAATCTGTGCATTCAATGCAATCCCTATCCAGATCCCATCAACATTTTTTTAGGATATGGAAAATACAATCACTAACTTTATATGGAAAGGAAAGAGACCTTGGATAAGCAAAGCACTATTGTAGAAGAACAAAGTAGGTCTCACACTGCCAGATCTCAAAACCTACTCTATAGTCACAGTAGTCAAAACTGCCTGGTATTGGTTCATTGACAGATACATAGACCAATGGAATAGAATTGAGAACCCAGAAATAGATCCATCGACATATGGTCAGCTAATCTTTGACAAAGGGTGAAAACTATTAAATGGGGAAGAGATTGTCTGGTATAATGGTGCTGGTAAAACTAGATATCCAATTGCAGAAAAATGAAACAAGATCTATATTTCACATCATATACAAAAACTCACTCCAGATGGATCAAAGACTTAAATGTGAAACCTAAAACTATAGAGTTGCTCAAGGAAAAACTAGGGCAAATTTAGGGGCCTTAATATATGGCATAAATAGACTATCAAGTATGACCCAAAATGCACATACAGCAGAAGAGATGCTAGATGAATGGGACCTTCTAAAAATTAAATTTGTATGTACTTCCAAAGACTTCTCCAAAAGAGTTAAAAGAGAACTACAGAGTGGGAAAAATATTTGGCAATGACATATCTGACAAGGGACTTATCTCTAGAATTTATAGAGAACTCCAACACCTCAATAACAAAAAGACAAACAATCCAATTAAAAAATGGTCAGAAGACATGAATAGACACTTCACCAAGGATGATATTCAGGCAGCCAACAAACATATGAAGAAATGCTCACTATCTTTAGCCATTAGAGAGATGCAAATCAAAATGAGGAGATACCATCTTGCTCCAGTACCAGTAGCAAAGTTTAACAAGACAGAAAATAACCAATCCTTGCGAGGATGTGGAGAGATTGGGACTCGTTTACGCTGCTGGTGGGACTGTAAAATGGTACAACCACTGTGGAAAGCAGTATGGTGATTACTTTAAAACTTGGAATTAGAAATACCATTTGACCCAGCCATTACATTACTAGGTACATATCCTGAAGAAGTGAGAGCCATAAGAACAGACATATGTACACTCATGTTCATCGCAGCACTATTTACAATAGCCAAAAGATGGAAACTACCTATTTGTCTATCAACGAAGGAATGGATAACCAAACTTTAGTACATACATACAATGGAATGCTATGCAACTCTAAAGAATAACCTAGAATCTGCAAAACACCACATAACGTGGATGAACTTAGAGGACATTATGCTGAATGTCAAAAATCTTCAACAAAATCCTAGCCAATAGACTGCAACAACATATCAAGAAAGTCATTCATTATGACCAAGTGGGGTTCATATCAGGTATGCAAGGATGGTTCAACATTAGAAAAACAATCAGTGTCATCCACCACATAAATAAAACAAAGGAGAAGAACCACATGATCATATCAA
>NW_006921599.1:19964522-19969588 GCF_000298275.1 Orycteropus afer afer
CACCATGGAGTTGATTACCAGTCTCATCATGGGGAATAACTACCACCAGCTGCCCAGCCACTCAACCAGGCCCAGCCAAGTTGACATACAAATTTAACTACCACACTTTCTCTTAGCCTGATCATAACAAAGTTAGTCTATACCAGCTTCTTTGTTTTGAGAGGTAGGTGATCATTCTGTTTTGGCCACTATTAACGTAGGCTCTGAACTTTGGGTGCAGGATTGCCCTGGCAGAGGAGATTTGTTTTTACCCTTGGAAGTCCCTCTGGACATAAAGGGTTCAGTTTTGATTCTGTCACAAGCCTGCATTTACTTTGAAAATTCTTTAGGCCAGTATAACTATTGAACCTAGTTTTCTTTTTAATTTTCAAAAATTTCAGGCATATCTACCAAGCTTAAGAAATAAAATTGCACAATAATTTAAACTCCATTGTATACCCACCCATCCCATTCTTCTTCTCCCCTTTGAAATAACCTTACTAAAAAAAAAAAAAAAAAATTCCTGCTAGAACATAATAATTTTGAGTTATATTCCTGATAATAAAGGTAGCTGTCATTCATTCATTTTCACAGCTGTGTAACATTCCAAAACTTATCCGTTTTTCCTAAAGTAGAAATGTAGGATGTTTCTCACTTTTTCACTGTCATAGTAGTTCAGTGAATATTCTGGTGAGAGTTTTTCAGAGTGGATACTAGTAGTGTATTGCTGAGTCATAGGAGTTGATTTTTCTAGTTCATTGATTTCCTAAAGGATCAAGAGTTTTTATCTGGTATTTGTTTAACTCTATCCCTTAGCTTATATATGAGAGTTATGCAGCATTAGTGCCTTTCTTATGCTTAGTACTTGTGATAATGAAGAAAACCTTTTAGTTGTATATTATAGTATGCTTTGGTTTGGTTAAGTCATGTTGCTAAATGCTGAGTGTAATGTTTTCAGTATACATCTCTTCCCCCTAGACTGTCAGTTCCTTGAGAGCAATGCCTCTGTATGATTCATTTTACATACCTCAGATAAGATTTTCAATATATCTTCTGAAATTTAATAAATGAAACAAAAGCTGATACCAGGGAATGATACCAGAATTGACCATTAATTAAGGTTGTGATTAGTAGCTATGCTTATACCTCTTAAATTTAACAAAAAAAAAAAAGCAAACCTACTCCCATCGAGTTGATTCTGACTCATAGCAACCATATAGGACCCTATAGAGTTTCCAAGGCTGTAAATCTTTTTGGAAGCAGACTGCCTTATCTGTCTCCAGCCTTAAATTTAATAAGACCACCATTAATCAGTGCAAAAGAAAAAAAACCCAAACCCACTGCCATCAAGTTGATTCTGACTCATAACGACCCTCATTAGGTTTTCAGGTGGTAAATATTTATGGAAGTAGATTGCCTGGTCTTCCTTCTGCAGAGTGGCTGGTGGGTTTGAACCACCAACCTTCTGGTTAGCAGTCATATGCCTTATGTACTGCACCACTGGTGCTTTTTGTTACTAGTGCAGAACATTAGAGATCTTTTGCCATAAGAATAATGCAAGAGGAGTTCCGGTAAGATGGCGAAATAGGCAGAAAGACTGCCCAGACCCTCTTCAACAAAGAAAAGGGGAACCAGCTAACACACATACAGAAGATAATGTTGGACCCCTGAACCTTGAAGGGAAGGATATAGAAGTGGACTAAACTCCAACTAGCAGAAGAATTTGCATGAAAACACCAAAAAAGAAGACATATGGAGCTGTGGTCTGGCAGCAATCCTGATGGCACAGACAGCTTCGATATTGCCGAGAGGTGGTAAGACCTAAGAATTACCCCCAAAATCAGCCCTGCTAGCCAGGGACTGCATGGAGGACTACTGTGGTGCCTGGGGAATAAAAGGGAAAGTAGCAAAGAGGATGGCAGGCTGAGCTGTGGACTTTTGTCTGTCCAGAGGGCACAGCCATTTTGAATGTTTACAAGTGGCTTGACTATTTTGGATATTTAAAGTGACAGCATTCTCCCAGATTCCTGGGACTTAAGAACAGGCTCCACTTGCCAATAACCCCAATGACATTCCAGACCCAGACGACTGGAAAGCTGCGGCATTCCCCTTGTTACTCTTATATCCCACAACCTCTTGGTGAACGGAGGTGCGGGCGTCCCTCACTCCCACCCACCTTCTGGGCCCGCAGGAACTCCACCCAAGTCTGTGTGCTTGGACAGAGCCTGGGTGCCCTGCTGTTCCTGCCCCCATTTTTTTTTTTCTTGTTTTAGTTTTGTTTGTTATTGTCTGTTGCAAAACTACCATTATTATTATTACTTTTGTCCTTTTCACTATTATTCTTTATTCTTCCCCTCTCAGGTTCTAGTTTACAGCTTTTTTTCTTTTTACTGTTCCTGGTTGCAGTTTTTTTTTTTTCTTTCTTGTGGTTAACCCCATACCTTGTTTTTCTTTTTGCATTTTTCCCATTTTTTTCTTCATTATTCTCCTCTACTTTTTTTCTCTTATTTCCCTCCCCCAGATATTGCTGGGTCTTCTTTTTTTATTTTTTTCTTTCTCCTTTTTCCCTTTTTTTAATTACTGTACTAGTGTGATTACATGGTGTATTTTTTGCCCATTTGCATTTACCTTTTTGATGGTTATTCAATTGTTAATTTTGTCTGAGTGGAAGACAGCAACAGTCCCCATAAGACATAACTATAACTACACCCACACCTCCTGGACCTTCACTTACTGAGAGCCACCAATTCCTTCTCCATCAACAGGCCAACGATAAATAACCACCAAGAAGAGCCTGACTCACCCTTGGCTGCTACTCACAATCAATTAACAGAGTTCTAAACACAATAATGTCATGATGTCTTAGAGACAAAAGACCATCACAGTCCACACATAGAAGCAAGATAAAGTTGTAGAAACATGGGAGCAGGATACAGACCCAGAACACATGCCTGAGGAAGAAGCAGCATTGGAACTCTCCGATAAGAAATTCAAAAGAACTATATTCAGGTATCTTCAAAGGATTGAGAGACAGACCAAGGAAAACACAGACAAAACCCTAGAACAATTTTGGAAGAAAATACAAGAACAAAATGACAAAATAAATGAAAAATTAGAAATGATTCTAAATCTACAGATAGAAATCCTGAAGATTAATACTAAATTGTCAGAAATAGATGACACATTGGAAGGGCAAAGGAGTAGAATGGATGCAAAGGAAGACAGAATTAATGAGATGGAAGACAAATACCTGAATACTTCTTTGGAAAGGGATCAGTCAAAAAAAAGATGAAAACAAAACGAAGAAAGCCTAAGGTTCATGTGGGATACCATCAGAAAGAATAACTTACATGTCATTGGAATTCCAGAACAGGAAGAGAAAAATAAAACCACTAAGAAAATTGTCCAAGATTTATTGGAAGAGAACTTCCCTGATATGATGAAAGATGAGAATATATCCAACGAACCTCAAACAGGATAGACCCAAAAGAAAATCACCAAGACATATCATTATCAAACTCATCAAAACCAAAGACAATTCTGAAAGCAATCATGGGAAAAACAAAAAGTTACCTACAAAGGACAACCAGTAAGAATAAGCTCTGATTTCTCAGCAGAAACCATGCAACCAAGAAGGCAATGGGATGAATATATAAAACTCTGAAAGAGAAAAATTTTCAATCAAGAATTATATACCCGGCAAAATTGTCCCTCAAATATGATGGTGAAATTAGGAAATTTCCAGATAAGCAGAAACTAAGGGAATTTGTTAAAACCAGACCAACCTTACAAGAGATACTAAAGGGAGCCCTTTGAACAGAGAACCAAAAAATAGCAAATATCAACTGACAATTAATACACAAGATGACATAACCCAGAAACCACAGCTATGGACATATCCAAAGTAAAATAAGCTTACAAGATTGCAGATGGTGAACTAGAGACATCAATTGGCAAGTGAGGACAACTACAAACCAAAAAGAGAGAAAAGACTGTGTAGTTACAGAACTTCTAAATGGTGAGGAAGTTAAGAGAGTTGTAACATAGAATGCACTGTTCTAATCTCGGGGAGAAACTTATAAATCACAGGGTAACCTCAAAGAATAATGATAAACTTTCAAATCACAATGAAAAAGAGGACAAGCACAAATAGTCAGCAAATACTAAAACAGCAGGAACAAAAGAAATGATAACAGGATTCATAAACATAATGAGCTCAGAGCAGAAAATAATATGGAACAAAGAAACCAGGTACACCATGAAAAAACACATAACAAAATGACAGCAACCAATTCATACTTGTCAATAATTGCATTGAATGTTAAGGGATTAAATGCACCAATAAAGAGATGGAGAGTTGCAGATTGGATAAGAAAACAAAATCCATCAATATGCTGTCTACAGGAGACACACCTTAGAGACAAAGACAAAAATAGACTAATAATCAAAGGTTGGAAAAAGATAAATCAAGCAAATGAGAACCGTAAAAGAGAAGTGGCAATATTAATTTCTGATCACATTGTCTTTAAGACAAAACCACCATATGAGAAAAGGAAGGACATTATATAATGATTAAAGGATCAATGGAACATGAAGATATAACCATAATAAATACCTGTGGACCCAGTGAAAGAGCCCCAAAATGCATAAATCACACTTTAAAAGAGTTGAAAAGTCAAATAGATGACTCCACAGTGATAGTGGGAGACTTTAATATACTAATTTCAATGAAAAATAGAACAACTGGAAAGAAACTTAACAAAGATGCAGAAGAGCTAAAGAATACAATCCACCAACTTGACCTTATAGACAACTACAGAGCACTTCACCCAACAACAGCACAATATACCTTCTTTTCCAGTGCCTTTGGAACATTTTCCATGATAGACCATATGTTAGGCCATAAAGCAACACTTCATAAATTTAAAAACATTGAAATACTGCAAAGCATCTTCTCAGATCATAATGCTATCAAATTAGAAATGACCAATGGGAAGATCAACAGAAAAAGAGTAAACACATGGAAACTGAACAACACCCTCCTTGAGAAAGACTGGGTAAGAGAAGAAATCAAAATTGAAATTCAA
>NW_006921599.1:19973331-19979250 GCF_000298275.1 Orycteropus afer afer
GGAAGTAGGATTGCCCAACCTTCCTTCCGAGGAGTGGCTGGTGGGTTTGAACCGCCAGCCTTCTGGTTAGCCGTCAAGTGCTTTAGGCACTATGCTACATGGGTGAACTATCCAGGCTGAACTATTAGGTATGTAAATGAAGTGGGGAGTGTATCTAAAACCATGCATAGGGTTGGCAGACAATGGTCTTATAAGTGATCTAAATTCCCAGGTGTATAGTAGAGCTGAAAAGGGATAAAGTTGGAGTCACTTCTTGGTCACAGCCAGCTACCCAGAGGGACCGAGTAGTTGCACCTGTGGGCTCGGGACCATAGTCACAGGGTACATCAAGCTCAATTGGCGTAACATAGTACACAAAACATTGTTCCACCTCCTACTTTGGCGAGTAGCAACTGGGATCTTAAATGTTCGCAAGCAGCCATCTAGATGCAACGATGGGTCTCTCCTCATCCAGATCAAAGAAGAATGAAGAAAACCAAAGATTCATGGAAAGAATTAGTCCTAGCAACTGGTACACCATGTGATACACAGCCTATATGACTATGAGACCAGAAGAACTAGATGGTGCCCAGCTACCACCGTCAACCACTCAGAGGGGGATCTATGTAGGAGACTCTGGATATAGAGGGAGAAAAATATGAAACAAAAGTCAAAAGCATTTGGAAAAAAAAGGGGGAGACCAGGTTTGCTGGTCCAATAAAACCTGGGGAACCACTGAGACTATGGTCCCTAGCTGCCTTTCAGGTCTGGAATTGAACCCACACTTGGGGCTTCTAGCCAATCAAAGGATAGGCATAGGAGTTGAACATTTACCTGAGATAAATACACTCCTTGGAGAGAACAATCGTGGGAGAAAGAAGGCCTGTTTATGCACAGAGAGACAGCTCAGGGAGCAGGGGTGCATGGAGGGATGGACACAGGGAAAAGGTGACTATCGGGAGGAAGCGGGAAGGGAGCTGTTGCATTGGGGTGAATTGTGTCAATGTCATGAGACAGTGTATGTGAACTGCTATATGGAAAATGAATTTGCTCTGTAAATTTTCACCCAAATCAAAAAAAAAAAAAAAAAAAAAATTAAGAAAGAAAAGCAGCAGCTTTGAGGAAGGTCTCTAGCTTTTTGTCATGCTTGAACTCTACATGTATCCAAGCCTTGGTTCAGCAGCCTGCCATGCCCTGCCGATCTTGGGACTTTTTCTGTGCTTGAATTAGTGAACTACTGTGTGGTTTGGTAATATCGGGGCTGTGCCTTGTTTCTTGTTGACCTCCAGTTTGTCAGCCTCAGCAGCCAGCAGCTGCCTGAATGAAGAAAAACCTCCAGCTTCAGTAGGCTGGGAGCCCAAGGTTGAGGGGCTTTTACCCAGCCCCAAGAGCCTGGAACTTTGAATTCAAACTTCTAGCCTCCAAAACTGTAAGAGAATAAACTGTTCGCTTGAGCCAAAAAAAAAAAAAAAAAAAAAAAGAATAATGCAAATAATTTGGAATGATACATTCTGATTTAACTAGTTCAAGAAGACTGTGATAAAATATGAGGTTTTTAAAGCTCCCTAAAATACTGGTATTATCTGCCCCTTGTCCTTCCAGTGAAACCTTGGAGTACTGCAGGAGTTATAACTTGCTGAAACCTATTTAAAGCAGATTTGTAGGAAGTTAATCTCTCCTTTGCCCTTGTCCTATAAGTGGGGAATTCCTTGACTGTTCATTAGCCAACAGACAATGCCGACAAACTCTTTTATGTTTGCTGGGGCTCAAGTTTCTCTGGCTTTACTACATTCTGTTTTATTATTTTAAAAAACCCTTTTTTATCAACCCCTCCAGGGGATCAACTTAGACATTCATTAACGCCTCTTTTGAAAAATGACTTTGAAAACCATGTCAAAAACTAGAAAATTTTCTATAGGTGCTTTTTATAAGTTTAGAAATGACTCTCCCCCACCCCCCACCCAGACTGTATAGCCAATTCTAAATTAATCTGGGCAGTCTATCTGAAACCAGGATAGAATCTAATATTCTTCCAGCTCACATTATATTCGGGTAGATAGCTAGAATTAAATCAAGTATACATTTTCTTTTGGGACTTCTTAACACGATGCTGGAAAATATTAGTAGTATTGTATAAGCCTTAGTCCTTTAATTCAATTCTTAGTTGGAACCACAACTGTAGATTTCTCTGCCTCCCAACCCACCACAAAATATAACATAGATTTGTGTCCTAATTTAATTTTAGCCATTCTTGGTGAATGTGATAATTAAAGTACAATGGGATGTGCAAATTACATGGTGAATTGAATAAATGTAACAGCTGATCAGGGCTTCTATTTCACTGTCACTCTATTAAGGTCTTCTGATAATACTGTTACACCCTTGAGTTTTCTTTTTTGTTCCCTTTCTCTGTTGAAGGATATTACTTTCTACGGTTCTTACTTAGAGTAGATTGTCAGAAGATTGATCTTCGGGAAAGTCCACAAATTATAGATTTGTTTTTTTCCATTTATCGGGATATTGTCCATAATAGGAATTTATGTGTTTGACATATTGACACAGTGGCTGCAATGATGGGCTTGGGTATAGCAAGGATTGTGAGGATGGCACGCGACCAGCCAGTGTTTCACTCTGTTCTATATAGGGTTGCTATCAGTCACAGTCGACTTGATGGCACTTAACAACAACAAAATACTTCAGGTTACTTTCAAAATTTCAATCTCTTTAGGGAAGGAGTGTTTTTACTTACTTTATGTAGCTTACCTAGAAGAAAATGATTGAATAGACGGCTGAATGCTGTGCGAGTCAAATTTTAAATGCAATAAAGCATTATATGTCTAAGGGTCTGACTTTCATGAGCTTCACTTATCTGACTTGGCCTTGGATCTAAAAGTTATGTAAAAATACCACTGAACTTTAAGCTTCATGAGAAAAGGTGACTGGTAAATTACAGCAGCTTCCATTGGGGCTGCTAATCCTTTGTTAAGGTCTGCAGTGACTTCTCTCCCGTTTGAATGTGGGATACTAATTTTTTTATACACTTTTTTATTTAAAAAAAAAAATCCTTAAGGTGTGCTTTATAATGTACGTAATATATTAGCATAGTATTATTTGTATGTGATTTATATATGTTTATATGCTTTTGAGATGCTTCTCTCTTTTATTTTTTGAAAAAGTGCTGATAGCCTGGATGATGTGGCCATTGGTCTGTAAACTTATTTAAAGTTAATGTACTAACCTTGTACTTAAAGTATTCATTTGTTAATTTGTGTATTTTATTATTATTATTATTTTCAGTCTTTTCAAATTCATTTTGTGTCCCTTGAATCAAACAACTCCTCTTGGTATCAACAGTTCTCTAAACATAGAGTTGTGCACATAATAGGCACAAAATAAATATTTACTTAATGAATTTCAAAGATTGTATATAAAATGAAGTTGTTGATTTTCATCATTTACTCCAGAAATTTTCATAACTTCGTGACATAGCAGTTAAAAATGGTGACAGTAGATTGAGTAGACAAATTAGAAATTGACATACTGAAAAGTAATAGCTGACACCTAAAGAAGAGAAAAGGATCAATATTCATGGCCAACCGAGATTATTTATCATGGGACCACCCCGCCTTATGGACCTTGGTAACCCCTGGTTTAGGGCATCATTATATCGAAGCAGCAGGCAGTGATAGATGACTCCCTGAACTGATTATCTTTTCTTTGACCTTAAGCTACCTACTTAATCTGTTTGATCCTCAGCTTCCTCTTTTCTAAAATTGTCAGGGCTAGAAGTTTTTGCAGTTTCCTACCGATGTGAAATTCTATAGCCACAGTGATGATGTGGATCACTACAATCAACTACAGGTTCAATTAAATTCCCTATGTCCTATGTAATAAGAAAAGTAACCATCTTAGTATTTTTGAAATATTTCCTTTAGAATGGTCTCTCTCTCTTTTTTTTTTTTTTCCCCCTGACCAATGTAGAGGGAAAAGCTTTGGGAAGTTAAGGAAGGCTTGAATAAATGTAAGTTATCTGGTGATAGAGTTTAGTAACTAAGGATGTGTGAGCAAAATCAGGTATTTGGTGATTAGCAGGAAATTTTGAAGTAATGAATCACTTATGTCTGAGGAAATAAAGTAGAAACCAAACCACCACTTAAGGAGAATTGTAGAAAATATTGAACCATTTGGTTAAAATCTGTTCAGTTGGACAAACTTCCTATTTAATAACAACTTTCCTAATATTGAGGAGCTCTTTAAAGTTAAAGCAAATTCAGTGATGGAATTCTTGCCTTCCCTGAGAGACACCTGAGTTTGATTCCTGACCAGTGTACCTCATAAGCAACCTTAACTCGTCTGTCAGTGGAGGCTTGCATGTTGGTATGATGTTGAATTACCTTAGTGCAGCTTCCAGACTAAGATGAACTAGAAAGAAAGGTTTGATATGTTTCCAAAAATCAGCCAGTGAAAACCCTATGGATCATGGTGGTCTGATCCACAACAGATCATGAGAACGGTGCAGAACTGGGCAGGCAGCATTTTGGTCTCTTGTGCATGAGGTTGCCTTGAGTCTGGCTAGCTAACAATCACAACAAAGCAAGTTAGGAGAGTAGATGGGGAGGTATATGTTACATATGCTAATATCTTAATATTATTGGTTGGTCCAAATTCTGGCTGGTGCCTACTATCTAAGCTCTCTAATGCTGCTATACCAGAAATACCGCAAGTAGATGGTTTTAACAAATTTATTCTCTCACAGTTTAGGAGGCTACAAGTCTGAATATGGGACACTCACTGTAAGGGAAGACTTTCTGTTTCATTTGGCACTGGTGGAAGGTCCTTGTTTCCTGTCAACATCTATGGGCCTGCCATTCCTTGGAGATCTCCATGGATCTTGGAAACAATCTTCCTCTGGATCTAGGGGTTTCTCAGGTCACCAAGCAGGACCTCAGATCTAAAGAACGTGCTTCACTCTCAGTTCTTCTTTCTTAGTTGGAGGTCCCTCTGGTCTCTGCTTGCTTGTTTAATCTCCTTCATATCTCAAAAGAGATTGACTCAAGATATAGCCTAATCCTGTAGATTATATCCTGCCTCATTAATATAACTGCCTCTAATCCTGTGTCATTAACATCATAGAGGTTAGGATTTATAGCACATAGGATAATTACATAAGATCACAGGTAGAGGATAATTGGATAATACTGAGAATCATGGCCTTGCCAAGTTGACACATTTTGGGGGGACACAATTTGTAACACCTATTACGGAGCTCTTTGGGCTGGTTGACCACAAAAACAAAACAACAATCCCAAACTCACTGCCATTGAGTCCATACCGACTCACAGTGTTCCCCACTGGGGTTTCCAAGGCACTAAATATGTATGGAAAAGATTACTCCATCTTCCACGGAGCAGCTGGTGGGTTTGAACTGCCAGCCTTCTGGTTAGCAGTCAAATGCCTTAGGCACTGTGCTACCAGAGCTCCTTGCCTGACCACTCCTGCTGGTGAATTCTTTCTCCAGCCCTGTTCTGGTGTCAGAGTTTTAAGCACAGTATTCTGAGTGCCTTCTTTATTTTCTTAATTCGTTATCCTGCAGAAATAGTTGTTATTTACAACTTGGTGTATTCCCCTTCAGATTTTATTCTATGCACATATCCTTCTTTATAAAATAGGATGTAATTTACATCTGGCTCTATAACTTGTTATTTTCTCATAACCATGTATTGTGAATATCTTTCCAGGGCAGCACATGTAGATCTCTAATTATTTTTGTGGTCTTAACTCTGCAAGTCAGAAGTGACCTACGTGACAACATGTAGGTAGTCTGTTGCATTTCTGAACTACTTACTCCCTGACTAGATGTTCCAAAATTTAGGAAAGCCATTGGTCATTGAATAATGTCAAAAGCATAGTCCTCGTTGTTGTCATTATATGCCGTCGAGT
>NW_006921599.1:19979350-19979912 GCF_000298275.1 Orycteropus afer afer
TCGCTATGAGTCGGGGCCGACTCGACGGCAAATAACAACAACAACAACAATGAAGAACTGTACTCCAACAAATTTGAAAATCTGGAAGAAATGGACGGATTTCCAGAAACACACCACTTACCTAAGCTAACACAGATTGATGTGGAAAAGTTTAATAGATCCATAACAAAAGAAGAACTTGAACAACTCATCAAAAAAATACCAACAAAAAAAAAATGTCTTGGCCCAGATTGATTCACTGGAGAATTCTACAAAACATTCAGAGAAGAATTGACACCATTCCTACTCAAGTTATTCCAAAACATAGAAAATGATGGAATCCTCCTAACTCATTTTGTGAAGCAAGAATAACTTTGATATCAAAACCAGGCAAAGGCATCACTCAAAAGGAAAACTACAGATCAGTATCCCTCATGAATATAGATGCAAAAATCTTCAACAAAATCCTAGCCAATAGACTGCAACAACATATCAAGGAAATAATTCATTATGACCAAGTGTGGTTCATATCAGGTATGCAAGGATGGTTCAACATTAGAAAACCAATCAACATCAACTACAA
>NW_006921599.1:19980424-19982713 GCF_000298275.1 Orycteropus afer afer
ACCTTCCTTCTGAGGAGTGGCTGGTGGGTTTGAACCGCCAGCCTTCTGGTTAGCAGTCAAGTGCCTTAGCCACTATGCTACCAGAGCTCCTATTAGTTTCTTAGTTGTTTTGTATTATTTATTTCAATGTTTTTAAGGGTTTCACATGGTTATAGGAGTACTCATAAATACTTACAGCAGGCATTCCCTTTACTTGATTGTTTGAGTAATTATAAGTGCGCTTGTCTATACAGGAACAGATAGATCACCTTTCTGGTTCTGTTGTGAGAGAGAGAGTGTTTATAAATGCATCAGAATGCAGTTAGAAGTAAAAATTCGGATATATATCTAAGAAACTCTTTTCAAAGGAGAAATTTTTGTCAAATGAAGGAATGATGTTATGTGGTCTTTAAATATCTTTAACGAGCTCTAGTGGTACAGTGACTAAGACATTCACCTGCCAACTAAAAGATTGGCAGTCTGAGCCCACCAGCAGCTCCTTGGGAGAAAGATGAGGCAATCTGCTTCTGTAAAGATTTACAGCCTTGGAAACTCTATGGGGCAGTTCTACTCTGTCCTATGGAGTCACTGTGAGTCGAAATATTGATGGCAGTGGGTTTGTTTTTTGGTTTTGAGTACCCTCTAATGATACTGTAGATTTTGAGATTCTATATAAGTTGTTGTTTTGCATATAGTACTTGGCAAAAAAGAGGGAAAGCCTTCTGTTTTCTGTATTATTTAAATTAAATTGCTCTAAACAAGTAAGGATCTCTTTTCATTTAGAAATATGTTTCAAGAAAATACGAGCCATTATATTACATTAACTTTATGTTCAATTTTCACTTTAAATAGCATTTCAAGACTATCTAAAATGAAGACATGGACATTTATACTCTTTTAAAATTCCTTAAGGTATTCTCATTAGCATTTCGAATGATAGAAAGCTTTTTAAAATATTTCTGAGCTGGGTATCTTTCTAAAGAAAATTTTTTTCAGGCTTTCTTAGCTTGAACAAAACCTCAAAACAAAAAGAACAGGATTTAAGAAGTGGATGTTAAGAGTACATTTGAGAAAATGCATTTAAACTTTTAGTATTGTATTTGCTCACATATAGAATACGGGATTGATATTGTATAACTAGGCAAAAGTTTTTGGTTTAGGTTGTATTTCTGTTTTATAAGCCCAATTCAATAGAAGGATGCAATAACATTTTAATACATTATTCATTCAAGCATATCTCTTTTGAACTCTTAATTTTCTGTGTTCATAAAACCACCTTGGACTGATTTTATGACCCAATCTAGTATTTATTTGATATCACTGTAACATTTTCCCTGCATTGTTATGTATTGGCTGCACTGTTTTCAAATATGTCACATAATTAACTACATAATATTTACCTTGATGAGGTGCCATGTAAAATGCTAACCATAATTATGATTGTTGTTATTGTTGGTTGTTGTTACCTCCTTTATGATTGTGACATTATATTTAGTTTATGGAAGTGTTAGTGCAGCTTTAAAGAACCATAACAGCTTATGCTCTAATTGTATCCTCTTCACATCCTTAGGAACTGCTGGGCCAACCATTGTTGTCAACTATCACTATTGAATACCTTTACAAATTCTGCAGCCACCTTTATTCCCGTGGCCCATTTTTGTATCTGGAGAATTCATAGGCATTATTGGAACTTCAGATTACAGCCTTGGAAACTCAATGAGGGTCACTAAGAGTTGGAATCAACTCGATGACAGTGGGTAGGGTCACTATAGGAGTTCTGTTGGCATAATGGGTAAGACATTTATTTGAATGTTAACCAGAAACTTAGCAGTTCAAATCCACGAGCTGCTCCATGGGAAGAAGACGAAGCAATCTACTTTCATAAAGATTTACAGCCTCAGAAACCCAGTGAGGGGTCACTGTGAGTCAGAAGTGACTCAATGGCAGTGGGTTTGGATTTTTCAGTTTGATAGGATTGCTATAAGAGCCATGGTGGCACAGTGGTTAAGACCTCTGTTGCTAACCAAAACGTAGGCAGTTCAAACCCACTAGCTACCCCTCAGGAGAATGATATGGCAGTCTGCTTCCATAAAGATAACAGCTTTGGGAACCCTTTGGGACATTTCTACTCTGTTCTGTAAGGTCACTATGAGCCGGAATCAACTTGATGGTAATGGGTTTGGTTTGGGGTCTTTTTTAAGAGTCAGTGTAAATTAGAATCAACAACAGAGGGTTTTCTTTTTTTGGGGGGTGGTTTGTGAATTTGTTACCTTGTATCTTTTTTTTTCTTTTTTCTTTTTTTTTTATTAG
>NW_006921599.1:19989629-20003551 GCF_000298275.1 Orycteropus afer afer
GGGGTCCAAGATTATCTTCTGTGTCTGTGTTAATTGGTTTCCCTTTTCTTTGTTGAAGAGGGTCTGTGCAATCCTTCTGCCTAGTCCGCCATCTTGCCCCCCTCCCCTCGTTACCTTGTATCTTGATTTTCAAGCAGGCAATGGTAGTTTATCACCTTCCATGTAGGAGTTGTTGCTGTTGTCAGTCACTGTCAAGTTGATTATGACTCACTGCAACCCCATGCAGGAGAACTGCATTCAGTTTTCTGGCCAGTGTACCCTCATGTGCAGCTACTGCTCATCTGTCATTGAAGCCTTGTATGTTGCTATGATGCTGAACATGTTTCATTGGAGCTTTGAGACTGTAGGGGACTAGGAAGAAAGACCTGGCTATCTACTTTAGAAAATTAGGCAATGAAAGCCGTATAGATTATGGCCTAATCTTTACTGAACGTGGGGATGGTGCAGGGCAGTGTTTTGTTCCATTGTACTTGGGTTTGCCTTGAGTCAGGGGCCGACTCCTTGGCAGCTAACAACAACCTTTCAATACTCAGCCAGATTCTCCTGACAGTTACTGGCACCACTATTCTTTTATTCCCTTAATCCAGGGATTAGAAACCATAACCTTTGAGCCAAGTCCTGCCTGCTGTTGTTATTAAGGAAATTTTATTGAGACACAGCCATAATCATTTGTTTAAGTGTTGCCTGTGGTTGTTTTTGCAGTACAATGATAGAAGTAAGTACAGTTGCAACAGAGACCTGTGGTGTTTAGACATTATTTTTCCTTTCCTTTCCTGGCATGTCACCTGTACATCTCTGTCACTAAGGGTATTTTACTACATGTTGCATTTTTTTTTTCCTGTGTTTTTACATCTCATCCATTATAAACCATAAGCTTATTGAATGTAAGCGGCATGTCTTCCTCATTACAGTGTTCCTGAAACACTACACTATGATGTTTTGAATGTGTTTAATATTTTAATCATTGAATTAATTACAGGAAGCAGACTTTTAATTTGATCTGAATTATTAATAATCTCAGGATCTTTCTTAGATGTTTGACAGTGTTTTTAGGTGTTATAAGATAAAAGTTTTGGAGAAAGTAGATGTTAGTTCTTTGTGTAGGTTGTTAATGAAAATGGAAAGATTTTTTTTTTCATTTGATAAGGTATTTCACCTTATTTTATTGCAAGTATTTGTGTGCTGTGATGTGCTTGGTACTGATCAAAAAAAGGAAAACCATGTGGCAGAGCTAGGTAATAATGTTTTTGAATTTGTTATATAATCTGCTAGTCAGACTTTTTTTTTTAAATTCTGTTAACAAGTTTTTTTTTTTTTTTCCTCCTCCAGGACTCTAAGTGATAAAATTATATCCCAGTGCTCTAATAAGTTATTGAAACACAGGTGGTGTTAAACTAGTGTTTTATACTTTGCCTATTGATTCATTTAATTATTTTCTGCATACTTCCCAGTAGGTTTGATGTGATGAAGTTGATTATACTTAGCTAGTTCTCTTAACCCCAATTTTCTTTTGACTTCCAGTTCTAAATCTGTGCTTTTAAAAAGCTGACAAATAGAAAAATGTCTGCCAGGTAAAGAGATTTTCACTTCATACTAGTATAACATAGAAGTCCTATGTCTAGGAACTCGGTTACTGAGACCCTCAACTTCCTGAATCTGTTTCAGAAACTCACTTTGGTACATAAATCTCAGTATCCATGCATCTAAAACAGCATTACAAAACACTCCAAAACTAAACATAAGTTGATGAAAAGTAGCTGGCGACTTGACAGTTTAATTTAAAAGTAGGCAAAGAATAGGATTAATTTCTAGGACTAGATTTAAGCTCTACTCTGTATAGTTTGCCAGCACAAAATCAATGCTTGTTGAATATCCGTGTGCTTGAACAAATGAATAATATCTGCCTAAAAATATATTCCATCTCCTTCTTAGGTAAATAAATGCTTGGTAAGGTATAACCAGATGTGTATACCTTTGATTCAGCAGTTCTACTTCTTAGGAATTTGTGTTTGGGAAATAATTAGACAACTGAGCACAGATTTCATATCTAGATTTCTATAATCTACAAATGTTTTTTGAAATCCTCAGATCTTCAAATGGTATTCATTATAAATCCATTTGTAATATGGAAAAAGTAGAAATAACCACTACGCCTATTAGAACAAGAATGATGAAGTTATCATAATAGAATACTTTGTTTAAAATGGTTGAAGTTGATCTGTAGGTAAAAAGATACACAAGATGTATTAAATTTTAAAAATGCAAGTTATAGAACAAAATGCCATCTTATCTTTGTATGTTGTTTATAAATAGTATGATATATGTTTGTATGTCTAAATATATATGAATATATGTCTATTTGCACATATATTCTTGCACACATGAGGGGTGATCTAGAAATAAAGCATAAATAGTCAATAACTCTAGGTAGTCTATGGGGAGTAAGATTGGGGAGGTATGCAGATTACAGTATATGAGGTATTCTGTTATTTCTCCTGTTTCAATTTTTATTTTTAAAGACTATTTTACATTTATATGAGACAAAAGACTGGTAGAGAATACATTAAATCTTAGGATCATTTTCATTTCTATTTAAAATAACTGACTGAAGGGTTAACTTGTCTTCTGGAAAATGTGGTTTTCAGGAATGATTCATTTCCTTGAGAACTCTGTATAAGTAAAAAATTTTGTAATGAGAAGATAATGAAAGATTATCAGATTGGACTGCTGTTATGGTATAATAAATAGACACATAGTATAGAAATCTTATTATAATGTATTTTCTTTAAGCAGTTGTAAGAAAACTTGTTTCATGCTAAGTGAACATGTTATTATTTGGAGAATTTATGTGCATTGATACCAGTTTTCAAAGGGACATACACTTGTGCACAAAAGAATTCTCACTGTTTTCTCTTCATTTCTCTAGAAAAGCTCAAGAAGAGAACAAGAAAATAGTGCTAGCTGGATGTGTTCCTCAAGCCCAGCCTCGTCAGGACTACCTTAAAGGACTGAGTATTATAGGGGTAAGTTTGTACCTGATGATGGGAAAAGGAAAATCTTATTTTGTTAATGCCTGTAATACCTACACATTTTATTTTATATTTCTAAGTTAATATCAGATTATTGTTATACTCATGATTGTTCTAAACAGACTTTCCCTATCATGCCTCAATCTTCATCATGTCTATAACTTTATTATCTGAGTACAAAAACATGTTCTAGGTCATCTCGTATTTTTAAAAAAACAACACAAAGGCCATAGTGTGGCTCTGGTAGCACAGTGGTTAAGTGCTCAGCTGTTAATCTAAAGGTCGGCAATTAGAACCCACCAGCCACTTTGTGGGAGAAAAGACCTGGTGATCTGTCCTGGTAAAGATTTCAGCCTAGGAAACTCTGAGGCAGTTCTCCTCTGTACTGCAGTGTGTCTATGAGTTGGAATCAACTTGACAACTCACAGCAGTAATAACAGTAGTACCCTGGGTCCCTGGAGCGGTGATGATTTGCACTAGGCCACTCCTCAGAAGGAAGGTTGGGCAATCTACTTCCGTAGTGATATTGCCTCAGAAACCCAAGGAGGGGTCCCTATGAGTTGGGTCCGACTCGACAGCAAATAACAACAAAAACATTAACCTGAAGGTTGGCAGTTCAAACTTATAGAGTGGCACTGCAGAAGAGAAGCTTGGCAAACTGCTACTGTAAAGATTATCATCAAGCAAACCCTATGGAGTTTGTAACTCTGTAACACATGGAATTACCATGAGTTGTAGTCAACTGAAACAACTGTTTGGTTTTTGTTTTTGTTTTGTAATAATACCCTGGTCTTTGCCCGTTTGCCCAGTGTCATCCCTTCCCATGTTATTATTATTCTTACCTCATTGAACTGCTTGTCATTCATTGCCCACTGCATAGATACCTATTTTGGAACCTCCACCTCCCTCTTACTAATGGCCCAAGTCTTAGCTCTACCATTATGCATTCTGTAAGGCCCCCTATGACCACTCTGTGCCTGGATAATCCTATCTCTGGTTCCCTTTGCTTACTGAACAGTTCTCTGTCATTAGCTCTGTTAGCACCTCACATAGCTATGATTTTAGTTACTTATTAAACCAAAAGTAAACTCACTGCCATTGAGTTGAGTCCAGCTCATAGAGACCCCCATTGGGTTTCTGAGGTGATAAAACTTTGTGGAAGTACATTGCCCCATCTTCCTTGTGTGGAGCACCTGGTGGGTTTGAACCACTAACCTTCTGATTGCCTTAGGCACTATGCCACCAGAGCTCCTTTTAGTTTACTTGCATTATTTTTTAAATAAAACCTACCTCTCATTATAAATCATAAGCTTCATGAGGACAGCTCTTCAGCTTTTCTTTTTCACTCTCATCCTGCTCGGGAGCTCTGGTAGCATAGTGGCTAAGACACTTGCCTGCTAACCAGACGGCTGGCGGTTCAAACCCACCAGCCACTCCTCGGAAGGAAGGTTGGGCAATCCTACTTCCGTAGTGATACTGCCTCGGAAACCCAAGGAGGGGTCGCTATGAGTCGGGTTTGACTCGATGGCAAACAACAACAACAACAACAACCTGCTTCCCTAGCCTTTTCCACGATGCCCGACATACAGTTGGTGCTCAATAAGCATTTATCAACACAAAGACTGAGTGAATGAATTGTCCCATTGTATTTTTGTAGTTGGCATAGTTTTTTCCTACTGGACAGTCACATTTGTGATGTTAGGAGGCTGTTGTCTCTCCTCATTGTCTTAGTCACTATTCTCAAAACACCTGGACATAGTTGGCCTTCATTCACTGTTCACCGCGCGAGGGCCCTGCTGCTGCTTCTCCCCATTGCGCTGCAGTTGTACTCAGCTCACCAGTGATCTCCTTTAACAAAAGGCTTTATTAGTATTTTTTTAAAAAACATAAGAACATTTATTCATAGAAAGAAACTTACATGAATACTTGGCATTTGGATTGAGATTTTTAAAGGGTTTTTCCTTATTTGATGCAATACTGACAGGTTCTTAGATTGTGTTCTCATTGTAATGAACTTGTTTTTTGCTGTAAAATCCTTGCCCTGTTAGCAAATTTAATAATCTTTGAAAAAACATCCTCACTTTAAACAAACAAAATCTGAATGTTTGTTAACTTTAGTTTGTTTTCACCATTTGTCTGCTTACATTTTGATTTTTCTTGGTTTAAGGAATGAAATGAATATGGGACTCCTAAGTTATCTTTTCATGTCAGACTTGCTTTCTCCATAAACAGTCCTGCTGTGTTAGGGAAATAGGAAACTACTTAGAACTCTGTCTTAGAGATGGAATGTGGTAAAAGCTTGGAGTTCATTTTAGATTTTATCCCAAGGACTTAAGTTACTGGAATAGCAGAATTTCGATTGTAGGGCAAAAGCTTCTCTTTGTACATTGTGGTATCTTTTTTTTTTTTTTTTAAACTCCCATTATGTGCAGGGAAGAGTTTTGTGTCTGTTAAGATGTAGGAAAGATCTCAAGACAGTTTAAGGAGTACTCAAACCAAACCTACTGCCTTTGAGTCGATTCTAACTCATAGTCCACCCCTATAGGGCAGAGTAGAACTGCCCCAAAGGATTTTCTAGGCTGTAAATCTTTGCAGAGGCAGGCTGCCTCATCTTTCCACTGTGGAGTGTCTGGTTGGTTCAAACTGCTGACCTTTTGGTTAGCAGCTGAATACCTTTACCATTGTGCCCCTAGAGCTCATTGTAAGGGAAGACAGCAGTACTGGTAATATATAAGATGAAGATATGGCTGTGGAACTGAAGAATAAACACTTGTTTTTCTGTTTAATCCAGCACCCTTTTTGTTTTTTCACATAGTCTTGATTTATGACCATTAAAATTCTTTGCATTTAATTTTATTTTACTCCTTTATAATTGAAGAAATAGCATATTTTGAAAAATGAAGGGAAAGAAAACTCCTGACTTTATCCTTCTGTCATGGTAGTGCAAATGGTTAAACACTTGACTACTACCCAGAAGGTTGGTAGTTCGAACCTACATCAAGGTGCCTGGGAAGACGAGCCTGGTGTTCAGCTTCCAAATGGTCACAGCTTTGGAAACCCTATGGAGCAGTTCTACATTGCACACATGGGGTTGGCATGATTTGGAGTTTTCCTGGACAGCAACTAACAACAACAAACATGGAATTATTATAACTTTGCTTATCCCTTTCAGACTTTTAAGCTTTGCATATTTTACTTACATGTAATCTCAAAAGGGGAGCCCAGGTGCACAGTGGTTAAGTACTTGGCTGTCAACTGAAAAGGTCATAGTTCAAACATAACACCAGCCTTGATATGTCACTCTGTTTCTACAAAGGTTTACAGCCTAGGCAGCCCTGTGGGGCAATTCCTCTCTGTCCTGTAGGTCACTGTGAGTGGGAATCCACTCAATGGCTGTGGGTTTGTAATCTCAAAACTATTTTGTATCCATCTTCCATGTTATTCCATGAGCTTTGTAACCATTTTAAATCCTGTACGATTGTTATATTGAAGGATATATATCCCAATTTACTTAACGATTTCTTAATTACTGGATATATTTTGTAATTTTTAGAAAACATACATAACACAATAATACCCGCAGTGGACTTTTATTTTAATGTAATATGATTAAATTATGAAAGATTTTCTGAAGTGAATCACATTATCATTAGCAACATTTCAGAATTCTAGTTCAATTGTATCTTCACCAGCAATTTTATTATTACTATTAAACATAAGATTATTCTCCATGAACATAATTTTATAGGGTTTCCTCACCCCCCATGGAAGCTATATGACAATATATTTATCATCACTGACTCTTTTTATATTAAAATTATTTTCACAGAACAGCAAGTAGCTTTGGAAAAAAATTTGGCTTCCAAAAAACCAAAATCATTCATAATTTGAGTGTTTGGAGAGATTTGTTTCTATATACAATTGTTAGAATTGCTATGAAATAAAAAACCTGAAATACTTTGTATTACAAAAAATAAATTGTATTGGTTTATACCATCTTCACCATAACAATTCTGACATGGTAAATAAAACAAATAGGAAGATGTTGAGATTCAGTGACTTGGGAAAATATTTTTAGGAGGACGTTTGGAATTGTGCTGCATATTTAATTTATAGTGTGAGTAGAGAATGTTATTCCTTCACAGAATTTCCCTCACAAAATTTCTTTGGTGGAGGACCTTAATGGAGATGCTTGGAAGAACAGTTGTAATTCTTTTCTGTGCTTTCATTGCCTCCTAGGATTTGTCTGTATAACTCACACAGTACAAGGAGGACGTGTCCATTTTATTGACTGAGTATGGGAAATAAAAAGCTGCCTTTAGATGGGGCTCAATGGATGAGAAATTACTTATATAGACCTGAATTAAAGGACGTAATGCACCCCTGTTGAAAGTGCTCATGCAATAAGCATGTAAGAAGATACTTAATAGGAAAGAAAGGTGCCCTGGTGACACAGATGGTTAATTGCTCTGCTGGTAATCCAAAAGGTTGGCAGTTCAAACCCATCCAGTGGCTCTGTGGGAGAAAGACCCGAGGATGTGTTTCCATAAATATCACAGCCATGAAAACCTTATGGAGCATTTCTACTTTGTAACACACGGGGTCACCATGAGTCAGAATCAACTTGACAGCACCTAATAACCACAACAATAGGAAAGAGAAGTATTACTGCCACTTTTTAATATGTTAATTTCTATCACTATTAGCCCTCAGAAATGGAGCATTTAATTTGCATTAGTCATCAGAGATAGCAATAGATAAAGGCACATGATAATCAGTGTCAGCCTGATTTGAACTGTGAGCCTTATATTATCATCTGTCCAATTCTGTCCCAAAATTATCTAGTTGTGATTAATATCATTTGAATGGTAGTGAATGGAAAGAAAATAAGAATGTCAGAATCAGAAGTAAGACCTTTTAGTCTTTGGGTTTCGAAGAATTGACTTTGGTGGCAGTAACCTCTGAATTTCTCCCATCCTGGGACATAAATTGTAATCTTTTCAGATTGGGAGAAGAGAAGCAACAGACTGGATAAGAATTTTTTAACCAAAACGTTTTTCTTTTCATGATTAAGAGAAATTTATATTTTATATCTAAATTACATATATTTATATGTAACAAGTACAAAAGAAAAAAACAAAAACGGCTGCTATTATTGATTCCCACTAATGGTGGCCCCACTTGTTACAGAGTAGAAATATTCCATAGTGTTTTGCCAGCTGGAATCTTTATAGAAGCTGATGGCCAGTTTTTTTTTTTTTTTTCTTTTCCTGCAGTGCCACTGGGTGGGTTTGTACTGCCAACCTTTATGTTAGTAGTTGAGTGCAAACTGTTTGCACCACTATCTTAATTATCGAGTTCTGCTATAACAGAAATACCATATGTGGATGTCTTTAACAAACAAATTTATTCTCTCACAGTTTAGGAGGGTAGAAGTGCAAATTCAGGGTACTAGCTCTAAGGGAAGGCTTTCTCTCTCTTCTCTGTTGGCTCTGAGGGGGATCCTTGTCTCCTTTCAACATATGCGGCCTGGCCTTCCTTGGAGATCTCCATGTATCTTGGCATCAATCTTCCTCTGGGTTTTGGAGGTTTCTCAGCACAAGGACCCTGGCTCCGAAGGATGTGCTCTGCTCCTGGCTCTTCTTTCTTGGAAGTAGTCATGTCTCTTCTTCGCTTGCTTCTTTCTCCTTTTATCTCTTATAAGATAAAAGGTGCTGCAGGCCACAGCCCAAGAAAATTCCCCTTACATTAGATCAGGGCTGTGACCCAAGTAAGGGTGTTGCATCCCACCCTAATACCCTTACAATGATTGACTGATCATAACAGATTACATCAGGAGTAATGATTACATCATCACATAACTGCCAAATCACTGAGAATCATAGCCCAGCCAAGTTGATATATTTTTGGGAGACACAATTCAATCTATGACAAATACTCTGGAACTTTAAGGTCCTTTTATTTTTTCAGGATCTTGAAACAATTTGACTTATAGTGAAAAATTTAATTTCTCTCTTGGTAAATACTATGGTTCATCATCAACCTTGCAAAGAGTTACCATGAAATGTCATTTTTCACAATCAAACCTATATATTTACCACACTTACTCTTTGATTAGCTGTAGGTACTTCCATGATCTTGTGACTGTACCTATTGAATACTACTTCCCTTCTCTTCACCTCATCTGTTGATGTGAAAATTCCATTTAGAGTAGCCAGTCAGAAAGCTGAATGCTCTCTGAAGAACAGTTTCTCTGAAGCTGAAGTCTGGTAGAATAAAAAGAGTAATAGACTTCGAAGTCAGAAAGCCTGGCTTCAACCCCTGGGTCTACCCTATTGTTGTTTCTTCAATTTACCAACTATTTACTGAGTACCTACGATGTGCTAGTGGCTAAGAATGCAGCAGTATATAATAACACCAAAGATCCCTATCCTCATAGAGCTTCCATTTCAGGTCTTGGACACAGATAGCTGGTGTGAATCCATCTCTAGCCTCCTGAAGAATCCAGTGGCATGGTTCCCTAGACTGTACTGAAATTGACTAGTTGAGAATTTCTTTTTAAAGCTCAGTTGGAAATCTGCTCTGTGCCCACCATCAGTTAAGAATTATTTTAGGAGATAGATGGGCAAAATAATACTTATTTGCTGAGTTCTTCCTAGGGTAGTCTCAGTTTCCAATTATTGCAATAGCTGTTATTAATAGAAATGACATTTATTAGGAAGGTTGACTCTTATACTCTGTTACAAGAAAGAATGTTTCCAAAATTGTGATTTTGTGTAGATTTTCCATGCTGATATACAAGGACTGCATTTGAACTCTATCTTGGTGTTAATTCATTAGACTTGTCTTTGTAACAGTATTGTATTTCTAGAAATCCTAAACAGAGTATGAGTTAATGCACAGTTTGTAACATTATAAAACATGTAATTCACAGCACAATATATAATTTGATGTTGAAAATTTGTAAGTGGAAAAACTTCCTGAAGTGCCAGCTGTGAGCCCTGCAGACAGGTGCATATTTTCTTTGGAGAGCTTAATAGAAACGTTGTGTAACACAGGTGCCCACTTATCAGCGACTATTACCAGGTTGATTTGCAGGCAGGCTGCTTTAATCCTGAAAAGTCAAACAGCATGATGACTATTTCAAATGTGAACATTTTAATTTTGAAAATTATGTATGTAAGTAAAGTAGCATTTGATAGAGACTGTATTTGAGAGTATTTCTATCATGTCCCATGTTATGAAGGGTAAACAAATTCATGAAGCGGAGCAATGTCAGTAATAGTGGCATTTGATACCGAGAGCAAAGTCTGAGAAACTGTCCTTCTCCTATTTATTTGTCTCTGCTTCACATGTCTAATATTCTTGGTGCACTCAGTTTTTTTTACCATTAGTTATCAAGATGCCAGTATCATAACAGAATGAAACGTAAATTTAGAAGTTGTTCATGTAACAGTTCATTTAGCGCTTTGCTGCTAACTGAAAGGTGGGTGGCTTGAGTCCAACCAGAGGTGCCTCAGAGGAAAGGCCTAGCCATCTGCTTCTGAAAAATCAACTATTGATTTTCTACTCCTAGACTTTTGCTTTGCTATTCATAAGGTTTTTCCTGGCCAATTCTTTGAGAAGTGGACGGCCTCTTCCTTCTTCGGGCAGTGTTTTGTTCTGCTGTGCATGGAGTCGCTATGAGTCGGAAACGACTTGACGGCACTTAACAACAACAACAACAGACTTTTGCTTTGACTTTTTTACATGGTCTTCTAATCTTACCTATAAACACACATAGTTTTCATCTATTGAATTGTTCCACAGTTCCTAGGGGATACAAATGGTTAAGCACTGAGCTACTAGGTGGCATAGTGCCTAAGGCACTTGACTGCCAACCAGGAGGCTGGCGGTTCCAACCCACTAGCCACTCCTTGGAAGGAAGGTTGGACAATCTACTTCCGTAGTTATACTGCCTTGGAAACCCAAGGAGGGGTCGCTGTGAGTCGGGTGTGACTCAAAGGACATAACAACAACAACAACTAGCTGTAAGGTTGGCTTTTCAAACCCATTCAGAGGTTCCTCAGAAGAAAGCCTTGGTGAATTACTGTGAAAAGATCACAGCCATTGAAAACCCTATGGAGCACAGTTCTCCTCTGACAAATGTGGGGTCTTCATGTATCAGAATCAACATGATAAATGGTTTGGCTTTGGTTTTTAGTGAACCATAATAGTTAAGAACATGGAGGCGTGAGCTAGACAGCATGGGTTCACCACCACCACCCCCTGCCACCACTTACTATATGACCTTGCACAGTTACTTAAACTCTTGGCTTCAGTTTCTTTGTCTGCAAAGTAGAGATTATAATAGAACCTAACTTTGAGTTAAATAATTTAATACATGTCTTATGCTTAGCATGGTGCCTGGCACATAGTTAGTGCTCATTATTAGCTATTGTTATTTCTGTTAATTTACTTACCAATAGAATCAACATTGTGCATAACTATGTGCTTGGTATGAAGTTGCTTGCTTGAGGTACAGAGCTGAGTAAATCATGACATTTTCCTAAAGACCATGGAATCTGGTGAGTGGGGCAGATAATTGTGGTAAATATTACACAAGTATATAGTGCTGTGGACACACGGGGGATGAACTGATCCAGAGGATGATTAGTGGTTTGGTGAATGCAGAAAGGGCTTTCAGGCAGAAGCATGTCTAAGAAAAAGCATGTGTGCTTGAAAGGTGAACTGTGTTGTGTTGAATTGAGGAGAGTTGAGGTATAGTTTGGAGTAGCACAGATGAGTGATAAATAGGATAATAATGGCGAGAGAGGAGTGTCTGTGTGGCACAAATGGTTAACAAGCTCAGCTGCTAATCAAAAGGTTGGTGGTTCAGACCTATCCAGAGGGGCCTTAGAAGAAAGTCCTGGCCATCTGCTTCTGATAAATGAGTCATTGAAAACCTTATTGAGCATAGTTCTACTCTAACACCCATGGGGTCACCGTAAGTGGAGTCAGCAGATGGCAGCTGGTTTGCTTTTTGCTTTTTGAGGGCCAGGAGAAGGGCTTTGCATTCAATGAAATGTTTTAAGGCAGAATTAACAGGGCAGGTGAAAGATTGTGGGGCTAAGACAGAATTGAAGGAGTGCATATGAGAAGCACTATAATCTAGTGGTCGTTTCTACATGGTTTTAATGATTTTTTTTTGGCATATTATCAAGACTAGCCCTTTTTCTTGTTTTGAGTCAGATTGATTGAGATATAATTAACATCCATGGTGTCCAGGACAGAGCATCCAAGTGAGGGGAAGGATTCAGGCTCCAACCCCCAAGTATCAGGAAAAGTAGAAGGGAAAGGAAAGGAAAGCCAGGCTGTCCAGGACAGAGTGAGGAAGTGGCAGAAGGACCCAGGTAAGGGGAGGGACCCAGGCCCCAACTCCCAATCAGTAGGAAAAGCAGAGGGGAGAGGAAAGGAAAGCCAGGGCGTCCAGGACAAAGTGAGCAAGCGGTAGAGGCATCCAGGTAAGGGGAGGGAACCAGGCCCCAACCCCCAAGTGGCAGGAAATATGGAAGGGAAGGGAAAGGAAAGCCAGGGCATCCAAGACAGAGCGAGCAAGAGGCAGGGATCCAGGCAAGGGGAGGGTGGAGAGGCTTCAGACAGCTAAGGGAGATAAACTTGTCTTTGGTTTGTTGTGCTCTGGTGGCGTGTTGCTTTGAGGCTTGAGGCTGTGCCACTGGTGTTTCAAATGCCAGTGGGGTTGCACATGGTGCACAGGTTTTGGCACAGCTTGCAGACTGAGACAGAATAGGAAGAAGGAAGAGGCCATCTACTTCTCAAAGAATTGGCTAGGGAAAACCTTATGAATAGCAGAGAAACACTGTCTATTACATTACTAGGCAATTATATGAATAGCCCAGAAACACTGTCTGATACAGTGCAGGAGGACAAACCACTTAGGTTGGAAGGCTCTCAAAATATGACTGGGAAAGAGCAGCATCATCAGAGTAGAACCAACTTTACTGATATGGTTAAAGTAAAGCTTTCAAGTCCTCCATTTGTTGACGTGACATGACTCAAATTGAGTAGAAACAACTGCAAATGTCCATTACTAATTGGAACATGGATTGTACAAATTATGAATCTAGGAAAATTGGAAGTTGTCAAAAATGAAATGGAACACATAAAGATTGATATCCTAGGCATTAGTGAGCTGAAGTGGACTGGTTTTGGCCATTTTGAATCAGACAACCATATGATCTACTATGCCAGGAATGACAATTTAAAGAATGGCCTAGCTTTCATCATCACAAAGGATATTTCAAGATCTATCCTGAAGTACAGTGCTTTCAGTGATAGGATAATATCCATACGTCTACAAGGAAGACCAGTTAATATGACTATTATTCAAATTTATGCCCCAACCACCAAAGCCAAAGATGAGGAAATTGAAGATTTTTATCAACTTCTGCAGTCTGAAATACACCAAACGTGCAATCAAGATGTGTTAATTATCACTGGTGACTGGAATCCAAAAGTTGGTATCAAAGAAGATTCACTGGTAGTTGGAAAATTTGGCCTTGGTGACAGAAATAATGCTGGAACTCGTATGGTAGAATTTTGCAAGACCAAAAACTTGAATAAGTCAAATACAAATACCTGTTTTCAACAACAAAAATGGCACCTATACATGTGGACTTCACTAGATGGAATACACAGGAATCAGATTGGCTACATCTGTGGTAAGAGGTGATGGAAAAGCTCAGTATCTTCAGCCAAAACAAGGCCAGGAACTGATTGTGGAACAGACCATCAACTGCTCATATGCAAGTTCAACTTGAAGTTGAAAACAATTAAAATAAGTCCACAAGAGCCAAAATATGATCTTGAATATATCCCTCCTGAATTTAGAGA
>NW_006921599.1:20003842-20015180 GCF_000298275.1 Orycteropus afer afer
TATTGAAAGATGCAGGAAGCATCAAAAGAAGATGGAAGGAATACACAGAGTCACTGTACCAAAAAGAACTGGTAGATCTTCATCCATTTCAGGAGGTGGCATATGATCAAGAACCAATGATATTGAAGGAAGAAGTTGAAGCTGCACTGAAGGAATTGGCAAAGGACAAGACTGCAGGAATTGACAGAATACCCATTCAGATGTTTCATCAGACAGATGCCCCTCTGGAGGCACTCACTCAGTTATGCCAAGAGATTTGGAGAACAGCTACCTGGCCAACTGACTGGAAGAGATCCATAATTGTACCCATCCCTAAAAGAGGTGATCCCACAGAATGTGGAAATTATCAAACAATATCATTAATATCGCATGCAAGTAAAATTTTACTGGAGATAATTCAAAAACGGTTGCAGCAGTATATTGATAGAGAACTTCCAGAGATGTAAACCAGGTTCAGAGGAGGACTGGAACAAGGCATATCACTGCGGATGTCAGATGGATCTTGGCTCAAAGCAAAGAATTCCAGAAAGATGTTTACTTGTGTTTTATTGACTATGCAAAAGCATTTGTGTGGGTCATAACAAATTGTGGACAACATTGAGAAGAATGGGAATTCCAGAACACTTAATTGAACTCATGATAGACAATCAGGCTGTTGTTTGAATAAAACAAGGGGACACTGCATGGTTTAGAGTCAAGTCCATTCCCTGGAGAAGGATATCATGCCTGGTAAGGTGTAAGGTCGATGAAAGAGGGGAAGGCCCTCAACGAGATGGATTGACGTGGCTGTGGTGATCTGGTCAAGTATAGCAGGGATCGCTGAGCTGTTGCGGGACTGGGTGGTGTTTCGTTCTTCTGTGCATAGTTGAAGACGACTTGACGGCACCTAACAATAATAAATTTCACCTTTCATGAATTTTTACAGATGTATACTTTTGTGTAATCCGCACCACAGTCAAGATCTGGAACATTTCAGTCATACCAAAAGTTCCCCTTTGCCCTTTTGTAGTCTATCTCCTCTACCCCCACATTCACATTTCTTGACATCAACTGATCTAGTTTCTGTCCCTTTAGTTTTGCCTTTTTCAGAATGTCACAGAAATGGGATTTTGTAATATATTAGTTTAAATCTGATTTCTTACACCTAGTAGTATTGTTGTTGTTAGTTGCCATTGAGTTGATTCCAACTCATGGAATAGAATTGCTCCATGAACATTTTAAGACTATGACCTTTCGAATGCATATCCCCGGGCCTGTCTTCCAAGGCACCTCTGGGTGGGTTTGAACCTCTGACTTTTTGGCTAGTGGTTAAATGCTTAACTGTTTGTGTCGCCTAAGGACTTAGCATTTGCTATTCATCTTTGTTAGAAGCTCTGGTAGCTTAGTGCCTAAGGCACTTGACTGCTAACCAGAAAGCTGGAGGTTCAAACCCACCAGCCACTCCTCGGAAGGAAGATGGGGCAATCTACTTTCATAGTGATACTGCCTCGGAAACTCAAGAAGGGCTTGCTATGAGTTGGTCTGACTCGACAGCACATAACAACAACAACAACATTCATCTTTGTTGAGGAGTTTATCAGTAGTGTGTTTTTTTTATTGCCTAGAATTATTCCACTATATGGGTGGACCAAAGTTTATCTGTTCACCAGTTGATGGACATTCATGTTGTTTCCAGCTTGAAACTATTTTGAATAGAGCTCCTATAAATATTCTCCCAGGGATTTTTTTTTTTTTTTAAATATTTGTCTTCTGTGCTTAGTACAGTATCTGGCTGATTAAATATTTGTTGAAAGAAAATTTTTTCCATATTGCTACCAGTTATTTCTGCAGCATTTATGTTTTAGTTTTTCTTTTCCCTTAGTTATGCTAATTCTATCCTATGTTTATTTCTTACATATTCTGTTAGCTTTCTGTGCTATCGTACCACACTACCACAAAACAATGGCTTAAAACAGTACAGATTTATTGTCTTACACTGCTGGAGTTCAGAAGTCAAACATGAGTCTTACTGGAATAAAATCAAGGTGTTGTCAGGGCTGTAGGGAAGAATTTGTTCCCTTGCATTTTCCAACTTCTAGAGGTCACCCACATTCCTTGGCTTGTGGCCTCTTTCCTGTGTCTTTTCATCTCCCAATACCATATCTTGCTGTCCCTTCCTCTCTGTCCCGTTGTGGTCTTCTTTCACTATGGCTACGAAGGATTTTTCACTTTTAAGGAATCATGAGATTAAATTGAGCCTACCTGGACAGTCCAGGCTAATGTCATCATCTCAGGGTCCTTAACCTTAATCACTTCTGCTAAGTCCCTTTTGTATAAGGTGACATATTCACAGATTCTGGGAATTAGGATTTGGGACATCTTTTGAAGACCATATTCTGCCTTCTCCATGAAGTATTGTTGTTGTTGTTGTTATGTGCCGTCGAGTCAAACCCGACTCATAGTGACCCCTCCTTGGGTTTCTGAGGCAGTATCACTATGGAAGTAGGATTGCCCAACCTTCCTTCCGAGGAGTGGCTGGTGGGTTTGAACCGCCAGCCGTCTGGTTAGCAGGCAAGTGTCTTAGCCACTATGCTACCAGAGCTCCCATGAAGTATTGTTTATTAGTTAATGCTTTACATCTGTGAGTGTATTTCTGTTTTAATTCTATTATTTCTCTGTTTTTAATTCTACTATTGCGTTTTACTTATAACATGTTCTATCATTTAACTATAACATTCTAATGTCCCTAGCGGTGTTTCTCCATGAAACTGAGTTTAGCCTATTGAATTTTTTTTTGCTATTGCTGAAAGTATCCCCCACCCCACTACTGGAAGTTTTATAGGCATTTTAGTTGAATTTCAGAGGATGCTGTTCCTGGTCCTGATACTCATTTTACTGGCATCCTTCTAGCCTGGCCTCATCTTTCAATTTACAGTATTTATCTCTAACTCAGTGTTAATCACTCACTGGTACCATTCAGGTAGAAAATATGCTTTCAGTGGTATAAGGAATGTGCTGTCATGCATTTTTTTGTTTTAAGTGCTATTTCTACCATCACGGAAAAATTATTTCTCAATGAAGAGATGAGGGAAGATAAAAACATACTAAGAAATAAAAAAATGTTGTTCAAAAAGTTAAACTAAATGGAGCAATCAGAATGGAAATAACCAGAATGTTCACACATTGTGAAGAATGTAACCAATGTAACTGAACATGTATAGAAGTTGTTGAGTGGGAACCTAAACTGCTGTGAAAATCTTCAGTGAAAACACAGTAAGATATTATTTAGAACACAAAAATTTAAACCACACATAGGATCAAATGTTCTTTTTTGTAACACATTAGCAAATTTGTTTTCATTCGTCTTTCTTCTAATGGAGTTGAAATGTTAAGTTAGCAGTAGTGACTGCTACGAAATTCTTCAAATTGAAGAGATTTGGACATGGAGGGCTTTTCCAATGATACTTATAAAGGTTGGGACTTTCCTTAGTTGCTTGAAGAAAAAGAAGTTTCCAATTTTATGAAGAGATCAGTATTGAACTTTGACTTACCAGATGCCAATTTTTGAATCAAACTTCCGTTGTGGAAAAAGTGAAAAATTTAAACATACATTTGATGGAAACGACTTTTTATATGCAAAGTTCTTAAGTTCTTAACAGAATTAAACCAAACTCACTGCCTTCAAGTAGATTTCAACTCATAGCGACTCCTACTTGGGTTTCGGAGGTAGTATCTCTATGGAAGTGGATTGCCCTGTCTTCTTTTCGAGGATTGGCTGGTGGGTTTGAACCACCAGTCTTCTGGTTAGTAGTCAAATACCTCAGGCACTACACCACCAGAGCTCCCCTTAACAGAATTGGAAAGAGGTTTGTTGCTTTTTTTTTTTTTAATTTCAAAGGTCAGTGGAGTTTTTAGGTGGTGTTAAAGACTGGGTGTGGTGGTTAAGTTTGTTTATCAACTTTGCTGGGCCTGGTTGAGTGGATGGGCAGCTGAATGTAGTTATTCCCCATGATGAGACTGGTAATTAACTCCATTGTGGAATCTATTGGAGCAGCTGAGTAGGTGCTTTGGGTATGTGGTCTGCTCCCCGTATATAAGAGGCAGCTTTGGGAATAGTCTCCAGCTTATGCCACGCTTGAACCTTGCACATAGTTGTGTCATTGTTCAGCAGCCTGCCATGCTCTGCTGACCTTGGGACTTCCAATGGACTTGAATTAATGGCTTGCCATGTGGTTTGGTAATTCTGGGGCTGTGCCATTTTGTTTGTCAACCTTGGGCTTGTCAGTTTCAGCAGTCAGCAGCTCTCTGAGTGAAGAAAACTATGGCATCAGTACAAACTATGGCAGCAGTTTGTACTCTGCCTGTAGGGTCACTATGAGTTGGAATCAACTCAAGGGCAATGGGTTTGGTTTTTAGACGTTTTGGTGATGCAGTGGTTAAATGCTCAGCTGTGAACCAAAAGGCACTCCATGGGAGAATGATGTGGCAATCTGCTTCTGTAAATTTTTACATCTTTGGAAATTCTATGGGGGCAGTTCTGTGCCATATAGGGTCGTTATGAGTACGAATTGACTCAACAGCAGTGGGCTTTTTTGTTAAATTTTAATGAGAATAGTTCTGTTTGTGTGTGTGCACACATGTGATATATATGGTGGCATAGTGCCTAAGGCATCTGACTGCTAACGAGAAGGTTGGTGGTTCAAACCCACCAGCCACTCTGCAGAAAGAAGACTGGGTGATCTATTTCCATGAAGATTTTTTTGGCACACACACATACCCCTTTCCTGTTCCTGAAAGGATCTGAGATGTTCTGGGATAAATTCAAGGTATATGAAAATCTCATCCAGATTGATGCAACTATAAAGACTTGTACCAAGTAATAAAGAAATGTGGATAAAGAGCAACTTTGCAAATATGCAGTAGAATTAAACTAAGCGATGCTGTTTAAATTGATCTTTTAATCCTCCTGTGGCTTTCTTTTGCAAGTAGAGTAAAATCCAAATTGCATAGCATAGGCTACACAGTCTCACATAATTGTTCTCTTTATCTGACTTCATCTCTGTCTTTCTGCCTCTCATTTGCTGGCTCTTTTCCTTCCCTTCCTTATTTCCATTTTTGCTTAAAAGAACAGAAATTTATTTTCTCACAGATTTAGAGGCTAACAGTCCAAATCAGGATATCTGCTGTGTTGTTGCATTCTATGAACCTCTCTCCTAGTTTCTGGTGTCTTCCAGTGATCCTTGGTGCTCCTTTGCTTGTAGCTGAGTCCTCATATGCTATATATCACCCCCTGTGTGTGTCTGTGTCTATTCTTTTATAGGACATCACTCAGAAATCGTTAAGTTTAGGACATAATGACATAACAAAAGAAAACCTTTGTTTCCATTCAGCATCTTATTTACAGGTATAGGGGTTAAGACTTCCACATTTTGCTGGCCTTCTTTCTGACCCCAGAACCCATCTGCATCATTTCTCTCTCTCAGCCTTTATACTTATTCTTCCCTGTGTCTAGAACCCATTTCTCCTGGAAGTTCAGATTGCTCCCTCCTCCTCTGGTTCAGGTCTCAGCATTACTGCCACCTGGTGAGAAGTGTACCTGATTCTGACTGTAGAAAAGTATCAGCTTGTTCCCTTACTGCTTCAGATAGGTGGACTTTCAAGCCTAGGTGGCAAAGCTGTGTTAATTATTTAAGCAAAAGTCATTAACAGTGTTTAAGATCTGTAATCAGCCTCCTGTAACAGATCACCTTAAAGTGACTATAGTGTGCAATAGATAAGTGTACATCATTGTACACTTATGACTGTACACTTATGACCCAAACATCATTCTCAAATTTGATAAAAGCTATTTTATGCATACCAGTGTTTCTAAACTTCAGAAGCATGTATCAATACCTTTTTTTCCCCTCCAGAATGTTTAGATATTTTTTAATACATATCCATAAAGTTAAACTTCAGTATTAAAATGAGATCACAAAACATTTTGTATTACTTTGTTGTTGTTGTTATTTGCCGTCGAGTTGGCCCCGACTCATAGCGACCCCTCCTTGGGTTTCCGAGATTAGGCAGTCTCTAAACACGTACTTTCTAATACAGCTGTCAACAGTCACATGTGGCTATTTAAATTGAAATGAATCTCAATAAAAAGTTCAGTCCTTCATCACACTGGCCTTCTTTTCAGTGTGTAAAAACTGCATGTGGTTGGTGTCTACTACGTTGGACAGCATAGCATGTGAATTTTTCTACCACCACAGAAAATTGTGTTGAACAGCACTGCTCCATACAGTTACCCGAATAGCTCTTTTTACTTGTTTTAGATACCTTTGTATGGCTTCTTTCTCCAGTATATCTTTAGTTATAAATTTGGAGTAATAGATAATAGCTGAATAAAATATTTTTATGGATTTTTTAAAAAGTTCTACAGCAGAATGACTCATTAATGTTATTTATGAATTGTTTATTCACCAACTCCTTTCTTCATTGTTGTGAACATATGGAGTCAGTAATAGAACATACTGCATGTCTTTTTTCTGTATATTTATAACTAAGTGCCTGAAGGACATAAGATACTCTTTTATTTATTTTATTTGAATTATATGCCACATTCTAAGCTCTGTGTATTCAGGGCTACAATTTATAGTATTAATTAAGAACAGCTTTCCTTTTTTTTTCCTAGAACGAGTTCAATATACTCTTAGTGACTGCATGTGAGTCTTGTTCCCTCGTTTCTGATTGTTATTTCTCGTCTCCTTGACCTCCACCCCAAACTTTATTGCCTTCTTTGTTTTTCCCGCTCCACATTGTCCACAATTTTCCTTACTAGGAATGAAAATGAACTCACTGTTTTACATAAATCATTAAATGAACTGCTTCCTTGCTCATGTGTAATCAAGGACTTCTTAAAAATCACAGGATATATTTTTCAGCTGTATAAAATCAAGCAAATTCTACATGACCGTCAGAGTAAAAGAAAATCTCTCCTCATTGCTACCAAATAGCTTCATAAACACTCTTGATTCATGGAGGGGAACATCACTTTTTCATAGAATGGTTTTGCTCTACAAAGTGTATCCACAAAGAAATTTTGGAAATGCTGAGCAGAAACTTCTGCCTCCAAGAGAATGAAAAAAAAAAAAAAAAGAAGAATATTCTTTAAGACTGGAAAGAGTTCCTAGACTTTTTGTAGTTAGAGGTGTAATACAACTTGAAAAATTACGTTTTTGAGTTTTTGAAATTTGAATAGTTAAAAAATAAAATGCAACAGAAAGAAATAAATCATGAAATTTGTTTAAGGATATGTGGCAAACAGGGCTATATATTCTCTTGCAAAATTTTACCTGGTTGTGTGTCATCTTTAAAATCATTCATATGCTAAAATCCATTGCTGCAGCTATTGTATGTTTTTAGTGCTTACCTATCTAGGGAGTGTATCTTCCAGCACTGTATCGGACGGTATTCTGTTGTGGTAAGATTTTCATTGGCTGATTTTTTGGATGGAGATTGCCAGGCCTTTTTTCCTAGTCTGTCTTAGTCTGGAAGCTCCACTGCACCCTGTCCACCATGGGTGACCCTGAAGGTACTTGAAATACTGGTAGCATGGCTTTTAGTATCATAGTAACACTGAAGCCACCACAGTATGACAAATGGATGGTGGTGATCTTGTCTAAATATGAGTGGGTGATATATACAGGGGAAAATGTTTTTTTTCTTTAAAGTGAATTTGCATATCTCTGCTGTGATCTGACCCCTAAAATTCAAACCCATTGCTCATTGGAATTGAATCGATTCCAACCTGTGTGATAATTTATATTTAATTCTCTTTTATTTATAGGTAGGTCATCCCACCTATAATGTCTTAAGAAAGCAGAACATGATTACAGCTCACATATACCCACTATGGTGACAGGGCAGAATGTAAAAGTGAGTCCTTGGGACTGTTACTCTTCTTCACATCTAATCATACCACCGAATGGAGTTTTGCAGATATAAAGTCCTGGTAAATGTCAGCTCTCAAATGTGGACTCAGACCTATTTGTGTATCTTCCCTTCACTCGAGTCATAATTTAGCAAAAGGTAAACTATCTTTTTAACCCATATTTTATTTAGAAAGATGAGTCAAAGCTGCAGATTGCAGACCAGTGCTCTGGTTGTCAGTGGCATTGTATGTAGGATGCTATGTGAACCTTCTCATGATTTTATATCCACATTTCCTCAGAAATCTTGAAACCTTTTCTTCTCCCTTTATTCCTTATAAGGAGCTCTGGAGGTGCAGTGGTTAAAACATTCAGCTAGCTGCTAACCAAAAGTCGGTGGTTCAAACATACCAGCTGCTCAGCAGGAAAAAGATGAGGCAGTATACTTCCATGAAGATTTGCATCCTTGGAAATCCTATGAGGCTATTCTACCCTGTCCTATAGGTTTGGTTTGAGTCAGAATTGACTCGATGCCAATGTTTTTTTTTTATGTTTCTTATTCCTGTTTGTATTGGCTCCTTACTTAGCTTTGTTTCCATGTTGCTGTGCGCTTTCCTCCTTGGCTCATTCTTCCAGTGCTGAATATCTTGCCAGCACTCGGGCTTCTGGAATGCTTAATCAATTACAACATTCTGCTCTCTACCCTCAAAATCTTTTCTTTTGAATGTGCATAAATCTTTTATTTTGAAACTAACAAAATAGGTGTGTGTGTGTGTGTTTGTACAAACATACACATTTAAACTTTTCATTTTGACATGATTTCATACTTACAGAAAGGTTGCAAGAATAAATAAAGAATTCTCATATACTTTTAAACTAGATTCCTTAAATGTTAATATTTTTTAAAATGTGCTTTATCATTCTCTTTTTCTCTCTCTATATATACACATAATTTGTTTTCTAATCCTTTTGAAAATAAGTTGCAAACATGATACCCCTTTTATTTGTAAATACAAAAACAAGGACATTGTCTTATAAAACTGTAGTTTAATTACCCAATTCAGGAAATAAACATTTATACAATACTATAAGCTTACTCTATAGATTTTATTCAGGTTTTACCAGTTGTCCCAGTAATGCCCTTTCTGGAAAAAGAAAAATCCCACATTGAAGGTTGCATTTAGTTGTCATGTATCTTTAGTCTCCTTTGATTTGGAACACTGCCTCAACTTTTCCTTGACTTTCATGACGTTAACATTAGAGCATATTACCACTTTCAGCTTTTATGGTGGGTGATGGTGGTAATAACAGCTCCCAGTCTGTCTTAGTCTGGAAGCTCCAGACTAGGAATAAGGACAGGGCCATCCAGTTCTGAAAAAATTGTGCTCATGAGGAACCTGTGCATGGGAGGCTGTTGTTCAAACAGAACAAGGGGATACTTCAGTTTAAAATGAGGAAGGGAGTGTGTCAGGGTCACTATATTTATTCAATTTGTATGCTGAGCAAATAATCCAAGAAGCTGGACTGCATGAAGAAGAGCATGGCATCAGGATTGGAGGAAGACTCATTAATATCTTGTGATACGCAGATGACACAGCTTTACTTGCTGAAAGTGAGGATGACTTGAACCACTTATTGGTAAAGATTAAAGACACCAGTCTGCAGTATGGATTACATCTCAACATAAAGAAAATGAAAATCCTCATACCTGTGCCAACAAGCAGTATCATGATAAATGGAGAAAAGATTGAAGTTGTCAAAGATTTCATATTACTTGGTTCCATAATCAACACCAATGGAAGCAGCAGTCAAGACATCAGGCAGTGTACTGCACTGGGCAGATCTGCTGCAGAAGACTTCTTTAATGAAGTCTTTGAAGTCTATGAAGAACAAAGATGTCTCCTTGAAGACCAAGATGCACCTGAGCCAAGCCATGGTATTTTCAGTCACCTCATATGCATGTGAAAGCTTGACAGTGAATAAGGGAAATTGAAGAAGAATTGATGCTTCTGAATTGTGGTCTTGGTGAGAGTGGCACAGGATGGGGCGGTGTTTTGTTCTCTTGTACATAGGGTCACTATGAGTGAGAATCTACTAGATTGCAAGTAAACAACAGTGACAGCTCTGTTAAGTTATAATCCACCCATCACAATTTATCCATCAAAAGTGTACAGCTTAATAGTTATTTACTGTGTTGACAGAGTTACAAAACCACCACCACAATCAGTTTTAGAACATTACCACCACTCTGTAAACAAAACTAATACCCATTTGCAGTCACTTCCTTTTCTTTTAGTGTTCTTTTATAGGCAATCTCTATTCTATTTCTTGTCTTTAGATTTCCTGTTCTAGGTATTTCATATGAATGCAATCATACTGTCACCTTTTGTGTGTAATTTCTTTCACTCAGCATAAAGTTTTCAAGGTTCGTCCATGTTATAGTATGTAACAGTACTTCATTTCTTATGGCTTAATAATACATTTTATGGATATAGCACATGTTGTTTATCCTTTTATCAGTTGATGGACTCTTGTTTCTATCTTTTAACTATTATGAATATGCTGCTACAAACATTTGTGTATACCTTTGTCTACGGACATGTTTTCATTTTGCTTGGGTTTATATCTAGGAGTCGAATTGTTAAGTAATATGGTAACTCTGTACTTCACTGTTTTGGGTACATCCAGACTATTTTCCAAATTGGCTGTAACATTTTACTACCTTCTCACTTGCAGTATATGATGATTCCAATTTCTCACATCCTCCCTGACACTTGTTATTATTTGTGTTCTTGGTTATAGCCATCCTAGTGGTATGAAAGGAGCTCTGGTAGCATAGTGCCTAAGGCACTTGATTGTTAACAAGAAGGCTGGCAGTTCAAACCCACCAGCCACTCCTTGGAAGGAAGGTTGGGCACTCTACTTCCGTAGTGATACTGTCTCAGCAACCCAAGGAGGGGTCGCTATGAGTCGGAGCCGACTCAACGGCACACAGCAACAATAACAACAAGTGGTATGAAGTAGTATCTCACTGTGGTGTTTTTTTTTTTAATTGTGATTTGGGTGAAAGTTTACAGAGGAAATTCATTTTTGGTACAGCAGTTCATATACATTTTTTCATGACATTGACCGTAATTCCCCACAATGTAACAGGTCTCTTTCTATTTCCTCCCCATAGTTACCTCTTCCATGTGTCCTTCTCTCTCATGTACTCCTCCCCCTGAGCTGTCTCCCTGTGCATACACTACCTTCTGTTCTCCCATGATTGATCTTCCAAGGAGTGGATCTACCTGATATAAATGTTCACCCCATGTGTCTGTCTGTTGTTTGGCTGGAAGCCACAGTAGTAAGTTTAGTTCTAGACCTGAAGGGTGGGTAGGGGACATAGTCTCAGGGGTCTTACCAGGCTCTATCAGACCAGCAAACCTGTTTTTTTTTTTTTTTTT
>NW_006921599.1:20015409-20021528 GCF_000298275.1 Orycteropus afer afer
GCGACCCCTCCTTGGGTTTCTGAGGCAGTATCACTACGGAAGTAGGATTGCCCAACCTTCCTTCCGAGGAGTGGCTGGTGGGTTTGAACTGCCAGCCGTCTTGTCACCTCTAACAACCAACAAAGAAAGTTTACTTCTGTGGTGGTTAAGTTTGTGTGTCAACTTGGCTGGGCCTGATTGAGTGGCTGGGCAGCAGGTGATAGTTATTCCCCATGATGAGACTGGCAATCAACTCCATTGAGGGACCTACCACAAGCAGCTGAGTAGCTGCTTTAGGAATGTGGTCTGTTTCCCATATATAAGAAACAGCTTTGGGAATGGTCTCTAGCTTATGGCACACTTGGACCCTGCATGTAGCCATGTCATTGTTCAGCAGCTTGCCATGCTCTCTGACCTTGGGACTTACAATGGACTTGAGTTAATGGCCTGCTGTGTGGTTTGGTAACATTGGGACTGTGCCATATTATTTGTCGATGCTGGGCTTATTAGCCTCAGCATCCAGTAGCTGCCTGAGTAAAGAGACACCTCTAGCTTCAGTGGGCTGGGAGCAAGGGACAGAGCTGAAGCCCAAGGTCAAGGGGCTTTCACACAGCCCTTAGAACCTGGCACTTTGAACTCAGGCTTCTAGCCTCCTGAACTGTAAGAGAATAAACTCCTGTTTGTTAGGTCCATCCTATTTGTGGTATATTGTTGTCAGAGTCCTACTAGGTAACCAGAACACCTTCTATATATAAACCTTTCCTTGACTTTTTACAGTAATTAGCTAGTACAATATCTGTCTTTCTGTGATTGACTTATTTCACTCAGCATAATGTCCTCCAAATTCATCCATGTTTTGTGGTGTTTTGTAGATTCTACATTATTCTTTAGTGTTGTGTAGTATTCCATTGTATGTATGTACCATAGTTTGGTTATCTATCCTTCTGTTGATGGGCACCTAGGTTGTTTCCATCTTTGGGCTATTGTAAATAGTGCTCCAGTGAATATGGGTGTTCATATATCTGTTCTTGTCCTGGCTCTCACTTCTTTAGGGTATATACCTAGTAATGGAATTTCTGGGTCAAATAGTATTTGTAATTCCCACTTTTTAAGGTATCGCCATACTGCTTTCCACAACGGTTATACCATTTTACAGTCCCACCAGCAGTGTATGAAAGTCCCAATCTCTCCACATCCTCACCAGCATTTGTTATTTTCTATCTTGTTAAACTTTGCTACTAGTGCTGAGACAAGAGGGTATCTTATTGTCTTGAAGTGCATCTCTCAAATGACTAATGATGATGAACATTTCTTAATGTGTTTGTTGGCCACCTGAATATCGTCTTTGGTGAAGTGTCTGTTCATGTCTTTTGCCTATTTTTTAATTGGATAATTTGTCTTTTTGTTGTTGAAGTGTTGGACTTTTCTATAAATTTTAGAGATAAGTCTTTTGTCAGTCATGTTGTTACCAAATATTTTTTTTGCAACCTGTAAGTTCTCCTTTTACTCTTTTTGAAAAGTCTTCTGGAGCACATAAAATTTTCATTTTTAGAAGATCCTATTCATCTAGTTTATCTTCTGCTATTTGAGCATTTTGGGTTAAGCTTGACAGTCTATGTATGCCATAAATTAGGTCCCCTAAAATTACCCCTATTCTTTCCTTGAGAAACAAGAAAATTACCAACAACAAAACAAAAAACACAATAGAATGACAGTAATAAATTGATACTTATCCCTAATTACACTCAGTGTGAATGGAGTAAATGCACCAGTCAAGAGAAAGAGAGTGGCAGATTGGATAAAAAAAGAACACCTGTTGAGATGCTGTCTATAAGAGACCCACCTGAGACACAAAAGAGAAATATAAATTAAAAATTAGAGGATGGGAGAAAAAAAAAAAAAAAAAAACCAAGCTAATGACCACCTAAGAGGAGCAGGACTGGAAATATGAATTTCCAATTAAAAAATAGACTTCAAGGTTAAAAACATCAATAAGGATCAAAGAAGGACACTATATAATGCTGAAAAGGTCACTTGACCAAGAGGACATTACCATAATAAATATCTATGCACTCAGTGAAAATGCTCCAAAATACATAAAGCAAATATTAACTGAATTGAAAGGAAAAATAGACAACTCTACAATAGTAGTAGGACACTTTAGCACACCACTTTCAATGAGGAACAGAACAACTAGAAAAAAACTCAACAAAGATGCAGAAAAACTCAACAACATAATCAACCAACTTGACATCAGAGACATATACAGAGCACTCCACCCAACAAAAACACAATACACATTCTTTTCCGGTGCACATGGCTCATTCTCCTGAATAGACCATATGTTAGGACACAAAACAAGCCTCAGTAAATTAAACAAATTTGAAATAGTACAAAGCATCTTTTCAGAGCATAGTGCTATAAAATTAGACATCAATATTAGGAAAACCAAGGAAAAAAACTCATATATGTGGAAATTGAATAATACACTGCCCAAAAACTACTGGGTAAAAAGAAATAAAAGGAGAAATTAAAAAAAAAAAATCCTGGAAATAAATAACAATGAAGATACAGCTTATTAAAACCTGTGGGACACAGTGAAAGCAGTACTCAAAGGTCAATTTACACCAATAAATGTACACATCAAAAAAGAGCAAAGAATCAAAATCAACACTTTAACTCAGTAACTCCAACAATTACAAAAAGAGCAACAAAAGAAACCCATAGTACCTAGAAGTAAGGAAATAATAAAGATCAGAGCAGAAATAAATGAAGCAGAAAGCAAACAAACAAAAAAATAGAGAAAATCAACCAAACAATAAGCTGGTTCTTCAAAAGATGAACAAAGTTGACAAACAACTTGCAAATTTAACAAAGGAAAAGAAAGAGAAGATGCAAATGACACAAGTAATAAAAGAGTGACATCACAACAGAACCAATTGAAATAAAAAAGATAATAATAGAATATTATGAAGCACTGTATTCCAACAGGTTTGAGAACCTAGAAGAGATGGACAAGTTTGTAGAAACACAGAGCTATATAAAATATCTCAGTTGGAGATAGAATACTTGAACAGACCCATAACAAAAGAAGAAATTGAACAGGTCATAAAAAGAAAACTCCCTACAAAAACAAAGTCCTGCCCAGACAGTTTCACTGGAGAATTCTACCAAATGTTCAGGGAAGAGTTGATGCCTATGCTACTCAAACTGTTCCAGAACTCAGAAAAAGTGGAATCCTCCCAAATTCATTCTATGAAGCAAGCATAACACTGATACCAAAACCAACGAAAGACATCACTAAAAAGGAAAACTACAGACCTATATACCTCATGAATATAGACACAAAGTCTTCAACAAAATCCTAGCCATCAGAATCCAACAACATATTAAAAAAAAATAATACATCATGACCAAGTGAGATTCATAGCAGGTGTGCAAGGATGGTTCAACATTAGAAAAACAATCAATGTAATCCACCACATAAACAAAACAAAAAACCATATAATCATATCAGTCAATGCAGAAAAGGCATTTGACAAAATCCAGCACCCATTCCTGTTCAAAACTCTAAGAAAAATAGTGATAGAAGGAAAAATCCTCCACATAATAAAGGACATTATGTGCAAAACAACAATCAACATTATTGTTAATGGAGAAACACTCAAAGCATTCCCTTTGTGAACAGGAACCAGACAAGCATGCTGTCTATCACCACTTCTATTCAACGTTTTTTTTAGAAGTCCTAGCCAAGGCACTATGACAAGAATGAGAAACAAAAAGCATCCAAACTGGCAAAGAAGAAGTAACCCTATCTCTATTTGCAGATGACAGATACATATGAAACACAAGAGACTCAGCAAAAAAATTACTAGAACTAATAGAGACACAATATTGATTGCATTGAACTGGAAGTTAAGAATGCCACCTGGCCATTTTGGTTTCTCCATGCCTCTGGATCAACGTACAAAGAAGGGTGTTACTGTACTATCTAGTGTGATAGATCCTGATTACCAAGGGGAAATTGGAGACAAGGATGTATGGGGAAGAGGTATTTGGATAGATCTCTCTGAATGGGCCGAAGGACTAAAGATATTTGTGTCTCATGTGAATGCCCACTAAAAGATGACCTTGGCAGAGGAGGACTTTAACAATTAGGTGGATAGGATGACACATTCAGTGGAAACCAGCCATTCTTTCCTAACTTCTCCAGCTGAGACATTGAATGAAGAATCCATACTTAGTGGGCCTAAATCAATAAACTCAGACTGATCCAATGTTAAATTCCTTGCACCATTATCCCACACCCTCAGTAGCCATTCCCATACATATTCTCCAGGTTACTGTCTGTACATGTTAGCAAAATCAAGTAGGTCTTTTTGAGTGTAGCATACCACCTCCTCAGTCGCACTTTGTATTTCACCTTTTGGGGCTTGCTTGGACTTAACTTTAGTTATAGGTCTAGCAGCCACAATGGGTGGTTGGGGAAGTTCCTGAGAACATTCAGCAATGTCTTCCATGGCCTCTGCTTCAGGCAGCGATCCAGCAGGAACAGTTGAGTTAATCTCATCAAATTGAGGTGGAAGGGATGTGGTTTTATAGTAATCCCTTCAGATGGGAGGGATTCAACAGAATTTACAGGCTCTATATCCTGATCTTCCTGACTATCTGCCCGGGTGTCCCCATTCCAGGTTTCAGGATCCCATTTTTTCCCAATCAGTGCCCTTACTTTAATTTTAGACACTATTCTTTGTTGGCAATTTAATTGGCATTGTAATTCAGCCACCCTTACAATAAGACTCTGAGTTTGGTTTTTGGCAGTATCAGTTCTTTTACTAGAAGAAATAAGGCTTTCTGTCAGAGCACAACTAGAAACATTGAGGTCTTTTATGCAGCTCTTGAGTTGTGGCTCAGCAGCCCTGAACTCATCTAGCTTTTTTACCACTTTGTCTAGCATAGGTAAGACCAACCACCCAGCTTCCTTATACTCCTCATGCTGATAGAATTACACCATAGTATCAAATATGAGATCACTCAGAGCCTCACTTCTCAACAGTACTTGATCTATTGGTGGTTCCATTTTGCATATTAATGTTGCCACCTTACACCACGGATTAGCAGGGCCATCTTTACTAATGGAGGCTGAGTCACCAGTGCCTTTACGATTAATCAAATTGGAGAACCAAAGCAGAATCAGTGAGAACCAATTAAGGAAGCCCATCCTTATGATTTTGTCTGTCTAGAACCAGTCCTGTACCAAATTGTGTTAGACTGGGCTCCCTAGAGATGCAAAACCAGTAAAGTTTATATATACATATAGAGAAAGAGAAATTTATCTTAGGAAAATGGCTCACACACTTATAAAACCTGGCAAGTCCCAAGTTCTTGGATCAAACATCAAGCGAGAGGCTTTTTCTGACTCACACAGCTGCAGGGGCTGACAAGCTCAAGGTTGGCAGGCAGTGTAATGGCTATTGACTCCAACAAATGATGAATCCAAAATCTCCAGGCCGAGTTGTGGATTGTTCACTCATGGACAGTTGTAGGCAACACAACAGGATCTCAGTCCACGGGAAATATCTCTTTTCCCAGGATGTCCATAAATATATTGGAAGCAGCCCATACCCCTAGAGAAACTCCCTTTCAGTGGATTGGCTGCTCAAAACTTATACATCCAATCCCATCATGGGAATGACCTACATCACAACTGCTTAAACCACACAGAATTGTGGTCCAGCCAAGTTAACATACACAGCTCCAACTATCACAGTCTTTTTCTTCAGTTTTGATGTGTGCATTTATTGCTATAAATTGGACTCTGATCACTGTTTTTGCTGTGTCCCAAAGATTTTTGTATGTTGTGTTTTCATTCTTGGTTGATTCAAGGAATTTTTTAATCTCATTTTTTATTTCTTTTATAACTCAGTCGTTCTTAAGGAGGCGGATGTTCAGTTTCCATGTGTTTGATCTTTTTCTGTTGATTTTCCTGTTCATTTCTTTTTCTTTTTTTTTTTGGTGGGCCATTTCTTTTTTTTTTTAATTTTGATTTGGGTGAAGATTTACAGAGCAAATTCACTTTCCATATAGCAGTTCACATATACTTTGTCTCATGTCATTGACCACAGTTTACCACAATGCAA
>NW_006921599.1:20021850-20022730 GCF_000298275.1 Orycteropus afer afer
CCGAATGATTTTGAGTTTTGTTCCACTTTATTCTCCCTCTCTATCCATATAGTTCATTTCTCATTTGATAGCATTTTGATCTGAGAATATGCTTTGGAGTATTTCAATATTTATAAATTTATTAAGGCTTGTTTTATAGCCTAACATATGGTCTATTATGGAGAATGTTCCATGTACACTGGAAAAGAATGTATATTGTGCTTTTGTTGGGTGAAATCTTCTGTAGATGTCTACAAGGTCAAGTCAGTGGATTCTATTGTTTAGTTCTTCTGTGTCTTTGTTGAGTTTTTTCCAGTTGTTCTATGTTTCATTGAAAGTCGTGTATTCCACTTTGTCTTCCACTATGACTGTGGAGTCATCTATTTGCCTTTTCAATTCTTCTAAAGTCTGATTTATGAATTTTAGGGCTTTTTCATTGGGTCCATAGATATTTATTATGGTTACATCTTCTTCTTCATTTGATCCTTTAATTATTATATAATGTCATTCCTTGTCTTGTATGGTGGTTTTTGTCTTAAAGTCAACTTGATCCAAAATTAGTACTGCCACTCCTGCTGTGTTACTGTTGACGTATCTTTTTCCAACCTTTGATTTTGAGTCTATTTTTGCCTTTGTCTCTAAGGTGTGTCTCTTGTAGACAGCATATTGATGGGTCATGTTTTCCTATCCAGTCTGCAACTCTCTGTCTCTTGAGTGGTCCACTTAATCCACTGACATTCAGTACAATTATTGAGAAGTATGAATTGGTTGCTGTCATTTTGGTATGTGTTTTTTCATTGTGTTGCTGGTTTCTTTGTTCCATATAATTTTCTGTGCTGAGGTTATTATATTTATGAATCGTGTTATCATTTCCTTTGTTGCTGGTGTTTTAGTGTGTACT
>NW_006921599.1:20023664-20025686 GCF_000298275.1 Orycteropus afer afer
ATTCAGGTATTTGTCTTCAATCTCATTAATTCTGTCTTCCATTTATTCAATTCTACTCCTTTGCCCTTACAATGTGTTATCTATTTCTGAACATTTAGTATTAATATTCTGGATTTCTATCTGTAGATTTTGTATCATTTCTAATTTTTCATTTATTTTGGCATTTTGTTCTTGTATTGTCTCGAAATTGTTGTTGGGTTTTGCTTGTGTGTTCTTTAATTTTGTCAGTGTTTTCTTTGATCTGTCTCTCAATCCTTTGAAGATACCTAAATATAATTCTTTTGAAATCTTTATCAGGGAGTTCCAATACTGCCTCTTCCTCAGGGATGTGTTCTGGGTCTGTATCCTGCTCCCTTGTTTCTACCAGTTTATCTTGCTTCTTTGTGTGGCTTGTGATGGACTTTTGTATCTGAGACATTGTGGCATTCTTGCATTTAGATTTTTGTTACCTGTTTGTGATGAGTACTTAGGGTGAGTCAGGTTTGTCTTGGTAAATGGAAGTAGTGGCTCTCACTCAGTAAGTGGAGCTGCAGTGGGTGTGGGTGTGGTTGCATCGTGTGGGCATGGCTGCTGTCTCTCACTCACACTCATTGTTGTTAACAAAAACAACAATCAAAAAGCCATCAATAAAATAAAAGCAAGTGGAGAAAAACACATTGCATAAACATAGAGGAATAATCATCAAAACAAGAAAAAAATAAAGAAAAAAAAACCCTGGTGATATCTGGGATGGAGGCAATAAGAGATAAGATGTAGAATAGGAGAATAATGAATGAAAAAAAAATGGGAAAAAGGGAAAATAAGGAATGGGGTGTACCACAAGAAAAAAAAGGAGGAAAAAGAGAGAAAGCCGAAAACTAGAACCTGGGAAGGGAAGAGTATAGGAGAGTAATAAAAACGACAAAAAAAAAAGGGGGGGGGGAACTGGTAATAATAATTTTAAATAAAACAGGCAAAAACAAAGTGAAAAGAAAAAAAGGTAGGGAACACTGTTAGAACGGTAGAGACAGGTATTGATTGGGGCAAAGAGAATGGCAGTGTACCAAATGTGAGTGATTAACACAGTGCCATTGAGGAAGAGGAAGACAGAGAGAGGTACATAGAAGGTACAGACAGGAAAGATGAACCCTTTTGCACATACAGTACTGCGTTGTCCATGATGGCAAACATGGATATACAGGTGGACAAATGGGTTGACAGGATGAACTATTAGGTATGTCTATGCAGGCGGGAGCGTGACCAAGACCATGTATAGAGTTGGCAGATGATGTTTCTACAGGTGTCTTTGTATATTCTATAAGAATTCCCAGGTATATAGTAGAGCTGATGAGGGACAAGGGTGTAGTTACTTCTTGGCCCCAGCCAGCTACCTAGAGAAAGTGAGTGGACCTGGGGGCTTGAGACTGTTGTCACAGTGGACATCAAGCTCAATTGGCATGATATACTACACAAAAACATTGTTCCACATCCTACTCTGGTGAGTAGTGACTGGGATCTTAAAAGATTGCAAGTGGCCATCTAGATGCAACAGTGAGTCTCTCCTTGTCCAGAGCAAAGAATAATGAAGAAAACCAGAGGCACCTGGAAACAATTGTCCAAGGGACTGGTATACCATGCAATCCTCAGCTTATATGACTGTGAGACCAGAAGAACTAGATGGTGCCCAGCAACCACTGTCAACCACTTGGAGGAGAATCTATGTAGGAGATCCTGAATAGAGTGGGAAAACAATGTGGAACAAAATTCAAAAAAAAAAAAGACCAAGTGCTGATCTGATAGAGCCTGATGGAACTGCTGAGAACCATCCTTAGCTGCCCTTCATGTCTGAAATTGAACCCATTCCTGTGGCTTCCAGCCTAACAAAAGACAGGCTTATGAGCTGTATATTTACATTAGGTAAATGCATGCCTTGGAGAGATCAATTGTGGGAGAATAGAAGGGCTGTGTATGCACAGGAGGACAGCTCAGGGGGCAGGAGTGCATAGAAGGGAAGGACGGATGCAGGGAAAAGTTAACTATGGG
>NW_006921599.1:20025811-20034394 GCF_000298275.1 Orycteropus afer afer
TAAAAAAAAAAAAGGGAAAAGAATCTGGGTGGGGCAGGGCACCCAAACTCACTCAGAGTACACAGACTGGGATGGAATTCCTGCTGGCCCAGGAGGTGGGTGGGAATGAGGGATGCCTGCACATCAGTTCACGGAGAGGGTATGGGATATGAGTAACAAGGGAAATATTGCACCTTTCCAGTTGTTTGTGTCCAGAATGTATTTGCAGTTCCCAGCAAGTGGAGTCTATTCTTATGTTCCTGGAATCTGAGGGAATGCTGTCACTTTAAATATCTAAATTGTTCGAACCACTTGTAAACATTCAAAATCTCTGCACCGTGTGTACAGGGAAAAGTCTATAGCTCATCCTGTCTCTCTCTCCACTGGTTCCTTTTTTATTATTCACCAGCCACCAGTGCAGTCATCCATGCTGCCCCTGACTAGGAGGGCTGATTTTTAGGTTAATTCTTAGGTCCTAATACCACTTCGTAATATCCAAGCTGTCCATGCTGTCAGGATTGGTGACAGACTGCAGCTCCATATGTCTCATTTTTCAGTGTTTTTATGCAGGTTCTTCTAGTAGTTGGAGTTTAGTCCACTTCTGTATCCTTCCTTTCAAAGCTCTGGGCTCCATGATTCTCTTCTGAATCTGTGTTAATTGGTCCTTCTTTTCTTTATTGAATAGGGTCTGTGTAGTTTTTCTACTATCTTTCTACTACGCTTTCTGCTATCTTACCAGAACTCCCTCTTTTTACTTTCTTGATGATGTTCTTTGAAGGATGAAGTTTTAAATTTTGATAATACTCAATTATGTTTCATTTTTCCAGTTTATGTTTTTTTTTTTTTTTTTTAAGTCTAAAAAACTATAGCCTTCAAAAGCTATGAAGACTTACGACTATGTTTTCTCTTAGAGTTTTGTGCATTTAGGTTATCCTTAACTTTTTAACAGAATGCTTCCTCCACATGTTTTTCTGACTCTTTACCAGGGATATAACTTCTTATTTAGTTGACATGCTTCAAGCCTTGATACAGTTATAGGATCAACTTTCCTATTGCTCTGTGCTTCCCCTTTTGAGCTATTATGTCTCTAACTGCATAAGAAACTATTTTCATTTTGACTACATCATTGTTCTACTCATACTTACTCTTTTTGTTTTTCATTGTCAATTGATATCTTGGTCGTTCATTTCCATTCACTCAGAAATTCAACCCACTCTTCCTTATTCTACCCCGTGTCTTTATTATTCTGGGCAACCTTAGTCTCTATATGTTATTTCTTACCAACAGACTCTGGTATCTTCCTTTCTTGCCTTTTAACTTCAGTCATTATCACCTTCATTCTGGTTCAGCAACCTCTTCTCAGGAGCAGATATTGGATGTTATGTCTCTTAACAAATTGTAATGTTTGTATCTGTACTCTGATTATAAACTCCAGTCTGCTTTTTTTTTTTTTTTTTTAATTATTATTACTTCCTTTTCTCTTTTCTTTCCTCCCTTTCTTGTCATCTTTTGTTCCTTCCTTCCCTCGGTCCTCAGCCCACGTCATTTCTCCTTTCTGATGCTCCTTTTTTCCCTATCTTTCCAGCTTGATCGTATCCCAAATGTCATTTCCTTCCAGTCTGTTCCTGCTGTTTTTCCCTCTTTGTAACCATCCTTGTATACATTAGATGCTTAATTAATAATGAATGAGTGATTCAATGATGGAATAGTGATGCTTTTAATCAATCCATTCATCTGTTAGTACTGCTGGGCCCTGTGTGAAACCACAGCTGTACAGGAGGTCATTGTTATAAATTCATGGTCTCTCATCACCATTGATATTTCAGTACTATGTAGCAATTTTTTCATGTCTCTCTCATTCTTTCTAACAGGCATTATAAACCTCGCATTCTCTTATTTCTGTTCTGCGTTTTCAATTATAGATGAACTTGTTTTCCTATGTTATTCAGAAAAATTGAGGCCACCAGATAGGAACTTGCTTAACATCCTTCCTCACTTCTAGAAGAATATTAGGATATCTCCCCATGCTTTTCTCCTAACTCTTTACATTAGAAGAAGACCTGGTTCTCCTTGCGTCCTGAGCTTGCTTCTCTACCTGTTTTATGAATGTTACCCTTTGTAGCTCCCAAGGGACCTTGCTCTCTCAATCATTTCTTTTTTGTTTAATTCCTCTTCCTCTTATTTCTCCCTTCAGCATGTAAACAGCAATAACAAAGAAAGAAAGAAAGAAAGAAAGAAAGAAAGAAAGAAAGAAATAGATATTCTCGAGGCTACTCTTAACTCGTAACGACCTTATATACAACAGAATAAAACGTTGCCTGGTCTTATGCTATTTTTATGATCACTGGTATGTTTGAGTCCATCACTGCAACTGTTATGCTAGTGGATGTCACTCACCCTCACTGGCCCTTTATTAGACAAGGTGTTGTACTCCAGCCATTGATCTTTTTTACTTCCAAAGCAAAGAAATCAGACATTGTTATTTTGTGACCTATAAGATTTTCATTGCCTCATTTTTGAAGGTCTGTCTCTACACCTTTCTTCCTCATCTGTCTTAGTATGAAAGCTCCTCTGAAACCTGTCTATCATGAGTGAATTTACTAGTGTGTGAAATACTGGTGGCAGAACTTCCAATATCACAGCAATACACTAGCCACTATAGTATGACACACTGATAGCTACGTGGCAAAATAGTTAAATAGATTAGCTTAAAACAGAACAATTATCTACTCAATTTCTTCTAGCTACCTGGATCCATTTTTCCCTTCCTCTCTTAGCCAGCTGTTTGAAAGTATACTCTATATTAGGTTTTTAATTTTTTTAACCATTTTCTTATTTATGATTCACTATCATTGAATTCACTGTTTTCTTAATTTTTTTCTTTTTTGATTCAATTAAAAATATATATAACAAAATATTTGTCAGAGTAATTTATATGTATGTGTGTATGTATATATGTGTGTATATATGTCACTGATGTTGATTACATTCATTACATTGTGCAACCAACACATTACAGACATTAAACCCTTATCAGATAATATGGGTCCTGAACATTTCTCCCAGCCTGTAGATTGTCTGTTCACTTTATGGATAAAGTTTTAAGTTTTTATTTATCTATTTTGTCTTTTGTTGCTCTTGCTTTTGGTGTCATATCTCAGAATGTGCTGTAAGAACTAGGTCCCAGAGTAATAACCCTATATATTCCTCTTGACCCTGTTATTTTTACATCAGTCATACCTGTTTCAGTCTTTATATTGCTTATTACCTGTATAGCATTTGACACTGTTGACCACTCCTTACTTCTTAAACTCTTTGCTCTTTTGCCTTCTTTGATCACATTCTGTAACGATGTTCCAGGAACTCTCTTAATATAACCAGAACCTAATACTTTCAGGTGGTGATATTGGGCACATCTCCAGGTAGTTTGGTGTGTTGAAGATTAAAGTTAAAACCTTTTTCCTCTGAGATTTTCTTTGCTATTGACAGTTTCACAATCATTATTGCTGCTACTGAGCTCTGTTGGTGCAGTGGTTAAAGCATTGGGCTGTTAACCAAAGGATGACAGGTTGAAGTCACCAGCCGTTCTATGGGAGAAAGATAAGGCAGTCTGCTTCTAAAAAGATTTAACAGTCTTGAAAACCCTATGGGGCAGTTGTACTCTGTCCTACTGGGTTGCTAATGGTTGGAATCGACTCAGTGACAGTTGGTATTTTGGTTCATTTCTGCTGCTATTATGATGTTCAGCTGAGTGGTCAGTGGTAGGACAGAGCACTCTTGCCCCTTTTAATGTTTGGTTCAAATGTGCTTTCTCAGGTCTTTCCTTACTTCCTATAAAACACTAAGGCCAAAGGAATATTTTTTTAAAACAGACTTGCTATTGCATTTTTAATAAAGTCTTCAAAAATGTTCTTTTTTTAACATTGTGAAGTTGAGTTCTTTGATGCGTTGTTATATAATAATGAAAGATTAGAAATACCCTAAAGGTCCATAATAATACATTACAGTATATCTCAACATAAAGAAAACAAAAATCCTCACAACTGGACCAATGAGCAGCATCACAATAAATGGAGAGAAGATTGAGGTTGTCAAAGAATTCACGTTGCTTGGTTCTACAATCGATGCCAACGGAAGCAGCAGTCAGGACATTACACGATGTGTAGCATTGGGAAAGTCAACTGCGAAGGAACTGTTTCAAGTGCTGAGGAGCAAGGATATCTCATTGAGGACTAAGGTGCGCCTGACACAAGCCATGATATTTCCAATCACCTGGTATGCATGTGAGAGCTGTACAATGAATAAGGAAGACTGAAGAAGAGTTGATGCTTTTGAGTTGTGGTGCTGGCGGAGAATGCTGAAAGTACCATGGACTGCTAAAAGAACTAACAGATCTGTCCTGGAGGAAGTGCAGCCAGAATGCTCCTTGGAAGCAAGAATGGCCAGACTTCGTCTCACCTATTTTGGTCATGTTGTCAGAAGGAGAAGGATGTCATGCTTGGTAGGGTGTAGGGTCGACGAAAGAGGGGGAGGCCTTCAACGAGATGGATTGATACGGTGGCTTGGATGATGGGCTCAAGTATAGCATGGATTGTGGGGCTGGTGCGGGATCGGGCAGTGTTTCGTTCTGCTGTGCACGGGGTTGCTATGAGTCGGAAACGACTCGACGGCACTTAACAACAACAATGCTGTGAGATATGAGGCAATTATGAAAAAGAATGAAGTAGACCTATATGTACTCACAATGTATAGGAAAAAAGTCAAGTGGAAAGTCGTTTTTTTGTTTTTGTTTTTTTAAATTTTTATCCTGATTTGGGTGAAAGTTTATAGAGCAAATTCACTTTCCATACAACAGCTCACATACACCTTGTCTCATGACATTGACTGCAATTCCCCACAATGCAACAGCTCCCCTCCTACTTCCTCCCCAGTTACCTCTTCCCTGTGTCCTTCCCTGCTATGCACTCCTGCCCCCCAAGCTGCATACACAGCCCTTCTATTCTCCCATGATTGACCTTTGCAAGGAGTGTATCTGCCTAATGTAAATGTTCAGCTCATAAGCCTGTCTTTTGTTAGGCTGGAGGTCACAGGAGTGGGTTTAATTTCAGACTTGATGGGCAGCTATGGAAGGTTCTGAGCAGTTCCATCAGGCTCTATCAGATCAGCAAACCTGGTCTGTTTTTTTTTTTTTTTTTTTTTTTAAATTGTTCTACCACTCTATTCAGGATCTCCTACATAGATTCCCCTCTGAGTGGTTGACAGTGGTAGCTGGGCACCATCTAGTTCTTTTGGTGTCATAATTGTATAGGCAGAGGATTGCATGGTAGACAAGTTGCTTGGACTAATTGTTTCCATGTATCTTTGGTTTTCTTCATTCTTCTTTGCTCTGGATGAGGAGAGACCCATCGTTGCATCTAGATGGCCACTTATGAGCTTTTAAGGTTCCAAATGCTACGCACCAAAGTAGGATGTGGAACAATGTTTTTGTGTTGTATGTCATGCCAGTTGAGCTTGATGTCCCCTGTGGCTATGGTCCCAAGCACCCAGGTCCAACTACTCACTTCCTCTAGGTAGCTGGCTGTGGCCAAGAAGTGACTACAACCTTGTCTTTTGTTAGCTCTACCGTATACCTGGGAATTCTTACAGAACATACAGAGACACTTGTAGAAACATTGTCTGCCAACCCTATCCATGGTCTTGGTCACACTCCCCCTTGCATAGACATACCTAATAGTTCATCCTGTCCACCCATCTATCCACCCATATATCCATGTTTGCCTTCACTGACAATGCAGTACTGTATGTCTTCCTCTTCCTCAATGTCACCGATTTTGATCACTCACATTTTGGACATTGTCCTTCTCGTCACCAAAATCAGTGCTTGTCTCTACCTATCGAACAGTGTTTCCTCCCCTCCCCTTCCACTCCTGGAAACCAACAAAGAAAATTTCCTTCCATATATAAACCTTTCCTTGACTTTTTATAATAACAGACTAATATAATATTTGTCCTTCTGTGATTGACTTATTTTACTCAGCATAAAGTCCCCCAAGTTCATCCATGTTGTACAGTATTTTGCCAGTTCTAAGTTATTTGTTAGGGTTGCATTGTATTCCATTGTGTGTATGTATCATAGTTTGGTTATCCATTCCTCTGTTGATGAGTACAAGGTGGTTGTTTCCATTTTTTTACTATTGTAAATAGTGCTGCAACAAATGTGGGTGTGCATATATCTGTTCTTGTCCTGGGTCTCACTTCTTTAGGATATGTACCTAATAATGGAATGTCTGCATCAAATGGTATTTCTAATTTCAACTTTTTAAGGAATTGTTATACTCCTTTCCATAGTGGTTGTATCATGTTACAGTCCCACCAGCAGTGTATGAGTGTCCCAATCTCTCCACAAGCTCGCCAGCATTTATTTTCTGTCTTGTTCAGTGTTCAAGTGGCAAGTCATTTATATTATATATACACACACACATTTGTATGTGTATGTGAAAAAGAAGAAAATCTAAGTATATAGTTCTATATAAATGTTTAGGACCAGAAAATGTCTTGGAATGTACACATCTGGAATGATTTCCTCTGAGGAGTGGGAATGGAGAGTTGAGGAGGTTATGGGCTACTTGAGCTACTTTCTTTCTATATTTTTATTTTATTTGAAATTTTTAAGTGAACATACATTCCTTCTCTAATTGAAAATAATGGTTTGAGAATTTTTATAAGAGAAGTAATATCCTTTTGACTAATTCTTATTTGGCTTCTTCACTTCTTTTAGCTTCTTGGGCACTACTCTTTTCTTTTTGAGTTTCCTTCTAAACTCTAATTACTCTCAGTCTCCTTAATCATTCATAGTCTCCTTAGTGGCTCCTCATATTTCAATCCTGTTTATCCTTCACGAGTCACCTTTGGTTCCTGAGGAAGTATTTCCAGACCTTTAAATCTGATTTTATTACCTTTCCTCTGTGTTCCTATGGAACCTTGGGAAATCTTCCTTAATTACTGGTCTCTAGGGCAGGAATTGTATTATTTGACTTTGTATTCCACAAAACTGAGCACATTACCCACAACATGGTAGAAATTCATTTAAAAAGTTCTGAATATTAAAATTAATAATAATAATAATAATAATAATAATAATAATAGAATTTGAGGTAGATCTCCTTAATATTGGCTTATCCTTTTGTGTTGGTTATAATTTTATTCCATTGTTTTCTTGACAATTTGGGTGAAGAGACATATTTTAATTAAAGTTAAGTTTATGTCTCAAGATATATTGTGGTTAGTTTATAAGCTACCCAATACAATACTGGGCAATTTATTTAAATACAATATGATTTTTTCAATTATCATTAATAGATAAAAAGATGATAATTTCATACTTAGTTGTAGCACAAAGCATAAATATAGGATTTTTAAAAAAATATGTTCAAATACATTAATTATTGACAGCCTCTGTGCATGTGCTTAGAAAATGTCTAACCATGATTCAAGAATAAGAGTGAACAAAATAATTTTTCTTCTATATCAGTTGTTTGTGTAACACTTCATTTTCTCTTTTAGGTTCAACAAATAGATCGTGTCGTAGAAGTTGTGGAGGAAACAATTAAAGGTAGTTGTTGAAAATGAAGTAAACACATGCATATTTTCTGAACAATGCTATAAATGTAATGAAACAATTTACTCTTTTAGCAACTTCTGCGGTCTAAAATTGATCAAACATGCAATCAAGGTGTTTTGATAATTTTGGGGAAAGCTGGAAGAAAGAAGAAGGATCGGCAGTTTGAACCTTGGCCTTAGTGAGTGAAATACACTGGAGATCATGATAGAATTTTGCAAGAATCATGACTTATTCATTGCAGTTATCTCTTTTCAACAACAGAAAAGTGACTGTACACATGGACCTTGATGATGGAATAAAGTTGATTCCATCTGTGGGTAGAGATAATGGAGAGACTTGTTATCATGAGTCAAAACAAGGCCAGAAGTAGACTGCTGAAAAGACCATCAATTGCTCATGTGCAAATTCAAGTTCAATCTGTTGTTGTTGTTGTTGTTGTTGTTATGTGCCATGGATTTGGATCCAACTCATAGCGACCCCTCCTTGGGTTTCCGAGGCAGTATCACTACAGAAGTAGATTGCCCAAACTTCTTTCCGAGGAGTGGCTGGTGGGTTTGAACCACCAGCCTTCTGGTTAGCAGGCAAATGCTTTAGGCACTGTGCTACCAGAACTCCTGACTTGAGTATATTCCACCTGAATTTAGAGTCTATCTGAAGAATAGATTTAATGCATTGAACACCAGTGACCGAAGACCAGAAGAGTTGTGGGATGACATCATATATGGAGAAAGCAAAAGGTCATTTAAAAAAAAAAAGAGGAAAGAAAGAAAACACCAAATGGATGTCAGAAAAGACTCTCACTTTTGCTCTTGAGCCTAGTGTAACTAAAGTGAATGAAGAAACAATGCGAAAGAACTGAAAAGAGTATCTCAAAGGGCGGCTCGAGAAGAGAAAGCAAAGTATTATAATGAAATGTACAAAGACTTGGAGTTTGAATACCATAAGAGAAGATAAAGCTTGGCATTTCTTTTTTTTTTTTTTTT
>NW_006921599.1:20034901-20054141 GCF_000298275.1 Orycteropus afer afer
CATCTAGTTCTTCTGGTCTCATAGTTGTATAAGTTGCAGATTGGATGGTGTACCAGTCACAAGGACTGATTGTTTCCTTGAATTTTGGTTTTCTTCTTTCCTCTTTGCTCTTGATGAGGAGAGACCCGTCGTTGCATCTAGATGGCAGCTTGCTAGCTTTTAAGATCCCTGTCAGTACTCGCCAAAGTAGGAGGTGGAACAATGTTTTGTATAGTATGTTATGCCAATTGAGCTTGATGTCCCCTGCGACTATGGTCCCAAGCTTGGCATTTCTTTAGCTGAAAGAACTAAAGAAAAAAAAAAATTCTTGTCAGAGCAGCACTCAGTAACCAGAACAATGATCAAATCCATCTTGGAATAAGTACAGCCAGAATGCTCTTTAGAAGCAAGGATGATGAAACTTTGTCTCAGTTTCTTTAAACATGTTATCATGAGTATTCAATCCCTGGAGGAGGACATCATACTTGGTAAAGTAGAAGATCAACAACAAAGAGGGAGACTCTTAATAAGATAGATTGTCACAGTGGCTGTAACCATGGGCTTAAACATAGCAATGATTGTGAGGATATCACACGATGGGGCAGTGTTTGGTTCTTTATACATAAGGTTGCTATGAGTAGAAACTGTCTCAATGGTACCTAACAACAACAATTATGTAAATAATTGTTTATTGAGCATTTTTATGAAAATTTTTATCATAGATATAAAATTGTAACATTTTGTTTTTGGCTTTATGCATTGACCAGTTTAATAATTGATCTGTTGATCAAGTGATCGAGCTGTCTATTTCTGAAAAAGATTTGTTTTGCTTAATTGAATCAGGTTATATGTGTTTTCAAAACTGAAATTTTATTGTGGTAAAATACATATGACAAACTTTATACCATTTTTAAGTGTATAATTCAGTGGCATTAATTACATGTACTGTATTATGCAACCACCATCACTATCCATTTCTAAATGTTTTTTTGTCACTGTAGACACCATCCACTTCAGCAATAACTTCTCCTTACTCCTGTTGTTGTTGTTGTTGTTGTTATGTGCCGTCAAGTTGGCCCCGACTCATAGCGACCCCTCCTTGGGTTTTCAAGGCAGTATCACTACGGAAGTAGAATTGCCCAACCTTCCTTCTGAGGAGTGGCTGGTGGGTTTGAACCGCCAGCCGTCTGGTTAGCAGGCAAGTGACTTAGCCACTATGCTACCAGAGCTCCTTCTCCTTACTCCTAGTCCTTAGTAACAACTGGTGAACTTTTGTCTTTATGCATTTACCTATTCTAGATATTTTGTATAAGCGTGATCATACGAAATTTGCTCTTTTTATGTCTGACTTATTTCATTCACCATTCATCTATTGATGGATGCTTGTTTTTTTTTTTTTTTTAATTTTTTCTTCTCACTCTTTTTTTATGGTAAGTAATATTGCAGTGAATATTAGTGTGCAAGTCATAGTTTGTTTTTATTTTACATCTTATTTTATTTTTTTTGTTTAAAATGGATATTATTTGAATCTCAAATCAGGAAGACAGAATTTAATCAATTCATTGATGCTGTCTGTGTGTCTGTCTGTCCATAAACCGATCCATCCATTGACATATATTTAGGAGCTCTGGTAGCGTAGTGCCTAAAGCACTTGACTGCTAACCAGAAAGCTGGTGGTTCAAACCCACCAGCCACTCCTCTGAAGGAAGGTTGGGCAATCTACTTCCATAGTGATACTGCCTTGGAAACCCAAGGAGGGGTCACTGTGATTCGGATCTGACTCAATGGCACATAACAACAACAAAATCCATATATAAACACACACACATACACACACACATTTTCCATTAATGCTGTATATTCTCTCCTGCTGTGCTGTTTGATCTTGTGTATTACTTGGACTTTTCTTCAAATTCACTTCAGGGTCCTGCACAGAGTTAGGTAACTTTTGGATCGACACAGTGGCTGCAACAATAGGGCCAGGAATAGCAAGGATTGTGAGGCTGGCACTGGACTGGGCAGTGTTTTGTTCTGTTGTGCATAGGGTTGCTATGAGTTGAAGCAGACTCGACGGCACCTAACAACAACAACAACAACAACAACAACAGCCTTTTACCACCTTGAGCTGGGTCTATGGAGGCTGATCTATATGGATTACATTAGTAGGATCCTTACCTTTTGGTTTCCAGTTGGATTTAGCCAGTGGAAGATGCCAGTTGGAGACTGGAGAGTGACCAGAGAATAAGATAGAATTTTTTGCTCCCCCTTTCACTCTCTCCGTGCCTGCTTGTCCTGATCTGGCTGCTCTTACCCAGAGGCGACAGCTCCTGTCAGGTAGCCTTCTCCATTCATCCCATTCTTCAGGATCCTGTAACCGCCTCTCTCTTTGCTGTCTCAAATCTATGGATTGAAACAACTCCCCACTGTTGCTTTCCTTAGGGTATTGCATTGTCTTTTGTTTATGCTAACCCCTGCCTATACCTTAATGAATTAATAATCCTTTTATTAAAATCTCTTTAGAGCACCTGCTGTTTTGCTGGGAACCTGATTGATTAATGCTCCATGAAGAAGCAAGGCTGTGCCTAGAAGGACTAGATGGGGTAGAGCCTGATAGGAGCATTTTGCCATAACTATCTTGTTTCCATATTTGATCCCTGTTGGAGTTGGTGTAGTTGTTAAAGTGCTTGGGTGCTAACCAAAATGTCTGTGGTTCAACTTACTAGCCACTCCGTGGGAGAAAGATGTGGCAGTTTGTTTTGATAATGATTTACAGCCTTGGGAGCTCTGATAGCATAGTGGCTAAGGCACTTGATTGCTAACCAGAAGGCTGGCGGTTCAAACCCACCAGCCACTCCTCGGAGGGAAGATGGGGCAATCTACTTCCATAGTGATACTGCCTCGGAACCCAAGGAGGGGTCGCTATGAGTTGGGTCCGACTCGATGGCACACAACAACAACAACAACAACAACAACAAAACCCTATGGGGCAGTTCTACTTTGCCCTATAGGGTCACCATGAGTCAGAATCAACTTGACAGCAGTGGGTTTGTGGTTCTCTTCATACCTCTCTCTTGAAGGGGATTTGGATATAGGGCCTCTGCCACAGCCTGATACACTGTTCTTCTTATTCTTCTGTTATGCGAAGTAGTGTTTTAAAAATTGTATTAATGAGATGCATTGGTAGTGAAAACATTTAAATTTATTGTAATTAATATAAAAGCATATAAAGCATGTTTCATTTATATCTGTCTTGGCTGTAACAAAATGGAAAATTTCAGATTGTTCTGAATGAATCCTCAGTATTTCAGTAGTGACCTGAAAGTTCCACCCATTTATATAGAATTGTTTTAGAAGAAACCAGATTATAATGAATTTAAGTTTTTCTTTTGTGCTATTTTGATAATTTTATAAGATATGGAACTGAATCTAGGAGAAGAAATAGGGATTCAGATTCATTTTGTGCTTTTGAAAAGAAATATGTGTGTGTGTGTATTTATATGTATCTTATTCGATTGCTTTTGCATGAGGAAGATCTAAAAGGACTTTATCAATCTGCTTCTTCTAACATAGTGTACATGGAGTGCTCTACACAAAATCTTAAAAAAAAAAAAGTCTCATCTTTGTGAAAGTTATTCTAACTGGAGAACTTATGACAAATGATTTTAAGTAAATATTGACTATTAAAGTTGGATTACTATTTTTACCATTAAGTCATACTTCTTCCCCAGTCAAGCTCTGTTGAAAGAAGCCTCTACTATTATTATATGCTTGTAGGTATTTCATTCAGTATAATTCCAAATGCCTTAACTAGTGTAATTCAGGATTTTCCCAATATGACATAATCTGCAAGTTTAATTGATTTTTTGTTTCCCCTAACTTCTCAGTAATTGATGCCATCGTCAATCTTACTTAACACATTGCTATTAATCTTCACTCTGTCAGGTTTTGTGCTTTGCATTTGGTACTTATGTAAAGTATAAACATTGTAAATTGAGATTGGAAGGCAGAGCTATTAGTTCTGTAACTGCCGTTTTATCAGTATTAATGACTGAATAACAGCCCTACCTAGTCCAGTACACATTTATTGAGGATGCTTTCCAAACTTGACTGAGTTTGTTTATGTTACATGGTACATTTGGAACACTATGGAACCTCAAAAGTACATCTACTGTCTCAGTTTTTGTTTTTCAGTAAAATAATTTGATTGATTGTCCATATATGCTTCGAAAGAATGTTTTTGTGCTCTTTGCCATTATGGGTACTCTCTGGTACAGTTGTTGTGGTCTGAATGGAGTGCAAAAAGTTACACATGGGTTTCACACATTAAGATAACTTTCCTGTCTCACTAGTCTAATTAAATAGGTAATCATTTCTATCTTCTAATAACTAAAGGAGACAGGGATTTTTTGTTATTATTTGCTTATTTTCTTACAGTGAAGCTGTTTTAAGTCTGTGTACCCTCTTGATATGTGATTTCGGTTAGATAACTAGTGCATTTTGACACCTTCTTAAATGCAACAAGTTTTTCTCCTTTCCTAATTTCTTTCCTTTCTCTTTTAGTTTCCCCAAAGTAACAATAGGATTCTAGCTTTATTTACATGTCCCGTATACTTCCACTTACATTCTTTCTAGAATGGACTTCTTTTAATTCACTGCATCTTTCTCTGGTGGCATAGTGCCTAAGGCATTTGACTACTAACCAGAAGGCTGGCAGTTCAAACCTACCAGCCACTCCTCAGAAAGAAGATTGGGTAATTGCAAAAAACAGCAAGAAGCTACATGTTATGACCTCCTCTAATCCCACAAGAGGAAGACAGAATCACCATCAATAGCTCAAGGCCTATTCCTGCCAGGCCAGACATGCTGCCTCCTTCCAGCCCTTTCTCCAACCGTTCCTCCCAAAGCCCCCACCACCTCTCTCCTGGGTTCGATAATTTGCTGCAGTGGCCACACAGAGCTCACAGATTATGGGGTTTATTAGGGAAGCACCACAGGCTACAATTCAAGTTCAGGAAAAATACTCAGTCTCTCTCCTAGCCCACCATCCCTCAACCAACTGTCTCTCACAGTCTCTTCCCAGCAGTGCTGGTCCTTTAGTGTCTCACTCAGCAATTCATATCTCTTGCTTCTCTTTCCCAGCAACGTGTGTCTCAGGAGTGCATGTCTCTTTCAGCAGCACATCTTCCTCAACCAGCAGTCAGAGAGACAGAGAGAGAGTTCTGCCTCTAGGAGGCCTCCTTTTGAGCTTGGCAGAGTGGCCAAACCAACCAATCATAACAACAGAATTCTAAGCACCTGAGAGTGAGCCTCCCATAACATTGTGTTGTGCCATGCCCAACAGAAATAACCTGGGTGGATAACATTTACAATCAGGAGCTCCTCAGTTGCTCATTCCACCACTGAGTTTACAATGACTTATGGGTAGAAAAGCCATACGAAGTAATTTACTACACTACAGTAATCAACTTCCATAGAGGTACTGCCTCGGAAACCCAAGGAGGCGTCGCTATGAGTCAAATTGACTCGACAGCAGTAAGTTTTTTTTTTCCTTAGTGTTTTTCAAATCATAATATTTTTGAAAATAAGAGTAGGCTAATTGGAGTCCCTGGGTGGTATAATATTGGTTTGCTTGACTGCTAACCAAAAGGTTGGAGTTTTGGTCTTTCAGAAGAAAGGCTTAGTGATCTACTTCTGAATAACCAGCCATTGAAAACCCTATGGAGCATAGTTCTACTCTGACAGAAATGGGGTCATCATAAATCAGAATCAGCTCGATGGCAACTCATAATTTCTTTATGGTCCCAAACAGCAAAATTCTACCTTACGTCCTTAAGTGAACTTAGCACATCACTTTATACTATAACTTAGTTTGGAATGATGGTTGACAAGAACTGTCTATTAGAGCTCTGGTACTGTAGTGCCTAAGGCATTTGACTGCTAACCAGAAGGCTGATGGTTCAAACCCAGCAGCCACTCCTCAGAAGGAAGATTGGGCAATCTACTTCCTTAGAGATACCACCTCGGAAGCCCAAGGTGGAGTCACTATGAGTCGTATCTGAGTCGACAGTAGTGTGTTTGTTAGAGAAACCACCCTGTCATGTCTTGTCTGCATTTCTATGAGTTTTCAAGTTTATTAGCCCAGTTATCAGTCCTGTTCATAGCTACCTGCAACAGAAGCAGCAGCAGTATTACTTATCTCCTACAAAATGTGCAGTGAATTCACTAGAAAGAGTCTTCTTTAAACATTGTAAATGGACATGTACACTTAAAAAAATAAAAAGTGGTTAAATACCTTTTTTGGTTTAATATTTTTAGCCATGAAAGCTTTTATAACTCCAGTAAATGCTTAAACTTTTCTCCCAGGTGAATCTAGTGCTTAATAATGGGTTTTAAAAACACCAAATCAAACCCACTGCCATGGAGTTGATTACAACTCATAATGACCCTATAGGACAGAGTAGAACTGGCAGAGGGTTTTCAAGGCTGTAAATCTTTACAGAAGCCTTATCCTTCTCCCATGGAGTGGCTAGTGGGTTCAAACTGCTTACCTTTTGGTTGGCAGCTGAATGCTTTAACCACTGTACCACCAGAGCTCCTCCATGACGACTTCAGAATTACTTTATATACTTTCAGTTTGTCTTAATAATTATGCTACTTTAATGTGTTCATCACTAATTTTGCCTTTTTTATCTGAAGGTGCCTTTTCTTATGATTTGTAACTCTCTTTCCTTATTAGTTGAATTCATTTATATGATGACTCGTGTATTTCAATAACTTTTGATCTCTTGATTCTGGGATGTGAGGGGAGGGTGTACTGTGTTGAAAAGTTTGTTAAGTTGATGATCTTATTGTAGTTTTCAAAGAACACGTGAAGAATGGTTCACTGGATTTGATTGTGAAAACAGGGAAGGAAAATTACTTTAGGCTTGAACATCTCAGGTTTCTCATAACCCAGAGCTCCTGTTATTAGTCTCAACAACCTGTCTGGTGAAATATCCCATCCTTCCTTGTTTTAATATTAACCAGAATTTACCTAGTGTTAAATTGGGCTTACATGTTAACTCTTGTAAATCTTGGTAGTATCTTGGTAAATAGCATTAAGGTGAGACCAAAAGTATTGTTGAAATCTCTAGAAATGTATTATTATGGCATACATTTTTGTGAAAAGTCTTTATGTACAATCGTTTATGTTTGAATATCCAGGTTCTTAAAGTCTAAACATTATTCATTTTTGTTTCAGACTTTTTATATTCTCAGATACTAACAATTTCTGAGCACCAAAGTTCTAATTTCTCAATCATACAAAATTACACTAATTAGTAAATAATATAAAAGCATGATTCCCAGAAAGAATTTGTGTTATACCTATAGTGTTAGTCTGTTTAATAGGGGTTATTCAGTAAAAAAAAAAAACAAACCCAGTAGATCAATTAATCCTGTTTTGGGCTTTATGGAAAACAAGCTCATTTAATACATTTAAAAATAACTTTAAGAAGAGAATTTTCTTCATATGTTGTTCTTCCTTCATCATAAGTAACTTTTATACTCTGCATCCATATTATATATTATTTATTACTTGTCTGGAGAGGTTTTATTCTTTATTTGAACAACCAACTATTTTTGATTAGTAAAATGTCGTGAGAATAGATGAGGCTATAAACTTAAGAAATAATACTAGAAGCTTCATTTCATTTCTCAGACAGACAGGGAACTTATAGATTAATTGTGTATTTTCTGTTTTGACCAGTGATAGGAAGTATACTTTCCGATGTTGCTCATAGGTCATTATGAGTTGGACCTACTCGATGGCAAGTAACAACAACAACAACAACAACAATACCATGGTAAATTTTATTTTGTTGGTAATTCTGCCTTAGTCCTTTATAGACAGATCCTCTAAAAATAGAAATATGAAATGGAAACCAGGTCATGTTAGAGGTTCAGCGTCTAAAAATTTGATTAAGAAAAAACAAAAATGCACTGCCATTGAGTTGAATCTGACTCATAATGACCCCCAGTGTGTTTCCAAAGCTGTAAATCTTTACAGAAATAGATTGTCTCATCTTCTTCCTGTGGAGCATCTGATGGGTTTGAACCACCAACCTTCTGCTTAGCAGCCAAATGTCTTATGCACTGCTCCACCAGAGCACGAAAATGATAGGTAAATAAAATGTATATAAAATCATGATCATCTTTGAAAAGGAAAAACAAAACAAAAAACTAAAGAGTTTATTGTCAGTTTAGTCATTTATTATTTCAAAGTCAAATAAAAACATGGCTATGCAGAGTAATTTTTGAGAGCTCAAATATGGGTAAATAAGAAATTTAAATCTGTTCTCTTTTTCTTAGAATACTTTGACAATTGGAATTAACAGTTGCAGGAATGTTGCAGATATTATTTTTTAGGTGAAAGTTAAATTGATTTTAGGCTTCTAATCTAATGTTTGGAGGTTTGTAAATCTTTTCATTTAAAAGTTTTTCTGTACCACTCTGTAGATAGAGTGTACAACACATATGAAGCAATTATTTCTGAGACTGAGAGAATTAATAATTAATTTCATTTACTTATTAGTGTGAGGGAGAAATAGCCTCATTTGTAGAATCTCCAGTTAGGATATCAACTGTGGATTGGTTTTACATAGTTTATCTCAGTATTACTGTTTTATAATAGTGTACATTCTATTGAGAATAAAGAAATAGTAATTGAAATGTCCTTATAAAAGATGGTTTCTAACACATTAAATTTTTATTGTAACTCTAAAAGCGCATGTGCATCATTTCTTTCAGCTGTAGTGCAAAGTCTGTTGCGGTGGTGGGTAAAGAGTCCAGGACTGAGAGTATGAAGAGCTAGCTGTGTGGTGACATACTTGGTACTAATACTAACAGAGCCATTTCTAGCAATCCACATAACCTTGTTGAGTCTCAGTTTCCTGAGTTGTAAATTGCATGACATGTAAGGTCACATCACCTCTGAAAGTCTGTAATATATGATTCTGTAATATAAAACTGAGTTTCAGAGTCTGTCATTAGAATGTTGTGTTGACATTTTGGACAGTGATCTCCAGCAAAGTTATTAGAATTGTGACTAGCTTTTTTCTTTCATCCCAATCTTCACATGCTAGATTTTACTTTTTCTTTTACCATGCCTTTCAACTGAAGTTTAAGATGTTTATGACAGTCATAACAGACATTTTTCTTTTGTTTATCTGTGTCTTCTCCAGTGTAGAGGATCTTGAGTTTAGCACAGTTATTTGACTCTTTGCCTTTTCCTCCATTCAGTTGCACTGCGATTTTGGGCAGTGATAGGCAGTGTACTTTCCAGTGTTGCTCAAGAGCTTTGTGCTTCTTTGAAGTGACTTTGATTTCTACCCAGAGCACATTTATTTTTAGGACTTTGAGGAGGGCAATTTTCATGTTGGTGACTGGATTGCTGGAGCAAAGTAATTTGGGAGCATTTAAGGTAAGGTGATAAGCATCACCTAGGGTCATTAAGTATCAAGGTGTTTGTTGGGAGAAGGCTGCCTACTCTAAAGGAACTCTAGCCAGAGAGGGGAAATGGCAGGGCACTTTATCAGAACTTAAGGAAGCTAGGGGTTGGCATTTCTGCCTTGTGATTCATTGCCATTGTGAGCCAGTGTTACATTGGACAAGGATCCTAACACTCAGGTGTCCTAGGGTGGCAAAATAGTGATGGTTTTCAGCTTGGCTATGTTAGGCACACTTGCTTAGAAATTCCCAGAATCATGTGCAGTTCCTGGCACACTACCTATGTCTTCTTGCCCTTCCCTCATCCTCAGGAAAGTCTACCTAAATGCAAGTGTGAGAATTCATACAGATGACCTTGAATCCACTTTAACTTGTACATTCAAAAGATCATTTCCAAATTTTATTATCATTGCCCATGCATTTATTTAGGGAGCTCTGGTGGTGTAGTGCCTAAGGCATTTGACCGCTAACCAGAAGGCTGTTGGTTCAAATCCACCAGCCACTCCTAGGAAGGAAAGTTGGGCAATCTACTTTGATTGTGATACCACCTCGGAAACCCAAGAAAGGGTCACTGTAAGTCAGATCCGACTCGATGACAGCAGTGGGTATGCAGTTATTTGTAATCTGTTTCATAGCCCTCCAGAACTTTAAAAATGTTTAGAATCTAACTTTAACTTGAAGTTTTTGAAGGTTTTGAAAATCTCCTTGCTTTTTTGTTTTTTTAGGGCATGAAATGTTGTCAGCACTATAGGTCTTGATAGGATTATAATAACATTACTTACAGTAGTAGCTGTGATGATCTTCTCTCTAATTCTTTGTAGCTCACCTTTTTACATACCTTAATTCATTTACACACCACAGGAAGCCTGGCCTTACTGATTATGCAGCTAGGTAGCTGTGTAACTATAATTTTGAAACGAAGCCCTCTGCTTCCATATCCCATATTCTTTAGGTTCTCAGTCAGACTGCTTGCATTGAATGGAGGGAAGTGAGCAAATGAGACTCATAAATTATTACTTCTTTTCCTTACATCTACTGCTCACCTCTCTCTAGTTCTCATTCATATCTCCTTTTGTGTATTTTGTTCCTTCACATTTTTTTTTCTGTTTCCTCTTGGATCTTTTTTTCCCCACTTTCCTTTCTTTCCCTTTACATATATCATTTTATTTTATACTAACATAAAGACACTTTTTTTTTTTTTTTTGGTAAGGAGTTAATAAAGATTTATTTCATTTCTTTAAAGAAATTTTCTGAATCTAACATTTTACTCTTACCTTGCTGTAAAAGTACTTCAGTTTTGAGGACATGAGTAGGTAGAAATATACCTTCACTCTCAGCAATCAATAAAACACCAATCTACACAATAAAAAGTTACTAAAGAAATTCTACCAAGAAAATCCTTGAGTGTTTTCTTTAAGGGTAAACTGCAAATGTTTTAATGTAAAACACAGTTTATGTAGTTTTTTACTGTCAGATGGTTAGTTTTTAAAGGATATGGCCTATGTCCTAAATCTTAGCTGTGTGTTTAGCCTCAGGTAATTATTGCAGCTTTAACCAGAAATTTTTTGAGGCTGAAAACTTTTAATCTTTAACATTTCATAACCATTACATTAATTGGTATCTTTTAAAATTAAAATTTAAAACTAATATTTGATTAGTCTTCTGATGGGAACTAAGAATGCAGAATGCACCTCAAGCCCACTTAATTTCTACCTTATATGTAATTTTAGGAGCATTTTCATTTTTGAAGAGGTAAGGTTCAGCTCCTTTGTGCCAAGTCTTTTTCAAAAATATATAGTTATATTTATTTTGTTGCTGTTGAGAATATACACAGCAAAATATGCCAATTCAGCAGTCTCTCCTTGTGCCATTTAGTGATGTTGATATTATTCTTCAATTGTGTCACCAGTCTCACTCTCCTTTTCTGAGTTGTTGTTAGGTGTCATCGAGGCAACCTCTGACTCATAGTGACCCTATGTACAACAGAACAAAACACTGCCTGCTCATGCGCCATCCTCACAATCCTTGCTATCCTTGAGCCCATCTTTGTAGTCACTGTGTCAATCCATCTTATTGAGGGTCTTCCCCTCTTTTGTTGACCCTCCACTTTACCAAGCATGACATCCTTCTCCAGGGAATGGCTAGTCCCTTCTGACAACATGACCAAAGTAAATGAGAGGAATTCTGGTCATTTTCACTTCCAAAGAGCATTCTGGATGCACTTCGTCCAGGGTAGATTTGTTTGTTCCTTTGCCAGTCCATAGTATTTTCAATATTCTTCACCAACACTACAATTCATAAGCATCAAATCTTTCTCAGTCTTCCTTCTGAGTTGTTTCTCTCCCAGTGACATGAATTCACTGCCCCCTAAGGTTTCTATCTAATCTTAGGAGTTGCTGTTGTCAGTTTGATCCCATATAGATAGTTTGTGCATAATTCTCAAGGCAGACCTTTTTTTTTTAACTAATTAAGCTAAACAGTTTTTAAGAAGAGTTCAGATGATTTTTTTGGCTTAAAATTTAAACAGTATCTTAGGGCAGTAATTTCAGGGTTCATCCAACTTTCAAGGCTCCAGAAAGTCTGGAGGTCATAAGAATTTTAAATACTGTTTTGCATTTTCCCCTTTTTGATTAGGATTCTTCTATGCAATCTTTGGTCAAAATGTTCAGTAATGGTAGCCAGGCACCATCCAGTTTTTCTGGTCTCATGGCAAAGGAGGCAATTGTTTTTCATGGAGGCAATTAGCCACACATTGTATATTCTCCTCCTGTGTTGCTCGAGGCGAATAGAAACCAGTTGTGCTTTGGATGGCCTTCGTGCCAAGTCTTAGTAAATCTTTCCAGTGAAATATGGATTTAGTGATAGACTCTTAATTAAATTGGTTTTAAGAAGTCAAAAATGAGCATAAGAGGAAATTGTGGCAAAGATCTGTGTTTGCTGTATTAGTAGTATTGTCCTTAAAAGTACTGTGAAAAATGTATAATCATGTTTATTTCTTCTTATCAGCTTTTTACCAGCTCAGCTCCCTCAGTAAAGTGCCACTGTTCCCTTGAAGGCTTTCCAGGTCTTCCCAGGGAGAGATGACTGCTCTTTCATGATGTCCACTGCACCAAGCCTGCATTTATCAGACCATCTCTGACACTTCATTCCACTGATTTATTTACAAGTCAGTTTTCCTCAAGGTCTTAGGACAAAAGCCAATTTGATGGGTTAGGACAGAATGGTTTTGTTTGTTTGTTTTAGTGTGGAGGACTATTTTGGGAATTCTCCCAGAGTGGTGGAAACAATGAATGCACTTGGCTGCTAACTGAAAAAGGTTTGAGTCTACCCAGAGACACCTCAGTAGAAAGGCCTGGCAATCTCCTTGTGAAAAATCAGCCATTGAAACCCCTATGGAACACATTTCTACTCTGACACACATAGGGTTGCCATGAGTCAAAAATGACTTGATGACAGCTAGTTTTTTTTTGTCAGGAGCTCTGGTGGCATAGTGCCTAAGGCATTTGACTGCTAATCAGAAGGCTGTCAGTTCAAATCCACCAGCTACTCCCCAGAAGAAAAGTTGAGCAGTCTACTTCCGTAGTGATACCTCCTCGGAAACCCAAGAAGGGGTCGCTATGAGTCGTATCCAACTCAACGGCAATGTTTGTTTTTTTGATAGTTTTTTTTTGTGTGAGTGTGTGTGTGGTTTATGTGCATTTAAATATAGATAAAATCATACAGTGCCTAAGGCATTTGACTGCTAACCAGAAGGCTGGTGGTTCAAACCCACCAGTCACTCCTCAGAAGGAATATTAGTCAATCTAATTCTGTAGTGATAACCACCTCGGAAATCAAAGGAGGGGTCACTATGAGTCGGATCTGACTCGACAGAAGTGAGTTTGGGTTTTTTTTTTTTAATCAGTTTTTCAGCTTATCTGCAGTATTACGTTGTGAAATTTTTGTTTCAGTTGTGCATATGCATTATGTATATTATTGCAATGTAAAATACTTAACTTTTTTTTTTTTTTTAACATTTTTTTAACCTATATCACTGTTGCCATTGCTAATGAAGACCAGTTAGCATTCTCCAATTTAGATTGCCTTTATACTGCCCCCAGTACAAGTGTATTCAAGCTATGGTTAACAATGAAATGAAAGGCAACTAGGTCAGACTAGCTTTTTTAAAGATATATAGATGGGGCATGCCCTGGCTTTCCCCATTTCTCAGTTCTCCTGTGTGACCCTTTTTTGGTAGCTTCAGTTCAATTTTAATTTATGTTCGAAAATGGAAATTTGAGGCTCAGAGAAAGGTTTCTTTTCTGATAGGAGTCAACAGCTGTGGAGTGACATTGAATGAAGTAGAAACAAACTTTTGGCTACATTTTTGTTTGTCTTTGCAATTAGTTGGTGGAAAACGCCTATTCAGGATATGCCAAGCAGTAACTGAACATTTTCCGGAGAAACAGATTAAATTGATCATTTTTGTGTTATATTCTCAAATAATACTCAAATTGATTTGACCAAATTTATTTAAGTGAGAAATGATGTCTGTAGTACATTTACTCTTTGTTTTTGCTGGCATTTTCTGCTAGTCGTCTTCTGCCCTCTGCCCCAGCATCGTGTTAGATTGCTTTAATAGGAAATTTTACAGCAGGAGAACCCAGAGCTTAGGGTTCAGTCAGGTCTTCTGAGTGTGCTCTTAATAGGACTGGTTTGTGTGAAGTGAGAGCAGTCAGCAAGAGATCAAGAAAACTTGGCAGGAGCCCTCGCTGATGGTGGTAGAGGTGGAGTGGTCACATATTAAGGAAACAATGAATGGCCTTTAAAATGAAGTGTCATGAAGAAACTACTAAAAGAAAGTCTGGTTTTTTATAGAGCCTTTACGAGAAAATTAAAGGGGGAAAAAAAAATAGGAGACCAAGTTGCCAGATCGTTGGTATTTCTGTGATGTGAAATATATTCAAAGCTATTTTATAGATGTGAGCTTCTCAGTGCCAAAGGAGGAAAAATTGGTTTGTGCATAGGAATATTATTTAGTTGATAAGTGTATGTTTGTAGATTGTCATATTTCTGTCACTCAGAATATGTGCTTATGTTCTAGGGACTAGTTCTTTTGTATTTGTGAATGATCATTATAATTGACTTCATGAGATGTTGACAGGCTGGGCTTTCTAGTATATGTGGGTTGGATGTTTTCCTCTTGGCTCTGATAATGTTCAAAGCAGTCAGCACCATGGCACTTAGAAAGAGAAATTTTGCTTGCTTTTGAAGATGCATAGATAGTATTTAACAGCGATTACTACCCAAAGCATGGCTTTGTCTTTCTTCACATAGGTTTTTCAGTATTATGAATTTAGGAATAGTTACACAACAGTGAACTATGTAAACAGCTAGGTTTTTTGTTCGGTATTTTATAATATAGACTAATTTTAGCTGATAAAATGATTTAGTGACATTCTTTAGTGGATTACATCAGATGTTCAAACCGCTGAGATCAGGTTTTTGTAGCTGATTTCTAAATATCTGCTGATAACCTTAGGCTTAAAATTGAATTTGGTTTTAACAGGGCTGAGTTTTATTTGACACTTGTAAATAACAACTTAGAGAGATGTTTATTAAAGATGGTTAATAAACCCTTTGGGACATGATTGGCCATTATTGAAAGAGAGGAAGTGGGAATTTAAATTTTAACTGGAAAAGATAAGATTTTAGAAACATAATTATTTTGTATGCTTCATTCCACATATCACACAATCTTCCTTTTTCATCCTTCTAGTAAAATTGCACATCGCTATTTTAATCACTTTGTATCTTTGTCACCATCTTTTCAATGGTCTCCTGTTGTTATCATTTGATCTTGTCACACTGAGCATCCTTCTTCCCATCTGTTCCTATTAATCCTCCCTCTATAAATTTCTTTATTACGTGGAATTGAAATGATACAAAATTAATACCATTTATATTTTCTGTTTCTTTTAAACTCTGTTGTCCTGATTTCTTCCTTTTATTCCCCTTTCCCTTTCACTCCAGCCACAAAGGATGAGAAAATTCACAGAAAGCACAAAATAAATCCGTATTTATTGAGCGTCAGTTCTTTTCCCATCAGAGTACTAGGCATCAAGGTGAAAGAGGAAGGATCAAATGAAGAAGCATTGTGTGAATGAATAGTTGTGGTTCTTGCTTCATGTGCTTTCGTAAATATGGTGTGTTCATTTTAAAGATAAATTTGCTCCAGAAATGTCTTTCACATCTTTACTCCCTCAGCATGTTTCTCTGATTGCAATTGCTTGTTTCCTCTCCTTTTCTTTCCAAAGCCATTCCTTCTTTAAGACATCTCCTTCAGTTTTATTCTTTATTCTGTCAAATTTTAAGTTGTTTTAAAAGGTAACAGTGTTGATAACTGCACATATAATAAGTAATGATTTGTAGCTTATATTTTCATTCTATTGTCTGTGGATTTAAGGAATTAATTTGAAACAGCAATTCTGCTTGAAATAGATTTTTTTTTAATCTTTATTGTGATTTGAGTGAAAGTTTACATAGCAAATTCACTTTCCATACAGCAGTTGACATACACTTTGTCTCATGACATTGACTGTAATTTTCCACAATGTAACAGTTCCCCTCCCACTTTCTCCCCATAGTTACCTCTTCTCTATGTCCTTCCTTCTCATGTACTCCTGCCTCCTGAGCTGTCTCCCTGTGCAAACACAGCCTTTCTATTCTCCCATGATTGATCTCTCCAAGGAGTGTATCTACCTAATGTAAATATTCAGCTCATAAGTCTGTCTTTTGTTTGGCCGGAAGCCACAGGAATGGGTTCAATTTCAGACCTGAAGGACAGCTAGATGCTATAGTCTCAGGGGTTCCACCAGGCTCTATCAGACCAGCAAATCTGGTCCTTTTCTTTTTTATGATTTTGAGTTTTGTTCCACACTGTTCCCCCACTCCATCCAGAATCTCCTACATAGATCCCCCTCTAAGTGGTTGACAGTTGTAGCCAGGCCCCATCTCATTCTTCTGGTGTCATAGTTGTATAGGCGGAGGATCACATAGTATACCAGTCCTTTGGACTAATTGTTTCCATGCGTCTTTGGTTTTCTTTGTTGTTCTTTGCTCTTGAAACAGAATTTTTAAAGGAGATGATACATAACAAAGAAAACTTTTACTCCATAGTCTATTTTTATTTCTTTGTTTAAATAATTGTTCTGTGGTTGAATTTGCATCCTTTTATCTTTGGCCAGCTATAATGAGAGACATTTCTATCAGTGTGATTAATACACTAATACATACAAATCTTTAGTATGATTTTCAGGTCCTTCTCGCACCCCCCCCCCAAAAAAAATAAAACAGACTATTGTTAGGTCTGCAGCTCTTTAAAGAATCATTGGATTGGAAAATAACTCATTATATCATCAGGCAGAGATATGTTCTTTTATTTGAATGTAAATAGTGAAGAATAATTTATCAGATGTTATTAGTGCAGGCTGCATAGTAGCGAAGTCTCAGCAGGATATAATGAAATTTCTCTCATGATAGTGTGAAAATAGCATGCGATTGCATAGGCATTATTGTACTTTTGGCATTTCTCAGAGAACTGTTAGGTTATCATGCCAATCTTGCTCACCTCATCATTAACTGGACTTTTGATTGAAGAGTTCAACTTGAAAATCTGTGAAATCTGATGTGCCAAATGCTTGCTTGACTTTAGCTGTGTTTCTACATCAGAGTAAGAATTTTCAGAATGAATGCAGTACTTAATGTTTCTTATTATAGGAATTAATGCAAAAAGTCTATGATTAATGGTTTTATTATTGTGACTATGAAAAGCTGTCTGTACTGGAGATGTTTAAGCAATATATCTTTCTGAAATTAGGGCAATGAAACATGTATGCAATTGCTTAAAATCTTATATCTGTACTCAGTATGTATTTTAATTAATTTTAAATAATTGCTTCTGGCATGCTGGCACTAGGAGGTCAACAAATCTTCTCCCCTAAAACAATGATAAAGGTTGAAGTAATGGTCAAAACAAATTATTCTGCGCTATGGAAATCCACTAAATGTATTCAACCAAGTGAGAAGGGTTAATTCATGAAAACAACTGAAGATGATCAAGATCAGTATTGGTCTATGATGTTTTCACCTGTGAGTGCTCCCCTCCTCTCCTCTCACTCTGTGGGCAAGGTTGTTCAACCAGGACAGAGGGGGTTGTGAAAACCTGAAGCTTGATCATTACTCCCAGGGAAAGCTCAGTTGATTTAGAGAGCTGTAAATTAAAGTGGAGGACTTGATGGCCAGTAATGGGGGCCTGTGCTTTTACCAGCCTGAGATTGTGGGCCTGTTTGGTGCAAAAAGTGGACAGGTGGACTAGCCAAGAGCTTTAACAGGTAATTCTGAGAGGTGAGATAGCAGATAGAATGCTTGATAAGCTCCACATATTTTCAATTGGCTGGAAGTGGTGTATATACATAGCAGAGACTGGAGTAGGCCCAAACCACCCACACATATCTGGCTGATTGATCCTGCATGCACATACAGAGGAGCTGGGAGATGATCTAGGAAAGCCTAGAAGAAAATAAAAAATGAGGAACACTTGAAAATGGCCAGAACTTTGAATACCTTCCCTGGCCCATATACAAATCCATCAGCAGACAGTAGGAATCTTACTGTTTAATGGGCTTGAACAAACCTGTCACTAGTCTTTGATTAAGCAGAACTTATGCTGATGTAGAAGTGACCTCTAGGAAGCGATGCTTGGGAAAAACAAAACCAAACCTTGAAAATGACTTGTATAGATTTAGTTCATATAAGTTACTTCCCCTTTGGAAGAGAAGTCAGAATTCAGATTTGCAACAACATGTCTAAAATGTCCAGTATTCAACAAAATATTCTGAAACATGAAATAAAATGTAACTATATTTAGGAACAAATGCATTCAATAAAACTGTTTCTGAGCATCAACAGATGTGGAATTTAGCAAGCAAATACTTCAGAAAATGAAATGAACCACACTAAAAGAATTAAAGTGTTATGACAGTGATTTGAATACAGATCACAAAATGATAGAAATTATGAAAAAGAACCAATGGGAAATGTAGAGTTGAAAAATTCAGTACTGAAACTCCACAGAAGAGCTTAATTTAAAGGCAGAAGAAAAAAAAATCTGTAAATTAGATAGCTCGATAGAAATTATCCAGTCTGATGAACAGAAGAAAAATGAACAGATCCTCAGAGACCTGTTGGGCAACATCTAGCATACTAATAAATGAGTCCTGGGAGTTATAGAAGGAGAATGGATAGAAAATGCAGAAAAATTTTTGAAAGAAAATTGATTGAAAACTCCCAAAACTTAATTGGAAAAACGTTACTTTAAGGAGTCAGAAAACTAAGTGAATCCCATGTAGAATAATCACAGAGATCCATACTTAGACTCACCATAGTCAAACTATGGTGGAAAGACAAAGTCTTGAAAGTACAAGAGAAAAAAACAACAAAGACTCATTATGTACAGTGGAACAACAATACAATTAATGAATTCTGATTAGAAACAACAGCAGTCAAAGCATTTATATTCAAAATGCTCATAGGAAGCTAAGATTAAAAAAACTGCCAACCAGTAATTCTGTATCCAGCAAAACTATCCTTTGCTGATAAAGGTGACATTCTCAGGTTACAAAAAAAAAGAAACTGCCATCGAGTCAATTCAACTTGTAGCGACCTCTCCTTGGGTTTCCAAGGCGGTATCTCTATGGAAGTAGATTTCCCAGTCTTCCTTCCAAGGAGTGGCTGG
>NW_006921599.1:20055006-20074620 GCF_000298275.1 Orycteropus afer afer
GGGCAATCTACTTCTGTAGTGATACTGCCTCGGAAACCCAAGGAGGGGTTGCTATGAGTTGAGTCCGACTCAACAGCACATAACAACAACAACCTGATAAAATGAAAGGAGCTCTTGTGGCACAGTACCTAAGCCCTTTGACTGCCAACCAGAAGGTTGTTGGTTCAAACCCACCAGCTGCTCTGTGAAGGAAAGATAGGGCAAACTACTTCCATAAAGATTTACTGCCTCAGAAACCCAGTGGATCTCTGTGAGTCAATGGCAGTGAGTTTTGCTCCCCCTACCCCATGATAAACTCTGAAAGGATGAAATTAAAAAAAGAAAATAAAAAATAAATAATAAAGGGACTTCTTCAGGCAGAAAGTAAGTGATAACAAATGATACATTGAATTCCTAGGAAGAAATCAAGAATGGTGGAAAATGGTGGAAATGGTAAATGTAAAATACTCTAGAAATATATATTCATATTTTTCTTCTTTGAAAGATGTAAGATTATATAAAGCAATAATTATAATAGTACAATGTTGGGTTTACATGGCTGTACCAGTTAATAAATGTGAAACAATGGCCCACAAGATGAGGAAGATAAAAAATGTATATTAGAGCAAAGTTTCTTTCTATCTTTTTTTTTTACTAGAAGTAAGGTAGGAGCTCTGGTAGCATAGTGCCTAAGAAACTTGACTGCTAACCAAAAGGCTGGCGGTTCAAACCCACCAGGCACTCCTCGAAAGGAAGGTTGGGCAGTCTACTTCTGTAGTGATACTGTCTCAGAAACCCAAGTAGGGATCGCTGTTAAGTCAGGTCTGACTCTACGGCAAAAAACAACAACGCAACAGAAGTAAGGTAGGATTATTCTGAAATAGATTGTGATATATTAAAATAGATATTTAAAGCCTCACAGCAACCACTAAGAAAATAACTAACAAGAACAATAAAAGTAATGAAATCAGCAATAATTACAATCCTGTACAACAATATTTAACACAGAAGATGGCAATAAAGGGAGAAGAGGAACAAAAGAAATGGACATATACAAGCAAATAGGAAAATGGAAACCCAAACACATCAGTAATTACCTTAAAAAAAAAAACCAAGAAACCCAAACTCACTGCTGTCGAGTCGATTTCGACTTATAGCGAAACCCACCTTCCATTCCGAGGCAGTATCTCTATAGAAGTAGATTGTGCAGTGTTTCTTCTAAGGAGTGGCTAGTGGGTTTGAACTTCCAGTCTTCTCGTTATCAGTCAAATGCCTTAGGCACTGTGCCACCAGAGCTCCTGTAATTACCTTAAATATCAATAATCTATTCCAATCAAAAGATTTTCAGACTAACCAAAAAGATCCAGTTATATGCTGTGTATAGTAGTATATTCTAGATTAAAAGACACAAGTAACTTGAAAATAAAAGGTTGCGAAATTATGCATCGCGCAAACCGTAATGATAAGAGAGGTGGAGTGGCTACCGTAATATCAAAAAAAAAAGAAAAAAAAAGATTTTAAGTCAAGAAATATTACTAGAGACAAAGAGAGACATTTTATAATGATAATTAGCTCATTGCATTAGGAACATATAATAGTAACAAATGTATATGCATCTAATAGCCCTAAAATACATGACAAGATTGAATTGAGAAATAATTTAAAAAGTTGGAGTTTTCCATACCCTACTTTCAATAACTGGAAGAACAAATACACAGAAAGACACCAAGAATATAGAAGACTTGAATAACTTTGTCAACCTGCTTGACCTAGCATGAACACTCCTTTCACTGACTGCATAATACGCATCTTTTCAAATGCACATAGGATATTCTCCAAGATAGACCATATGCTAGACCACAAAACAAGTCTAAATAAATTTTGAATGATTGAAATCATAAAAGTGATGTTTTCTGATCACATTAGAAATAACTTAGAGACTTATAATAGAAACAATCTTGTAAAAATCCGGATAGTTTGCAAATACTAAAGCAATGTTGTTGTTGTTGTTATCGAGTCAGACCCAACTCACAGGGACCCCCTCCTTGGGTTTCAGAGGCAGTATCACTACAGAAGTAGATTGCCCAACCTTTCTTCTGAGGAGTGGCTGGTGGGTTAGCAGTCAAGTGCCTTAGGCACTATGCTACCAGAGCTTCTGTACTAAAGCAATGCTTAGGAGGAAATTTATAACTCTGTATGTCTACATCGGAAAAAAAGAAAGTTCTCAAATCAGTGACCAAAACTTTTATATTAAGGGACTGAGAAAAGAAGAATGAACTAAATCCAAAACAAGCAGAATCAGGATATAACAGATTAGAGTAGAAATCAATGACATACAAAACAAAACAAAAATACTAGAGCAAGTAATAAAACAAAAAATTGGTTCTTTGAAAGCAAGTTTGAGTAGACAAGTCTTTAGCTAGACTGACCAAACAACAAAAAAAAAGAATGTACAAATGACCAAAATCAAAGATGAAAGAAAGGACATCACTGCCAGTCCTACAAAATGAGAATGACTATAAAGGGGCAATAGCAACACTTTATAGCAACCAATTAGATAACTTAGATCAAGAGGACTAATTCCTAGAAAGACTCAATTTACCAGACTTGCTCCTTCTTTAAGATCTTTAACAAGCAAGGAAACTGAATTAGTAATTTAAAAATATTTTCACAAAGAAAAGCCCACACTGAGATGGCTTCATTTATGCATATTGGAACCATCTCCTAACTTTGCAGTTTTGTGAAAAGATCTCAGTTACTATGGAACTATGCAAAGTGAGGACACAGTTTCTGTTAACATAATGCCGTGCAGTGCTAGGACTGCCAGCCAGTATTTAAAGAAGGCATATTACTGATCCTTCACAAGTACTTTCAGAAAATAGGAGAGAGAACACTTACTCTTACTCTGTTAGGTTAGCATTACTCTGATACTAAAGTCAAAAGTTATCACAAGAAACTGAAACTGCAGGCCAGTATCCACATGAACATAGACACAGCAATATTTAACAAAATACTCACAAACCAAATTAAGCAAACCTTAGATTCAAACTTTGATTTTTCCCAGTAGTGCTTGTTTGGTTTACATCCCCAAATCAAGGAACGTATTATTTAATACAGAATGCACTGCAGTTGAGTTGGATCCGACTCAGGGATCCCTCCTTGGGTTTCCGAGGCAGTATCACTACGGAAGTAGATTGCTCAACCTTATTTCTGAGAAGTGGCTGGTGGTTTTGAACTGCCATCCTTCTGGTTAGCAGCCAAATGCCTTAGGTGCTATGCCACCAGAGTTCCCTAATTAATACAAGGAACGCCATATTAATAGATGAATGGACAGAACCCACAGGTTCATCTCAGTAGACAAAGCATTTGACAAAATTCATCATCCATTTGTGATAAAATTTCTCAACAAACTAGGAATAGACGGTAACTTCCTTCAACTTTATAAAAAGCACCTATGAAAGAAATGCAAAGCCTATATTATACTTAATAGAGAAAGACTGAATGCTTTTCTCCTAAAATTGAATCTCTTGCCGCTGCCTTTCAACATTGTACTGGAGGTTCTAGCCATTTCAGTCAAGAAAATAAGATCAATTAAAGGCATGCTTATTGGCAAGGAATAAGGTAAATTGTGTTTGCAAATGACGTGATTCTATATGTACACAATCCTTAGGAATACCTTCCAAAATTACTAGAAACAATAAATGAATTTATCAAGGTCACAAGATGAAAGACCAATATACAAAATATTGGATTTCTATATATTAGTAACAAACAATTAAAAAATGAAATTAAGAATTCTCTTCATAGTAATTTCAAAAAGAATAAAATATTTTGGAATAAAATTAATAATAGAAGTATAAGTTACATACACTGAAAACTGCAATATATTGTTGAGAGAAATTGCTGTTGTTATTTGCCCTCAAGTCGGACCCCACTCATAACGACCCCTCCTTGGGTTTCTGAGATGGTATCACTATGAAGTATGTTGCCCAACCTTACTTCCGAGGAGTGGCTGGTGGATTTGAACCACCAGCCTTCTGGTTAGCAGTTAAGTGCCTTAGGCACTATGCTACATGAAGAGACCTACCATGTTCATGGATGGAAGCTTCAGTGTTGTTTGGGTGGCCATTCTCCCCTAATTGATGAGCAGATTTAACACAGTCCCAAGAGGTGTTTTTATATAATTGACAAAGTGATCCTAAAATGTATATGGAAATGCAAAGGACCTAAAATAGGCATAGCAATTTTGAAAAGGAAGAACATAGTTGGAGAAACTTCACTGCTTAATTTCATAACTTAACTGTAATGCTACTATAATTAAGAAAGTGTCATAATGGTATAAGAATAGACATATAGAGCAATGAAACAGTATTGATAGTCCAGAAATAAACCCTTTTATTTATGGTCAGTTAGTTTTTGACAAAATTGTCAGAACAATCCTTTGGTGATAGGACACTTTTTCAAAAATGGCACTAGGAGAATTGCATATCCATATGCAAAAAAAAATGAACTTATACCCTTAATGTCTTAGATACTTCCTGCTGCTGTAGCAGAAATAAAACAAGTTGGTGGCTTTAAAGAACAGAAATTTATTTTATCATAATTATGGAGGCTAAAAGTTGAAATCAGTGTGTTGACATGTCTGTTCATCCTCGGTGATAATCCTGGGACTTCTTTTGTTCTTCGTTGTTCCCTAGCTTGTTGATCTTCACATGAATTGCTGTACAGTCTGATCTTCTTATAACTTAGAATTGATTATGCACTAGTGCAGCCTCATTAACATAACAAAAGAGAAGCCCTCTTTTCAAACATGATCAAATCCACTGGTCCAGGAGTTAGGATTTCAGCATGTACTTTAGAGGGACACAATTCAATCCATAACACTGTACATAATAATTAAAGTGAATTCTAGACCAAAATGTAAGTGTAAACATTGTAAAGCATTGAAGAATGCAGGAAGTATCTTTGTGCCTTTGGGCTAGACAAATAGATACAGTCTCAAAAGTATGAGTCATAAAATGAAAAATTGTTGAATTGGGCTTACTTAAATTTAAATGCATTTACTTTTCCAAAGATAACATTTGAAAATAAAAATATATGATGTAGATTGAGAGCAAAGATTTATAAATCATATATCTGATAAAGGCCTTATAACCAGAATATATAAAGAATTTCTACATCTCATCAATAAGAAATATTTCTGTTTAATATAGGAAAAATACTGGAGTAGACATTTCACCAAACAAGACATAAACTAGCTAATAATCAGTTGAAAAGGTGTTCAACAGCATTAGTCATTATGAAAATTAATTTTACTGTTGTACTAATAGACCACTTTTTGCTGATTCCTTCAGTTCAACTTGGACTTCTTCCTTCACTATCGTTGGTTTTTGATTATATGCTACCTCCTGAGATGATTGGATGTTGACCAACTCTTTTTTGTACAGGGACTGTGTATTCCTTCCATCTTCTTTTGGTGCTTCCTGTATTGTCTAATATTTTGGCCATAGAATCTTTCAGTATTGCAACTCGAGGCTTAAATTTTTTCCTCATTTCTTTTAGCTTGAGAAATGCTGAGCGTGTTCTTCCCTTTTGGTTTTATAACTCCAGGTCTTGGCACATTTCAATGTAATACTTTGTCTTCTGGAGCAGCCCTTTGCAGTCTTCTGTTCAGTTTTTTTATTTCATCATTTCTTCCATTTGCTTTAGCTACTCTCCATTTAAGAGCAAGTTTCAGAGTCTTCTTCTGACATCCATTTTGCTTTTTTTCCTTTCTTATCTTTTTAATTATCTTTTGCTTTCTTCATGTATAATGCTATTGATGTCATCCACAACTTGTGTGGTCTTTGGTCCTTGGTGTTCAGTATGTCAAATCTATTTTTCAGATAGTTATTAAATTCAGATGGCATATAATCAAGGTTGTATTTTGGCTCTTGTGGACTTGTTTTAATTTTCTTCAGCTTCAACTTGAACTTGCATTTGAGCAATTGATTATCTGTTCCATAGTCAGCTCCTGGCCTTGTTTTGAAGGAATGTCAGGTGTTAGTAAGGATATAGAGACATTCAAGGGAGCTCTGGTAGCGAAGTGCCTAAAGCACTTGACTGCTAACCAGAAGGCTGGTGGTTCAAACCCACCAGCCACTCCTCGGAAGGAAGGTTGGGCAATCTACTTCCATAGTGATACTGCTTCAGAAACCCAAGGAGGGGTCACTTTGAGTTGGGTCCGACTTGACAGCACATAACAACAACAACAGAGACATTCAAACTTTCACTCACTGCTGTTGGGAATATAAAATGATGCAACTACTTTGCAAAACAGTTTAACAATTTCTTAAAAAGTTAAGCATATTTATATTTACAGCACATTTCAAGTGCTCATTAGTCACATGTAGCTAGTGATTACTATATTGAACAGTGCTTTTGGAGCAGGGATTGGCTAATTAGAGCCTGTGGACAAAATCTGACCCATCACCTGTTTTTGTAAATAAAATTTTATTAGAAAACAAATATATGCACATACTTAGTTAAACATAAATTAACCAATTGACCTAGAGAAATGCAAGCATACAGTCACACAAAGACTGTATTGTGTAAACATTCGTATAAGCATTATTTTAATAGCTATTAATTGGAAACAATCCAATTGTCCATCTCCTGGTAAAATGTGGTTCAATAGGGGCATAGGTATAGAATGGAAACATACTCAAGGGAATTTTTTTGGAGATGGGAAAGTTCTAAAATTTGAGTAGTTGTGAGATGGCACAGATCTATAATGTGGAATGTATAATTGAATGTATATTCACTACCAGGGAATTTTATAGTATGTAAAATATACCTCAGTAAAGCTATTAAAAGTAATCTTTCTGTGTGTGTATGCATATATTTGTATGTATCAAGAGAATGTGACAAAGAAAATAACAATGGGGCATCTGAAAGATGGGAATTCTTGTACTAATCTTGTATCTTTTCTCTAAGTCTGAAATTATTTCAGAACATTAAAATTACAAAAAATAATTAGAAACAGTCTGATTTGCTTTTATAATTTTTAAGACATTTCTTCAGCTTCATGATTAGATTATTACATTTAAGCAATCAACATAATGAGTATAAAAAAAAAAAACCCTACATTAAAACCTTTTATTTAAACTAAAATAACCTGTTATGTATTAGTCACAAAGTCCCCAAGTTTTTTGTCCATACACATGTTGTTGTTGTTGTTATGTGCCCTCAAGTCGGCCCCAACTCATAGCAACCCCTCCTTGGGTTTCCAAGGCAGTATCACTACAGAAGTAGATTGCCCAACCTTCCTTCCAAGGAGTGGCTGGTGGGTTTGAACCGCCAGCTTTCTGGTGAGCAGTCAAGTGCCTTAGGCACTATGCCACCAGAGCTCCTCCATACACATGAGTATTGCGTAAAACATGCCTTCTTTTTAGCAGGTAGGCCCTGCCACCACTGTTCTCGTTTGAGTTCACAAATCTGTTGTAACCTGTAGCCTGCCTGTCACCTCTCTGGCTCTCCTCTCCTGCTAAGTTTTGTTTCCTGGAAGTCATTAAAACCTTCTGCTGCTGCCGTAGGTACTGCTGTTGCTTCAACTACCGTAGCCACCTTGGTTTCATCGTTTGGCAAAATACTGACCTTCACCACCATAAGGGCCGTAGCTTCTGCCTCCAAAGTTTCCTCCCTTCAGAGGTCCAGAATTTGAAGCTTCATCATCGTAATTGCCAATATCATTGTAGTTTCCACCTCCTCCATAATTGCTTCCATTATATTATCAAATCCATTATAACCATCCCCACTGCCTCCATATCCACCACCACCATGGCTACTACCCCACCTTGCCCACTGAAGTTTCTTTCACTACCAAAGTTGTTCCTACCAAACCACCTCCACAGTCACCACTAAACTTTCCAGAACTACTTTCACCTTTTTGGCTGGAAGATGCACTGGCCATCTCTTGCTTTGACAAGACTTTCCTTACTTCACAGGCTTGTCCATTCACAGTATGGTATTTCTGAATGATAATCTTATCTGCAGAGTCATGGTCATCAGAAGTTACAAAAGCAAAGCCTCTTTTTTTGCCAGTGCCTCCAAACCAAACCAAACCCACTACCGTTGAGTCAGTTCCAACTCATAGTGACCCCTATTGGGTTTCTGAGGTGGTAAATCTTTACAGAAGTAGATTGCTCAGGCTTGCTTCCATGGAGTAGCTGGTGGGTTTGAACCACATCCTTCTTGTTAGCAGTCAGATGCCTTAGGCACTGTGCTACCAGAGCTAATTACTTCAGTTTTCCCATACTGCTCAAAATAATCTCTTAGGTGATGTTCTTCAGTGTCTTCTTTAATGCCACCAGCCATGATCTTTTTCAAAGTTAAGTGGGCAACCAGTCTTTGAGAGTCTTCTCATGAGACAACCCTCTTTGGTTCTGTAACTTTTCCATCTGCCTTGTGTGGCCTGAGATTCACGGCTGCATCCATCTCGTCCACAGTAGAGTAAGTGACAAACCTAAAGCAGCTGGAGCATTTGCTGTTTGTATCTCTTATTACCACACAGTCCATGAGCATCCCCCATTGCTCAAAATGGCTCCTCAGACTCATCTGTCATTTCAAAACTCAGCCCTCTGCTGAAGAGTTTCACAGCTGTTTTGGCTCTTTAGGAGACCGTGACTTAGACATGACGGCAGTTGGGAAAAAAGGCTTTAACGATGGTTATTGACAGTGTCCATGGGCAGAAAAGTGCTTTTATAATGTTTTATAAACAAAAAAAATTTATTTGCTTTTAAAAATTCAATCCTGAAGTGTCATTTCATTTCAACTTTTAAATTCCCTACTCTTTGATTTACTGTTTATGTTGTATAGATAATCTACTTTTTATTTTATTTTATTTTTTGCAATGCAGTTGTTGGGCAAGCTCAGTCCTAAGTGAATCCTTTCTGCTGTATACATGTATCTAGTCTAAGCTATTTTTTTTTTTTTTTTTTTTTTATTATTGCTACCTGTGGAATTACATTCTGAGGATATTTCTGTTTCTCTCCTCTGCAGGTCAATGTGCAGATGTTAATAAGCAATGCATTTTTGGTTGTAGTATTGAAGCATAGCTGTTTTCCTTTTGATAGTGTTCCATGAGCTCAGATGTTTGCATCTTCGCTAGGTTATGTTTTGTTTTTTTCATAAATGAAGAAGTTAAATGCAAACGTTAATACATTTTTTGAAAGCAGTAAATTAAAGTGAAGTTGTGTGACTCATCTTAATGTATATTTATGTGTTTTATTTTAAAGGTCATTCTGTGAGACTACTGGGTCAGAAAAAGGATAATGGAAAACGGTTGGGGGGAGCACGATTGGATTTGCCGAAGATTAGGAAGAATCCACTGATAGAAATAATTTCCATCAATACTGGGTAAGCTGCTTTCAAACTTGTTCATGTTATAGAGTAAAACATGCAAATGCTGATACTTGTATAAGATGGAAACTTGTCAGAGAAGGAAAATCCAAATATTTTCCATTAATAGAAAGTGATATGGGCTCAAGCATAGCAGCAATTTTGAAGATAGTGTAGAACCAAACAGTGTTTTGGTCTGTTGTATATTGGGTCGCTAGAAGTTGGAACTAACTCCATGGCACCTCATATAACAATAGAGAGCTATTGAAAAGTGTCAAAGATGGAAAACTTTTGAGACCTGGAAAAGGAAGAGAATCCTGTTACATTCTGACTGCCCCAGATTTCACTGCATTCAATATAGTCCATGATTTAATTTTTCTTTCTTGGTCATGTGACATTGGCAAGTAGTTGAATATTTTCTTGGGGAAAAATACAAAAATTCTAAAGCATTTGAATAGAGAGGTCCTTGATTTATGATGCTGTCCCATCATAAGTTTCTTCTGATACAAGTCAAGTCCCTCATTTTTTTTTAAAATTTTTTAGTTTCCATTATTATTATCTTTTATTATCAGTATCTTTATAAATCCTGTCTTTATGTTGGGGGTTGGAAACATTGCATATAAACTTAGCAATATATTTTAATACATACAATACATACCTTTAGAAAAACACAAATCATAAAATCATAAAAATTTACTCCAACAATGAAATTAACAACTGATGCTTCTGAGGATATGAAATGCTGAATACGATCGTACTATAGGCCCCATCTACAATGAAGTCAGAGTTGTAACGGCTGTCAGACATGTGCGCAGTTCGCTTGAATGTTGTTAGAGTTGAATTATTTCCCAACTTTTTATTCGTTATGCCTCCCAATACTGACATCAGTTTCATGTAGACCAGCCATAGCCTGCTATATGGCATGTTTTGAATGGTAAATCATAACATTGAACATCTGTGAGTGAACATCTGAGAATAATAACATCAGCAAATTACATTATATGTAGTACATATTACTAAGGATAAGATGTACAAACAAAGAACCTGGATGGTGGTAAGTGTACTTCGTTGTAACTCGAATGCATTATAAGTTGGAAACTCCCTGTACAGAGCCATCTAAAGTGTCTCCTGTATGTAAATTACACAATATTTGCAGCAAGATTTTATGCCTTTGGTTAATTTTATTCTTCGTAATCATTTTTGGAAATAAACATGAATTTTGTTTTCTAATTATGCCCCTGATTAAAATGTTTTTGGTGTATTTTATTTTTAGGGATGGTTAACATACCCATCATCCTTCACTATTTTTTTCAGTAAGCTTCTGGTAAATGTTGCCCAAGATAATAACTGTACTTTGATTATTAACTATGTAAAATGCATATCTTATACTACTACCCTTGGAAAAAACTGTCATGATTGAATATTAAGTATACTTTTAACTTGACTGCTTTGGAGAGCAGTCTTGCCAGATTATAAACTCTAGTATGTGCCTTAATTGTTTTATTTGCATTTATTGAATTTGCTTTCTGACTCCATGTGGAAAATTATGTGACTATTTAAAGAATATTTAAGTATTGAATTCTGAATCATTGAGTTTTATACAAGTAGTCCCCAACATACTTGAGTTATGATGATCTGGCCTTAATGACTGTTCTATTTTATTTATTTATTTATTTAGGTACTCTTATGGAGCTTATGGAGGAAATGTTACTTTTTTCACCACTTTATAGTACTGTATTTTTATGTATATAACCATACCTTCTATGTCTGTTTACTGATCACTCCCTGCCTCCAGGAGGTAGTTTTGTAAGTAGAGTTATGTTTTTTTTTTTTCTTTTGTTTGTTTTAAACATGTTACTTTTTTTTTTTTTTTTTTAAAGTAGCATAGCATGTTTACAAAAATACTTCCTGGGGGTTGAGAGCAATTGGCAAACAAATGTAGAAGGCTGTGTTATTTGGGTAAAAATACAGCACTGTAGTCTGAAATTTTGGTGAGGCTAAGGCTTTCTATTCCTTAAATCACAGAGATTCCTTACTCACCCATGCAACTACCTTTCATCTTCCATAGATTTAAGTTGTCCATTTTTTAACTTCATTTTCTTCTCTCTTTAAAAAAATACTTTGCTTTGTGCTGTTTCCAATTGAGAATAGCACAGAGGATAAACTTAACCTTTCCTTCTTGAAGCCAAAGCTTTCATTTCTTCCTTCACTGCCATGCTACTGGTCATCTTTTCTCAAGTCTCATTACCTTCTGGTTCATTCTTCACCCTGTTGTCAAAGACCAGAGAAAGTGGGAGAAGGTATTTGGCTTTTCCCTCAAAGCCCCATGGGATGATATTTAGTTGACTGGTGAATTTGTCATGGACTAAAAGCTGGCCTTCATTGCTGAAGATTCAGAAACCTGGACTCATCTTCTTCAGCAACTAATGATTGAATCAGAATTTATTACCATGAGAAGTATAGTTGTTACCTTGACTTGAATACCTTACTTAATCTTTCTCTCTAGCCTGAGCAAATTTAAAACAGGGCTGTTTACTATTTTCCCTTTGTCTCCATTATTTCTCCCATACTCCCAGATTATTACCAGTTATTACCTGAAGTCTTCCCTGATTATCCTATTTAATATTGAAGCATTCCCAATTCCTTCTCCTTATTTTGTTTCATTTTTCTTTGCAGCACTTATCAGCACTTATGTTTTGTTTGTCTTCACTATATAAGCATATAGGAGCTCTGGTAGCATAGTGCCTAAGGCACTTGACTGTTAACCAGAAGGCTGGTGGTTCAAACCCACCAGCCACTCAGAAGGAAGGTTGGGTAATCTACTTCCGTAGTGATACCTCCTCGGAAATCCAAGGAGGGGTCACTATGAGTTGGGTCCAACTCGAGGGCAGATAACAACAACAACATGTAAGCATATAAGCTCTACAACAGCAGGAAGTTTTGACTGTTTTATTTACCATTCTGGTAGCATTGTCGTTGAAGAATTCGGTTGCCTACCAAAAGGTTGATGGTTTGAACCTACCAGCCTCTCTATGGGAGAAAGATAAAGCAGTCTCCTTCCATAAAGATTTATAGCCTTGGAAAATATAGGCAGTTCTTCTCTATCCTCAAGGATTACTATGAGTTGTAATCAACTAGAATACAGTAGATTTGGTTTTTGGTTTGGGCTTACTGCTGTGGCCTCAGTAAATAGACAAATATATACATTAGGGATTTAAAGAATATTTAAGTATTGAATTCTGAATCATTGAGTTTTATACAAGTAGTCCCCAACATACTCGAGTTATGGTGAACTGGCCTTAATGACTGTTCTATTTAATTAATTTATTTATTTAGGTACTCTTATTGTTAGTAATATGTACGAGTTATGGTGAACTGGCCTTAATGACTGTTCTATTTAATTAATTTATTTATTTAGGTACTCTTATTGTTAGTAATATGTACTGCATACAGTTGCAGTGTGTAACTTGCTAATGTTATCATTCTTATGGCAGCCCCAAATACAAATAAAGACTGGGTTTATACTGACAATAAAAGGCAATAATAATGAAAACTTAAAAAGAGAAGTATTCTAGTTATGTCAGAACAGCTTAAGACTAAGTCATGAGAATGGAACCCTTTTATAAATCAGGGACTACCTGTAATTTGAAAGTTTAGTGAGATAATGTTAAATTATTTCCATGGTATAGATTGCCTTATCAGTTGGAAAAACATACTTAAGATAGTTGGACCTGTGGGCTCGGGACCATAGTTGCAGTGGACATCAAGCTCAGTTGGCTTATACTACACAAAAACATTGTTCCACCTCCTACTTTGGCAAGTAGCAACTGGGATCTTAAAAGCTTGCAAGCAGCCAACTAGATGCAACAATGGGTCTCTCCTCATCCAGAGTGAAAAGAATGGAGAAAACCAAACACACATGGAAACAATTAGTCCAGGCGACTGGTACACTATGTGTTGCTCGGCCTGTACGACTTTGAGACCAGAAGAACTAGATGGCTACAACTGTCATCTACTTGGAGGGGGATCTCTGTAGGAGATCCCAGATAGAGTGGGAGAACAATATGGAACAAAACTCAAAATCATTAAAAAAAAAACAAAAGGACCAAGTTTGCTGGTCTGGTAGATCCTGGTGGAACCCCTAGCTGCCCTCAGGTCTGGAATTGAGCCCACTCCTCTGGCTTCCAACCAAAAAAAAGACAGGCGTATGAGCTGAACATTTACATTAGGTAGATACATTCCTTGTAGAGCTCAATCACGGGAGAATTGAAGGGCTGTGTATGCACAGGGAGTCAGCTTAGGGGGGAAGAGTGCATGGGGTGGAAGGACACAGGGAAGAGGTAACTATGGGGAGTAAGTGGGAGGGGAGCTGTTGCATTGTGGGCACTTTGTGTCATGAGACAAAGTGTATGTGAGCTGCTGTATGGAAAGTGAATTTGCTCTGTAAACTTTCACCCAGATCACAATAAAATTTTTTTTAAAAATCGTCCTTTAAAATAAAGTTAGTGTAAATTTTAATGTGGGGGAATATATATATATATATTACATATGTGTGTGTGTATGTGTGTGTGTATATATATATACATATATATATATGTATGTATATATATGTACACACACATTTAAGCCAAAACATACTCTTTCCTCAACAGTGCTTTTGAGAGGGCAAAGTCAAAATGTGTCCAAGAGTCTCAGTTTTTTGTACATGAAGGATTGCCAACCCCATTTTGACTTGACACATTCCTTTGAAGATAATTATATTGCAGTCAGAGTCTGTCCAATCCTGTTACATTAGGATCCATTTGGTCTCTTCAAGGAGGCTTTAAGGTACTTTTGAACTATTGAATATCGATTTTAAATGTTTATTTTTATGTTGTTGTTAGGTGCTGTGGAGTCGTCTCTGACTCATAGTGACCTCATGTACAGCAGAACAAAATACTGCCTGATCCTGTGCCAACCCCAGAATCTTTCCTACACCTGAGCCCATCATTGTAGCCACTGTCAATCCATCTTGTTGAGGGCCTTCCCCTTTTTTGTTGTCCCTCCACTTTACCAAGCATGATATCCTTCTCTAGGGAATAGTCCCTTACAACATGGCCAAAGTAGATGAGACAAAGCCTAGCCATTATTACTTCCAAAGAACATTCCAGCTGTACTTCTTCGAGAACAGATTCGTTAGTTCTTTTAGAAGTCCACGGTACTTTCAGCATCCTTCACCAACGCCACAACTCAAAAGCATCAGTTTTCCTTTTTCACTGTCCAGCTCTCACATGCATATGAGGTGATTGAAAATAACATGGCCTGCGTCAAGCACACCTTAGCCTTCAAGATAGTATCTTTGCTCTTCAGCATTTGAAAGCGGTCCTTTGCAGCAGATTTGCCCAATGCTATATGATGTCTGATCTTGACTGCTGCTTCCATTGGTGTTGATTGTAAAGCCAAGTAATATGAAGTGTTTGACAACTTCAGTCTTTTCTCCATTTATCATGATGCTGCTTATTGGTCCTGTTGTGAGGATTTTTTTCCCCTTATATTGAGGTGTAATCCATACTGCAGACTGTAGTCTTCAGTCTTCATCAATAAGTGTTTCAAGTCATCCTCACTTTCAGTGAACAAAGTTGTGTTGTTTGTATAAAGCAGGTTGTTAATGAGTCTTCCTCCAATCCTGATGCCACATTCTTCTTCATATAGTTCAGCTCTCTGATTATTTGTTCAGCATACAGATTGAATAAGTATGGTGAAAGGATGCAACCCTGATGCACTCCCTTCTTTATTTTAAACTGTGCAGTGTCCCCTTGTTCTGTTCGAATGACAGCCTCCTGGTCTCTGTACAGGTTCCTCATGAGCACAATTAAGTGTTTTGGAATTTCCATTCTTTGCAATGTTATCCATAATTTGCTATGATCCATGCATAATCATAAATAATAAATTTTATTGACTATGCTTTTACATAGTCAATAAAACACAAATAAACATCTTTCTGGTATTTTCTGCTTTGAGCCAAGATCCATCTGACTTCATTAATGATATCCCTCATTCCACGTCCTCTTCTGAATTCAGCTTGCATTTCTGGATGTTCTCTGTCAATGTACTGCTGTAACCGTTCTTGAGTTACCTTCAGTAAGATTTTACTTGTGTGCGATATTAATGATGTTGTTCAATAATTTCCACATTCTGTGGAATCACCTTTCTTTGGAGTGGGTACAAATAAAGATCTCTTCCAGTCAGTTGGCCAGGTAATTGTCTTCCAAATCTCTCGGCATAGCCAAGTGAGTGCCTCTAGTGTGGCATCCATTTGTTGAAATATCTCAGTCAATTCCTAGATTCTTGTTTTTTGCCAGTTCCTTCAGTGAAGCTTCAACTTCTTCCTTCAATACTATTGATGCTTCATCATATGCCACCTCCTGAAATGGGTGAACATCGACCAATTCTTTTTGGTACAGTGACTGTATATTCTTTCCATCTTGTTTTGATATTTCCTGCATTGTTCATAAGTGAAAACATTTATTTTCATAGATGTTTAATTTTTTTTGGTCCCTATATACTTCTCCATTTGCTACTCTATACCTTTACTCCAGTAGTAGCCATACTGACTGAACTACTAGAAATTCTCAAACTTGGGGTGGTTCTTTGTTGTGACTCCAGGCCTCTAGGCATGTGGTTGCATTTCCCTAGCATGTCTCCTGCTTTTTCAGTTCACCTTGTTAATCCTCCTGTATTCAGACATATGTCCCTTTCTCTGGCAGGTCACCTAGTCTTCCCTCCACGACAGGGCTAAATAAGCCCTCCCCTCAAAATTGTGCACCCACAGCACTTTCTATTTATTCTGGTTATGGCACTTCTCAGACTATATAATTTATATTTTCCATGAAATTGTAAGCTTCTTGAGTGCTGAAAGTATCTCAATGATTATTATCACCAAATTCAATATGTGGTACAAAGTGAATATTTAATAAGTATTTATGTAATAATTTTTTATTTTAAAGCCATTTAACTTTTGTTGCTATATATTTTTAAACTTTTGATTTAGGTAATCATTTAAAATAGGGTTGAGTTAAAAATGTTCATGCATATAACTTGAATGTCCCTTCTTATGGATTTGGTGTTTCTTAAAATGAGGCTACACTATAAAATGTTTAAAGCTTATTGGACATTGGCTGTTGCTCCCTCATCCTGACACATATGCTCATATTTGAGTGTAGAATTGACCCTTAGGAAATGAATTAACAGAGTCCCTGGGTTATACAAAAAGTTAATGCACTACGTTCTGACTGAAAAGCTGAAAGTTCGTGTCCACCCAGAGGAACCTCAGAAGAAAGGCCAGACATTTACTTCTGAAAAATCAGCCATTAAATACACTTTGGAGTACAGTTTTATTCGCACACATGTGGGGTTCCTACTGTTGGAATCAACTAGATGTGACCCAGTACATGAATGAACAGATCCAACACCAAACCAAACATTGCCATTGAGTCAGATCCTATTCATAGCGAGTCCTCATTGGGTTTCTGAGGTGGTATCACTACAGAAGTAGATTGCCCACCCTTCCTTCAGAGGAGTGGCTGGTGGGTTTGAACCACCAACCTTTTGGTTAGCAGTCGAATGCCTTAGGCATTACACCACCAGAGCTCCCAAATTAATAGGTATACTTTTGATATTAAGAGAATTCAATCCATACTGTCTCTAATTGAGACACGAGTTTCTAACTTCTCTGCTAGTCCTCATTTTCCTGAGTCACTTGCAGCCTTATCACTTTCTCTTAGATGAAAGCATTCCCTGAATATTTGTCCACAGTAATACACTATCGCATCTTAGCTTGCACCTTCAGTGGAGCTCATTGTTTATTTTCACTTCCATTTAAATGTTTTAAAAAGAGTTATTCCTATAATTATTTCTATCAGTAAAAAAATTATCCTTGTCATTCAAATCCTAATATTTTTCAAAGTTTAATTGCTTTCAAATTAAATATAGAGATAAAAATTGTATGTAAATTTCCCATTATACATTTTGGAAAAGGGCCCAATTTATAACAACTTTTATTACATGTATTAGTAAATTATTGAAGTTACCATTAGGCTTTGCAAAGTGGTTATGGTTTATTACATTTTTAACTTAAAATGTAAAAGGATTATCATTACTTCTTTTAGCTGAAGAAGAAGTTGAAAGTTTCAGATTATGCTAAATTTTAATGATCTAGGAGGTACTTCTTTGATCACAGTGTGCATAGCTTTGCTACTAGTTTTTTTTTTTTTTAAATAATATAGAGATAATAGTTGTTGCAGGATTTATTTCACACTTTATATTTACCTGTTGAATATATAAAATTTAGTCCAAATTAAAATGATCCAATTTAATATGATCTTCTTGTTTTTTGAGGTGAGGTGATTAACAGGCAGTTATCCAATATAACTTTTATTTCTACACTGTCTCCCATGTGGCAGAAGCTCCCTGTGGAGAAAATGAACATGAGTAGGCACATGTTTGTCTTTATGGTGATACAACAGCCATGGACATAACTCTGAGAAATAGACAAGAGTAAAGTTAATAATCACAAATCTTTATTTAGTGGGTAACAGACACAATTCTAATAAATGTGTATAGTTTGCTATATTTAATCCTCACAACTGTTGGCTTTATAAACAAAAACTCATTGCTGTAGAGTCATTTTCCACCCATAGCGACCCCCTCCTTGGGTTTCCAAGGCGGTATCTCTATGGAAGTATATTGCCCAACCTTCCTTCTGAGGAGTGGCCGGTGGGTTTGAACTGCCAGCTGTCTTATTGTCTTTAGAGATGAGGAAACAAAAGCTCAGAGAGGTTAAATGACTTACCAGGGTCATGCAACTAGTAAGTGACTGAGTCAAATTTTAGAGTCTGATGCTTTAATGGGTTCAGAGAAGTGAGGGATCCCATCCAGTGTGGTCAGCAGAGGAAGAATAACCTTTGCATTCCAGTTCCATTTAAAATAGGCTGAAAAAGATAGGTCAAATATTGATAATTATACATGGAGTGTATTTATTTTTATCGCTGCCATTAAAAATTGTCATAACTTGATGGTTTTGAAAAGCACTCTGGTGGTGTAGTGGTCAAAGTATTCACCTACTAACCAAATGGTTGACAGTTTGAACCCACCAGCTGTTCCAGTGCAAGAAGATGAGGCACTCTGCTTCTGTACAGATAGCCTTGGAAGCCTTATGGGGAAGTTCTGCTCTGTCCTACAGGGTCACTGTGAGTCAGAATTGACATCTCCTTCTGACTTGCTCTTCTACTTTTAAGGACCTTTATGATTACAGTGGGTCAGCCTGGATAATCCAGGATAATCACCCTATTTTAAAGCCAGCTGAATATTGACCTTAATTCCATCTGCAACCTTAATTCCCTGTTGCCGTGTAATACAATAAATTCACAGGTTCAGGAGATTAAGTTATAGACATCTCTGGGGGATGTATTATGTCTGCCACAGGAGGTATGATGAGGAAATTGTAGGTAGAGAGAGAAGAATGAAACAAATGTAGGAGAGGGACCCTATTATTTGCCTATGAAGAATGGACTCTTCTCCAGTTTGTCTGGAGTTTTCAGGACACATAATAAGAATGGGATAAATTATAGGTTGTGTAAAGAATTTAATAATCCCAAGATGAGAGATTATACTTAATTCAATTGATAAGGGGAAGGGAGAGCCATTGAAGATTTGAAGCAAACTTGAGAAATAATCATAGCTGGCATTAGAAAGGTTATTTTGATACTAGGTTGCAATGTGGGTTGGTGTGGGAAGACAGATAGATGCAACTATTTAGGAAGCCTTTAATGTGTGATCTAAGGAGTCCTTGTGGTGTGTTGCCTAAGGCATTTGACTGCTAATCAGAAGGTTGGCAGTTCAAACCCACTAGCTGCTCTGCAGAAGGAAGGTGGCGCAATCTACTTCCATAAAGATTTACTGCCTTGTAAACCATGAGTTGTAATTCACACATTGGCAGTGAGTTTGGTTTTGTTTGGTTTTATAGTAATCTAGCCATGAAGGAATGAGGGCTTGAGTGGGTTTGGGGAATGGAAAACAAAGATGGCAGAATTTCACAGTGGTTAAGAATGTGGGCTTTGGGAGTTGCGGCAAGATGGCGGACTAGGCAGAAGGACTGCACAGATGCTCTTCAACAAAGAAAAGGGAAACCAATGAACACAGATACAGAAGATAATCTTGGACCCCTGAGCCTTGAAGGCAAGGATACAAAAGTGGACTAAACCCCAACTAGCAGAAGAA
>NW_006921599.1:20078608-20079599 GCF_000298275.1 Orycteropus afer afer
TAAATCTTCACCCAAATCACAATAAATTTAAAAAAACAAAAAACATAATTAAAAAAAAAAAAAAAAAGAATGTGGGCTTTGGAGTCATCATTCCAGTGGTGTTACTTGTACATGTGAGCTTGGGAGTTGTAAAGAAAGGTCAGAGATAGAAACACAAGGCTAAAACAGAGGCTTTAGTTGGGGAAGTGAGAGTAAATGAGATCATTAAATGAGAGTGATCAATATCTATATAGGTAACAGGAAGAGGCAGAGGAGCCATCTGCAAGATAGAAGCAGTCACAGGTGAAGGTGTCAGGGAAATGGACTGTTGAAACTATCAAATGCTGTAGACAGATGAGGAGAATTAACACTGGGGTGAGTGAGTGATTTCAGTAGAGTGGAGCAAATTAGAAATCAGTAAGTTTTGCTAGGGGAGGATTATTCTTTAGAGAAATTAGGCCATAAAGCAAGAGAGATGATCATTAGACAATAGAAGGATTTTTTCTCAACATGTTTAGAGGGAGAAGAGTAAGGAATATATTGGCAGAAGAAACTATTTGAACAGGATCTTAAGATAAGATCAGGAACACAGATGGAAAAGTAAGCCCTGGAAAGGAAGAGGGACTTCTTTTTTTTTTTTTTTTTGCTTCCTTGGAGACAAGATTTAGAGACATGCACCTCAGTCATACAGCTAAAGGGTAAGAGCAAATATAAAACATATCAGTTTGTTTTTCATGAAGATTTTGACTGATGCAATTAGGGAAGGCCATTCAGTTTCTTCATGTTATCAGGCAAAATGGAGGGTGGAACATTTTAATGGTTACGTCTCTCCATTTCACCTTCACCTGTGACTGCTTCTATCTTGCAGATGACTCCTCTGCCTCTTCCTGTTACCTATATAGATATTGATCACTCTCATTTAATGATGCAGGAAACATCAAGAGAAGATGGCAGGAATACACAGAGTCACTGTACCAAAAAGAACTGATCGATCTTCATCCATTTCAGGAAG
>NW_006921599.1:20081089-20088997 GCF_000298275.1 Orycteropus afer afer
AAAAAAAAAAAGACCAAACTCGCTGCCATTGAGTCAATTGTGACTACTCATAGTGACCCCCTTTCGGTTTCTAAGATGGTAAATCTTTACTGAAGTAGATTGCCCGATGTTCCTTCCATGGAGTGGCTGATAGGCTTGAACCGCAAACCTTCTGGTTAGCAGTCAAATGCCTTAGACACCATGCCATGAGAGCTCCTTTTAATCTATCACAGTCTCTTTAATATGACACTGACTTGAGATGGGGCCAGTTATCCAGAGGAATAACCCACCTTTGGTTTTTTGGCTCTGTTTTTTTTGATTTTGATGTCAAATTGTCATTCTAGTCTGTGTGTTTTATATAAACTGGAAGTTCTATCTAAACATGTTAGATTCTAATTAAATACTTGACCAGAAGTAATTGAATTTATAAGGTGAAGATTGGAAATTTGAAGATTCATGCGTGAGTTCTTCATTCTTACCAAGTTAGTGAAATGAAGTCAAGGTTCTGAAGCGTAACACCTGTAGGGTATGCTTGGATATTTATGTGAAGTGAAAACAAAATAAAACAAAATACAACCAAGTACTAGGGTAAATAGTAAGGGAGTCTGAATGTGCTTACACAAAAGAAGTAAGCTGAGATTGAAAAGCTCAGTTTTTGTTAGGGGGCCCCATTTATGTTATTGCATTATTTTTTCTAAAAGTGGAAAGGGAGTGCAGTGACAGTAGAGTAGGGGTAATGCAGGGGACAAAACACAGATAATTGGATGTTGAGGCATACAGGAAAATGTGTTCTTTCTGCTTTCTCGGTCACTCTTAAAGTGATCATTTTTGATAATCCCTTGGCAGTTTTCATCTTCCAAAGCCACCAGTTGGATGGTGCTTAGCAGTTCTGATATAAGTAAAATCATTTTTTAGATCCCCCTATCATATTATCTCCAGTATGAAGGTTTGAATTCCTCCCTTAGGCTAAACACATCTTAGAAAATACTGTCTGACCCTGTAATCCTTTACTGATATTTCTTTCTCTTTTAAGTTTGTCATGTGTTTCTCTGTTATTTGCCATCTGTCAGACATAAAATGATGGATTATAAGAACCTTTAAGGAGAGTCTCATTTTCTTTGAGATTACTTACTTGAACTTATTATCATTTTTTAAAAAAGTGTTTTGTAACATCTCATGGAAAATTTTCTGAAAATCATTTACTTCTGTATTTCTTTGTATCAGTTATTTGTAACTTTTTCTGGCATGAATATATGTACTTTGCCCCCTTCTAATATATTTGCTTTGGAAAAAACTAATTTGGATGTCTTCACTTTCTTTCTGTAATGCCTAGAATTTATTATCAGCCCCTGTTTGGGTAGGAGATACATTTTGGGGGGGATCCAGTTGCCCTTCACTCAATTCCAACTCATGGTGACCCCATGTGTGTCAGTAGAACTGTGTTCTGTAGAGTTTTTAATGACTCAGTTTTAATTTACGATTTCTTTTGTAAGTAGATTGCCAAGGCTTTCTTCCAAAGTGCCTTTGGTTGGACTCAAACCAGCGACTTTTTAGTTAGCTGCTGAACACTTAACTATTTGCACGCTTGGGGACTCTTACTACATACATACGGGGTTTTTATAAATATGTGAAAGAATGAATGAAAGAAAAAACAATAATGCAACTTTATTCTATGTAAATGAAGTTCTTTTAGAAAAATATGCTTATTACTAATAGCATTTTATTAGCTTTCTGGTTGTCATGGTTAAAATAGAGAATAATTAAACAGATATAGTAACAATACATTTCCAAATATAATTACTATCTCCTTACAACATTACCTGATATTTTGTTAGTATTCTGATGCATACAAAGATAAATAAACAATGTTTTATGCCATCAAGTCAGTAATGTCAACTGAAATAATTCAAAACACTCCATTAACTCTGCTATTAGGAAGATTTAGACCTAATTCTAAGTACTGAATAATGCTTTAGATTCCAGCCCAGCTGCCTTTCTAGGCTTGAGGGTACTTAGCAGTGACTTCTATGGCCTCTGAATTTTAGAGCTGTGAAGTACCGCCCTTCACTATGTGATGAAGTGCAGCCACAGAGTAAGATAAAAAAATCTTCTTGGCTTGTATTATTAAACAAGCATACTTGAAATGCTACCTTTTCATGTTAGTCTTAAACCCTATGGAGCAAGCCTACTCTGCATACATGGGATGGTCATGAGTTGGAATTGATGCAACTAACAACAAAATCAGGTAAATAACCTCCTAGAGCCAATCTCTCCTCACATGAGCATAATGCTTCCTCCCTTCCACCCCGATACATTATTTAACTCACTGTCCTCGAGTCAGACCTGACTCGTAGCGACCCCTCCTTGGGTTTTTGAGGCAATATAATTATGGAAGTAGATTGCCCAACCTTCCTTCCAAGGAGTGGCTGGTGGGTTTGAATTGCCAGCTTTCTGGTTAGCAGTTAAATGCCTTAGGCACTATGCCACCAGTAACTGATACATTATGGACACTTTAATACATTTTAAACAAAAAACAAAACCATTGCTCTCGAATCAATTCCAGCTCAGAGCAATTCTATAGGACAAGATAGAACTATCTCATTGGGTTTCCAAGTCTGTAATTTTTACCAGGGCAGACTGCCACATTTTTCTCCCATGGTATGCCTGGTGGATTCAAACTGCTGACCTATCAGCAGCTGAGTGCTTAAACACTGTGCCACCAGGGAACCTTTGGTAAGTGTTAGTGCTCCTTAAAATTTGATACTGCTACGTACTCTGAGGGCAGTGATGGTCAGTGGTAGAATTCTCACCTTCCATGCAGGAGACCCGGGTTCTGTTCTCAGCCTATGTACCTCAAATGTAACCACCATTGTCTATCAGTGGAAGCTTTCATGTTGTGCTGTTGAACATATTTCAGCTGCACTTCCATAGTAAGATAGTAAGAAAATCCCTATGGATCATAATGGTCTGATCCCATTGTGTATGGGGTTGCCATGAGTTGCAGCTAATTACAGTATTCTTTATCAACATTCTCAATCATTTCTTCCCTTCTATTCTACCCGTCTTTGGAATGTTTAGACAACGAAGTTGATAGGAGTAGACTATAAGGTCAGGAATATATATATTTGTTGTTGTTATGTGCCATCGAGTCGGCCCCAACTCATAGCGAGCCCTCCTTGGGTTTTCGAAGCAGTATTACTACGGAAGTAGGATTTCCCAACCTTCCTTCCGAGGAGTGGCTGGTGGGTTTGAACCGCCAGCCTTCTGGTTAGCAGTCAAGTGCCTTAGGCACTATGCTACCAGAGCTCTCGCTCGCTCTCTTTCTCTCTCTCTCTCTCTATATATGTATGTATGTATGTATGTATGTATATTTACGTATTTTATATGTAAATATAACCAAACTTGAGTTGATTCTGACTCATAGCGACCCCCTTTGGGTTTCCGAGGTGGTAAATCTTTACAGAAGTAGAGTGCTCAGTTTTCCTTCCACGGGGTGGCTATTGGTTTTGAACCTCCTGCCTTCTGGTTAGCACTCAAATGCCTTAGGCACTGCGCCACCAGAGCTCCATATATATGTATTTATGTATGTTTGTATGTATGTATGTGTGTATGTTGTCAGAAGGGATCATTCCCTGGAGAAGGATATCATGCTTGGTAAAGTGGAGCATCAACAATAAAAGGCAAGGCCCTCAATGAGATGGATTGACACAGTGACTGCAGTGATGGGCTCAATTGTGAGACTGGCACAGGACTGGGCAGTGTTTCGTTCTATTTTACATAGGGTCGCTAAGAGTTGGAGGCCTCTCATCGGTACCTAACAACAACAAATATATATATCATTGTTTTTCTAACCTACAACTTCACCAATTCAGTTGTAAATTAATACTTAACCCATAAAGTTTTTAGAAAAAAGCTCTCCTGTAGCTTTTAGTACATTTCTTGCTCAAAGAAGAATTCACTCTTTAAATATTTGGTACTCAAATACAGAAAATTGTTTTCTGTCTGAGCTAGAATATAATTCTAATTCTGTTTTGCTTTCAATAATTATTTCATAGAAAAAAGAGCATGGGAATTTCTATTATGAATGAAGTGAAACTTAAACAATTAAATGTGTGAACTTGAAATATGTATTACAATTTTGAACTTGCTAGCACAGCTTTACTCTTTTGTGGAAAACCATGAAATTTTCAGCTTTTTCAGTACTTTGGGTATTGAAATCCCTAAATACCGTATTTACACTTAAATATTATAAAACTGAAACTGAAATATAAAGCTGAAATTTAGTATATTACAGAAGTGTATTTGGGGAAGATCATTCATAGGGACAGTGGATGGCAGTCTTGGCTCATACCTGTGCAGTAATTATCATTTCAGAACTTTAACATTCTGGCTTAATAAATGCCCTTCCAAGTGAGCAGCTCAGTCAAGTATTTTGGACAGTATTAGCATGGGGATATAATGTTCAATTATGTAAATTTTTTTATGTCATCATTATTTCATATAAACTTTGAAATGAATATTTAACTTCTTTAGTCGTTAATATAAAGACATGACTGATTTTTAAAAATCACTTCAAATTCTGGCACATTATAAGGAAAGCCCTGCTCAAATTAAAAGTACATCTTTCTTGACACTTAATGGACAAATAAAATTATTTCATTTGAAAAAGAGAGGATACCTCTGCATCTAGACAAAAAAGCAAAATTGTTTGTAATTTAAAGATACTCAAATGTAAGTACACCATTAAAGAAATCGTAGTTTAAAGCTCTTGTTGTTAGTTGCCATCAAGTCAGTTCTGTCCCTTGGCAACCCCATGTGTGCACAGGAGAACTATTCCATAAGGTTTTCAAGGCTGTGACCTCTTGGAAGCAGATAGATCTCCAGGCCTCTCTCCCAAGGTGCCTTTTGCTGACTTAGAACTGCCAAATTTCAGTTCATAATCAAATGCTTAACTGAATGCACCATGTAGGGCCTCCAATTTAAATGTAGTTGAGTGGAATTGGTTACTTCATTTGACTGTATGGTGAGGATATACATTAATTATAACTTATGGATCATTGTACAACATAGAAAGTTTATGATATTTGGGATTTTTAAAAAATCAACTAATTTTATTTCATATGTAAACATCTTTTGTATTTGCTCTTTAAGAAAATTAAAGAGCCACTCATCTAAATATTCATTTACTCAGCAAATGTATTTGAATGTTTATTAAGGGCTGACAGTATGAAGATGAGTTAATTTGATGTCTATCCTTAAAAATAGGAGCTCTGGTAGCATAGTGCCTAAGGCACTTGACTGCTAACCAGAAGGCTGGCAGTTCAAACCCATCAGCCATTCCTTGGAAGGAAGTTTGGGCAATCTACTTCCGTAGTGATACTGCCTCGGCAACCCAAGGAGGGGTCGCTATGAGTCAGGTCCGACTCGACGGTACATAACAACAACAACAACAACAACAACATCCTTAAAAATATTCGTAGACTAAGGGAATTAAGGAAGTGTAAGACAACTAAATATAACATTTTAAGTGCAGTAATATAAGAGTGAACAAAGTTAATTTAGGACCATGATTAATTGTTTGGATGAGTTAGAGACGGCTTCCATAGAAAGTCATGTTTGTGTTTATCTTGTAGATGGGTGTAAAGACAGTTTAAGCAGAGGAAGTAAAAGCCCATCAGCAATGGGGTAGAATTTTGAAAGGATATGTCTTCTATTAAGAATGAAGAGCGAGTCAGTGTGGTGGTGATTTGAATGGGTACTTGTACGAGATGAGGTTAGACAGGGAGCTTCAGATTGTTTGGGTTCCAAGTTGGCCCCCATCATTTCATCATTTCTTGTGTGGTATTGTATAAGTTATTCAACCCCTGGATAGGTTAAAATAAAATGGGGATAATAATAGTGTTTTTGTTAGAATTAAAAGGAATTAATATAATCCCTGACACTTAATATCTGTTCACTGTAATTAATATTAAGTTTATTATTAGCATGACCATACAGAAGACAAATCTCAGACTTAATCAGATTTCATTTTGCATAAGACCACAGAGCTCTGACCAGTTTTGTTTCCAAACAAACCCCAGGTGCATGATGAGGATGGTTAAGTGTTTGACTACTGGCCAGAAGTTGGCGGTTTGAACCCACTTGGGGGTGTTTTGGAAGACAGGCCAGAGGATCTACTTCTGAAAAATCATAGCCTTGAAAACCCTGTTGAGTAGTCCTACTCTGCACACATTGGGTTGCCATGAGTTGTACAGTAGCTAATAAGAACGATAATAGTGTCCTTCCAAATGTTCTAAAGGCCCCTTTTAAAATCTCATATTCATTATTGTTATTTTTTTAAATTGTGATCTGGGTGAAAGTTTACAAAGCAAATTCACTTTCATACAGCAGCTGACATACACTTTGTCTCATGACATTGAATGAAATTTCCCACAATGCAACAGCTCCCCTCCCACTTGCTGTCCATAGGCACCTCTTCCCTGTGTCCTTTCCTCCATGTACTCCTGCTCCCCACCCCAGGTGTCTCCCTGTGCATATACAGCCCTTCTATTCTCCCATGATTGATGTCTCCAAGGAGTATATCTACCATCTATCTAATGTAAAGGTTCAGCTGATATGCCTGTCTTTTGTTTGGCTGAAAGCCACAGGAGTTGGTTCAACTCCAGACCTGAAGGGCAGCTAGGAGACATAGTCTCAGTAGTTCCATCAGGCTCTATCAGACCAGCCAACCTGGCCCCCCCTTTTTTTTTTGTTCAAATGATTTTAAGTTTTGTTCCACATTGTTCTCCCACTCTATCCAGAATCTCTTACAGAGATCCCCCTCTGAGTGGCTGACAGTGGTACCTGGGCATCTTCTAGTTCTTCTGGTCTCATAGTCGTATAGGCTGAGGATCACATGGTGTATCACTCCCCTGGTAATTGTTTCCATGCATCTTTGGTTTTCTTCATTCTTCTTTGCTCTGGATGAGAAGAGACCCATTGTTGCATCTAGATGGCTGCTTGCAAGCTTTTAAGATGCCATTCATTACTCCACCAAAGTAGGACGTGGAACAATTTTTTGTGTAGTGTGTTATACCAATTGAGCTTGATATCCCCTGTGATTATGGTCTGGAGCCCACAGGTCCAACTACTCGCTCCCTCTGTGTGTGGCTGTGGCCAAGGAGTGACTACAGCCTTGTCCCTTGTCAGCTCTACTATATACCTGAAAATTCTTACAGAACATACCAATACACTTGTAGAAGCATTATCTGCCAATCCTATACATGGTCTTGAGCACACTGCCCTCTGCATAGACATACCTAATAGTTTAGTTTGTCCACCCATCTATCCACTTGCAGATCATGTTTGCCTTCACTGACAACACAGTAGTGGATGTGCAAAAGGATTCATCTTTGTTATTTGTACCTCCCATGTACTCTCTCTGTCTTCCTCTTCCTCAGTGCCACCACATTGATCACTAATATTTGGTACATTGCCCTTCTCTTCACCCAAAGCAATACTTATCTCTACCTATCTAACAGTGTTCCCTCCCCTTCCCTCCCACTCCTGGAAACCAACAAAGAAAACTTCCTCCATGTAGAAACCTTTCCTTGACTTTTTACAATAATGGACTAACACAATATTTGCCCTTCTGTGTTGACTTATTTCACGCAGTGTAATGTCCTCCAACTTCATCCACATTATGCGGTGTTTTGCAGATTCTGCGTTATTCTTTAGGTTTGCGTAGTATTCCATTGTGTGTTTGTACCGTAGTTTGGTTATCCATTCTTCTGTTGATGGGCACCTAGGTTGTTTCCATCTTTTGGCTGTGGTAAATAGTGCTGTGATGAACCTGGGTATGCATGTATCTGTTCTTGTCCTGGCTCTCACTTCTTTAGGATATATACCTAGTAATGGAATGGCTGGGTCAAATGGTATTTCTAATTCCAG
>NW_006921599.1:20089897-20099642 GCF_000298275.1 Orycteropus afer afer
TTCTTCTTCAATAGTGCTTTGCTTATCCAAGGTCTCTTTCCTTTCCAAATAAAATTAGTGATTGGTTTTTCCACATCCTTAAAAAATGTTGATAGGATCTGGATTGGGATTGCATTGAATGTATAGATTGCTTTGGGTAGAACTGACATTTTCACAATATTCAGTCTTCCTCTCCACAAGCATGGGATGTTCTTCCATTTATGTAGATCTCTTACGGTTTCTTGAAGTAGTTTTTTATAGTTTTCTTTGTATAGGTCTTTTGTGTCCCTCTAAGATTTATTCCCAAGTATTTTATTTTTGGGGATAGCTATTGTAAATGGTACTGATTTCCTTATTTCTTTTTCAGCAATCTCTTTGCTGGTGTAGAGCAATGCAACTGATTTTTGATGTTGATCTTACATTCTGCCATGATGCTAAATCTCTCAATTAGTTCCAGTAGATTTTTGACTGAGACTCTTGCGTTTTCTAGGTATAGGATCATATTATCAGCAAACAGAGATAGCTTGACTTCTTCCTTGCCAATTTGGATGCCTTTGATTTCCCTTTCTTGCCTTATGGCCCTGGCTAGGACTTCCAGTACACTGTTGAATAGAAGTTGTGATAGAGAGCATCCTTGTCTGGTTCCTGTTCACAAGGAGAATGGTTTCAGTCTCTCTCTATTAAGAATAATGTTGGCTGTTGGTTTTGCATAGATCCCTTTATTATGGTGAGGAACGTCCCTGCTATTCCTATTTTGCTGAGAGTTTTGATCAGGAATGGGTGTTGGATTTTATTATATGCCTTTTCTGCATCCATTTACAAGATCATGTGGTTCTTTTCCTTTGTTTTATTTATACAGTGGATGACATTGTTGTTCTAATGTTCACCCATCCTTGCATACCTGATGTGAACCCCACTTGGTCATAATGAATGATTTTCTTGATGTGTTGTTGGAGTGTATTGGCTAGGATTTTGTTGAAGATTTTGCATATATATTCGTGAGGGATATTGGTCTGTAGTTTTCCTTTTGAGTGATGTCTTTGCCTGGTTTTGGTGTCAAGGTTATGCTTGCTTCATAAAATGAATTTGGAAGGATTTCATCCTTTTCTATATTATGGAATAGTTTGAGTAGGATTGGTGTCAGTTCATCTCTGAGTGTTCGGTAGAATTCTCTGCTGAAACTGTCTGGGGCAGGACATTTTTTTGTTGGTGATTTTTTGATGACCTGTTCAATTTCTTCTTTTGTTATGGATCTGTTCAACTTTTCTACATCAGTCTATGTTAGTTTAGGTAAATGGTGCATTTCTAGAAATCTGTCCATTTCTTCCATATTTTCAAATTTTTTGGAGTACAGTTCTTCATAGTATGCTGGTATTATCTCTTTTATTTCAGTCGGTTCTGTCGTGATGTTGCCCAATTCATTTCTTGTTTGTATTATTTTAATTTTCTTCCTCTTTTCCTTTGTTAAATTTACCAGTGGTTTGTCAATTTCATTAATGTTTTCAAAAAACCAACTTTTAGTCTTGTTGATATTTTTCTGTTGTCTATTTTCTGTTTCATTCATTTTGGTCAAATCTTTTATTATTTCCTTTCTTCTGGTGACTGTATGCTTTTTTTTTTTTGCTGCTTTTTTTCTAATTGTTGGAGGTGTTGGGTTAAGGTGTTGTTTTTAACTCTTTCTTCTTTCATGATGTGTGGATTTATTGCTATAAATTGGACTCTGATCACTGTTTTGCTGTGTCCCAAAGATTTTGATATGCTGTATTTTCATTGTAATTTGATTCAAGGAATTTTTAATTTCTTTTTTTATTTCTTCTATTAACCAGTTGTTCTTAAGGAGGGTGTTGTTCAGTTTCCATGTGTTTGTACTTTTTCTGTTGATCTTCATGTTGTTGATTTCTAATTTGATAGCATTGTGATCTGAGAAGATGCTCTGCAGTATTTCAGTGTTTTAAAATTTATTAAGGCTCACTTTATGGCCTAACATATGGTCTATCATGGAGAATGTTCCATGTGCACTGGAAAACAATGTATATTGTGTATATTGTGCTCTTGTTGGGTGAAGTGCTCTGTAGGTATCTATAAGATCAAGTTGCTGGATTGTATTGCTTAGCTCTTCTTTGTCTTTGTTGAGTTTCTTTCTAGTTGTTCTATCTTTCATTGAAAGTTGTGTCTTTAAATCTCCCACTATGACTGTCGAATCATCTATTTGCCTTTTCAACACTTTTAAATTCTGATATATGTATTTCAGGACTCTTTCATTGTGTCCATAGATATTTATTATGGTTATATCTTCTTGTTCAATTGATACTTTATACTTATATAATATCCTTCCTTGTCTCGTATGGTGGTTTTTGTCTTAAAGTCAATTTTATCAGAAATTAATATTGCCACTTCTGCTCTTTTTTGGTAGCCATTTACTTGATATATCTTTTTCCAACCTTTGATTTTTAGTGTATTTTTGTCTTTGTCTCTAAGATATGTCTCTTGTAGTCAGCATATTGATGGGTTGTTTTGTTACCCAGTCTGCAACTCTTCGTCTCTTGGGTCATACATTTAATCCATTGACATTCAGTGTAATCATTGTGAAGTATGAATTGGTTGCTGTCATTTTATTATCTTATTTTTCATGGTATTGCTGGTTTCTTTGTTCCATATACTTTTCTGTGCTGACCTCATTATGTTTATGAATTGTGTTATCATTTCCTTTGTTGCTATTGTTTTAGAATTTGCTAAATATTTGTGCTTGTCCTCTTATTTATTGCAATGTGAAGGTTTATTATTTTTCTTTGAGGTTACTCTGTGATTGATAATTTTCTCCCCTGGATTAGAATAGTCCATTGTATCTTGCAATTCTCTCAACTTCCTCACCATTTAGAAGTTCTATACACAGTTTTTTTTCCCCCTCTTTTTGGTTTGTAGTTGTCCTTATGTGCCAATTGATGTCCCTGGTTCCCTGTTTACAATCTTGTAAGCTTATTTCATTTTGGATGCTTCCATAGCTGTGTTGGTTTCTGGGTTATGTCATCTTGTGTATTAATGGTCAGTTGTGATTTGCTATTTTTGGTTCTTTGTCCATAGGACTTTCTTTAGTATCTCTTTTAAGGTTGGTCTGGTTTTAACAAATTCCCTTATCTTCTACATATCTGGAAATCTCCTAATTTCACCATCATATTTGAGGGACAGTTTTGCCAGATATATAATTCTTGGTTGAAAACTTTTCTCTTTCAGGGTTTTATATATACCATTCCATTACCTTCTCGCTTGCATGGTTTCTTTGAGAAATCAGAGCTTATTCTTACTGGTTGGCCTTTATAAGTTACTTTTTGTTTTTCCCATGCTGCTTTCAGTATTCTTCCTTTGGCTTTGGTTTTGATGAGCCTGATGATGATATGTCTTGGTGATTCTCTTTTGGGGTCTATCCTGTTTGGGGTTCATTGGACTTCCCGAATGGATATATTCTCATCTTTCATCATGGAAAGTTCTCTTCCAACAAATCTTGGACAATTTTCTCAGTTGTTTTCTTATTCTCTTCCTGTTCTGGGATTCTGATTACATGTAGGTTATTCTTTTTGATGGTATCCCACATGATCCTTAGGCTTTCTTCATTTTGTTTTGATCTTTTTTTTTGATGGATCCCTTCCAAAGAAATATTCAGGTATCTGTCTTCAATCTCATTAATTCTTTCTTCCATTGACTCAATTCTACTTCTTTGCTGTTTCAATGTGTTATCTAATTCTGACAATTTAGTATTAGTCTTCTGGATTTCTATCTGTAGATTTTGTGTCATTTCTAATGTTTCATTTATTTTGTCATTTTGTTCTTGTATTTTCTTCTGAAATTCTTCTAGAGTTTTGGCTATGTTTTCCTTAATTTTGTCCATGTTTTCCTTGACCTATCTCTCAATCCTTTGAAGATAGCTAAATATAATTCTTTTAAATTCCTTGTCAGAAAGTTCCAATGCTGCTTCTTCCTCATGGATATGTTCTGCTCTGTGTCCTACTCTCGTTTCTACCACTTTATCTTGCTTCTTTCTGTGGACTATGATGGTGTTTTGTCTTGGTGACATTGAGACATTGTTATATTTAGATCTCATTAACTGTTTGTGAAGAGCCGTTAATGGTGAGTCAGGCTTTTCTTGGAGGAGAAGGAAGTGGTGGCTCTCATTCAGTAAGTGAAGCTTCAGGAGGTGTGGGTGTAGTTGTGTCATATGTGCACTGTTATACTGTCTCCCACTCAGGCAAAACAGCAATCGAAAAATCATCAAAAGTAAAAGCAAAAAACACACTGTGTAAACATACAGGAACACGTACTCAAAAAAGAAAAAAAGAAAGAAAAGAAAGCCTCAATACCTGGGGAGAGAGCAATAAGAGAAAAGAGGGAGAATAGGGAAGAAAAAAATTGGAAAAATGCATAAAGAACAACATGGAATGGAATTAACTACAAGAAATTAAAAAATTGGATCCAGGAACAGTGAAGAGAGAAAAAGCTGAAAACTAGAATGTGTAAGGGAAGAATAAAGAATAATAATAAAAAGGAAAAAAAAAAATAATTTTAAAACAGACAAAAACAAACTAAAATAAATAAATAAAGGGGAAAAAAATCTGGGCAGGGTGGGTCAGGGCACCCAGGCTCCATCTCAGCACACACACTGTGATTGAATTCCTTTTGGCTCAAAAGGTGGGTGGGATTGAGGGAGAGATAGTTGCACCTCTGTTCACCAAGGTGGTGTGGGGTTTAAGAGTAACAAGGGGAATATCGTACCTTTCCAGTCGTTTGTGTCCTGAAGGTCCTTGTGGTTCCCGGCAAGTGGAACCTGTTCTTAAGTTCCTGGAATCTGGGAGAAAGTTGTTGCTTTAAATCCAAAATTGTTGAACTGGTTGTAAACATTCACAATCGCTACGCTCTCCAGACAGGCAAAAGTCCACAGCTCAGCCCACCTTCCTCTTCGCTGCTTCCCCTTTTATTCATCTGCCACCACTGCTGTCATCCATGCAGCTCTTGGTAGCAGGCTCAATTTTTAGGTTAGTTTTTAGCTCCTAACACCAGTTGGCAATATCCAAGCTTTCTGTGCCATCAGGATTTCTGATAGACCACAGCTCCATATGTCTCCTTTTTTGGTGTTTTCATGAAGGTTCTTCTACTAGTTGGAGTTTCGTTCACTTCTATATCCTTCCCTTCAAAGTTCAGGTCTCCAGGATTATCTTCTGTATCTGTGTTAATTGGTTCCCCTTTTCTTTGTTGAAGAGAGTCTGTGAAGTCTGTCTGCCTATTCTACCATCTTACTGGAACACTTCATATTTATTATGGAGTTAGTTACAGATCAGTCCAAAATTTGGGAGCTCTGATAGTGTAATGCCTGCTCCCCTGCTCACCAAGAGGTTGGAAGTTCAAGTCCATCCATTGGCATCTTGGAAGAAAGGCCTGGTAACCTGCTTCTGAGAAATCAGCTATTAAAAACCCTATGGAGCACAGTTCTACTCTGACACACATGTGGTCTCCATGAGTATGAATCTACTGGATAACAACTGGTTTTTCTGGTATCTTGATGACATTTAAAAGATTGGACTACTAAATCATACAGAGTTAGAGATATTTCTTATACCCTCCTATATTCTTGTTTATTTTAACCTGTACATGAGCTAGGCTGTAGGAAAGTGAATTTCACTTGGAAGTATACAGTGTGAATGGACGATTGAGTCATTACTATGTTAAAAAAGCCACCATCTTCCAATTTTCCTGTACTTCAAGAAAACTTATTTTCCAACCCTCCTTTTTGGAGGGGGGACCCTTAACCTGGTGTAACCCAACTTTAATTAAGTATGATTGCACACACATGTGATTGTGGAATAAAGTCTGTCAGTTTTTTCCAATACAGAAATAACATATACCCTGTATTTGTTTTTGAAACCACTATGCTTTTGCTTTACTACCACTCAGCATGGTAGCACCATTTGTTTTATTTTTGTAACTCTGACAAAGCAGAATGTTTTGTTTGGCTTGCAAAAAAAAGCAATAGTGCATGTAGTTAAGACCTCACTTACTTTATCTGATGAAGTAGTCTCTGAAGATTGTCTCCTCTTTCTGTAAATTCACTGAGGAAACTGGGTTTAAAGCAAGGTCATTTTTAAAAATCCTGGTTTCTGTTTTTAAACAATATATGTAGCTTTGTGATTTGTAATGTATATTTCTGTGGTAATTTTATGATTATCTTTAAAATAAAGATTAATTGTGATAGATAACGTGGGTTTAGGAAGATCTTTCTACCTCATGAAATGTGTTTTATATGTTGTTCTGTTGCTGCTCTCAAGGTGAAAATAAGCTGTCTGAAACATTATTTTTCTTGTCTGTTCTCCTCCCCTACTTCCTTTTGCCCCTCTCTGTCCCCACCCCCCTCCAATTAATCAATACAGGTTTATGAGAACAAAGCATGCAAGGATGTGATATATTTATTTAGGACCTTTCTTGGTAACAGGAAGGACATCCTCAATCAAGATCATTGGCATTTGTTTGTGTATTCGTTTGCTTATTGTTTACTCATGCATTCATTTAGTCAAAAAAATATTTGCAAAACTATAGTGTAAAACATTTCAACATGTCAACTAGTAGTGCCTTCTGTGGTAACTGACCCCTCTTGAAAATTCAGTCACCATTGTCATTTATTGCTTTCCTCTGAAATTCTGTCCACCCCAGAGTTCTTTGAGTGTCGATTCTGTGCTTACGCTGTCCAAAGGAAAAATAAATAAATAAATAAAATAACAACAAACAAAAACACTCTAATTTCCCTTTCTGAGGATGGAATTTTTGAAGCCCTGTTTTGCCTACCTCATATTCTTTCACATTCTTATAGCCAGTATGGGATTCCTACTGTCATCTTTTGACATTAATTTTCAATTATACATAAATTAAGAGGCATTGCAACAGAAATACAGATGTCAGCAGCAGCACCGATGCTGACACATTGACACCTCTTGGAAAAAGAAATATCTATCCATGTCACGTGCCTCAGAAGAGAGAGTGGGAACTGAGGTTCCTCTGGAACTGGAAGCAAATTTGAGTGATGTTATTGTGATGCTTCACTATGGCTTTATGGTGGTTGTTATGAGAGTCCTCTATTCAATGGAATTGATTTTCACTTACAGATTGTGCTTTTTACACTTTTTTAGCAAAATGATCCATTTTCTTAATTTTACTGTACTTTTGTCATTCAGATATCCTATATTGAGATATAACTAATATAGTTTTATACTCCATCTACTTTAAATTCTTTTGATGGAGGAAAGAGTACCATGTGACTTTTCAAAATTTTTCTTTTTTAAATTTGTTTGATTATCTTATTTTCACATATCCTAGTTCAGAAACCAACTTTCATTAGGACTCATAGCTAGAATATTTTTTGGACATGTTCCACAGGTGCTTATTTGAAGCAGCCTCAGTATGACTTGCCTAATTTCTTATTCTATGTTCTTTATCCCAATACCACTTTGTTTAAATCTCAATGAATCTTAAACTTAGAAACCTATTAGGCATAGCGTATTATAATTAATTGATCTTTTCTTATCCATATTTTCTGTTCTCGCATATCTCTCAGTCTCTTTATCTTCTCCTTTAGATTGTTGGCTTTGTTTCATTGTTGTTTCATCTGCTAAATCAGTTGTCTTTTCCTTTTGCTTTAGTGCAATTTCTCTTATTCATAGTCCTTTTGTAGCTAATTTTTAGTTTCAAAAACCATTTTATAAATAGTGGAGAGGTGTTAGACGAAAGATTTGGTTTGGATTCAGTTCACCCTATCTTACTGAGTATTTTAAGAGATAGAAATATAAGTGGATTAAGTTAAAGTCTGGAATCTGCTCCTTGCTCTTGCTTTAGCTGTATGATCTCAAGAAGCTTAGTTTCCTTGAGTCTCAGTTTCCCCATTCATAGTACAGAAGAGTTAGTTTTTAATCTTTAAAGTCCCTTCCTATTCTAAAGCATGCATTTCTGTTGTACTTTTTATGTTGCAATTGTGAATTATTTCCTGCTGATCAAACCAAAAATCCAAATCACACTCACTGCTATCGAGTTGGATTTGAATCATAGCGACCCCTCCTTGGGTTTCTGAGGCAGTATCACTACGGAAGTAGATTGCCCAATCTTCCTTCCGAGGAGCAGCTGATGGGTTTGAACCAGCCTTCTGGTGAGCAGTCAGATGCCCTAGGCAGTACGCCACTGGAGCTTCTGCTGAATCAACAGTGGCCTCTAAACCTTTTTTCCTTTTTGTATTCCTTCTAAAATATGTGTGTTTATATTTATGCATGCTTTGTTTGTGAGTGTATTTAAATATGCTTTTTAATTGTTATTTTAAGGTGTCTTTACTAATGTAGAGAGCTCTGGTGGTGTAATGGCTAAGGCATTTGACTGCTAACCAGAAGTCTGGTGGTTCAAACCCACCAGCCACTCCTCTGAAGGAAGGTTGGGCAATCTACTTCCATAGGGATACCACCTCAGAAAACAAAGGAGGGGTCGCTATGAGTTGCATCTGACTCCACGCAGTGAGTTTGTTTTTTTTTTACTAATGTAATATACACGAATGATCAAGAGCATAGCTTTTACCATTATATAAACTAAGGTTTCAGTACTGGTTCTGTCACTTACTGGTGGTATGACTTTGGGTGGGTTGATTGATCACTCAGAGCCTGTTTACCCATCAGTAAAACAGAAGTAATGTTAGTATCTTCTTCTGGTAGTCATGAGTATTATATAGGACCTATAAATTATTTACTTAACACAGTAGTTGGCATATAATTATTACTCTTGAAATGTTAGTAATTATAATCAATTATGTGCCTTATGGAGTTCCTAAGATTATCATAGAGGGCTATTACCATTAGGATACTTTGATTACTAGAATATTTGTTTTTTTTAATACCACTAATATTGTTCAATAATTTTCACATTCTGTAGGATCACCTTTCTTTGGAATGGGTACATATATGGATTTCTTTCAGTCAGTTAGCCAGGTAGCTGTCTTCCGTATCTCTTGGCATAGCTGAGTAAAACCTTCAGCACATCAGCTGTTTGTCGAAGCATGTCAATAGGTGTTCTGTCAATTCTTGGAGCTTGTTTTTAGCCAATTCCTTCAGTACAGCTTTGACTTCTTCCTTCAGTACCATTGGTTCTTGATCATATGCCACCTCCTTAAATGCATAAACATTGACAAATCCTTTTGGTACAAAATGGTTGCAGCAGTATATTGACGGAGAAATTCCAGAAATGCATGCTGAATTCAGAATAGGACATGGAACGAGGGATATCATTGCTGATGTCAGATGGATCTTAGCTGAAAGCAAAAAATACCAGAAAGATGTTTACTTGTGTTTTATTGACTATGCAAAAGCATTTGATTGTGTGGATCATAGCAAATTATGGATAACATTGTGAAGAATAGGAATTCCAGAACACTTAATTGTGCTCATGAGGAACCTGTACATAGACCAGGAGGCTGTCATTTGAACAGAACAGGGGGATAGTGCATGGTTTAAAATCAGGAAGGGAGTGTGTGAGGGTTGTCTCCTTTCACCATACTTATTCAGTCTGAATGCTGAGTAAATAATCCAAGAAGCCGGACTATATGATGAAGAACATGGCATCAGGATCAGTTGTTGTTGTTGTTATGTGGCGTCGAGTTGGACCCAACTCATAGTGACCCCTCCTTGGGTTTCCGAGGCAGTATCACTATGGAAGTAGATTGCCCCATCTTCCTTCCGAGGAGTGACTGGTGGGTTTG
>NW_006921599.1:20100472-20108239 GCF_000298275.1 Orycteropus afer afer
CAGGTGATTGGAAATATCATGGCTTGTGTCAGGCGCACCTTAGTCCTCAATGAGATATCCTTGCTCCTCAGCACTTGAAACAGTTCCTTCGCAGTTGAATGACCAAAGTAGGTGTTATGAAGTCTGGCCATTCTCACTTCCAAGGCCCATTCTGGCTGCACTTTCTCCAGGACAGATTTGTTAGTTCTTTTAGCAGTCCATGCTACTTTCATCATTCTTTGCCAGTACACAACTCAAAAGCATCAATTCTTCTTTGGTCTTCCATATTCATTGTCCAGCTTTCACATGTATATGAGGCAATTGAAAGTGTCATGACTTGTGTCAGGCGCACCTGAGTCCTCAAGGAGACATCTTTGCTCCTCAGCACTTGAAATAGGTCCTTTGCAGCAGACTTGCCCAGTGCTATATGTCCTCTGCTGCTCTCATTGGTATTGATTATAGAACCAAGCAATGTGAAATTGTTGACAACTTCAATCTTCTCTCCATTTATCATGATGCTACTTATAGGTCCAGTTGGGAGGATTTTTGTTTTCTTTATATTGAGATGTAATCCATACTGCAGACTTTATCTTTTAATCTTCATCAGTAAGTGCTCCCAGTCATCCTCACTTTCAGCAAGGAAAGTTGTGTTAGCATATCGCAGATTGGTTGTTAATGATTCTTCCTCCAAACTTGATGCCACGTTCTTCTTCATATAGTCCAGCTTCTCAGATTATTTGCTCAGCATGTAGATTGGATAAGTATCGTGAAAGAATACAACCCTGACACACTCCCTTCTTGATTTTAAGCCATGCAATATCTCCTTATTCTGTTTGAATGACAGCCTCCTTGTCTATGTACATGTTCCTCATGAGTACAATTAAGTGTTCTAGAATTTCCATTCTTCTCAAAGTTATCCACAATTTGTTATGATCCATCCAATAAAATGCTTTTGCATAGTCGATAAAACACAAGTAAGCATTTTTCAGGTATTCTTTGCTTTGAGCCAAGATCCATCTGACATCAGCAATGATATCCCTTGTTTTACATCCTCGTCTGTATCCAGCCTACACCTCTGGAAGTTCTCTGTCAATATCCTGTTGCAATCATTTTTGAATTATCTTCAGTAAGATTTTACTTGTGTGTAATAATAATGATATTGTTAAATAAGTTCCACATTCTGTGGGATCACCCTTCTTTGGAATGGGTACAAATATGGATCTCTTCCAGTCAGTTGGCTAGGTAGCTGTCTTCCAAATCTTTTGGCATAACCGAGTGTGTGCCTCCAGTGGGACATCCATTTGTCGAAACAGCTCATTGGGTATCCTGTCAATTCCTGCACTCTTCTTCTTCTCCAGTTCCTTCAGTGCAGGTTCAACTTCTTCCTTCAGTACCATTCATTCTTGAACATATGCCACCTCCTGAAATGAATGAAGATCTACCAGTTCTTTTTGGTACAGTGACTCTGTGTATTCCTTCCATCTTCTTTTGATGTTTACTGCATCATTCAGTATTTTGCCCATAGAATTTTTCCATATTGCAACTTGAGTCTTAAATATATTTTCTCAGTTCTTTCAGCTTGAGAAATGCCAAGTGTATTCTTCCCTTTTGGTTTTCTAACTCCAGGTCTTTTCATATTTGATTATAGTAATTGGCTTTGTCTGCTCAAGCTGCTCTTGGAAATCTTCTGTTTAGCTCTTTTATCTTGTCATTTCTTCCATTTGCCTTAGCTACTCTCCATTCAAGGGCAAGTTTCAGAGTCTCTTCTGACATCCATCTTAATCTTTTCTCCTTTTCTCATCTTTTTAATGACCTCTTGCGTTCTTCATGGATGATGTTCTTGATGTAATCCTACAATTCTTCTGGTTTTGGTCGTTGGTGTTCAGTAGATCAAATCTATTCTTTAGATGTTCTCTAAATTCAGGAGGGATATATTCAAGGTTATATTTTGGCTCTCGTGGACTTGTTTTAATTGTCTTCAACTTTAAGTTGAACTTGCATATGAGCAATTGATGGTCTGTTCCACAGTCAGCTCCTGGCCTTGTTTTGGCTGATGATATGGAGCTTCTCCATTGCCTCTTGCCACAGATGTAGTCAGTCTGATTCCTCTGTGTTCCATTTGGTGAAGTCCACATGTATAGCTGCTGTTTGTTTTGTTGAAAAAATGTATTTGCAATGAATAAGTCATTGGTCTTGCAAAATTCTATCTGTCATGTGATTTCCAGCATTATTTCTGTCACCAAGACCGTGTTTTCCAACTACCAGTGATTATTCTTTGTTATGAGCTTTTACATTCCAGTCATCAGCGATAAATAACACATCTTGTTTGTATGTTTGATCTGTTTTAGGCTGCAGAAGTTGATAAAAATCTTTAATTTCCTCATCTTTGGCTTTGGTGGTAGGTGAATAAAATTGAATTATAGTAGTATTAACTGCCATTTGTGTAGGTTTATGGATATTATCCTATCACTGACAGCATTGCACTTCAGGACAGATCTTGAAACATCCTTTGTAATGAAGAATGCCACACCATTTGTCGTCAAATTGTCATTCCCAGCATAGTAGATCATATGGTCGTCTGATTTAAAATGGCCAAAACCGGTCCATTTCCGAACACTAACGTGTGGGATATCAATCTTTATGTGTTCCATTTCATTTTTGACTTTCCAATTTTTCTAGATTCATACTTCATACATTGCATGTTCTAGTTATTAATGGATGTTTGCGGCTGTTTCTCCTCAGTTTGAGTCATGCCATTTCAGCAAATGTAGGTCTCGAAAGCTTTCATTTATCCATATCAATAAGGTTGGTTCTACTCTGATGAAGCAGTTCTTTCCCAGTCATATTTTGAGAGCCTTCTGACCTAAGGGGATTGTCCTCCTGCACTGTATCGGACAGTGTTTCCAAGCTATTCATAAAGTTGCACAGTAACGTATCAGACAGTGTTTCTCTGCTATTCATAAGGTTTTCCCTGGCCAATTCTTCCTTCTTCCTAGTCTGTCTCTGTCTGTAGGCTGAGTTGAAACCTTTGCACCATGTGCAACCCTGCTGGAGTTCGAAACACCAGTAGCATAGCCTTAAGCCTCACAGCAACACACAAGCCATCACAGTATGACAAACTGCCAGACAAGTTTGTCTCCCTTAGCTATTAAAAAGTTCTCTACTTCCTGCCTTTTGGGGATGGGACCTTGTCCCTCCCCTTACCTGGATCCCGGTTGCTCTGTCTGTAGGTTCCCCAGCTTCTCTTACCCCCAGTTCCTGCCTCTTGGGGTTGGGGCCTGTGTCCCTTCCCTTACCTGAGACCCCTGCCACTCTGTCTGTAGGTCCTCCAGTTTCTCTTTCCCTCAATTCCTGCAGATTACACCTCAATGGTGAAATCCTCAATGATGTAATCAATATGAATTACACGTCAATATAAAGAAAACAAAAATCCTCACAACTAGACCAATACACAGCATCATCATAAAGGGAGAAAAGATTGAAGTTGTCAAAGACTACATATTCCTTCTACAATCAACACCAATGGAAGCAGCAGTGAAGACATGAGAAGACGTGTTGCCCTGGCCAAATATGCTGCAAAAGACTTCAATTGCTGAAGAGCAAAAATGTCTCATTGAAGACTAAGGTGCACCTAACTGAAGCCATGGGAGCTCTGGTAGCACATTGCCTAAGGTACTTGACTGCTAACCAGAAGGCTGGTTGTCCAAACCCACCAGCCACTCCTTGGAAGGAAGGTTGGTCAATCTACACCCTTAGTGATACTGCCTCAAAAACCCAAGGAGTTTTGAGTCGGGTCTGACTTGATGCCACATAACAACAACAACAACAACAACCACCCAAGCCATGTTATTTTCAGTTGCATCATATGCATGTGAGAGCTGGACAATGAATAAAGAAGACTGGAGAAGAGTCGATGTTTTTGAGTTGTGGTGCTGGTGAAGAATGCTAAAAGTACCATGGACTGCTAAAAGAGGTAACAAATTTGTCCTGGAAGAAGTGCAGTTGGAATGCTGCTTGGAAGCGAGAATGGCCAGACTTTGTCTCACCTCATCATGTTGTTAGAAGGAACCATTCCCTGAAGAAGGATATGATGCTTGGTAAAGTGAAGGGTCAATGGAAAAGGGGAAGGCCCTCAATGAGATGGATTGACACAGTGCCTGCAACGATGGGCTCAGGTGTAGCAAGGATTGTGAGGCTGGCACAGGATCAGGCAATGTTTCGTTGTGTTATACATAGGGTCACTGTGAGTCAGAGACAACTACATGACACCTAACAACAACAACCACCACTAATATGTTAATTTCTTCTCTTATTTACATTTGATTCTAAATTATCTATTGCCTTTTTTTTGTTGTTGTTTAAGAGTGGACCCTACAAGAGTGTTTTTTTTTTTTTCCTGAATTGACATATATTGACAACAGCAGCCAAAATGTCACCTGTATTACTAGAGTATCCATTCCTTTAGACTATAACACTTCATAAATTTACCTTTGTCTTTTTTGTTTGTTTTGTTTGTTTCTGTTCTCATTCTGTTAACTGTTGTTAACTTTGCCATGTCTAACATCTTTCTATCCTATTAACAAGCGTGGATTTTTAAATATGCTTCATTAAAAGATAGTTATAGAAGTGGAGTTATTATGTCAAATGTTAAGAACTTTTGTATGACTTGGAATATAAACTCAAATTGCTTTCCATTTACAATGCTAACAATTAAGAGGGTACACATTTTGTTCCACTATAAAGTCGTAGTCATTTCCATTTTATAGATACTGATGGTTGAGGAGATCAAATAATGTACCCAGAGCTACCGTTTTAGTATAAATGTAGCTAAAATTTGCAGTCTCACATATTGAATATGATAGGTTGTAGAGCCTAGTGTTATGAGCATCATTTAGTGTGGCTTCAGCCAAACTGCTTGGGTCCAAATCCTGGCTCCAGTGCTTACTCTGTGAACCTGAGCAAGTATTTTTGTACTTTAGTTTTCTTATCGCAAAAATGGGAAGAATAATAATATCTTTTTAATAGGGTTGTTGTGAGAGTGAAGTTTTGCACATACATAACAGAACACACTCATTGTCATAAGTCATTTCTGGCTCATAGCAACCATATAGGAGAGAGTATAACTGCTACATAGGGTTGCTAATGCTGTACTCTTTATGGAAGCCGACTGCCACATTTTCTCTTGTGGAGGGGCTGGTGGGATTAAAAAACAATCTTTCAGTTAGTATCCAAGCACTTTAATCACTGTACCACAGTTCCTAATTACATAGAATAAATCAAACCAAACCAAACCAAAAAAACTCACTGCCATTGGGTCGATTCTGACTCTTAACAACCACCTTTGGGTTTCTGAGGTGGTAAATCTTTATGAAATAAAGTCCTGCCCAGTCTTCCTTCTGTTGAGTGGCTGGTGGGTTTGAACCTCCAACTTTCTAGTTAGTAGTCAGATGCCTTAGGCACTGTACCACCAGAGCTTCTTATAACATGGAATAGCACCTGTTGAATAATAATTACTACATAAGTTGTTGGTATTATCATAATTAATTAATTATTATTTGTTTTACCTCATACATAACGTTCGTTCTTTCTTTCTAAAGTACCATACGCATTTTTTGGTTAATCAAATTAAAAGAAGTGTCTAGCTTATGAATGAGTTCTATTTCTAAGTCTGTCTTTAAGTTGAATTTGTACATAAGTGAAAACAGGTATGATTCATATCTGACATCAATCAAATGTTTGTCTTAGTACGTAGTATAAAATGTACCTTTCTGTAACAAAAAACTTAAAGAAACATTTCCAGATATACTCAAACATCTTTTATGTAATAATGCAGTTATAATAATAATGATAATATTTTGATATACACTATAAAGTACTGCTAGTTTGCTATTACAAACTATTGTATGTATCTTGAGATTTTTATATAATATGGTTTACGGGGGTTGGTTCATAACTAGGAATTGTATGTCAGTCTAATTTGGATGTTTATAACCCAGAGACTGTACTTAACCATTCAGAAGTTTATGTGAGTGAGTGAATGAATGAATGAATGAAATATGCTTTGAACCATGCTTTTGATTTTTATATAATTATGACATTTTATTAAAAGCCTTGTTTTTGTATAGTAGATTAAAAAGGGCTTGTTAAATTTAGTATGCCCACTGTAAATACATGTATTTGTCTTTCATTTCACTTCCTTGCCAAATTTTTTGAATGGCTAATAGAGTACTGTGATACCATGATAGTTTGCATAGTGAGCAACAGTTTGATGCAAGATATTTATTAATGAATTATACAGTTTAAGACTTTTCTTTTGGTCAACTAATGAGAATGGTCAGAGGCATTTATTTTTAAGGAAGTTTTTTTTTTTTTGTTAATCTTTTAATTAAGGATAGACTTTGCAAAACATTAATAAGTCCCTTTATTATTTGTTGCCCCATGGCCAAATACCAACTGCCCACACACTTTCTTAATACAAATCTATTCTTGGATAATTAAAAACCCCTTTGGCAGATTCACAGACCAGTGTAGTCTTTTTAGTTCCAGAATGGATTTTAGAGATATAAAATATTTTTAAGATAATGAAACTGATTGTAGGGTCCTAACATCTCAAAGTTTGGTGGCCTGCATGTTGATGCAGTCAGTTTTAGGAGAATTTGATTCATGGAGCACAAAGTACTACTGTGACAGGTGGTAAACCTTCATCTTCAGGATTTTGAACACTGGTGGAATGGCTATAAACTTTTGTGGTCTGTGATGCATTATAAAAATAGTTCTTGTTTGCTTGTTTTGGAGTATATATAGGTCAGAATATCAGAAAATGGTATTGCTGTGGCTATGATTTTTGCTGAACTGAAAAAGGAAAACAGTGAGATTATCTTGTACTAAGTGAATTGGATTATATGGGGTATAGAGGCTATTAAGACTTAAAATTTCTGAGAGTTCTGGTAAGACTGCGGAATAGGCAGAAAGACTGCATAGACCCTCCTCAACAAAGTAAAGGGGAACCAATTAACACAGATACAGAAGATAATCCTGGACCCCTGAGCCTTGAAGGGAAGAATATAGAAGTGGACTAAACTCCAACTAGCAGAAGAATTTGTATGAAGACACCAAAAAAGGAGACATACGGAGCTGGGGTCTGGCAGTGATCCTGATGGCACAGATAGCTTGGATATTGCTGAGTGGTGGTAGGACCTAAGAATTAACATAAAATTGGCCCTGTTAGCCAGGGAGTGCATGGAGGACTGCTCTGGTGGTTGGGGAATAAAAGGGGAAGAAGCGAAGAATGTGAGCTGAGCTGTGGACTTTTGTCTGTCTGGAGAGTGCAGTCATTTTGAATGTTTACAAGCTGCTTGACCATTTTGGATATTTAAAGCAACAGCATTTTCCCAGATTCCAGGGGCTTAAGAACAGGCTCCACTTTCTGGGAACCTCAAGGACATTCTGAACCCTGACAACTGGAAAGGTGCAACATTCCCCTTGTTACTGCTATACCCCACACCTTCTTGGTGAACGGAGGTGGGGCCAACCCTCACTCCCACTCACTTTCTGGCCAGCAGGAATTCCATCCCGGTCTGTGTGCTAGGATGGAGTCTGGGTGCCCTGCCCTGATTTTTTTTCTCCTTTTTCCCTTTTTTTCGTTTGATTGTTTTTGTCTTTTTAAAAACTACTACTATTATTATTGCTTTTGTCCTTTTTACTATTATTCTTTATTCTTCCACTCCCAGGTTCTAGTATTCAGCTTTTTTTCTTTTCCCCGTTACTGGTTGCAATTTTTTTTTTTTT
>NW_006921599.1:20109268-20110487 GCF_000298275.1 Orycteropus afer afer
ATGATGAAAGATGAGAATATATCCATTCAGGAAGTCCATCGAACCCCAAACAGGATAGACCCCAAAGGAAAATCACAAAGACACATCATCATCAGGCTCATCAAAACCAAAGCCAAAGAAAGAATACTGAAAGCAGCATGGGAAAAACAAAAAGTTACTTATGAAGGACAACCAGTAAGAATAAGCTCTGATTTCTCAGAGAAACCATGCAAGTGAGAAGGCAATGGAATGGTATATATAAAGCCCTGAAAGAGAAAAATTTTCAACCAAGAACCAAATTGTCCCTCAAATATGGTGGTGAAATTGGAGATTTCCAGATAAGCAGAAACTAAGGGAATTTGTTAAAACCAGACCAACCTTACAAGAGATACTAAAGGGAGTCCTTTGACCCAAAACCAAAAATAGCAAATAACAACTGACCGTTATACAGAAGATGACATAACCCAGAAACTACAGCTGTGGACATATCCAAAGTAAAATAAGCTTACAAGATTGTAAACAGGGAACCAGAGACATCAATTGGCAAGTGAGGAAAACTGCAAACGAAAAAGAGGGAAACTACTGTGTAGTTACAGAACTTTTAAATGGTGAGGAAGTCAAGAGAGTTGCAAGATAGAATGGACTGTTCTAATCTCGGGGAGAAAATTATCAATCACAGGGTAACCTCAAAGAAAAATGATAAACCTTCACATCACATTAAAAAAGAAGACAAGCACAAATAGTCAGCAAATACTGAAACAATAGCAACAAAGGAAGTGATAGTACAATTCAGAAACATAATGAGCTCAGCACAGAAAATTATATGGAACAAAGAAACCAGGGACACCATGAAAAAACACATAACAAAATGACAGCAACCAATTGTCAATTACACTGATTACACTGAATTACACTGAATGTTAATGGATTAAATGCACCACTCAAGAGATGGAGAGTTAGACTGGATGAGAAAACAAAACCCCTCACTATTCTGCCTACAAGAGATACACCTTAGAGATCAAGACAAAAATAGACTAAAAATCAAAGGTTGGGAAAAGATATATCAAGAAAATGACAACCGTAAGAGAGCAGGAGTGGCAATATTAATTTCTGATAAAATTGACTTTAAGACAAAAACCACCATATGAGACAAGGAAGGACATTATATAATGATTAAAGGATCAATTGAACATGAAGATATAACCATAATAAATATCTATGGACCCAATGAAAGAGCCCC
>NW_006921599.1:20111422-20125708 GCF_000298275.1 Orycteropus afer afer
TATGAAGAACTGTACTCCAACAAACTTGAAAATCTGGAAGAAATGGACAGATTTCTAGAAACACACCACTTACCTAAACTAACACAGACTGATGTTGAAAAGTTGAACAGATCTATAACGCAAGAAGAAATTGAACAAGTCATCAAAAAATTACCAACAAAAAAAAGTCCTGGCCCAGACATTTCACTGGAGAATTCTACCAAACATTCAGACAATAACTGTCACCATTCCTACTCAAACTCTTGCAAAAAATAGAAAAGGATGGAATCCTCCCTAACTCATTTTATGAAGCAAGCATAAGCATAACCTTGATACCAAGCCAGTCAAAGACAGCACTCAAAAGGAAACTACACACCAATATCCCTCATGAATATATATGCAAAAATCTTCAACAGAATCCTAGCCAATAGAGTCCAACAGCATACAAAGAAAATATTATGACCAAGTGGGGTTCATATCAGGTATGCAAAAATGGTTCAACATTAGAAAAAGATCTACACAAAACCAACAGCCAACATTGTTCTTAATGGAGAGAGACTGAAACCATTCATCTTGTGAATAGGAACCGGACAAGGATTTACATTCCTCTTGCGAACAGGAACCAAACGAGTGTATCACCACTTCTACTCAGCATTGTACTGGAAGTCCTAGCCAGGGCCATAAGGCAAGAAAGGGAAATCAAAGGCATGCGAATTGTTAAGGAAAAAGTCAAACTATCCCTATTTGCTGATGATATGATCCTATACCTTGAAAACCCAAGAGACTCAGTCAAAAATCTACTGGAACTAATTGAAAGATTTAGCATCATGGCAGGATACAAGAGCAACATCAAAAAATGAGTTGGATTTCTCTACACAATTAAAGAGATTGCTGAAAAAGAAATAAGGGTATCAGTACCATTTACAATAGCTACCAAAAAAAAAAAAAAAAAAAAAAAAAAAAAAACCAAAATACTTGGGAATAAATCTTACCAGGGACACAAAAGACCTGTACAAAGAAAACTATAAAAAAAACTACTTCAGGAAACCATAAAAGAGCTACATAAATGGAAGAACATACCATGCTCGTGGATAGAAAGATTGAAGATTGTGAAAATGTCAGTTCCCACCAAAGCAATCTATACATTCAGTGCAATCCCAATCCAGATCCCATCAACATTTTTTTAAGGATTTGGAAAAACCAATCACTTTATTTGGAAAGGAAAGAGACCTTGGATAAGGAAAACACTATTGAAGAAGAACAAAGTAGGAGGTCTCACACTGCTGGATCTCAAAACCTGCTATATAGCCACAGTTGTCAAAACTGCTGGTATCAGTGCAAGAATAGACACATAGACCAATGGAATAGAATTGAGAACCCAGAAATAGATCCATCAACCCATGGTGAACTGATCTTTGGCAAAGGTCAAAAATCCATTAAAGAGGGAGGAAAATGAGTGTTTAATAAATAGTGCTGGCAGAACTGCATATCCATTTGCAGAAAACTGAAATAAGATCTGTACCTCACACCTTACACAAAAACTAACTCCAGATGGATCAAGGACTTAATTGTGAAACCTATATAGAGTTCTTCAAGGAAAAACTAGGGACAAATTTAGGGGCCCTAATATATGGCATAAATAGACTATCAAGCATAACCCAAAATGTACAAACAGCAGTAGAGAAACTAGATGAATGGGACCTTCTAAAAATTAAATTTTTATGTGCTTCCAAAGACTTCTTCAAAAGGGTCAAAAAAGAACCAACAGATTGGGAAAAAATATTTGGCAATGACATATCTGACAAGGGACTTATCTCTAGAATTTACAGAAAACTCCAGCACCTCAATAACAAAAAGACAAATAATCCAATTAAGAAATGGGCAGAAGACATGAATAGGCACTTCACCAAGGAGGATATCCAGATGGCCAACAAACATATGAAGAAATGCTCACAATCATCAGCCATTAGAGAGATGCAATTCAAAACAACAATCAGATACCATCTTGCTCCAGCACCAGTAGCAAAGTTCAACAAGCCAGAAAATAACAAATGCTGGTGAGGATGTGGAGAGATTTGGACTCTTCTACACCGTGGGACTGTAAAATAGTACAACCACTGTGGAAAGTAGTATTGTGATTTTTTCAAAAGTTGGAATTAGAAATACCATTTGACCCAGCCATTCCTTTACTAAGTATATATCCTAAAGAAGTGACAGCCATGAGAAGAACACACATATGTACAACCTTGTTCATCGCAACACTATTTGCAATAGCCAAATGGATACAACCTACATGTCAAAAGCATCCAAATTGGTAAAGAAGAAATCAAACTATCTCTTTTCGCTGACAATATTGTCCTATACCTAGAAAACCCAATAGACTCAGTTAAATATCTACTGGAACTAATTGAGAGATTTAGCATCATGGAAGGATACAAGATCAGCATCCAAATTGAGGATCAGCGTCAACTGAGGAATGAATAACCACACTATGGTACATACACACAGTGGAATACTATGCAACCCTAAAGAATAACCTAAAATCTGCAAAACTCCACATAATATGGATGAACTTGGAGGACATTATGCTGAGTGACATAAGTCAAACACAGAAGGACAAATATTGTATTCGTTTTTTTATTGTAAAAATCAAGGAAAGGTTTCTATGTGGAAGGAGATTTTCTTTGTTACCAGGGATGGGAGGGGAGAGGAGGGAGCACTGTTACATAGGTAGAGATAAGTATTGATTTTGGTGAAGAGAAGAGCAATGTACCAAATGTGAGTGATCAACATGGTGGCACTGAGGAAGAGGAGGACATAGAGAGGTACATCGGATGCACAGACAACAAAGATGAAACCTTTTGCATATACAATACTGCATTGTCATTGATGGCAAACATGGGTATACGAGTGGATAGATGGGTAGACAGGCTGAACTATTAGGTATGTCTATGAAGCCAGGAGTGTACCCAAGACCATGTATAGGGTTGGCAGACAATGGTCCTAGAAGTGTATTTGTATGATCTGAATTCCTAGGTGTATAGTAGAGCTGACAAGGAACAAGGTTGTAGTCACTTCTTGGTCACAACCAGCTACCCAGAGGGACCGATTTGTTGAACCTGTGGGGCCAGAACCATAGTCACAAGGGGACATCAAGCTCAATTGGCATAACATACTACATAAAACATTGTTCCACCTCCTACTTTGGCGAGTAGCAAGTGGGATCTTAAAAGCTTGCAAGCAGCCATCTAGATGTAATGATGGGTCTCTCCTCATCCAGAGCAAAGAAGCATGAAGAAAACCAAAGATTCATGGAAACAATTAGTCCTAGCAACTGGTACACCATGTGATCCGCAGCCTGTACAACTATGAGACCAAAACATGTAGAGGTGCCTGCCTACCACTGTCAACCACTCAGAGGGGGATCTATGTAGGAGATCCTAGATAGAGAGGGAAAGCAATGTGGAACAAAACTCAGAAATCATTTTGGGGGAAAAAAAAAGGGGGGACCAGATTTGCTGGTCTGATAGAGCCTGGTGGAACCACTGAGACTATGGCCCCTAGCTGCCCTTCAGGTCTGGAATTGAATCCATTCTTGTGGCTTCTAGCAGAACAAAAGAAAGGCATATGAGTTGAACATTTACCTGAGGTAGATACATTCCTTGGAGAGAACAATCATGGGAGAAAGAAGGGCTGTTTATGCCCAGGGAGACAGCTCAGGGGGCAGGAGTGCAGGGAGTGATGGACACAGGGAAGAGGTAACTATTGGGAGGAAGTGGGAGGGGAGCTGTTGCATTGAGGTAAATTGTAGTCAGTTTCACGAGACAAAATGTATGTGAACTGCCATATGGAAAGTGAATTTGCTCTGTAAAATTTCATCCAAATCTCAATTTAAAGAAAAAGACTTAAAAGTTCTCTCTTTTGCTGTATGTGACAATGAGTAGCTATCACTATGCTTGTTTAACCTGATAGGTTTCAATAAATTTGACTTACTCCTTTTTTAAAAACATATGGAATACCTTTGTTATAGCTATTTTACTGTATTTTTCACATGTAAACAATTTACTATTTGAATGGACTTCCACATGCGACACACTGGGATCATGATAACACAAGCTCCAAGGGCAAGGGCAGAGGATAGAAACTAATAAGAATATTTCCATTAAGTAGATTGAGGAACTGAGCAAGGGCTAGTACAACTGAGCCTTAAGAGTCAGCCCTGTGTTTGGGCATGGCATGTAAGGCTGTTAAATATCTTAGTTCTTATTTGTAAAAATTCTACATACGTCATTTATCCAGAACATAGAAAGAATTTTCAAAATTCAGTAAGAAAAACAACCCAATTAAAAGAATGAGCCAAAGTCTTGAGCAGACACTTCTCCAAAAGTGATATACAAATTGCAAATAAGTACATACAAAATTTTTCAACATTATTAGTAGTAGGGATACCACAACTCACCTATTAGACTAGCTAAAATATAATAAACAAAACTAAGTGTTCGTGAGGTTGTAGAGTAACTAGAATTCTCATGTATTGTTGATAAGAATGAAAAATGCTACAGCTACTGTAGATAACAGTTTGACAGTTGAAAATAAATCATATATTCTTCAATGGGTGAGTGAATAATCAGCAATAAAATGGAATGAACTATTGATACTCTCAACATCTTGGGTGAATCTCAAAGGCGTTGTGGTGAGTGAAAGAACCCAGTCACCAAAGACTATATGTATTGTATGATTTATTTATGTGACATTCTCATAAAGACAAAACTATAGTAATGGAGATCAGATCATTGATTTCCAGTGGCTAGAGGTGGGTGGGATGTGCGTAAAGGTATGAAGGGATAGCCTAAGGGATTGTATGGGGATGATGAAACTCTTCTGTGTCTTTATTTTGGTCGTGGTTACACATACCTATGTATGTGTTTAAAATTCATAGCCCCCTACATCCTAAAAAAACCCCACAAAAACACATACACACACAAAAATCATTACCGTGTGACTGTTTTTAAAAGAATTAATTAATTGGTCTTGCAAAGAAAAAATATATTAAAAAATATTTAAGTGGAGAACCGGCATAGGAGATTAAAAAAAAAAAAAAGTTTTGAACCTCATTTAAGTAGAAAGCAAAGTCATCTGGACAGAGAAGCAGATGAGTCTGGGTCTACATGTTTGCGAAGAGCTGAACTTAAGAGTAGTTACTAAGAGTAAATGAAGCATTACTAAATTTATCCTCAGTAGTTAATGGAATATTGTCACCTCTAGGTAATATGAGAGAATAATAAGACTGTTAAAATGACAGGATTATATCATGATTAGATGTATTAAATATAACTTTTTAATTATCTGTTGTCATTTCCCATTAAGGAAGATTCTCTTTCATTTTGGCAACTTCTGCTCATCCCTGTTAGTTGATCAGAAGACAACTTCTAATAGTTATTTTATTGCTGTCAGAGGTAGGAGTGGGCAAGGGATGAAATCTGGTTAGAGGAAAAACCAAATAGAATCACAGAAGAAAGGGATTTTCTTATAAACCAGCTGATGTCTACATTCCCTTACCTTCATGCACTTGTGCACACCAACCTTGCGAGTTTGTTTTTTTGTTGTTGTTGCTAATTCTTGCATAAAGAAGGAAATGATGACTGCTTTGGAACTTCTGGGTATAAAACTACAAAACTCTAAAAGTATATCGCCATCTTGACTCTCAATATGATTTGTTTCAATTTATCCTTTTCTATCTTAATTATTTGGTGGTGGTTGTTATTGTTGATTTGTCTCAGACTCCTGGTGACCATGTGTATAATAGGAGGAAATGTTGCCAGTCTTGTGCCATCGCCATGATCTTAGATTTGTTTAAGCCCATTGTTCAGCAGTTGTGTTAATCCATCTCACGGAGGGTTTCTCTCCTTTTCCTTGATCCTCTACCAATGAAAATGCTCACATTTGGACCGATAAACAGCATCATGGAAAATGAAAAACGAAATTGAAGTTGTCAACAATTTCATCCTGCTTGGATCTACGGTCACCATGCATGGAGGCAGCAGTCAGGAAATCACATGATGTATTTCATTGGTCAAATCTGCTAAGAAAGTTCTAAAAAGCAAAGATGTCACTATGTCGACTAAGGTGTACCTGAACTAAGTCATGGTCCTTTTAATCACCTCAATTTCCATCTGAATAGATAGTATAAAATTTTATGCAGGTCCTCCTAGACACCATTTAATCTCAACCATATATGTGGAAGAGTTGCAAATCCCCTTTTTGCAGGGGCTTACTGTGGAAATGCATAATGATGGCAGAGGAGGCGCATGGACTCCCTTCAGTGTCTGGGAGGATTCAGCCCTGATGGAGCTATTGGACCAACACATGCATGGCCAGGTTCCTTTCATCTTTAAATTCTTTAAATCTTTTGATACTTAATAGGTCTTCAAAATTGTTCATTATCTTTCTTCTTTGCTCCCCAGTCCCCTAACAAATACCTTATCCTCCTCTACTACCTCCAGTCCCTTCCTTAGAATATAAAGGAAATAAAAATTAGAGGAAAAAAGGATATAAGCTAGATCCTATTTTGCTAAAAACAAACCGCCAGAGAACATGTTTATTTGCTTACTTTTTAGCACTGCATGTGTGTGTACTCTCAAGGTTTTTTGTATCCTGGCCTCTACTAGCAGTTATTGGTACATGGTAGGCAGTTAGTTCTAACTTATCTATGTTTGTTCTGAATCTCCTAGCTTCATACATTAATTAACTCTCTTCACAGATATGGTTAGTGCTCTTGAATGCGTATCCTGGGCAACAAGACACAGAAGATTCAGTGTAGGAAATTACCTTTACAGATAATTCACCTCAACTGCTCTTACTGACAAGGAGTTGCTACTGGTGTCCTCATAAATATCTATTGCATAATTACCTACATCTATGAATAAATTTCATTCAGTGTTACTTCTCCAGTTCCTAGCTGATGACTGTTGTGGACTCTCTCATTTAAAAGAGAGAGAGAGAGAGAGAGAGACATAAACACATACATATTTAAAAGTTTCTGTGTATTTTGATGGGGGGGGTCACTGAATCCCTGAAACCCATAGGGACTCAGTGACCCACAGTGAAGTCTTTAGCCCTTGGAGGTAATATTTGTGATTTCTTCCCTCCTCTACTTATTCCATATTTACTTTACCTGTTCAGAATTCCAAGCCCAGGGATTAACCAGGCTTTCACCTCTGAGGGATTTGTTTGCAGGGTAGTCCTGCAAAGGTTGTTATCATTTACTCTCAGTTTTCACTATCAAGCACAGTGATACTAAAAGTATAGAAGAGAGTCCCCAAAGTCCTTATTGCCTGTTGCAACCCTATATTCCCTTGATGGAAAGGCTCAGCCTCCTTCTCCCAACATCATTTTCCCTTTCCACTTGTTCCCAGATGCATTAGGTTGTCATCTCCACTATATTTTAGTGGAAATAAGTACTATCACTTCTAGTGGAGTTATCCTCCTTTGGGTATTGGTATTAACTCTTCTGAGTTAATTCAAAATTATAGGTAGTTATAAGAAAACAATTAAAATGGTTCATCCTTAGGCGTAACCATGAGAGGCACTCTCCACTGATGTCCTTGGCCATCTAGATCTTTGTCTTGTACAATGAATGAAGCATTCATCTTACAAGATTGTATTTGCGGCTTGCTGAGGAGCTCTAGGAGCTCTGGTTATTTAGTGCCTAAGGCATTTGACTGCTAACCAGAAGGATGGCAGTTCAAACCCACCAGCCACCCCTTGGAAGGAAAACTGGGCAATCTACTTCTGTAGAAATAGCCTTGGAAATCCAAGGAGGGGTGGCTTTAGTCAGACTGACCGAACGGCAGTGTGTTTGGTTTTTTTTTTTTTTTTTAGAAAGAGCTCTGGTGGCTTAGTGCGTAAGGTATCTGACTGCTCACCAGAAGGTTGGCAGTTGAAACCCACCAGCCACTCCGTGGAAGAAAGATGGGGCAACCTACTTGTGTAAAGATTTACTGCCTCAGAAACAGTTATTGCTCTGTGTTGGAATTGACTCAATGGCAGTGAGTTTTTTTTTTTTTTTTTGAAAGAGCATCTATCATGTATAGAAGGCACCAAAGCAGGATTGTTTATATTTCACCCAAACTATTATAATGAAATTTATTAAATATAGAGCAGAGTTGAAAGAATTTTTACACTGAGCACCTATATAGATGTAGATTGTGTAGTTTCTATCAGTCACCCTGTAGATACTATCATCGTCGTTTCACTATACTTGTTACATCACATTCTATCCAGCCATCTGTGTGTAAACATCTGTCAGTCACACACACCACCCCTCTGCTGCAACACACACATGCACACAATAAAATTGCAGACATCAGAACACTTCTACCTAAATACTTATTCAGGCAGGTCATTACTTAGAGTTCAATATTTGGTTGCAGCTTTTTATGTAAAATTTGTAAAACAGTGGAATATACATCTTAAGAGTATATTTGCTGAATTTTGGAAAATGCATGCACCTGTGTAACTCATACCTCTATTATGAAAAAAAAAAAAAATCCTGGCCTAGATATTATTCACATAATGTTCACAGTTTAAGGAAGAAGCTGTGATTCTGTCACTCTTCCTCTCTCTCTTCCTTCATCCTTCCCTCTTCTCCTCCCTCCGTTCTCCTTTCCCTTCTTCCCTGTACCTCTCCTCTTTTTGTCTCCTTGGAATGAGGAAAATAACAGATTACTTTAGGCAATTTTGTGGTATCTGTCTTAAATGTTTTACAGATTTTAAAGTATGATACTATGTAACAATAACTGATAAAATAATATTTTCTTTGAAGATATGTTTCCTTTCCATTTGTAGTACTTATTAAGCCTTGAAAAGTGTAAATGGATATTTTTCTCTAGCAAGTAACTTTTTTTCCCCCACCTTTCTAAAGCACTAAAACCACACTTAATCTCCTTACCCTATTCTGTGAAAGGAAAAAGGAAAAAAACAAATGGCCTCCTGAAATATTTTCAGCCTTTATACTAATTGTTCTATTAAATAAATACAGAGATCATTGTAGCCTACATATTATATATGGCTGGACTTGTATGAAGAGATTGAAATGATAATATTGTCAATATTTAACATCAAAATTTTCTTACCTTTCCTTGAAAAGTTGATAACTATATGCAGTTTTGATTTATGATCTACGCAATTGTTTAAAATGAGAAAATAATGTAAATCTACTCTTTTGGTTAGTAAAGGTTGTCATTGGTAAATTCAGTGATCTTGGCCTATGCCATGGATGTTTAATATTGGTAGGAATGCTTAATGGTTGTTAAAATTATTATTATTGTCGTTATAATTTTAGGACTTTTAGTGGATTGAAAAATGGCCATTGCTTCCAATTGCAAAAGAGCACCACAGCATAAGTCTTAGAGTTGATTTTGAAATATCTTGAATTTCTGGTGAAACCCCCAAGACTATGGTCCCTAGTCACCCTTCAGGCCTGGAATTGAACTCACTCCAGACAAACACTAGACAGGTGTATAAAGTGAACATTTACACCAGGTAGGTATACTCCTTAGAACAATCAATCATGAAAGATCAGAAGGGTGGTATTTGCACAGGGAGATAGCTCAGAGAGTGGGAATGAATAGGAAAGAATGACACAGGGAAGAGGTAACTACAGGGAAGAATTAGGAAGAGAGCTGTTACATTATGAGGATTGCAGTCAATGTCATAAAACAAAATGTGTATGAACAGCTGTATGGAAAATGAATTTGCTCTGTAAACTTTCACCCAAATCCCAAGGTGCTCTGGTGGCATAGTGGATAAGGCATTTGGCTGCTAACCAGAAGGTCAGTGGTTTAAACTCACCAACCACTCCACAGGAGGAAGATGGGGCAATCTACTTCTGTAGAGATATCACCTTGGAAACCCAAGGAGGGGTTGCTATGAGTCAGGACTTACTCAATGGAAGTGAGTTGTTTTGAGTTTGGTATATATATCCATAAATATCTATCTGTCTATCTATCTATCTATCTATATATATTAGCCACTCCTCGGAAGGAAGATGGGGCAATCTGCTTCCATAGTGATACTGCCTCGGAAACCCAAGGAGGAGTCGCTATGAGTCGGGTCTGACTTGATGGCACATAACAACAACATCTATATTTATCTATCTATCTATCTATTTCTTGAGTCTCAGGCATTTACAAATTAAGCAGCAATTGTTGATGATCGTTTTTAAAATACAGATAAAATTCTCAGAGCTCAGTAGGATTGTTAGAAATAAATCTTACTGTTGGAAGTCAAGGGATTGGTGGGACTTAGAAGTCATTAATGTCTTAGACAACTCTGTGTGTTCAGAAAGTTTTTTTTAAAATTTGAGAGCAGGAAGGAGAAAGGATTCTGCTAAAAGGACATGTAAAAAGAGAACATTGGAAAGAGTATGCATTCTGGAATGCAGGCTGGGCATCCTAATAACTAATCATGTCAGGATTAGCTGGGGACATTAATGGCCTGCACCTACAAGGAACCTATTGATTGAGTGTTTAAACTTAACCTGACATGTTATTAAATGGTCCGAAACCACATTGCTGCCATTTCTTAAGTGTGTGTCTCAGTTCTCTGGTGCTGCTCTAACAGAAATACCATAAGTGGATGGCTTTAACAAACAGGAATCTATTCTCTTATACTTTAGGAGTCTAGAATTTTAGAAGTCCAAATTCAGAATGTCAGCTCTAGGGGCCAGGTGAAGGCCCTTCGACCTTCGCTGCAGCTCTTATTATAGGCCCACCAGAGCTGGAGGTGCCTTGTAACTCACGCAGCTGCTGGCTTCTGAGGCTGATTAACCAAGGTCGGCCAGTAGAATGGCACAATCCCAAGATCAGCAGACACACAGCAGGTCACTGATTCAAGTCCAGGAAAAGTCCTAAGGTTAGCAGGCAACATGGCAGGCCACTGGGTGAACCAGACTTAGCCAAATGCTGGATCCAGGTGTGCCAAAAAGCTAAAGACTTTTCCCAAAGCTGTTCCAAATATGCTGGAAGCAGGCAACACCCCAAACACAACTCTCATTCAACTGATTTGGTGCTCTTAGCAGGTTCCCTGATGGAGGTGACTACAATCTTATCCTGGGAAGTAACTACATCCAGCTGCACAGCCACTCAGAACCATGGCCCAACTAAGTTTACATACAACTTTACTACAGTGTGCAAGATTGTGACTGGGAAAAATCCCTCTTTATATTTACTTGTGTGTATATGTACATTTGTGATAGATTTCTTTAGATGAATATGTGAAATTTAAAAAGGAGTTGAAGAGTGTTGAAAAGTGTTAGCAAACCTTCTCACTTCTTAAGATGATGTTTTACTCTGTAGCCCTTTGCCCCTTTCTAGCCTACACTTTCCATCCTGGTCATAACTACTGCTCATTGATGCTAGACTGCTTTTCTCAACATAACATTCTGTGGCACATATTACTGTTTGGCCTGTACTTGTCTGCCCGGCCAACTCATCCTTTAACTTTTGGTTGAAATATCACCTTTTCTTTTCATCTCCAAGGAAGAGGTATTGGTCTCTCTCTTCTGTGCTATTTTTATGTCATGATAAACTCTCTAAGAATGGAGAGAGGTCCTGAATTATGAGAACTAAAGAGAAACCATTAAAGTTGACAATAAAGAGTTCATTGAATCTTTTTCCAATTTTAGGAGAGTTATTTAGGTAGAATGCAGATTGAAGTATGTGGAAGAGTGTGCAAGTGATGAGGCATGCAAAGATAAATTGATCTTTCAAGAAATTGGGTGCCATGGGAAAGAGTAGAGATGGGTCTGTAGTTAGATTGAATGAAGAGGACTTTTGTTGTTGTTTTAAGAAGGAGGGAGATAGGAGATAATTCCTTATTCAGAAGAAAAGCTACTGGGAAGAGAGAGAGACCAAAAAAGAAGAGCAGATACTTGATAGAACAAAATGTTGATATAGATGAGATCAAGAACCTAGTTGGAAATACTTAGGTTAGTGTAACACTTCTTTTAAAGGACAGCAGTAGTGGAAAAGGATGGGTGGATTTCAATTTTTCAGTCTTTTTTTTTTTTGAGGGCAGAAGATATAAAGTGTGAAATTTAGATCATTTGTCAAAATAATTTTCTAAGATTATACTTTTCTATTATTTTCTATTCTGTTTACATCTATAGTATTCTGTTAAATCTTTAGATATAACTCTGCACCATTTCATTTTACAGTGGCCACCTTTAGATTTAAAAGTATCTTTAAGTCTTTAGAAATAGCATTACAGTTATTCAGTAAAAATAATCTTGAATGGATGCTGTGTGTCAATTACAATGCTAGTTGTAATAATACAGTAATGAATATAGCAAACAGTTGTGAGTGAATTCAGAACAGAAACAAATGATAGTGTGAACTTAGGGAGGGACAATAGGAGAGAGAGGCAAGAGTAATAGGGAGTAAGAACATGGGTTATTGGTTAGTTCAGAAGTTAGCAAATTGTAGCTCTCAGGCCAAATGCAGCTATCATCTTTGTATAGCCTCTAGTAGACTAAGAATGGATTTTACATTTTAAACAGCTGGGGAAAAAATGAAAAGAGTGTTTCATAACATGAAAATTTTATGAAATTCAACTTTTAATATCAGTAAATAAAGTTTTATTGGGATACAGCCATAGTGACTTGTTACAGTGGCACAGAGTTGAGCAGTTATGATGGGGACTATATGTGATATCCTGCAGATAATAGTTAATACAGCAGATCTGAGACTGCCATTTTTAAAAGGTCCTGCTTGGGGAGGAAGGTTAGGGTTGGCCCTAAACTGGCATCCTGGAACTTAGCTTAAAGTATTTTCCCTAAGTTGGTAAGATTGTTTTGACTGCGTAGGCAACTGAATGTGTGTTTTCCATCTAGAAGGCTGGACTTTCAATAGTCAGTGGTTGAGGATAGTCATTGTGTCTCCATGACGCCTACCCCCCCCAAGAAAAAAAAAAACCAGTATTATCAAGTCAATTTGGAGTCATAGCAACCCTACAGACAGAGTAGAACTGCCTCATAGGGTTTCCAAGGCTGTAAATCTTTATGGAAGCAGACTGCTTCATCTTTTTCCTGTGGAGTGGTTGGTGGGTTTGAACCACTGACTTTTTGGTTAGCAGCTGAATACTTTAACCACTACGTCACCAGAGCTCCTTCTCCATGACCAGCCTATAAAAAAAACCTGGACTCTTGAGTCTCAACTAGGCTACTTGGACAGAAATATTGCACATGTTACTGTATTTGATGGCTGGAGGAAGGTGTGTGTTCTCTGTGGCTCTTCCTCAGAGGGAAAACATAGGAAGTCTGCACAGAGATTCCTCCTGGCATTACCCTATGTGTCTTTTTTTCTTGCTGATTGCTATTACAAACTAGTTGTGAATGCAACTGTCTTATGAGTCCTGTGAGTCCTAGCAAATTGCCAAATATGTGAGTAGTATAGACCCCTGAAGCAGGTGCTCTTACTTTTTGCATTGTAGCTTGGCACACTACAAATTGTAGTTATGACTAAGTAAGTGATGTTTTAAGTGCCATGTATATCACTGTTTGTGTTTTATTTTATATTATCTGAGCATACCCATCATGTCAAAACAAGAAAAGTGAACAGTGTACTTTGAATGTCTTACTTTTAAGGCACAGTAGAGTGTGGATTATTTTGTTATCAAATTAGATGGAAACATTTGATTTATTATATATTTACACAATAGCTATGCTAAAAGAATATAATATGCTTCACCATTACTGGATTAAGCACTTGTGACAAAATTTCCAATTCTTAGAATAGCAGTAGTTAGAAAAACTAGATAATTTAGAATTGGATATCTTGTCATAGAACTTCATTACAAAAGTAAAATGTGAAAATGAGCTTACAACCAAAATAAGTTTCTGAGTGGATCATTTGTTACTCAAGGAAAGAAAGACATTTATCAGTAATAAGTTAATAAATCATGTTTGATTGTGTCAGCTTATGATTATTAATGGTAAGTGTCAACTTGGCTAGGCTATGTTTCTCAGTGGTTTGGCAAACATTGCATTGATTCCTCTTCCATAATGTCATATAATATAATCATTCTCCATCTGGTGACCTGATATAAGCAGCCAATCAGTTGAAAGCCAGTCCATTTCTTTCCTTTTTTTACTTTTCTTTTTTTTTAATTGTGATTTGGGTGAAGATTTACAGAGCAAATTCACTTTCCATATAGCAGTTCACATATACTTTGTCTCATGTCATTGACCACAGTTTACCACAATGCAAAAGCTCCCCTTGAACTTCCTCCCCATAGTTACCTCTTCCT
>NW_006921599.1:20128328-20138926 GCF_000298275.1 Orycteropus afer afer
AGGGGAAGATTAAGAATAATAATAAAAAGGACAAAAGTATTAATAATATTAGTTGTTTTAAAACAGACAAATACAAGTAAACTAATCACCAGAAAAAAGAAAGTGAAAAATAAAAAAATAAAAATAAAAAAAGAGAAAAAAAAATCAGTGGAGGACAGAGCAGGGCACCCAGGCTCCATCCATCTGAGCACACAGACTCTGATGGAGTTCCTGTGGGCCCAGAAGGTAGGTGGGAGTGGGGGATGGCTACACCTCAGTTCACCAAGCGGGTGTGGGGTATAAAAGTAACAAGAGTAATGTCGTGCCTTGTCAGTCTTGCAGGTCCTGAGTGTCCTTGGGGTTGCTGGAAAGCAGAACGTGTTCTTAAGCCCCAGGAATCTGCGAAAGCACTGTCTCTTTAAATATCCAAAATAGTCAAGCCGCTTTTAAAGCTTCAAAATGGCGGCGCCCTCCGGACCAGCAAAAGTCCACAGCTCAGCCCACCTTTCTCTTCACTTTCTCCGTTTGTTCCCCAGTGACCGTACACAGTCCTCCATGCAGTCCCTGGCTAGCAAGGTGATTTTTAGGTTAATTCTTAGGTCCAACCACCACTTGGGAATCTCAAAGCTGTCTATGCCATCAGGATCTCTCAGGATCTCTGCTAGACTGTGGCTCTGTCTATCTCCTTTTTTGGTATTTTCATGCAAATTCTTCTGCTAGTTGGGGTTTAGTCCACTTCTATATCCTTCCCTTCAAGGCTCAGGGATCAAGGATTATCTTTTGTGTCTGTGTTAATTGGTTTCCCTTTTCTTTGTGAAGAGGGTCTGTGCAGTCTTTTTGCCTAGTCCACCATCTTACCTGCCATCTCAGTCCATTTCTTTAGGAGTGTGGCTTGCATCCAATGTTTTCTCTTAATCCTAAATCTTACTCTTTCCTCTAACCTCCAGTTCTTGAGATGTGATCTAGGAGCCTGCCTTCTGATTTGGTGATCTGGGGTTTGTCAACTCCTGCAGCCATGTGAGTCAGGAGAAGCCTCACCCATGGATTTGGGCCTTGCTAGCCTCCACAACTGCATGAGCCATTTCCTTGAAATAAATCTTTAGTTCTCTCTCTACATTTAAATATGTATATGTGTGTGTTTATATATATATAAATACACTGGGTTTGCTACTCTATAGAGAACCCAGCCTAAAACATAGCTGATGAAGTGTGTCCAGAGATGATAATTTATTTAAGACTTTTACCCTTTAGGTGAGAATAGTTGCTTAAGGAGTCAAGGATATGGCATTTTACATCACTTTGTTGTTGTTGTTGTTATGTGCTGTTGAGTCGGACCCAACTCATAGCGACCCCTCCTTGGGTTTCCAAAGCAGTATCACTACGGAAGTAGATTGCCCCATCTTCCTTCCGAGGAGTGGCACTAGTTAATTTAAAAGCAAGGAAAATTATTTCAAATGGATTTCCCTGATTCTTTGTTAGTCAACAGTTGTTACCAGTACTGTTCATTTGTTGCTTATTAGAAGAGTCAATACTTTGTGTGGAGTGCCTGAAAATGTAGCCTTTCAGAATAGCTTGTGTAGAACTGCTACAAGTGAGAATATATTTACAAAGAAACTGAACATTTAATTTAGTACAATCTGAAGTGGAATCTGCTAAGATGTGGTAACCGATGATAGTAAAAATGTGTGAAGCAGAAAAAGTCTTAGACAAACTTGTGAAAATGAAGTGTCGTTAAAACATATTTATTAGCTTATACTTTAAGGAAAATATAAATCTGTAATGTATTATGGAACCAATAGTATTTGTGAACTTTTTTCACTCTCATAGGTGTAACTTTTTTTAGTTCTGTGAATTTTTTTGTTAGACATTGAAGCTGAATATCTTACACAGCAATTTGATGACTTAACAATGCTTAAATTTTGTGGTCATTTTTTTTTTTTTCCTTGAAGCCAGGACTGAGGAAATTTCTCTGAATGAGAAGAACTACCTTCACTTATTGTTATGAACACTAAATGTCCTTGAAAAATATTTGCTGCAGACAAGACAATGTTTGTTAGTTAAATTATTAAGAAATTAAAAGGTAAACAGGTGCTTATCTGTAAAACTTACACTGCAGTAAAGTCATTTTGATGACAACTAAGATTCGCATCACAAGTATTGGTCAAGGTGATCGCTACACTTAATGTTCTTTCAAAGCTAAGCCAAGATGTAAGCTCTCCATTCCCACTCAAGTTTGCAGCAGATAAATTTTTTTCTAAGTTCAAATTACAGTTCCAGCATTTTTTTTTTTTTGGATTTCAATGCAAAAGCAAAATAATTTTTATATTTCAAAATCATTTATGTAGTGAGGAACTTCTCCCAAATTTTCACTAGAAGTGATTAATCTCGATTTTAACAACATACCATAATGGAGATATAAAAAATCTAATTCTATAAGTGTTTCCTAAGTGGTGAATATGCTCAATTGTAACATGCTTTTGGATTGATCTCAATATTTGCTAGTACTTGTCTGTGTGAAATGCTTCCATCTAATTTGTTAACAAAGCTCTGGTGGTGCTGTGCCTAAGGCATTTGACTACTAACCAGAAGACTGGCAGTTCAAACCCACCAGCCACTCGGAGGGAAGACTGGCCAATCGACTTCCATAGAGACACTGCCTCAGAAACCCAAGGAGGGGTTGCTGTGAGGCAGAATTGACTTGAAGGCAGTGAGTTTGGTTTTTTCATCTGTGTGAAAAGACAATTGTAACAATGAAACAGATAAAATTTCCTTCCATATCAATATTAATAGATGAACACTTGTAATCTATTTTGATAATAATAACCATTAACTTTGAACTCCAAGTAAGTTATCCTCCCCCTACAAAGAAGTATTCCATTCTTTTTGTTAATAAACCTGCATTATAAAATATTATTATTATATCTTAATTATGTCAATAAAAAGCTTGTAGAAATTTTGTTTTCTCTCATTGTGTAACTACCTACATATAGGCTTGATTTTGCCTTTTGGCCTGTAAAAGTATTTGAAAAAGTTTACTTTTCCTTAGTTAGTTAATTAAACATGGAAAAAAGGGGGCAGAGAATAGGCTGAGATCAATGATGTCTGGTCTCTGGTTGGGACTTTGTGGGACAGTTTTTGCAGACAGTGATTTCAGAAGGAAGAAGAGGTTTGATGGTGAGAGAAAGATAAGTACAGATCCTACCTGGGTTACAAACAAATCTGTTCCTAAATGTTTCTTTAAGTCTAATTTGTAGGTAAGTCAGAATAGGTGCAAATGGTTCTTATTTAGACTTAGTTTAATTCAAGAAAAAGCACATAGCCTTTTCAATGATTTAAAAGCTGCATGTGTAAGTGAAGGTGATTGTGGTGATGAATTTGTTGTGAGTAGGGGTTGGCTCAGTTGCTTCAACCACAGAAACCCACTGCCATCAAGTCAATTTTGACTCATAGCAACTCTTTAGGACAAAGTAGAATTGCCCCGTAAGTTTTCCAAGGCTGTAAATTTTATGGAAGCAGGTAGCTCATCTTCCTTCCATGGAGCAGCTAGTGGGTTCCAACCACTGATCTTTTGGTTTGCAGCTGAATGTTTTAAGCACTATACCACCAGAGCTCCTAATCATTTCAAAGTGAGGGCAGATTTACATAACATCAAAAGGCAAGTAAGAATTGTCTATAAGTGGGATGTTCAGAACTGGTGGTGAAGTTTGTGTGTCAACTTGGCTAGTCCTGGTTGAGTGGCTGGGAAGCTGGATGTAGTATTCCCCATGATGAGACTGGTAATCAAATCCATGATGGAATCTACTGTGAACAGCTGAGTAGCTGCCTTTGGGTGTGTGCTCTGCTTCCCATATATAAGAAACAACTTTGGGAATGGTTTCTAGCTTATGGCATGCTTGAACTGTGCACATAGCTGAGTCATTGTTCAGCAGCCTGTCATGCTTTGCCAACCTTGAGACTTCCAATGGGCTTGAATCAATGGTCTACTGTGTGGTTTGGTAACATCAGGACTGTACCATTTTATTTGCCGCCCTTGGGCTTGTTAGCCTCAGCAGCCACTAGCTGCCTGAGTGAAGAGATGCCTCTAGGTTCAGTGGGCTGGAAGCAAGGGGCAGAGGTAAAGCCCAAAAGGTTGAGGGGCTTTCACCCAGCCCCTACAACCTGGCACTTTGAACTTGGACATAAAGCCTCCAAACTGTAAGAGAATAAACTCCTGTTTGTTAAGGCCACCCCTTTGTGATATATTCCTGTCAGAGCAGCACTAGGGAACCAGAATAGGAACCTAAGACTACCTGTACTTGAGTTTGGGACATTTCTGTGAGAGATTCTCAGTAGCTTGTTGAAAAATTTGGGTCTGAATTTCAAAAGAAATCTGTATATCTCTAGTATGAGAAACTATAGAGGTAGTTTTTAATGTAATCTGTAATCCTTATTTCCTTTTGAAAATAAATACTTATTTTTCACCTTTTTTTCTCTTATGGAACATGCTAATTTTTCTTTTGAGCTTTTGAAATATGAACTTCAAGTCCCAAAGTAACCACTGTCCTTTGATTTTATAATGAGAGTGGTATTACCCATTCTTTTGTTGACTACATCACATAATTTTACTTTACTATGTATAGCTTCAGTTCTCAGCTATAATACTGGAAGTAGCATGCAGAAGATTTTTTTTTTTAAAAGCCAGAAAAACCTACATTTTGGCTCCATCAGTGTTGCTTGCAGAAACCGCAGTGTTTTTATTAGAGGGAAAGCAAAAACTTGTTTACAGTGGAAAGCATAACAAAATCTGTGATCTTTTTTGCCTGAGGACTCTTTCCAAAACAACTTACCGTAACAGACATCTAAGGTCAGTATTTCCTAATTAAGAATATTCAGCTGGAGCTCCCAGTCCTGCCATCACTCTCAGGGCCATTCCTTCTTTAATGCAGTGTGTATTTCAAGTTATTAGTCAGCATCCTGGGGCCATAAGATTTTTAGTTTAAAATAGTATGATGGAGAAAGATATTTTACTTCATATCACTAATTATTTTTAACTTTTTCCCCCTTGTTCTGAAAGCAAATTTAGAAACTCAACATGTGGGATAAGTATCTGTCTTCATTAGTCATCTGTGAGCAGAGACATTCATGTACTGATTTCAGTATATTAGCAATAATTTTTGGTTTGGGAGCAGGTGAAGATGGAACACTGTCTCCTTGGCTTCTAAGGAGGCAGTATATACTCCTTTTCTTCTGACTTCTTGTTCTTATCAGAATGCCTCATTCTAGGGAATGAATGCTCAGTAAATATTTGTTTAGTCAAACTTAATAAAATCAGCAAAATAAAAGACTAGCAACTGACAAACTTAGAAAGGAAGAAAGGAGACACAGATGAGTTGGTCTAGTTCTTGAAGAGTGTATCACATGACAGAAAATCAGGGATTGCTTTGACTCATCCTTGCTTTTCATTGTATCAGCTGATTTTTGTTTCTTTTATGATACATAGCTCCCTGGAGAATGATATTTTTATTTTGGAAGTATTATAAATAGTAATTATCCAGGAATATTCACTATGTTTAGTATTCAAACTTTATAATATGAAAAGTTTTGGTAAGTACAGAATAGAAAAGGAAGCAAGAAGTCAGTGTAATGATATTTCTAAGGATGCACTCAATAAACTATCTCCTTGTAGATGGACAGCCCTACAGTGCTCTTTTATTTTGTATCCTGATTTTCTACATTCTGCTCTTCACACATTTAAAAAAAATCCTTTTGTTTTTTAATTATGGAAAACTTACAGAAGAAAGAAGATTGCATAATGAATTTACAAGCTACAAAAATTATCAACTGATGGGCAATCCATGGTTGTTTCATCTATATTCCATACCCCTATCCCTATCCCAGCACAGATTATTTTGAAACAAATCCCAGGCATTATATCATTTAATTGGTAAGTGCATTGGTATGAATCTCTAAAGATAGGTTCTTGTTTGATCTCTTTCTTCCAGGGAAGACAAAAGCAAAAACAAAACCCAATACCATTGTTAATACCTAAAATAAAATTAGCAATATTTTCTTAATATCTTCAAATATCCAGCCAGTCTCTAAACTTTCATAGTGTTCATTTGAGTCAAGATCCAAATGCTAGGTTGAATTGGTGTATGTTTTTCTTGAATGTTCTCAAGAGCACCAATAAAGTAAAATACAAGGAAAAAAAAAAGATCAATATACTGTCCACACATTTACTTTTGTTTGATGTATCTACACCACCACAGCTCTGGTTATGTGTCTAAGAGACTCAAATGTCTTTAATAATATGTTAGATACATAGAATACTCAGGACAGGAAAGAATACACACGTGCACCATCTTCATCTTATTGGGAATCCTAGAAGTTACCCCCCTAGGAGCTCTGGTAGCAAAGTACCTGAGGCACTTGACTATTAACCAGAAGGCTGGCAGTTCAAACCCACCAGCCACACCTCAGAAGAAAGGTTGGGAAATCTACTTCCATAGTGATACCACCTTGGAAACCCAAGAAGAGATCACTATGAGTCAGGTCCGACTCGACGGCAAATAACAACAAGAAGTTACCCCAATACACAGCTTCTTCTAATCCCTCACCTGAACTGGGTGTTTCAACAACCATGAATGGGAACCAAAATGAATGGATGTTACCTTGACATATAGCGACACCCAGGCCTCCATTTTTCGTGAATTTCTTAGCCCTTCTGGTTAACTAGGTCTAAGGCCTGGATACCATTTCATAGCTTCCATGCAGTAGATAAAGCAGACATATCATTTCATATCTTGTTTCTCAGGAAACAGGTGTGAGTAGAGAGACACTGAGGTCTTTGGGTAGAATCTGTATCACCCTGGCCAATGTTAAGTTAACCCTTTACTTAGAAGGTCTCTTAAGTATCTTCATTTCTCAGTTGTTTCTTTCTTTGAAGTTTATTTGAGAATACCATTTCATTTGTTCCACGTTCTGGATTTTACTGATTGCATCACAATGGTTTTATTTGTGTCTTTATCCCCAGTTTCTACTATAAAATAGAAATTAGGTCTAGTTTATATAGTATATAGAGACTTGATCAGAATTCAGGTTCACTTTTATGGCACAAATACTTCTTAGCTGGTGTCTGTATACAGTTTACTGCATCATATCAGGAGACTTAAGTCTCATCTTTCTTTTGTTGCAATGTGGTTTCGTGTGTTAGTCAGATGCAGCCTTTATAAAATTCCCTCAGCTTTTTTACCTAATGGTTTTAGCAGTTATTAATGGTTGTTGATTAGGGTTGCAAAAAGGGCATGGGGGTGGCATCCTCTGACCTCCTCTAACTTCATGAGGGGGAGAGAGAAGGATTGATATTAAATAGCCCAAAGCTGATTGCTATGAGACAGAAGTCAGACATGCCACCACCCGCCAACATTTTTACCAATTCTGATACCAACCGTCCCTCCCACAGCACTTTCTACTTCTCTGCAGGGTTCAACAATTCATTGTGGTGGCCACACACAACTCAGAGACAATACTCAAGATTATGTGATTTATCAGGGAAATACAGGTTACAGTTCAGGTTCAGGAATGCTCAGGATATTGTTCTTCAGTCAGGACAGCCTTCTCTGTGCCATGCCTATAGTAAAGCCTTTCTTTGGCCCTTGGCCTCTTGGCCTGTCCTCTCCCATGGTTTGAGCAAACATTACAAAGCTCTTTTAGCTCTGCAGATGCACCTAGGTTCACCCTATTCCACCAGCAAGGCTCCTAACCAAAGGCACTCAGCCTTCTTGCTTCATTGGCTGGCAAGCCTGCTGCTCTGTCTTGTGCCTATCTCTTGGTTCTGCTGCTGCCATACTTCTGCTGTTGTCTCAGTGCAGGAATTTTGGGTCCAAAGATGTACTCCACTCTCAGCTCTTCTCTGTCTTGATGGCAGTGAGATCCCCCTTTACACCTCTGGGAGGGCTTATTTTAAGGCTAGTGCAATGACAAAACTGAGCAGTTCCCACATTAGTATTTCATACACCTTATTTGCACAGTCCAACCCCCAAGAGGGTGCCATGTATCTTACTTACATTACTAACAAGCTATCTGATTGCTTTGGTGGGTCACAAGCCTCACATTTGCACAGTTCCACCCACTCATGACGTGGGAATAACAAAGACCATGGCTACAAGAGCCATAACAAGTAATTCACTGCACCACACAGGTAAAGAAACATATTCTGTAATGGGCCAGATAGTAGATATTTTAGGCTTCATAGGCCACATAATATCTCCATTGCACAAATCTCTTTGTTATTAACACCCCTTTACACATGGACTAGCCATTGTTAATGCTCTGGCTCTATAAAATGGCATGGGCCAAATTTGGTCAGTTCAGCTGGCTATCGTTTGTGATCCCTGGTCTAGATCCATTATTAAGGTTTGCAGAATGGTGGTACTTTAATTCTATTATTGCAGTTTCGTCTTTTAGTTGGTATTCCTCTGGAAAAAACTTTTGGTTACTCTGAGATAAAGTTCTATAAGAAAAATAGAATGAATGCCTGATTGAATGAGTTGATTCCTTCACATTCTGCAAAGTAAACCATTATGTTCAGTTTTGTTTTAATTTTTAATTAAGAATAATTATGCACTTATGGATTTTCTCATATATATAAATATAAATAAATGTTTTTCAAATTATTGCATATTGACTAATGGAGACTTCTTCAAATTGGCTCCTGGATCTTTTTGACATGACCTCAGTAGCCTTTTCTAGTGTACCATTTGAAGAGTGTGACATGTATACACCCATTAAACCATCACCACAATCACCATAATGAATGCTTCCATCACGTTTTCTTTATGATCCATTCCTCTTGCCATCCTTCTTTGCAGACCACTGATCTGCTTTCTGTCCCTAAAGAATGTATTTTCTAGAGTTTCATGTAAATGATACAATGTTCTTTTTTAGATTAATGATTGTGACATTCAGTTATTGTATATATTGTAATTTATTTATTTTTATTGCTGAATAATATTCCACAGTAGGAATATACCAGAATTTGTTTTTTCACTCACCTGTTGATGGACACTTGGGCTGTTTCTGATTTTTAGCCATTACGAATAAAAATAAAGCTGGTATGAGTGTTTATGTATAAGTCCTTCTGTGGCTTTATGCTTTTATTTCTCTTGCCCCGTGAGCTGTCTCCCTGTGCATACACAGCCTCTCTATTCTCCCATGATTCTTCTATCTAAGAAGTGCATCTGAGTAATGTAAGTGTTCACCTGATATGTCTGTTGTTTGTTCAGCTGGAAGCCACAGGAGTGGGTTCAATTCCAGACCTGAAGGGCAGCTAGGGGTCATAGTCTCAGTGGTACCATCAGGCTCTATCAGACCAGCCAAACTGGTCCTTTTTTTTTTTTTTTTTCCTTTTTAATGATTTTGAGTTTTGTTCCACATTGTTCTCCCACTCTATCCAAGACCTCCTATGTAGATCCCGTCCAAGTGGTTGACAGTGGTAGATGGGCACCATCTAGAACAGCTAGTGTCATAGTCGTATAGTCTGAGGATCGCATGGTGTACCAGTCCCTTGGGCTAATTGTTGCCATGCATCTTTGGTTTTCTTCATTCTTCTTTTCTCTGGATGAGGAGAGACCCATCGTTGCATCTAGATGGCAGCTTACAAGCTTTTAAGATGCCAGTTACTACTCACCAAAGTAGGATGTGGGACAATGTTTTTGTGTAGTATGTTATGCCAATTGAGCTTGATGTCCCCTATGACTATATATGGCCAAAGTCCACAGGTCCAGCTACTAAGTCCCTCTGGGTAGCTGGCTGTGGCCAAGAAGTGACTATAACTTGTCCCTTGTCAGCTCTACTATATACCTGGGAATTCTTACAGAATATACAGATAACCTTGTAGAAACATTGTCTGTCATCCCTATACATGGTCTTGGTCACACTCTCCTCTGCATAGACATACCTAATTGCTCAGCCTGTCCACCCATCTATCCACCTGTACATCCATGTTTGCCTTCAAAACAGTGCTGTATGTGCAGAAGCATTCATCTTTGTTGTGTGTAGCTCCCATGTACCTCTCTATGTCTTCTTCTTCCTCAGTGCCACTATGTTGATCACTCATATTTGGTACATAGCCCTTCTCTTCACCCAAATAAATATTTATCTCTATCTATCTAGCAGTGTTCCCTTCCCTCCCCTCCCACCACTGGTAACCAACCAAGAAAATTTCCTTCCGTATGTAAAGCTTTCCTTGACTTTTTACAATAATGGAATAATACAATATTTGCCCTTCTGTGATTGATTTATTTCACTCACCATAATGTCCTCTAAGTTTATCCATGGTATGCAGTGTTTTTACAGATTCTATGTTATTCTTTAGGGTTGCATAGCATTCCATTGTGTGTATGTACCATAGTTTGGTTATCCATTCTTCTGTTGATTGGCATGTATGTTGTTTCTATCTTTTGGCTATTGTAAATAGTGCTGTGATGAACATAGGTATGCATGTATCTATTCTTGTCCTGGCTCTCACTTATTTAGCTTGTATACCTAGTAATAGGAGCTCTGGTAGCATAGTGCCTAAGGCACTTGACTGCTAACCAGAAGGCTGGTGGTTCAAATCCACCAGCCACTCCTCGGAAGGA
>NW_006921599.1:20139616-20147172 GCF_000298275.1 Orycteropus afer afer
TGGTAGCTATTGTAAATGGTATTGATTTCCTTATTTCTTTTTCAGCAATCTCTTTGCTGGTGTAGAGGAATCCAACTGATTTTTGGATGTTGATCATGTATCCTGCCATGATGCTAAATCTCTCAATTAGTTTCAGTAGATTTCTAATTGAGTCTCTTGGGTTTTCTAGGTATGGGATCATATCATCTGCAAATAGAGATAGTTTTCCTTCTTCCTTACCAATTTGGATGCCTTTGATTTCCCTTTCTTGTGTTATTGCTGTGGCTAGGACTTCCAGTACAATATTGAATAGAACTGGTGATAGAGGGGATCCTTATCTGGTTCCTGTTCACAAGGGGAATGGTTTCAGTCTCTCTCCATTGAGAATAATGTTGGCTGTTGGTTTTGCAAATATGCCCTGTATTATGCTGAGGAATGTCCCTTCTATTCCTATTTTGCTGAGAGTTTTGATCAAGAATGGGTGTTGGATTTTATTCAGTGCCTTTTCTGCATCAATTGGTAGGATCATGTGGTTCTTTTCCTTTGTTTTATTCATGTGGTAGATGACATTGATTGATTTTCTAATGTTGAACCGTTCTTGCATACCTGTTTTGAATCCTTCTTGGTCATAATGAATGATTTTCTTGATATGTTGTTGGAGTCTATTGACTAGGATTTTTTTTTGAAGATTTTTGCATCTGCATTCATGAGGGATATTGGTCTGTAGTTTTCCTTTTGAGTAATGTCTTTGCCTGGTTTTAGTATCAAGGTTATACTTGCTTCATAAAATGCATCTGGAAGGATTCTATCATTTTGTATGTTTTGGAATAGTTTGAGTGGGATTGGTGTCAGTTCTTCTCTGAATGTTTGGTAGAATTCTACAGTGAAACCACCTGGGCCAGAACTTTTTTTGTTGTTGGTAATTTTTTGATGACGTGTTCAATTTCTTCTTTTCTTATGAATCTATTCAACTTTTCCATCTCAGTCTGTGTTAGTTTAGGTAAGTGATATGTTTCTAAAACCCTGTCCATTTCTTCCAGATTTTCAAATTTGTTGGAGTACAGTTCTTCATAGTATCCTGACATTATCCTTTTTATTTCAGTTGGTTCTTTTGTAATGTTGCCCATTTTGTTTCTTATTTGTATTCTTTCCCTCTTTTCCTTTGTTAAATTTGCCATTGGTTTGTCAATTTTATTAATCTTTTCAAAAAACCAACTTATAGTCTTGTTTTTCCCAATGAGTTTGGTATGTTGTATTTTTATTCCCATTTGATTCAAGGAAATTTTTAATTTCATTTTTTATTTCTTCAGTTACCCAGTCATTTTTGAGGAGGGTGTTGTTAAGTTTCCATATGTTTGCTCTCTTTCTGTTGATCTTCCTATTGTTGATGTCTAATCTTATAGCATTGTGATCTAAGAAAATGCTTCTTGGTATTTTAATGTGTATCAATTTATTAAGTCTTGCTTTATGGGCTAACGTATGGTCTGTCTGGAGAATGTTCCATGTACACTGGGAAAAAATGTATATTGTGCTGTTGTTGAGTGAAGTGCTCTGTAGATGTCTATAAGGTCAGCTTGGTGGATTATGTTGTTTAGCTCTACATCTGAGTTTCTTTCCAGTTGTTCTATCTTTCATTGAAAGTGGTGTCTCCCACTATGACTGTGAAGTCAACTATTTGCCTTTTCAATTCTTTTAAAGTCTGATTTATGTCTTTTTGGGCTCCTTTATTGGGTCCGTAGATATTTATTATAGTTATATCTTTTCATTCAGTTGATCCATTAATCATTATATAATGTCCTTTCCTGTCTTGTATGGTGGTTTTTGTCTTAAGATCAATTTGATTAGAAATTAGTATTGGCACTCCTGCTCTCTTTTGGTTGCCATTTGCTTGATATATCTTTTTCCAACCTTTGATTTTTAGTCTGTTTTTGTGTTTGTCTTTAAGGTATGTCACTTGTAGACCGCATGTTGATAGGTTATGTTTTCTTATCCAATCTGCAACTCTCCGTCTCTTGAGTGGTGCATTTAATCCATTGACACTCAGTGTAATTATCAACAAATATGAATTGGTTGCTGTCATTTTGGTATGTGTTTTTTCATGGTGTTGCTGTTTCTTTGTTCATACAGTTTTCTGTGCCGAGCTCATTATATTTTTGAATCATATTATCTTTGCCTTTCTTGCTATGTTTTAGTATTTGCTAAATATTTTTGCTTGTCTTCTTTTTTATTTTGTTGTGAACGTTTATCATTTTTTCTGTGATTTATAATTTTGTTCCTGAGTTTAGAACAGTCCATTCTATTTTGCAACTCTCTTGACTTCCTTACAGTTTAGAAGTTCTGTGACTACACAATTTTTTCCAACTTTTTGGTTTGTAGTTGTCCTCATGTTCCAGCTGATGTCTCTGGTTCCTTGTTTACAATCTTGTAAGCTTATTTTACTTGGGATATATCCATACCTGTGTTGTTTTCTGGGTTATGTCATCTTGTGTTAATGGTCTTTTGTTGTTTGCTATTTTGGTTCTCTGTTTAAAGTACTTCCTTTATTATCTCTTGTAAGGTTAGTCTGGTTTTAACAAATTCCCTTAATTTCTGCTTATTTGGAAATCACCTAATTTCACCATCATATTTGAGGACAATTTTGCCAGGTATATAATTCTTGGGTGGAAATTTTTCTCTTTCAGGGTTTTATATATACCATCCCATTGGCTTTTTGCTTGCATGGTTTCTGGTAAGAAATCAGAGCTTATTCTTACTGGTTGTCCTTTGTAAGTAACTTTTTGTTTTCCTGTGCTGCTTTCAGGATTCTTTCTCTGTCTTTGGTTTTGATAATTTTGATGATGATATGTCCTAGTGGTTTTCTCTTGGGGTCTGTTATATTTGGGATTTGTTGGATTTCCTGAATGGATGTATTCTCATCTTTCATCATATCAGGAAAGTTCTCTTCCAACAAATCTTGGCCAATTTTCTCAGTGATTTTATTTTTCTCTTCTTGTTCTGGAATTCCGATTACACATACTTTATTCCTTTTGATGGTATCCCACATGAACCTTAGGCTTTCTTCATTTTGTTTTGATCTTTTTTCTGAGTCATTCCTTTGCAAAGAAGTATTGAGGTATTTTTCTTCAGTCTTCTTAGTTCTGTCTTCCATTGGTTTGATTCTACTCCATTGCCGTTTCAATGTGTTATCTATTTCTGAAAATATAGTATTAATCTTCTGGATTTGTATCTGTAGATTTAGAATCATTTCTAATATTTTCATTTATTGTGTCATTTTGTCCTTGTATTTTCTTCTAAAATTGTTCTAGAGTTTTTCTGTGTTTTCCTTAATTTTGTCAGTGTTTTCCTTGATCTCTCTCAAAACTTTGAAGATACCTAATATAATTCTTCTGAATTCCTTATCAGAGAGTTCCAGTGCTCCTTCTTCAGGGATGTGTTCTGGGTCTGTATCCTGCTCCCTTGTTTCTACCACTTTATCTTGCTTCTTTGTGTGGACTGTGATGGTCTGTTGTCTCTGAGACATTGTGACATTGTTGTATTTAGATCTCTGATAAGTGTTTGTGAAGAGCAGCTAAGGGTGAGTCTGGCTGTTCTTGGTGGTCGTCTATCATTGGCCCATTGGTGGAGAAGGAAGTGATGGCTCTCACTCAGTAAGTGGAGCTGCAGGAAGTGCAGGTGTAGTTGTGTCGTGTGGGCACTGTTGCTACCTCCCACTCAGTTAGATCAAAACAATAGAAAAGCCATTGAAAAAGTAAAAGCAAGTGGACAAAAGGCACACTGCATAAACACACAGGAAAAATCACCAAAAAAGAAAAGGAAAAAAAAAACACCTCAATATCTGGGTAGAGGACAATAAGCAAAAAAATGTAGGGTAGGAGAATAATGAAGAAAAACATGGGAATAATGAAAAAAGAAAAACAAGGAATGGGGTATAATGAGAAAGAATAAAATGGGAATCAGGAACATGGAAAATAGAAAATGCTGAAAACTAGAACCTGGGAAGACAAGAATAAAGAATAATAATAAAAGAGACCAAAAAATGATAATAATAATTTTAAAACAGACAAAAACAAACTAATAAAAAAGAGGAAAAAAATTTGGGCAGTACAGGGCACCTAGGTTCCAACTGAGCATAGAGATTGTGATGGAATTCCTTCTGGCCCAGAATGTGGGTGAGAGTGAGGGTTAGCCACACCTCTGTTCACCAAGAGGGTGTGGGGTCTAAGAGTAACAAGGGGGATATCACACCTTTGCAGTCGTTCGTGTCCTGAATGTCCTTGTCATTCCCAGCACGTGGAGCCTATTCTTAAGTCCCTGGAATCTGGGAGAATGCTGTCACCTTAAATATCCAAAATGTTCTAACTGCTTGTAACCATTCAATATGGCTGCACCTTCTGGACACACAAAAGTCCACAGCTCCGCCCACCTCCCTCATTGCTACTTCCCCTTTTATTCATCAGCCACCAGTGCAGTCCTCCATGCAGCCCCTAGCTAGCAGGGCCAATTTTTAGGTTAATTCTTAGGTCTTAACACCACTGGGCAGTATCCAAGCTGATCATGTTATCAGGATTGCTGACAGATTGCAATTCTGTATGTCTTGTTTTTCAGTTTTCATGCAGATTCTTCTATTAGTTGGAGTTTAGTCCACTTCTTTATCCTTCCTTTCAAAGCTCAGGGCTCCAGGATTATCTTCTGTATCTGTGTTAATTGGTTCCCCTTTTCTTTGTTGAAGAGGGTCTGTATAGCTTGTCTGCCTATTCTACCATCTTACCAGAACTCTCAGTTTGAAATGTTTTCTAATTTTCTTTGTGATATATTCTTTTTCCTATGGGTTATTTAGAAATGTGTTACTTAGTCTCAATCATTTGGGGGAATTAATAAATATTTTTTTGTTGTGGCTTTGTATTTTAATTTCCTGTGTTCAGAGAACATCTTTCTGTAGTTTCAAAGTTTATTAAGATTCTTTTATGATCCACAATATAGTCTAACCTGTTAAATATTTTTGGTACTTAAAAAAAATGTACGTTTTGTAGTTTTGAAGTAGAGTGTTCTATACATATCAGTTCAATCAAGTTCTATAATAATATTATTCAAGTGCTCTATATCCATACTAAGGATATCTGGTGGTGCAGTGCCTAAGGCATTTGACTACTAACCTGAGAGTTGGTGGTTCAAACCCACCAGCCACTCCTGGAAGGAGGGTGGAGCAATCTACTTCCATGAGGATTTACCCCTTTGGAAACCCAATGGGGGTTGTATCAGTCAAAATCAACTCGATGGCAGTGGGTTTGGTTTGGTGTATCCATAGTAATTTTCCTCTATTTCTTCTATCAATTATTGAAGGATGAGTATTGAAATCTCTTTAAGTATGGTTTTGTTTACTCTTTCAGTTCTATCAGTTTTTGCTTCATGTAGTTTGATGCTTACTTGTTAGGTGCATATGCATTCTTGATTAATTTAACATGTTTATTGTTAAAAAATGTCAGTTTTAATCTTATTCCTTGCTGTGAAATCTACTTTATGAAATGTTAATATAAATCTTCCAGATTTCTTTTGCTATACATTAGTATGAGATGCATTTTCTCATCTTTTTCCTTTGATCCTGTTTTTGTATTTATAATGGTTTCTATCAGAAAACATATACTTTTTGATCATTCTAAAAAAAACCTGTTTACAATCTCTGCCTTTTTATTGGTATGTTTGGACCATTTACATTTAAAATTGTTATTGATATGTGCACTTAATTCTCCCATTTTGCTATTTTCTCTTTGTTGTATTTGTTTTTCATTTCTTTTTCCTTTTCTTGTTCCTTCTTCTTCTAAACATTTTGTTATGTTTTAAGTGAAAGTTTACACATTAAATTAGTTTGTCATTTAAAAATTCATACACAGATTGTTCCCTAATGTTGGTTGCTATCCCTACAATGTGTCAGCACTCACCCCGTTTCCACCCTGCCTTCTCCATTTCCATCCCTCCAGTTTCCCTGCCCTTCTTTACTTCTCATGTTTGGTTTTGGGAAAATGTTTCCTGCTTGGTCTCATACAGTTGATTTTTTCTAAAGAGCACATTATTCAAAGGTGTAGTTGTTTGTTTTATAGGCCTATTTATTATTTGGTTGAAAAGTGACCTCCAGGAGTGCTTTAGTTCTACATTAAAAAGAATGTTTTTGGACAATAGTCCCTGCAGTTCCTATAAGCCCAACAAGTCTACTCTTTTTTATGAATTTGAGTTTTATTTTACATTTTTCTTCCCTTCTAACCATGGTCTTCTATTGTATGTCAGAGTGGTTGATAATGGTAGCCAGACATCATGTAGTTCTTCTGGTCTCAGGGAAGAGAAGTCTGTGGTTTCTGGGGGCCTTCAGTTATATGTACTAATTTCTTCCTTGAGTCCTTGGTGTTTTTCACTCTCCTTTGCTCCAGACAGCAAGGGTTCAGTAGTTAAATTTTAGATGGCCACTCCTAAGCTTTTAAGGCCCCAGATGCTACTCACTAAACTAGGATGTAGAACATTATCTTTATTAACTATGTTATGCCAATTGACTTGGGTGTCCTTCAAAACTAGGGTCTTTAACCTTTAAGCCCAGTAACTCAGTTCCAAGAGGTGTTTGGATATGTCTAAGAAGTTTCCATAACTGTACCCCTTATGTGCTCTATTATATATATGAATACATGTGCAGCACATACAAATATGTATATGCAAATACCCACAACTATGCCTACATATGCATGTGCTAGTATTCCTATATGCCCTCCAACACCTATGTAGCATATATATAGCTGTGTAACCAATTCAGAAATTTTTGGTTGTTACAACTGTTGTTATAGAACTCAATTTATTATAGCATTGACAATAGTTGTCCTTTAGTCTTGTGTACTTCTCAGTGTCTTTGTTTACCTTGATCACATTGTACTGACTTCCTCCATATTATGTATTGTCTTTCCATTTACCAGAATTAATATGCATCTACTACATAGTAACTGATTCTCCCTCCATTCCTTTCCCAGCCCTGGTATCCATCAAATAATATTGCTTTCGGTGTGTATGCCTATTCTTGACTTTTTCTAAAACTGTTATCATACAATGTTTGTCCTTTTGTTATTGACTTATGGAGCTCTGGTGGTGTAGTGAAGGCATTTGGCTGCTAACCAGTAGGTCACCTATTCAAACCCACCAGCTGCTCCATGGAAGGAAAATGGGACAATCTGCTTCTGTAAAGATTTATAGCCTCGGAAACCCAATGGGGGTTACTGTGTGTGTTAGATTGGGTTCTCTAGAGAAACACAAAAACCAGCAAAGTGTATATATATATTTATAGAGAGAGAGAGAGAAATTTATCTTAGGAAAATAGCTCACAAGCGTATAGAAGCCGACAAGTCCAAGCCGACAAGTTCAAGTCTCTGGAGGAAAATGGGCTGGTGGCAGCTTTAGCTTCCGTAAGCACAGGGGGCCAAGAAATTCAAGGCTGGCAGGCAGTACACTGGTTGTTGACTCCAACAAAAGACGAATCCAAGATCTCCAGGCCGAGCGGTGGGCTGCTCACTTACGGAAGTCTGTAGTCCGCACACCAGGGTTCCAAT
>NW_006921599.1:20147272-20148345 GCF_000298275.1 Orycteropus afer afer
CCGAGCGGTGGGCTGCTCACTTACGGAAGTCTGTAGTCCGCACACCAGGGTTCCAATCCCTCAAAGAATGTATCTCTTCCCAGGATGTCCCTGGATATCTTGGAAGCAGGCCACACCCCTAGGGAAACTCCCCTTGGGCAGACTGGCCACTGAGAACACAGTCATCTGATCCCGTCATGGGAACAACCACACAGAACTGGGGTCCAGCCAAGTTGACACACAGCTCCAATTATCACACTGTGGGATGAAGTTGGCTGGATGGCAGTGAGTTTGGTTTTTGGTTTTGGTTATTGACTTACTAGATTCAGCATAAAGTCCTCCAGATTCATCCTTGTTATAAGATGTTTGGTGAACTCATCATTGTTCTTTATCATTGAGAGACATTCCATTGTATCTATGTGCCACATTGTTTTATTCATTCATCCATTGATGGACACTGGTTTCCATTTTTGATATTGTGAATAATGCTGTGATGAACTTGGGTGTGTGAATATCTATTTGTGTCACAGCTCTTTATTTCTCTGGGATATATACCTAGGAGTGGTGTGGCTGGATCATCAGATATTTCTCTCTCTACTTTTTTGAGGAAGAATCGTACCCTTATAAATAGTAGTTGTACCATTTTATATTTTCACTAGCTCTATATAAGAATTTGAGTCATCTCCAGGGTTGTAGGTGAGTAGAGATTACTCAGGGACGCCCAAAGTAGCAAGCGGGAGGAGCAGGAGAAAGGGGATTAAAAGCCAGGAAGCCAGAGAGAAGAGCAATCAGCCGAAGGGATTGGGTGAGGAGAGGCAACTCAGGCCTGCCCGGAGTAGCAGGCCGGAAGAGCAGGAGAAAGGGGATAAAAGCCAGGAACCTGGACAGAAGAGCAGTCAGTCCCAGGGTTACAGGTGAGGAGAGACAACTCAGGGGCACCCAAATTAGCAGGCGGGAAGAGCAGGAGAAAGGGGATTAAATGCCAGGAAGCCAGAGAGAAGAGCAATCAGCCGAAGGGATTAGGTGAGGAGAGGAAACTCAGGCCCGCCTGGAGTAGCAGGCCAGAAGAGCAGGAGAAAGGGGATAAAAGCCAG
>NW_006921599.1:20152134-20153740 GCF_000298275.1 Orycteropus afer afer
TGTTGTCAGAAGGGACCATTCCCTGGAGAAGGATGTCATGCTTGGTAGGGTGGAGGGTCGACGAAAGAGGGGGAGGCCTTCAACGAGATGGATTGACATGGTGGCTGCGATGATGGCCTCAAGTATAGCAGGGATTATGGGGCTGGCGCGGGATAGGGCAGTGTTTCGTTCTGCTGTGTATGAGGTCACTATGAGTTGGAAATGACTCCACGGCACTTAACAACAACAACAACAACATATGAGAAATCCAATCTTCCCAGAACCTCACTAGCATTTTTTTTTTTAGTCATTGCAGTTTTTGCAGGGGTGAGATAGTATCCCATTATAGTTTGATTTGTGTCTCTCTTATATTTGTGTCTTGCTAATGGTTGCGAGCATCTTTTCATGTGTTTATTATCTGCCTGAATGTCTTCTTTGAGTAAGTGTCTGTTCCTGTTCTTTGCCATTTTTTGATTAGATTGTTTCTTTGTTGTTGACATATTGTAGTTTTCTATATATTTTAGAGTTTACCCTTGTCAGGTATTTTGTAGTAATTTTTTTTCCCATTCTGTTAGTTATTTTTTGACTCTCTTGAAGTCTTTTGATGAGCATCATAAGTATTTAATTTTCAGGAAGTCCTAGTTATCTAATTTATCTTCTGCTGATTGTAAATTTTTAGTTACTGTTTTTATGATATAAATTAGCTTCTTCCTGTGTTATTTTCTGGGAATTTTATAGATTTAGTTTTAACATTTAGTCCTTTGATCCATTTTTACTTCATTCTTTTGTATATAGTGTGAGGTATGGATCCTGATGCATTTTTCTGCAAATGGATATCCTGTTTGCCAACATCATTTGAATAAGTCTGACACTTTGTTGAAGATCAGCTGTCCATAGTTGAATGTGGTTGTTTCTGGGTTCTTAGTTCTGTTCCATTGGTCTTTGTGTCTGTCATTGTACCAGTACCGGGCTGTTTTGATTACTGTGTCTGCATAATAAGTTTTGAGATCAAAAAGTATGAGGCCTCCTATTTTGTACTTTTTTAATAAATGCTTTGGCTATTTGGGGCTTTTCTCCTTTCCATATAAAGCTGGAGGTTTAATTTTTATATTTCATTAAAGAATGTTGTTGCGATTTGGATTGAGATTGCATCATACGTGTACTCTTTGGGTAGTGTTGATATTTTCATAATATTAAATCTTCAATCCATGAGAATGGTGTGTTTTTCCATTTACATAGGTCACTTTCATTCTCTTGCAGAGATGTTTTGTAGTTTTCTTTGTCTAAGTCTTTTACATCTCTGGTTAGGTTTTTTCCTAGGTATTTTATTCTTTTGAGGGCTATTGTAAATGGTATTGCTTTCTTGGTTTCGTTTTTGGAGTTCTTGTTAGTGTAGAACAATCCAACTGATTTTTGTATGTTGATCTTGTACCCTGCCACTTTGCTGAACCTTTTTATTAGTTCTGGTAACTTTCTTGTGGCACCTCTGAGCTATTCTGTGTATAGAATCATGTCATCCATTTTATTTCTTCTTTATCAATTTGGATCTGGATTATTTTGTTTATTTATTTGGATTTTTTTTTCCTCTCCTTTTTTTTTTCTTTTTTTCCTTATTGCTTTGGCTAGG
>NW_006921599.1:20153840-20212417 GCF_000298275.1 Orycteropus afer afer
GGAAGTAGGATTGCCCAACCTTCCTTCCGAGGAGTGGCTGGTGGGTTTGAACCGCCAGCAGTCTGGTTAGCAGGCAAGTGTCTTAGCCACTATGCTACCAGGAATAGTAGTAGTGATAAAGGGCCTCATTGTCTCATTCCCCTTCTCAAGGGAAATGCTTTCACTTTCTCTCCATTGAGAACAATGTTGGCTGGTTGTTTTGTGTATATGCCCTTAATTATGTTGAAGAAGTCCCCTTCTATTTCTCTTTTGCTGAGAGTTTTTATCAAAAAGGGTGTTGGATTTTATCAAATATCTTGTTTTGCATCGATTAATGTGGTTGTGTGATTCTTTTGTTTCATTTATGTGGTAAATTATGTTGTCTGATTTTTCTGATGTTGAGCCACTCCTGAATCCTTGTTATAAATCCTACATGATTGAAGTGTATTGCAGTTTGTGGATATGCTGTTGTGTTCTGTTGCTAGAATTTTGTTGTGAATTTTCTGCCTCCTTTTTGATTAAATAACTGATTTATATTATTCTATTTTATCTCCTTTTTGTCACTACCTCTTAGCTATTTCTCCATGTTTTATTTTCTTTGTAGTTGCTCTCAAGTTTACAGTACTTACATAAAACTCTTTACAGTTTACTAGCAAGTTATATATTTAGATATAGTTTAAGAACATTTTAACAATATACTATCACACAAGGAGCTCTGGTAGCATAGTGGCTAAGGCACTTGACTGCTAACCAGAAGGCTGGTGGTTCAAACTCACCAGCCTCTCCTCGGAAGGAAGATGGGACAATCTACTTCCGTAGTTATACTGCCTCGGAAACTCAAGGAGGGGTCTGGTCGACTATGAGTCGGGTCCGACTCGATGGCAAATAACAACAACAACAAAATCACATTCTTCTTCCTGTATTTATTCAATGTTCTTTCTGTTCCTTTTTGTCTGTCTTCATACACATATATACAAGCTTATTTTGTTTCTTTAAATACACAACTTTTTAAAAGATTTTGAAAATCGGAAAGTTTTGTGTATTTACTTACATACTTTGCCCCTTACAGTGCTTACTTACAGTGCTCTTCATTCCTTTCTGTAGATCCAGATTTCTGTCTACTCTTATTTTCTTTTGCCTGCCATTAACCTTTCTTGTAGTGCTGATCTGCTGGTAGTGAATTCCCGCAGGTTTTGTTGGTCTGAAAAACTCTTTATTTCACTTAAATTTTGAAGATATTATTGAGCTTAGGATACTAAGCTAACTGCTTTTCCCCCTAATACTTTAAAGATAGTGCTTCACTTTTTATTGCCTTGCATTGTTTCTGACCACATATAATCTTCCATTTTTATCTTTTTTTCCATGTATGTAATGTGATTCTTCCCCCTCCTCTGAGCTGTTTTTACTGCTTATGAGAAATTTGATTATGATGCGCCTTGCTGTGTTTTTTACAGTGTTTCTTCCTCTCTGTGTTGAGTTTTCTGTAATTCTCAGGGCTTTTAGTTGCATCCAATTTAGAAAACATTTTCAGCAGTATTTCTTCAAATGTACCTCTCCCTCAATTTTGGACTCTAATTGTATATAAATAAAAAAAAAATTCAAACTCACCACCATCGAGTTGTTTCCGACACATAGTGACCCCCTTTGGGTGTCCAGAGCAGTAAATCTTTATGGAAGTAGATGCCCTGTCTTCCTTCCACAGAGTGGCTGGTTGGTTTGAATTGCCATCTTTCTGGTTAGCAGTCACATGCCTTAGGCACTATGCCACTAGAGCTCCTTCTAATTTTATGTATATGTGTATATATAGTTTGGGTGAAATTTTTCAGAACTCATTAGTTTTCTACTCAACAGTTTATGCACATTTTGTTTCATGACATTTGTTGTAATTTCCTCAGTGTAATAGTACTCTTCCTACTCTTCCCCTGGGTTCCCTGTTTCCATTTGTCCTGCTTTACTACCCCTTTTGGCCTTCTGAGCTTTGTTTTTGAGCAAATGCTGCCCTTTTGGTCTTGTATGGTTTACTGTATTAAGGACTAAATTCCTTCCTTTTGTTATTATTCAGTTTATTAAAAAAAAAAAAACTCACTGCCATTGAGTTAGATCCGCTGATGCATAGTAACCGTCCTTGGGTTTTCGAGATGGTATCACTATGAAAGTAGATTGCCCAGTCTTCTTTCTGAGGGGTGGCTGGTCGGTTTGAACTACTGGCCTTCTGGTTAACAGTCAGATACCTCAGGTGCTTCGCCACCAGAGCTCCCATTCAGTTCATAGGCCTGTCTACTGTTTGGGTGAATGTTGATCCCTGGAGGTGGGTACATTTTCAGGCTTGAAGCATATGTAAGGGCCATAGTCTTGGAGGTTCCACTACTCTCTATTAGACCAGTAAGTCTGGTCTTTTTTATGTTACAAATTTTGTCCAGTGTTTTTTCCCCTTCCCTCTCTATCCAGGTCTTTGTATTATGATCCTGATTAGAGCAGTTGGTAGTGGTAAAGGGTACCATCTGTTTCTCTGGTCTCTGGATAGTGGAGGCTGTGGTTCCTGTGGTCCATTAGTGCTTTTCTAATTGCTTCCTTGAATCTTTGATTTTTGTTCACTCTTCCTTGCTCTAGATGAGGAGAGACCTATTTGTTGTTGTTGTTGTTATTATGTGCCGTCGAGTCAAACTCGACTCATAGCGACCCCTCCTTGGGTTTCCGAGGCAGTGTCACTACGGAAGTAGGATTGCCCAACCTTCCTTCCGAGGAGTGGCTGGAGCTCTGGTAGCATAGTGGCTAAGACACTTGCCTGCTAACCAGATGGCTGGCGGTTCAAACCCACCAGCCACTCCTCGGAAGGAGGGAGAGACCTATAGTTGCAGTTAAATGGCCACTTGTAAGCTTTTTTGATTCTAGTCACTACTCAATGAAGTAGAATGTAAAATTTGTCTTGGTGGACTGTGTTATGTCAGTTAAACTAGCTCTCCCCCTGAGACTGGTCCTCAATTCCCAAACCTAATGAGTCATTCCCCTAAGGTGTTTGTAATAGCAAAGAAGTTTTCAGAATTTTGCCCCATTTGTGCTTTACACTGTCCTTAGTTATATTTGAGGGAGCTGTGGTGGCACAGTGCCTAAGGCATTTGACTGCTTATCAGTAAGCTGGTGCTTCAAACCATCAGCTGCTCCATGGAACGAAGATGGGGCATTCTATTTTCATAAAGATTTACCTCCTTGGAAACCCAAAGGGGGTCACCCTGAGTCAGAATCGACTCATTCACAGTGAGTTTGATTTTGGGTTTGGGTATGTTTACTGAACATGCAAATACACGTATAGAAATATCTGTTGCCAATCCTATCTCTACTTATGGTGTACTTCCATTCACCTTCCCAAATCTATTCGGCTTGCATGTCTGTGTGTCAACATTTAGATATTGTTGGTTGTTACTATTCTTGCAGGATTATGTGTATAGTAGTATTTACCTTTGTTGTCCTTTATTCTTGTGCACCTCCCAGTGATTTTCTTTGCTATTGGTCATGTTGTGCTTTCCTTCCCCTTATTGCATATTGCCTTTCCCTTCACCTCCATTAGTACATGAATACTCTCTAGTTAGTGATTTACACCCCTCCTCTTTCCCTCCCATCCCTGGTAACCATCAAAGATTATTTCTTTCTGTGAGTCAGTCTTTTCTTGACTGTTTATAATAGTGGTCTTATGCATTATTTTCCTTTGGTGATTGATTAATTTCACTCAGCATAACATCCTCCAGGTTTATTCATGTTGTGAAGTGTTTTCATTATTCTTTAGCACTGCATAGTATTGAGTATACATTGAGTGTATGTACCATAGTTTGTTTGCCTGTTCCTCCTTTGGTGGCCACTTAGATTGTTTCCATCTTTTTGCTGTTGTGAATAATGTTGCGATGAATATAGATGTGTATATATAGCTGTTAGTGTCACAGCTCTTATTTTTCTGGGATGTATACCTAGCAGTCCAATTGCTGGATCATATGGTATTTCTGTTTCCAGTTTTTTAAGGAAGCTCCATACTGCTTTCCACAGTATTTATACCATTTTGTAGTCCCACCAGCAGGGTATGAGGATTCCATTCTCTCCACAGCCTTGCCAGCATTTATTTTTATTTTATTTTTTTAACTTTGCTTTTATTGCAGGAGTGAGATGATATCTTAATGTTTTAGTTTTCATCTCTCTAATGGCTATGATCTTGAGCATTTCTTCATTTATTTTTTGGTTGCCTGTACATCTTCTTGGGTGAAGTGTCTGTTCATGTCCATTTTTTAATTGGTTCAATTGTGTTTTAGTAGTGTATTTGTCAACTTGATTTTGTCTCTGACTTTTTTCTTTGTATCGTTTTGAACAGTTTCTATTTCTGTGTTTCACCAATTTTTTTTTATGCAGTGTTTATGTGCTAGTAATCTTATTCAGATATTCATCATCTCCGTTATTGTATTTTTTAACTCTAGCAATTTGGTTGGACTCTTCTAAATCTTTTTTCTTAAATATTTGTCTCTCACCTGATTTTACTCATGATTTCCTCTAATTTTCAAATACATAGAATATATTTGGAATACTTGTTTTAAAGGCTTTGTATATTAATTCCATCATCTGTCATTTCTCATTCTGTTTCTGTTGTTTTATTTTTCTCCTCATTATTGATCATATTTTCCTGTTTCTTTGCATGCCTGGCATTTTTTTTTTTTTAATTGGAATCCAAGCTTTGTGAGTTCTATGTTGATGGATACTGGCTTCATTTTTATTCTTCTCAAATCCACCAGACACTCCTCAGAAGGAAGGTTGGACGATCTACTTCCGTAGTGATACTGCATCGGAAACCCAAGGAGGAGTTGCTATGAGTCAGGTCTGACTCAGCAGCACATAACAACAACAAATATTTTTTACCACCACTCATCTGTGAATTTGTCATACTTTTGTGGCTTGCGTGTTGCTGTGATGCTGGAAGCTATGCCAATTGTATTTCAAATACCAGTAAGGTCACCCATACCAGACAGGCTTAAGCAGAGTTTCCTGACTAAGACAGACTAGGAAGAAGGTGATGCTGTTCTACTTCTGAGAAAACTGGCCAGTGAAAACCTTGTGAATAGCAGTGAAACATTCATTGTCTGATACAGCACCAGAACATGAGGTTCCAAGGTTGGAAGAACTGACTCTTCAAAATAGAGTTGACCTTAGTGACATGGATGAAGTAAAGCTTTTGGGACCTTCATTTGCTGATGTGACATGACTCAAAATGAGAAGAAACAGCTGTAAGCATCCATCAATAATTGTAAAATGGAATGTACAAAGTATGAACCTAGGAAAATTGAAATTGTCAACAATGAGATGGAACATATAAGGATCGAAATCCTAGGCATTAGGGAACTGAAGTGGACTGGTGTAGGCTATTATGAATCAGATAGTCATTTGGTCATTTGCTGCAAATGAGATATTGAAGAGGCATTGCATTCATCATCAAAAAAACAAAAACAAAAACTTTTCAAGATTTATCACGAACTACTAAGCAGTAGGATAATATCTATACACATATAAGGAAGACCAGTTAATATGCAGTTACCACTAAAGCAAAAGATGAAGAAATTGAAGAGTTTTACCAACTTCTGCAGTCTGAAATTGATCAAACATGCAAAGAAGTATTGAAAGTTGGAAAATAGAACTTTGGTGATAGAAATGACTCTTGAGATCACATGATAAAATTTTGTAAGATCCAACAAGTTAAACATTGCAAATACCATTTTTCAAAACATAAATGCGAACCACACACCTGGACCTCAGCAGATGGAACACACAGGAATCAAATCGACTATGTCTGTAGAAAACGGTGTTGGGGAAGCTCAATATCATCAATACTGAAGTATTCTACAGCCAAAGTATTGAATGACACAGGAAGCATCAAAAGAAGATGGAAAGAATGCAGAGTCACTGTACCAAAAAAATTGGTTGACATTTAGCCATTTCAGGAGATAGCAGATGATCAAGAACTGATGGTACTGAAGAAAGAAGTCTAAGCTACAGTGAAGTCATTGGTGAAAAACAAAACTCCAGGAATTCACAGAATACTAATTGAGATATTTGAGCAAATGGGTGCAACACTGGAAGTGGTCTTTTGTCTGTGCCAAGAAATTTGGAAGAGAGCTCCCTAGCCACTGACTGGAAGAAATGCATATTTGAGCCCATTCCAAAAGATCCATATTTGTGCATTCTATGATACAACAGAATGCAGAAGTTATAGAACAATATCATTAATATCACATGCAAGTAGAATTTTGCTGAAGGCAATTCAAAAACTGTTATACCATTATATAAAGAACTGCCAGAAATTCAGGTCAGATTCAGAAGACGATTTGGAATTAGGGATATCATTGCTGATATCAGATGAATCTTGGCTGAGAGAGGAGAATATCAGAAAGATATTTACCTGGGTTTTATTGACTATGCAAGGCATTCAACTGTGTGGATCATAAATTATGGATAATATTGTGAAGAATGGGTATTCCAGAACATTTAATCATACTCATTAGGAACCTGTACATAGACCATTAGAAAGTCATTTGAACAGAGCAAGGGATACTGCATGGTTTAAAATCAAGAAAAGTGTGCATGAGGGCTGGATCTTTTCACCATAATTACTCAGTTTGTCTGCTGAGCAAATAATCTGAGAAGCTGGACTATATGAAGAAGAATGCAACATCAGGATTGGAAGAAAACTCATTAACAACATGCAACATGCAAATGACACAACCTTACTTGCTGAACATGAAGAGGACTTGAAGCACTTACTGACGAAGATCAATAACTTCAGTATTACACCTTAACATAAATCCAAAATTCTAACAACTGGACCAATAAGCAACATCATGATTAATGTAGAAAACATCGGAGTGGTCAAGGGTTTCATTCTACTAGGATCTACAATCGATGCTCATGGAAGCAGTAGTCAAGAAATCAAGTGATGCATTGCAATGGGCAGATATAGTACAAAAGACTTCTTTAGAGTGTTAAGGAGTAACGATGCCACTTTGAAGATTAAGGTAACCCAAACCATGGTATTTTCAGTTGCCTCATATGCATGTGGAAGCTGGACAGTGAGTAAGGAAGACCAAAGAAAAACCGATGCCTTTTAGGTATGGTGTTGGCAAAGAATATTGAGGAAGTATATCATGGATGACCAGAAGAACAAACAAGTCTGTCTTGGATGAAGTACAGCTGGAATGCTCCTCAGGAGCAGGGTGGTGAGACTTTGCTTCTATGTACTCTGGTCATGTTGTCAGGAGGGCCCAGTTGCTGGAGAAGGGCATCATAGCTGGTAAAGTAGAGGGTCAGAGCAAAAGAGGAAGGCCCTTAATGAAACAGATTGACATAGTGGCTGCAACAATGGGCTTTATGCATAGCAAAGATTATGAAGATGATGTAGCATGGGCAGTGTTTCATTCTGTTGTGCATAGGATCCCTATGATTGGGAAAAAACTCAATGGTGCCTAAGAACAACAAAATATCTTTAGGCTATGATCTTAGACACAGTTATTTGGAAACAGTTTTGTCTTTTCTAGGCTTGCTTTTAATCTTTGTTAGGTAGGTGCCGAGCAGCTTTTGGCGTGAGGCTAATTTTCTCCCACTATTCAGGCATTTCTCAAACTGAAAGAACTGAAGAAAAAATTTAAGCCTCGAGTTGCAATAGTGAGAGATTCTATGGGCAAAATATTGAATGATGCAGGAAACATCAAGAGAAGATGGCAGGAATACACAAAGTCACTGTACCAAAAAGAACTGATTGATCTTCATCCATTTCAGGAAGTGGCATATGATCTAGAACCAATGGTAATGAAGGAAGAAGTCAAAGCTGCAATGAAAGAACTGGTGAAGAACAAGGCTCCGGGAATTGATGGCATACCGATTGAGATATTTCAACAAACAGATGCCCCATTGGAGGCACTCACTCAGTTATGCCAAGAGATTTGGAAGACAGCTACCTGGCCAACTGACTGGAAGAGATCCATATTTGTGCCCATTCCAAAGAAAGGTGATCCCACAGAATGTGGAAATTACAGAACCATATCATTAATATCGCACGCAAGTAAGATCTTACTGAAGATAATTCAGAAACGTTTGCAGCAGTATATTGACAGAGAACTTCCAGAGGTTCAAGCGGGATTCAGAAGAGGACGTGGAATAAGGGATATCATAGGTGTTGTCAGATGGATCTAGGCTCAAGGCAAAGAATACCAGAAAGATGTTTCCTTGTGTTTTATTGACTATGCAAAGGCATTTGATTGTGTGGCTCATGACAAATTATGGATAACATTGAGAAGAATGGGAATTCCCGAGCACTTGATTGTACTCATGAGGAATCTGTACCTTGACCAGGAGGCTGTTGTTTGAACAGAACAAGGGGACACTACATGGTTTAAAATCAAGAAGGGAGTGCGTCAGGGTTGTATCCTTTCTCCACACTTATCCAATCTATATGCTGAGCCAATAGTCTGAGAAGCTGGACTGTATGAAGAAAAATGTGGTATCAGGATTGGAGGAAGAATCATTAACAACCTGAGATATGCAGATGATACAACTTTGCTTGCTGAAAGTGAGGATGACTTAAGGCACCTACTGATGAAGGTTGAAGAATACAGTCTGCAGTATGGATTACGTCTCAATATAAAGAAAACAAAAATCCTCACAGCTGGACCAATGAGCAACATCACATAAATGGAGAGAAGATTGAGGTTGTCAAAGAATTCATGTTGCGTGGTTCTACAATCGATGCCAACGGAAGGAGCAGTCAGGACATTAGACGACGTGTAGCATTGGGAAAGTCAACTGCGAAGGAACTGTTTCAAGTGCTGAGGAGCAAGGATATCTCCTTGAGGACTAAGGTGCGCCTGACACAAGCCTCATATGCATGTGAGAGCTGGACAATGAATAAGGAAGACCGAAGAAGAGTTGATGCTTTTGAGTTGTGGTGCTGGCAAAGAATGCTGAAAGTACCATGGACTGTGAAAAGAACTAACAGATCTGTCCTGGAGGAAGCGCAGCCAGAATGCTCCTTGGAAGCAAGAATGGCCAGACTTGGTCTCACCTATTTTGGTCATGTTATCAGAAGGGACCATTCCCTGGAGAAGGATGTCATGCTTGGTAGGGTGTAGGGTCGACGAAAGAGGGGAAGGCCTTCAACGAGATGGATTGATACAGTGGCTGCAATGATGAACTCAACTATAGCAGGGATTGTGGGGCTGGCGCGGGATCGGGCAGTGTTTTATTCTGCTGTACATGGGGTCGCTATGAGTCGGAAACAACTCGATGGCACTTAACAACAACATTCAGGCAGTAATACCTTTCTGATGACTGCTCGATACACTGTATATAAAGAGGTCTTTTTCGTCTGGCTAGTGGGAATTTTGCTACTTGTTTCTTTCCAGTGGTTGTTTCCTTGGCGTCAATAGGTTCCTCGTATACATAGCAAGCTTTTAAGACTACATTACTTCGCTAGAGATTTTTTTCTTTTTTTAAATTCTTGAAGCTGTCTGAGATATAAGCAGTATACTCATTTTAACAATTAGAAAGCTGAAGACAAAGTGAGATCACTAGTTACTGAAACTAGAACTCAGGCCTTTCTAAGACTTTGCTTATAGCACTTGTGTTTATATATATTCACACACACACATACACCCATGTGCAGTCTCCAGTATAAAGACAGGAAATATGTAAAACATTCTTTATAAAATCTTTAAGCAGCCCATTGTAAAAAGTTGAGGTGGAATTTGTCTTATTATTTTTTTTTTTTTTTAATTACCTAAGCTCTTGTTGTTGTTATGTGCCGTCGAGTCAGACTCGACTCATATTGACCCCTCCTTGGGTTTCCGAGGCAGTATCACTACGGAAATAGATTGCCCAAACTTTCTTCCGAGGAGTGGCTCTTAGTCATATATTATCTCTTCATACTAAATTTCATAGTAAATTATTTGGTTAAGAGTGGATGTCATGTTCATTCCCAAATTGTTTTTATTTGTTCTATTAATTTTATATTATTGCATTTAATGATATGGGTAATTTCAGTTGTTTTAAAATACATTCTTAAAAAAAAATTAAGGAGTTATTGTTGCTTGAAGGGTAATAGTGATATTAAAATTGTCCTTCATCTCCAGCAAGTATACAAATCACACCATTTCACTAAGCAGCTTGGTGTGATCCAAGAAAGCAGAAGTTTTATAATATTTACTGAAGTTATTTATGGTTTCCATCATCAAGGAACTTTATCTGGGGGTTATGTGAAACAAATAGTTTGATTGTGTAGAATGCTTTATGATAATAAAAGCAGATTGCATGAACATGATTATAACCTAAAGTGCCTGGGTCTCAAAAAAGCTATTTTTCCTCAAATAAGAATCTTTACCCTTCTCCAAATCCCTTTCACTGCCTCCCCCCAGCTCCCATCAGTTCTGTACCTACCAAGTAGTCATTTACATCTTGGTTCACATTATGGTGTGAGCTATTCCCACTGGTGCTCTTTTCAAACTAGTGACTCATTCTACAGTGATGGCTTACTTCAGAGCCTTCACAGTCTCTTGTTTGTCCTTCTAGGGCTAGGTGGAAATCACATATATCTAATGCACTTCTCACAACTACTGAATGAAGAAATTCAATCAACCAAATTCCAATTCTATTCTTAATTCTGTGCCTAACTACTTCAGTTATGACACCAACTACACAAATAACACTTCTGTATGTGGATCAGATCTTACAAGTTAAAGGTCACAGCCCTCCAGAATGCTAAGTCAGCATAAGACTTCAGATGTTAGTAGAAAGCTTGTGGGTCTCCAAATCCCGCTTATTTGTGTCTTACTGGCTACTGATTCAGAGTTTTTTTCTACCTTCCTCAGGATACCAGCTGTAAGGTTGGAAGTCTGTAGGACCTCCCCCACTTCTGACTTGCTGGGTTCCACTGCTTACTCAAGTTTGATAATTCACTAGAATGACTCACAGAGCTAAAGAAACTCTATATTTGTGATTACAGCTTTATTAGCAAAAAGATTGAAATGAAGTGATTTATGGGCTATGTAAGGGACGGTTCTCAATGCAAAGCTTCCACATTGAAAAGAAGTATGCACGGCTGTCCTATGTGTGTAGAGGCCTTTCATTAACCAGGAAGCCCATGGAATTTCTGTGTCCAGAACCTTTATTGTGTCTCAGTATGTAACTCAACCTCCAGCTTTGCTCTGCCTGAGTCAGTCTTTCTGGTCTGGCTAGCCCTCAGCCAAGAGTTACCTCATTTGCACAACAGGTATATCAGGGTAGAGCCTTCTTCAAAGACACTTCAGTCATTTGGGGAAATTCTGTGGTTTTGTAGGTTCTCTCTCAGGAACCAAGAACAAAGAACAAATTCATTGTGTAAAGTTAATTTTAACCCCAAAGGGAGACTGTCTTAGGCTGGGTTCTCTAGATTAGCAAAACCAGTGAAGCTTATATGTGTACTTATGTATATATGGAGAGAGAGAGATTTATCTCAAGGAAATAGGTCATGCAGTTGTAGAGGCTGACAACTCCCAAGTTTGTGAGTCAGATGTCAGACTAGAGGTGTCTCCAGAGTCAGGTAGCTGTAGGGGCTGACAAACGCAAGAGTGGCAGGTTAGATTGCAAGCTGCTGGCTGTAGGGGCTGATGAATCCAAATTTGGCAGGTCTAATGGCAGGCTACAGGCTCTCAGGCTGATGAGGCTAATGAATCCCAAGATCAGCAGGCAACATGGTAGACAGCTGGCTCAAGTCCCAAGAATCATAGGTTAGATGATGATGACCAGATTCAGGGTCCAGAATGAGGAAAAAGCCCTAAAGCTTTAACAGAACATCTATTTATATTTCATACAGGCCACACCCCCCACGGAGACTCCTTTTCAACTGATAGGCTGCTCATAGCATATCTCATCATGGGCGATGACTACATCATTACATACTTCTAGACTACATCATAACTGCCAAACCACTGAGAATGATGGCCCAGCTAAGTTGACACACAACCCTTAACCATCATAAACCAAAACAAACACACTGCCATGGAGTCAGACCTGACGCATACTGACCCCTCCTTGGGTTTCCTAGGCTGTATCACTATGGAGGTAGATTGCCCAACCTTCCTTCCAAGGAGTAGCTGGTGGGTTTGAACCGCCAGCCTTCTGGTTAGCAGTCAAAAGCCTTAGGCACTACACCACCAGAGCTCCCTTAACCATCATAGGGTCTAAATATTATATTTTCACCAGTCGAGGGGTTAGCTTATGGTCTTTTGATAATATGTCTCAAACTGAAGTCAGTAATTTTTTCACCTGAAGTATGTTTCTGGATTGAAGTGAATAAACTATTGCATAATAGTAATGTGATATGTCTCACATTTGTACCTTAGTCACTACATTGCCATGTGGAGCAATAAACTCAAATTACTTTCTGTGTATCCATTTGTAAATTATTATTACTATTACTGCATGATGTGTATGTAATATTGTTCACCTTTGTTGTCTTTAACTCTTGTGCTCCTCCTTATGTCTTCCACTGCCTTGATCATTTCGTGTTAGTAGCCTATCAGTACTATACATAACAATCTAGTATTAACTAATTATTTTTTGTGTCTAGTTTTTATTGAAGAAGTGATAAAATTCTTCTCATTGAAAATAATAATAATATTGAGCTAATACTAATTTTCTAGATCCTGTAGTGGAAATTACCTTTTAATATTGTGGAGCCATAGTATGGCCATTGAAAATAAAGAAAAGTGATCAGTTTATTTATTGCCCATCCAGGGCATAAACTTTGTAAGGTATCATTCAGAATAAAAGAGTAGACTGTGTCAGAACAAATGCATTACACTTAAGTGAACATTTAAGAATTTATAGTAAATTCCTTATAAATGTGGTATAGCAATATGGGTTTCTTTTAAAAAAGCATCCATTTCTATACAAACATGAGATGTTGCGTACCCTAGGAAGGTGTTAGAGAGCGTCTTTGTTCACACTCTTGTGACACATTTTCATTAGTGAATATTTACAAGTTAGGTTTTGAAGAATTTTTTTTTAATTGGTACAGGAATATGTGGTTCTTCAGTTTATGGATGATGTGTTTGGTTGATTTATGCTTTAAGACAATCATTTGTTCAAATTAGAGTTACTTGTGTTTCATAAGGTGTTCACTTAATTTGTTTGTCCAACATTTTCTCATAGTACCATTTTTAACTTTTTTTTCTCTTCCACTTAGCTACTTATACATCATCCTAAAATTTTGATTTATATGTCTGCTGTTTCTTATCTCCCAATTTTTGCATGTTTAAATATTTGTCTAGACTGTATTTTTTCTTATTTGCATTAATTGATACCTTTAGGCATGATGACAGTTGGCTTGTTGTTGTTATGTACCTTCGAGTTGGACCCGACTCATAGTGATCCCTCCTTGGGTTTCTGAGGCAATATCACTATGGAAGTAGATGCCCCGTCTTCATTCCGAGGAGTAGCTGGTGAGTTTGAACTGCCAGCCTTCTGGTTAGCAATCAAGTGCCTTAGGCACTATGCTACCAGAGTTCCTGATAGTTGGCTAGGGTGTTTTAAAAATTTTACCTGGATTATAAGCAAACATCTCTTTCAATTTGATAGGTAAAAGAATTAGAGTGTAGTTTTTAAGATTTTGTCATAGACATGCCTTGTAGGTTTTTTCTTACTTAAAGTTCCTGAGAATATAATTTTCCTTGTTTTTTAAAGAAGTGACAGTATATTAATTGTTTTCCACAAAATTTATTTTTGTTTGTATTCATTATATTCTCCTGTATTGCTGATGGTCAAATTAGTGAATGAACTTTGCTTCACACCTTTGGCAACAAAAAATTTAACTAGATATTATCCTAAAGTGACCAGGCATTTGAGCATAAAATGATCTAAAAATCATGACATACATTCATATTTTGATGAGTAGCAGGGTAGCATTTTCATCTGTGACATAATGTAAGCTTGGATTAGTTAAAAAAAAATAAAGGTTCTTTACTACATTTGAAGATAAACACGAACAGTGTGACATTTTTAAAAATGTGTGTCTTTTTATTCTGCTTTATGAATGGATTTTTATTATAGAAATAGGAAGTTTGCAGTAAATAGCTTGTCAAAATTTCTTTTTTTCAGTTATTTGTTAACGATTCAAGAAGATATCCTAAAGATTAACTCCTCATATAGCAATGCCTACCTTTATTGATGATGCCTTGGGTAGACATGTAGGCTCCCTCATACCCTGAGTCTTTAGTCACCTCACATAGAAGAGGCTTCCTCTGCCTGGAAGTCATTTAGGATTATGAGTACCACTCTACATGGACCAGTTACTTCCCTACAAGAGCTTGTGCTTGTTTCATCATGGTGCTCCCCAGAATTCTGTGAAGTAAGTGGAGGGTCAAGAGTCAAAAAAATAGGTGGTAGTATTGTCACCTCCCATAGTTCTACACCTGAACAAAGGTTGCAATGGTGTGGCAGGAAAGTGTGTAGGCTTCTTTCTAATTATACTTCCTTTTGTTGCCCCTGGTTATGTCAGTACTTCTAGTTTTTCATAGTCAAATTTCATGCCTGGAGCCATGTTGCCTTTTAGTAGTAATAATGCAGTGAAACCTGCAAAAACTGGAACCTATGTAACATGGAAATGTGTCAGAGAATGAAAATTCAGATTATTTTGCACTAGTAGAAAGCAATAGAAAGGTGGTAAGCTGTACCCTGTCAAAGGTGGAAAACTGGTGAGCCTGAGAAAGACAAGGCAGTCTCATTCAATTCTGGCTCTCACAGCTTTTACTGTAACACATTTAATGTGTACCTATATTCTACAGCCTAAAAGATTTACAAATATTAACTTATTAATTTTTTAATCTTTTTATTGTTATACTGGTGAAAGTTTGCTGAGCAAATGGGTTTTCCATTTAACAGCAACAATGAAATCCATACATACTCTGCTTGTGACATTTACTGCAATCCCACACTGTAACAGCATTCTTCCCATGTCTTCCCAGTGCTTACCCCTTCCCTTCATCCTTCCTTCCCATCCTCTTCCACTTAGTTCTCTCTCTCTCGGCAAATGCTGTCCCTTTGCTCTCGTTTGCTTGGTTGTTTTAATGAATGCATACCCTCCTAATATTACTGTTCACTTTATATGTCTGTTGTTTGGATGACAGTTGAGTTACAGGGGTTAAGTTCAGTTCCTAGCTTGTAGGTTGTCTAAGGGTCATAGTCTCTCCAAGGTTCCACCAGTCTTCCTCAGAGCAGTACCTGGTCTTTTTTATGGTTTTGAATTTTGTTCTATATTTTTCCCCACTCTATCTGGGACCTCTTTCTGTGATCCATTTCAGAGTAGTCAGCAGTGGTAGCCAGGCACTGTCTACTTCTAGTCTCAAGATCATGGAGGCTGAGGTTCACATGCTCTGTTAGTCCTTTGGTCTAATATTTTCCTGCATCATTAATTTTCTTCACTCTTCTTTGTTCCGGACAGGAGGATATCAATAGTAGCACCTTAGATGGCTGCTCCCAAGCTTTTAAGAACCCAGTCACTACTCACAAAAGTAGAATGTAGAACACTGTCTTTGTGGACAATGTTATGCCAGTTGACCTTTGTATCCCCCAAGACTATGGTCCTGAGCCTGCATATTCAGCAACTCATTCCCTCAGGGTGTTTACTTTTCACTAAAATGTTTTCATAACTTTGTCCCTTGTATGCTATACTACATTCATCACGTAAACAAAAAACCAAACTCACTGCCATCGAGTAGGATCAGACTCATAGCCACCCCTCCTTGGGTTTCTGAGGTGGTATCTCTACGGTAGTAGATTGACCAGTCTTCCTTCTGAGGAGTGGGTGGTGGGTTTGAACCGCCATCCTTCTGGGTAGCAGTCAGATGCCTTAGCCACTACACCACCAGAGCCTCTGTCAAACCTATATATGTTCGTGGATGTAGTCCCATTCACTGTCTCACCCTCTTTCAAATTGAGTGTCTTTCTGTGTATCCATTTGTAAGTTATTATTACTATTATTGTGTGATGTGTATGTAATATTGTTCACCTTTGTTGTCTTTAACTCTTGTGCTGCTCCCTATGTCTTCCACTGCCTTGATCATTTCATGTTGACCTCCCCCTTTCTGAATATCGCCTTTCCTTTTACCCAAGTGAAACTGCATCTACCCTTTAGTTTGTAATTTTCCTTCCTTTTCCCTCCCACCTCTGGTAACCTTCAAAGAACAATTCCTTCTGTATAGAAACCTTTTCTTAACTTTTTATTGTAGTAGTCTCATATAACAATTGTTGTTTTGTAATTGACTAATTTCATTTAGCATAATGTTCTCTAGGTTCATCTATGTTATGAGACGTTTTGCAGATTCATTGTTACTCTTTAATGTTACATAGTACTCCATTATGTGTATGCACCGTAATTTGTTTATCCATTCATCAATTGATGGCAATTTAGGTTGTTTCCATCTTTTTGCTGTTGCAATAATGCTGTGATGGACATGGGTGTGAATATATCTGTTTGTGTGATGGCTCTTATTTCTCTAGGATACATACATAGTAGAGGGATGGCTGGATCACAAAATATTTCTGTTTCCAACTTCTTAAGGAAGTGCCATACTGCTTTCCACAGTGGTTGTACCATTTTACAATCCCATCAGTAGTGTATGAGTGTTCCAGTTTCTCCACACCCTCACTAGTATTTGTTGTATTCTATTCTTTTGAACTTTGCTGTGGAGCTCTGGTGGCATAGTGCCTAAGGCATTTGATTACTAATCAGAAGCTTGGCAGTTGAAACCCACCAGCCACTCCTCGGAAGGAAGATTGGGCAGTCCACTTTCATAGTGATAATGCTTCAGAAACCCAAGGAGGGGTCATTGTAAATCGGATCCAACTTGATGGTAGTGAGTTTGGTTTTTTTGATTATTAATGCTGGAGTGAGATAGTGTCTTGTTGTTGTTTAGATTTACATCTTGGTATTGGCTTATGGTTGCAAGCATTTCTTCATGTGTTTGTTAGCTGCCTGAATGTTATCTTTGGTGAAGTGTCAGTTTATGTCCTCTGTCAGTTTTTTAAATTGGATTGCTTATATTTTGTTGTTAAGGTGTTCATGTTTTCTATAAATTTTGGGGATTACTCCCTTATCCAATATGTCATTGTGAATTTTTTTTTTTTCCCAGCCTGTGTGCTCTCTTTTTACTCTTTTGACAAGAGTCTTCTGATGTACATAAATGTTTAACTTTCAGGAGGTCCCAGTCATCTAGTTTGCCCTCTGCTGTTTGTGTATTTTTAGTTAAGTTTGATAGTGTATTTATGCCATGTATTAGAGCCCCTAAATTTGCCCTTATTTTTTCTCTGATGATCTTTATGATTTGGGAATTCTACATTTAGGTCTTTGATCCATATTGAGTTAGTTTTTGAGTTTGTGAAAGATACAGATCCTGTTTCATTTTTTCACAAATGAATGTCCAGTTTTGCCAACACCTTTGTTAAAGAGACTGTCTTTTCCTCATTTTAATGGGTTTTTCCCTTTGTCAGTGATCAGTGACCAAAGTAGGTGGATTTACTTCTGGGTTCTTAATTCCGTTCTGTTGGTCTATGTGTCTGTTGTTGTACCAATAGCTGGTTGTTTTGACTACTGTGACTGTATAGTAGGTTTTATGATTTGGGAATGTGAGTTCATCTACTTTCTTCTTCTTTTTTAGTAGTGTTTTACTTATCCTGGATCTCTTTCCTTCATATATAAAGTTGATAATTAGCTTTTCCATCTCTTTAAAGAATGTTGATGGAATCTGGATTGGGATTGCATTGTATCTGTAGACTGCTTTGGGTAGTATTATCATATTCAAAATGTTAAGTCTTCCTATCCATGAGCATGGTATATTCTTCCATTTATATAGGTCTTTTTTGGTTTCCTGTAGTAGTGTTTTGTAGTTTTCTTTGTATAGACCTTTTATTTCTCTGGTTAGATTTATTTCTCTAGTACATCCTCTTTGGGTGGCTATTAATGGTATTGTTTTCCTGATTTCCTTTGTTGAGTTCTCTTTGTTATTTTAGAGGAATCCTACTGATGTTTTTGTATGTTAATCTTGTACCCTGCCACTTTGCTGAAGCTTTTTATTCATTCCAGTAGTTCTTGTTGTGTCTCGGGGATTTTCTATGTATAGGGTCATATCATTTACAAATATATATAGTTTTAGTACTTCTTATCCAGTATTGAATATGAGTGGTGATAAAGGCCATTTCCCATTCACAAGGGGAATGTTTTCAGTCTATCTCTGTTGAGCATAATATTGACTTTGGTTTTATGTATATGCCCTTAATTGTGTCAAAGAATTTCCCTTCTAATACCATTTTAACTTAATGTTGTTGTTGTTATTATGTGCCATCAAGTCGGACCCGACTCATAGCGACCCTTCTTTGGGTTCCGAGGCAGTATCGCTACGGAAGTAGATTGCCCAGCCTTCCTTCCGAAGAGTGGCTGCAGGGTTTGAACTGCCAGCCTTCTGGTTAGCAGTCAGGTGCCTTAGGCACTATGCTACCAGAGCTCCTTTTAACATAATAATTCTTCGTAAGTTTAGATGCTGTTGAGTTGGTTCCAACTCATAGTAGCCCTGTATACAACAAAATGAAATGTTGCCTGGTCCTGCACCATCCTCACAATCGTTGCTGTTTGAATCCATTGTTGCAGCCAACATGTCAATCTGTCTCACTGAGGGTCTTCTTTTTTCACTGACTCTCTACTTTACCAAGCATTATGTCTTTCACCAATGACTGGTCCCTCCTAAGGACACTTCCAAAGTAATTGAGATTAAGTCTTACTATCCTTGCTTCTAAGGATCATTTTGGCTGTACTTCTTCTAAGACATTGTGGTATTTCAGTTTGTGTGTCTGCTTGGCTGGGCCTGGTTGAATGGCTGGGCAGATGGATGTAGTATTCCCCATGATGAGACTGGTCATCAACTCCATGGTGGAATCTACTGTGAGCAGCTGAGTAGCTGCCTTAGGGAATGTGGTCTGCTTCCTGTATATAAACAGAAGCCTTGGGAAATGGTCTCTAACTTATGGCATGCTTGGACCCTGCATGTAACCATGTCGCTGTTCAGCAGCCTGCCGTGCTCTGCCATGCTCTGTCATGCTCTGCCGACCTTGGGACTTACAATGGACTTAAGTTAATAGTCTGTCTTGTGGTTTGTTAACATCAGGACTGTGCCTTTTTACTTGTCAACCTTGGGCTTGGCAGCCTCAAGCTGTCTGAGTGAAGAAAAGCCTCTAGCTTCAGTGGGCCAGGAGCTAGAAGCAGAGCTGAAGCCCAAGACTGAGAGGCTTTGACCCAGCCCCTAGAGCTTGGCACTTTGAACTTGGACTTAAAGACTCCAAACTATAAGAGAATAAACTCCTGTTTGTGAAGGCCATCCCATTTGTGGTATATTCTTGTCAGAGCGGCACTAGGTAACCAGAACAGACATATTTATTTGTTATTCTGGCAATCCATGGTGTATATTAAATATTCTTTGCTGATACCATAATTCAAAGGCACCAGTTCTTCATTGGTCTGTCTTATTCATTGTTCATCATGCACATGCATATGTTGTTTTTATGTACTGTCAAGTCAGCTCCAACTCATAGCAATCCTATGTACAACAGAACAAAGTACTGCTGGGTTCTGTTCCAGCTTCACACTCCTTGCTACACCTGAGCCCAATGTTGCAGCCACTATGTCATTCCATCTTATTGAGGGCCTTCCCATTTTTCATTGACCCTCCACTTTACCAAGCATGATATCCTTCTCTAGGGAATGGTTCCTTCTGACAACATGACCAAAGTAGATGAGACAAAGTCTGGCTACTTTCTCTTCCAGGGAGCATTCTGGCTGCCCTTCTTCCAGGACAGATTTGTTAGTTTTTCTTGCAGTCCATGGTACTTTCAGTATTCTTTACCAACACCACAACTCAAAAGCATCAACTCTTCTTTGGTCTTCCTTATTCATTGTCCAGTTTTCACATGCATATGAAGCAATTGAAAATACCATGGCTTGGGTTAGGTGCACCTTAGTCTTCAAAGAGATATCTTTGCTTTTCAGCACTTGAAAGAGGCCTTTTGCTGCAGATTTGCCCAATGCAATACACCGTCTGGGGAGCTCTGGTGGTGTAGTACCTAAGATATTTGACTGCTAACAAAAAGGCTGGCGGTTCAAACCCACCAGCCACTCCTCAGAAGGAAGATTGGGGAATCTACTTCCATCAGATGTCCTGACTGCTTCTTCCATGGGTGTTGATTGTGGAACCAAGTAATATGAAATTTTTGACAACTTTAATCTTTTCCCTATTTATTGTCATGCTGCTTATTGGCCCATTTGTAAGGATTCTTGTTTTCTTTATGCTGAGATGTAATCCATACTGCAGACTATAGTTTTCAATCTTCATCAGTAAGTGCTTCAAGTCATCCTCACTTTCAGTGAGAGAAGTTGTGTCATCTGCATATTGCAGATTGTTAATGAGTATTCCTCCAATCCTGATGCCATGCTCTTCTTCATATAGTCTAGTTTCTCGTTCTTGGATTATTTGTTCAACATACAGATTGTATAAGTGTGAAAGATACAAGAAACTAAAGATGGTGACTTGTGTCGCTGTTTACTGTGGGAGTCAAGAGACATCCCACCTATTCCTACCTCATTAACATAACAGACAATTCACCCCCAACTAGGAACATAACCACAAGCATAGAGAGTAGGATTTATAGTACATCACAGAAAGGAGAGGACTGTGACTAGAAGGGTCATCTTAAGTAATTCACTGCACTGTGGTTGTATATTCTGTAGTGTAGCAAAAATTACGTAAAGCCTCTTAAACTTTTATCAGAGGATCATGTTCTTCTGACCTTCAAGGGCTAAGTACTGTATAGTATTTTGACAATTATAGAGGCCCTGTATTAGTTTTCTATTGACACATAACAGTAAACTGAGGAAACTTAATGGCTTAAAACAATACATATTTGTTATCTCATCATGTCTGTGAATCAGAGTATGATCACAGTTTAGCTTTCCCTGCAAGCTTTAATCAAAGTGTCATCCAGAGTGGGTTCTTACCTGAAGATTTACCTAGGGAAGAATATTCTTCCAAGCTCACATAATTATTGGGTGCACTTCTAGGCTCACAAGCTGATGGAATGAGGGCTTTAGTTTCTTGCAGATTGCTAGTCAAACACCACCCTCAATTCCTTGTCAGCTGGCCCTCTCCACAAAGTAGCTAGAAGCATGGCAGCTTATTTCTTCAAAGCCAGCAAAGGAGAGAGTATTATTACAAGAGACATATTATAATTTTATGTAATGTAATCATACACATCTCATCACTTTTGCCACATCCTGTTTGTTTGAAACAACTTACAGATCCTGCTCACACTTATAAGGATGGAATTACACCAGGGTGTGAATACCAGGAGGTACGTTGATTTGGAGACCGTGTTTGTTAGCCACAGGCCCGTACAATTATAGCAGATTTTTATTCTGGCCATCATCTAGAAGATGTGCTATGGTTTGTTTATTTCTATTAAAGGAATTCCTGACTATTAAAATGGTAAAATTAGTTAGAAGAACCAGTATAAGCTCCTCTAGGAGACAGATTCTAGTAAATTAATAATTCTAGCTGAATTTATATTTCTGCAGCTTCCTACCAGCTCTTCTAATGAACAAGGTGAAAAGAGAATGGATCAAATCTTGACCTTTTGGTAGGACCTGACATTGCTGATTACTTCTTCCATCCTTAACTCCCTTTCCTTTAGCTTCCAGCTCACTCCTTTTCTGATTCTCTTCCTTTCTTTCTCTTTTTTTTCTTTACCATTCTCCTCTCCTGGATGATTTCCTTATTTATTATTGTAGTTTAATAACTTTTCTATTCCTTGTTCACATTTTATATGTTCAATACATATGTGCTGTATATATGATCCAAATCTCAGGACAGTAATTTTAAACTTGATTTATAAAGTCATTCGGTTTCAAACTGGATTCTGTGAGAGTGCATGATTCTCCAGGGTTGTGAGAAGCTAAACAGACAGAGCTGTAAACCATTGCTACTCAAAATGTCATTTTTGGACTTATGTGAAGGATTTGTTACTGGTCTCTGACAAGATCATGCAGAAATTAAGAGTATGTAAGCATTTAGATACTTTTCTAGTTTGCTTTTTGGTAGTTTTGTTATAAGAAATAATAACCACCAGCCTCCCATGATTTTATGACCATTATCATGAACTTTTTAAGTATGGCTTGATATCTTTTGGCAGTACTTGTGACATGAAAACATATCCCTTAGTTGTATTTTCGGTAAATATTTTAAAAACTGTTGCTGATAATACAAGTCTAATTAGTGAATTTTAAATGGTTACAGTTTACTGTTATTAACCTATGTTGATTGTTAGTTGTTATTGGATTAAAGTATTACCAAATTCTAAATGCAAGCAAGCTACAGAAACAGACCCCCAAACCTCCCACAGGCTGTCTTTCTGGTTTTTCTTTTTTGGATTTATGTCTCCTCTTTATTCTGTTCCTCACTGGATCATTTTTAGGAAATTAGTTACTTTCTCTTTCTTAGCAAAGCCACTGGGTGGTACAAACAGTTAATGTGCTTGGCTGCTAACCAGAAGATTGGAGGTTCAATCTTCTGGGTCCACCCAGACTTACCTCTGAAGAAAGGCCTGGCAATCTAGTTCTGAAACATCAGCCATTGAAAACTCTATGCAGCACAGTTCTGCTCTGGCACACATGGCATTACCATTTGTCAGAATTGATTTGAAGGCAAATGGTTCTCTTTTCTCACAGGTAGGGCCTGACTTTGGTCATGGAAGAGGTATTCTTGCTACATGTATATTTAATATTCTCCTCAAAAAGTCCACATTTTTAAAAAAAGTCCATATTTAAAAAGATGTAGCAACCTTTGATCTATCTGCAATCCTTTTTGCTTTAAGATATAAACTGGGAATTTGAGTAAGAATTTCACTATTTGGAAGCTTGTTCTCTGTGCCTCCATAGCCTGTTCTCTGTGGACTCAACCTAGTGTGCTTGATGGGAGTGTAGCTGGCCGGCCTCACAGAGTTCATGTTAATACAGGGAGGAAGGCAGTCTGCTGAATGAATGCAATCAGATTGCCAAAAAAAAAAAAAAAATCTATTAGATTTTTTTCTCCCTAAATTTAGTAGCTTCTTACTGTAATATATTTTAATCCTCTGATTTTTAAAGTGTCGTTTATTTTCTTTTTCTTTTTTTCTCTTCTCTTGCGAAACTTGCTATTTTCAGGTGTTTTGATTTTTCTTCTTGAAGTTATAAACGGACTTGTGTATTTCAGAGAAGGTCAGGTTTATAAGTCATTCCTCATCATGTGCCTATCTCTCTTTATTTTTAAACGGCACATGAGTGTCTGACTCTCACATGGTATTTTTTGCTTTGCAGGCTGGTGCAGACTTAGTGTATTTTGTTTTTAAGAGATAAACGTCTGGTGGCTTTTGTTTTGCTGTGAGAAGCATGTGAGTCATACTTAGCATGAACTGTGTCCTCCTTCCAAGCCTCTAACTATTATGAACAATGTACCTGTACCTGGACATTGAGAAGATAACATGTTGAAAATTTCAGCTGTACTGTCTGTTTACAAAAGCTTGATAGTTATCTGTACTTTTCAATCCCTTATAGGTTGATGAATTTATTTCTTTTGTTTACCAAACTGCCAGTCTTGTTGACACTGACTTTGTTTTTATACTTGTATATCGATTGCAAAGTTAAAAGGATTGGACAAAAAAATAAAAACCCACATAACCCTTAATCTCTGTGAATTACTTCCTCTTTGGTCATAAACAATATTCAAGGTACAGATTTCATTAGTTTGTTTCATTGTGGGACTTACACTCTCTACTACAGTGGCTCATAGCCTTAAAAATAATCTATGATCAAAAAGACAGTGAAATTGTTTATATTATGTTATTAAAGAGATTGGTCAGCATTATCAAAAGCACCTTTTACTTCCTCAATTTTTTGTGATAGGTAGCATATGTAAATGGCTAAGAACCTGGGAGCAGGAGCCAAAGTGTCTGAGTTCAAATGTTAGTGCCACCACTTTACTGGCTTTATGCTTTTTGTCAATACCCTTGACCTCTCCATACCTCAGTTTCATCTCTGTAAAATAGTAATACTTCCCTCCTGGAGTTTTTTTGAGGATTAACTGAATTAATATATGTATAGCACTTTCAATAGTGCTTGGCATATAATAGGTTAGCCCTGGTGGCACAGTGGTTAAGTGTTAAGCCGTTAACCCAAAGGTTGATTGTTCTAACCCACCTCCACTCTGAGGGAGGAAAACCTGGCGGTCCATAGAGATTGTAGTTTTGGAAACCCTATGGAGCTGTTCTGCTCTGTTCTATAGAGTTGCTCTAAGTGGGAATCTACTTGATAGCAGTGTGTTTGGTTTTTGGTTTTTGGTTTTAAGTTAGAACTGACTCTGCAGCAGCTAACAACAGTACAAGTCTTAGCTATTATTACTCATCTCTGCATTTATCTAGTTTCACACATGGTTTGTGAACAAATTGTGGTGGTATGTTTTTGTGTTAACTTGGCTGGGCCTGGTTGAATGGCTGGGCAGCTGGTGGTAATTACTCCCCATGATGAAAATGGCAATCAACTCCATGGTGGGATCTACCACAAGCAGCTGCATAGCTGCTTTGGGCATGTGGTCTGCTTCCCGTATATAAGAAGCAACTTCGGGAATGGTCTCTAGCCTGTGGCACACTTGGACTCTGCATGTAGCCGTGTCATTGTTCAGCAGCCTGCCATGCTCTGCCGACCTTGGGACTTAAAATGGACTTAAATTAATGGCCTGCTATGTGGTTTGGTAACATTGGGATTGTGCCATTTTATATTTGTGAACCTTGGGCTTGTCAGCCTCAGCAACCAGCAGCTGTCTGAGTGAAGAAACACCTCTAGCTTCAATGGGCTGGGAGCTCAAAGCAGAGCTGAAGCCCAGGGCTGAGGGGCTTTCACCCAGCCCCTAGAGCCTGGCACTTTGAACTTGGACTTAAAGCCTCCAAATTGTAAGAATAAACTCCTGTTTGTTTAGACCATCCCATTTGTGATATATTCTTGTCAAAGCTCTGGTAGCATAGTGGCTAAAGCACTTGACTGCTAACCAGAAGGCTGGCGGTTCAAACCCACCAGCCAGTCCTCGGAAGGAAGGTTGGGCAATCCTACTTCCGTAGTGATACTGCCTCGGAAACCCAAGGAGGGGTCGCTATGAGTCGGGGCCGACTCGACAGCACATAACAACAACAACTTGTCAAAGCACCATTAGGTAACCAGAACACAAAGAAACCTTTGTTTTTGTTATGTTAAAAGCATGTGCTAGGATTTCAATTTTTAAAAGCTGAAAATTTCCTGTAGAGGCCACTTTTCATCAGTAGCTTATAAGAAATGAACAGTTGAAATTAAACAAATTTCATTGTCAAGGGCTGTTGCAAAGTATTGTTTTACACATCAACAAAAGAAAAGGTTGTCCATGGAGTTCCATGGAAGACTGAGCAATACAGTTCTGCCTTTTTTTAGCACTCTCTATTCTTTTAACGGTTCCTAAGTTCTTACTTGAAGACATAAAGATAGCTGCATTTCTAACAAGGTAGCTACCCTGTCTCATCTGTCCTAAGAACTGAAGTTTTCATTGAGCTACCACTCTTCAAGTTTCCTTAAGACTGTTGATACACTTCCATGTTACTATTTTAAATAGTCTTTTTATTGGGAACATTTCCTTGAACATTCACATTGGAGTATCAAAAGAAGTTTTTGTTTGTGGTTGGAAAAAATGTTTTTAACCTGCCAACAGAACTTAAAATTGCATAAGAAAATGGGTGTTGATGCTGAGAAATGGTGTGTAGGCAGCAGATCTCTTGTTCTGTCTGAAAACAGTGATGAAATACAAACAAATGTGGAATTGCTGTTGCTCTGTTTTAGTGTGAGAAAGACAGCTTCAGAGCAGGGAGACTGGTTTCTGCTATTTTAATAAACATTTAGTAGAGTCACTAGGATTCTTGCATACCCAATACAATGAATATTACAGCTATTAGTTATGTTAAGCCAATCTACTCATTTCCTCTTTCTACCAACACTTCCTTGGGTGGATGAAATGGAAGGTATTATCCTTCAACTTTAGTCATTTGGGTTAACACCACAGTAGCACAGTGGTTCTCAGGTCAGGAATTATGGCTCTCAGTGTGGTCCCAGGACCAGAGCATTAGCATTACCCAGATTGCAGATTCTTGGGATCAACCCCAGACCTACTAAATTGATGACATATGCTTTATTTTAACAAGACTGCCTGGAGCATCAGGTGTACCCTACATTTTGAGAATTACTTGACTTAGAGGTTTATCAGTCAATTAGGACTTTTTTGGTTTCTTTGACAAATAATCTCCCTTAAAGCCTAAGTGGACCAATGCTTAGGTATAATGCTTGCCTATGGTCAATTCTATGAGGAGTAACGATAGCCAGAGTTCTTGTCTGGTCATCTCATGGTCATTGTTTCTGAGCCTGGGAATTTTTCTGTTATAGGAAGGAGCCATCCCCCATCCTCCAGGACCTTAATTGAAAGGCCATTACTGCATCATCTTGGCCTCTGCTTGTTCCTTGCCTTTAGGCTGCATCTCAGCTGCATTTGCACAATGAACATTATTGTCATCTTTATTAGGCAAGGGCATGCTTAACTGGAGATGCTTGGGAAAGGACTGGCTGTGGGGGTGGGGTTAGATGTCTTCTGGAGCCAAGTCCCATCTCTTGCATAGTCCCTTAACTTCCAAGCCTCTGCTTTCACAAACCTAACTTGATTTTGATAATTTGGCTTTTTGTTTTAATCTTATTGGAGTTTATATTACCTGACTTTTGGTCTTTTTGTGTAGTAGAGGCAGAGACCTGTCTTAGCAATGGTGTAATTTCTCTCTCTTTTTCAGCCTAAGCTTATCTCTATCTAGGCTCGAAGTAGGCAACACATTTCATCATGCTTAATTTTTCAACCATTCAAAGTTTTTTGTTTTTTTTACTTGAAGTAGATATAAAATGCATGGAGCACCCATGAAATTTAAGGGATTAGATCAGTGGTTATGATTGCTGGCAGGAAACTGCCTTGCTGGATTAGAAATAGAGATAGGAAACAAATAGGGAAAAGCAAGACCTTTCTTCCTTTTCCAGACTTTCAGTCTCCCTCTATTGCCCCCTCCTGGCATGGTCTCACAGAGACTTGATGGCATCTAATGACAATAACGTAACTTGGACTGCTTGGTTTCAAAGCCCAACTTCACTACTTATTAGCTTTGAATTAAGTTACTTAGTCTCATTCTGCCTCAGTTTTCTCATCTATAAAAGAAGGAGAATAAAAATATTGACCTCACGAGCTTGCTGTATTAAATGTGATTTAATATTTGTAAAATATTTAAAATAATGCTTGCACACACAGTAAGTATTGTATAAATACTATTATTATTTATTATTATGCCAGCAAGAATGTTTTATTTTCGAGGATCTGTACTTAGAAAAAGGCACTCTAGTAGCATAGTAGGAGCTCTGGTAGCATAGTGCCAAAGGTACTTGACTGCTAACCAGAAGGCTGGTGGTTCAAACCCACCAGCCACTCCTCAGAAGGAAGGTTGGGCAATCTACTTCTGTAGTGATACTGTCTCGGAAACCCAAGGAGGAGTCGCTATGAGTCGGGGCTGACTCGATGGCACATAACGACAACAAGTAGCATAGTGCAGCTAACCGAAAGGACAGCAGTTTGAACCCACCAGCTGCACCATGGGAGAAAGATGAGGCAGTCTTCTTCCATATAGATTTGCAGCCTTGGAAACCTTAGGAGACAATTCTACTCTGTCTTATATGGCAGTGGGGTTTTATTTTGGTACTTAGAAAGATTATGTCTTTATACAATGCATACAAATTGAACATTTTTTAAATATTTTGATGAAATTAAAAATACAGTTTTGGGGCTTTTAACACACATTAGCAGATTGTCTTCAGAAAAATTATTCTAATTTTTAATCTCTTCAGCAATCTTGAGAGTGTCCCTAGAGATGGAATTATGAAGCCAAATTAGAAAAATGGTTTTATCTTGATAAATTTCTAAATGAATCTGTTTTCTCTTTTGAAGCTAAGAAAAAGAGGTAAAATGGGCCAGGAAGTATTTGGCAATATGGGGAAAAATTTTCCAATATGATGTGTTGATAAACAACAAACTTAACATTTAAAAGAATGAAATAAAACTACTCTAGAGCCCTTTAAAATACAGCATGTCCTTTCATTTGTTTTGTAGTGTTTGGTGACTATGGGCACTCAATACCTGGCCTAATCTATAAAATTTTTATGAGCTCTCTTACTGGTTGATTCTTTTAAACATGGTGAGTCCTTGTGCAACATAACGAGATTTACCTAGTCCTACACTTTCTTCACAACTGTGATATGTTTTAATCCATTCACATAGCCAGTGTTTTATTTTGACTGCCTTCCAACCTAAGTGCTAATGTTATAGTATTATATCAGACAATATTTGTTGTGATCCTTTCATGGACTAATTTTCACAAGTAGTTCTCTGGGCTTTCTTCCTAATCTCTCTTACTGAGAGAGGTTCTGCTGAAACCTATCTGCCATGGGTGATCCTTCTGGTATTTGAAGTACTGGTAGCATAGCTTCCAGCATCATAGCATCAGAGTACAGCAACAGATGTTAGATAGGTGGTAGATTATATCCATTAGAGTTCTTCTTATTGATTGGTGCAGTCAGGTCCGTTCCAACTCATTGCGACCATGTGGACAACAGAACAAAACACTGCCCAGTTCTGCACCATCCTCACATACTGCTGTGTTTGAAATATTTGTTGTAGCCACTGGATCAATCCATCTCATTGAGAGTCTTCCTGTTTATCATTGACCCTCTACTTCACCAAGCATGTCTTTCGCCAGGGCCTGGTTCCTCCTGACTATGTGACTAGAGTATGAGAGACAAAGTCTCGCTGTCCTTGCTCCTAAGGAGCGTTCCAGCTGTACTTCACCCAAGACAGATTTATATGTTCTTCTGGCAGTCCATGGTGTATCCAGTATTCTTCACCAACACCATAACTCAAAGGCATCAGTTCTTCTTCAGTCTTCCATACTCCTTGCCCAGCTTTCTCATGCATATGAGGTGATTGAAAATACCAAGGCTTGGGTCAGGCACACCTTAGTCCTCAAAGTGGCATCTTTATTCTTCAATACTTTAAAGAGTTGTTTTGCAGCAGGTTTGCCCAGTGTAATATGTCATGTGGGACCTCTGGTGGTGTAGTGCCTAAGGGATTTGACTGCTAACCAGAAGGCTGGTGGTTCAAACCCACCAGCCAGTCCTCGGAAGGAAGGTTGGGCAGTCTACTTCTATAGTGATGCTGCCTCAGAAACCCAAGGAGGGGTCTCTGTGACTCAGATCTGACTCCACAGCAGTGAGACAATCTCATTTGGTTTCTTGACTGCAGCTTCCGTAGGCACTGAGTGTGGATCTGAATTTGATATATTTGATGTATTTGTTCCATCTGAGATGTATTTTTCCTTTCAGCATCCTAATGTTAGTAAAATCAGCAGGGTTCTTTATAAAGGATCGAACTCTGCATTTAATAAAGGTAAATTAATGGCTTATGAAAAAACAAAAGAGCTGTTACTTAATCAGTAGAAATTTTTATGATAAGGTAAGGAAATGAGGTGCAATATGTATGAAGAAGATACACTAAACAGTCAAAGCCTTGATCATGTGTAGCACTTAAGTGGGAAAAGTTTATGGATATTTGGTTAGTCAGTTTGATTGCCAGTGTAAAAACTTGCCATTTTCCTCGTTTTTACCTATCTGGTGAATTGTACTTTTTCTTGGTCCTGCTTTTGGCAGTAATCTCCAAGGACAGAGACCAACCCTTGAATTTTACTTAAATTATTATAATACTAATTAGAATTGCAGCTCTTAAGTTTGGGGAATTAGTTGAAGATGAAATGGTGGGTCATTGCATAAATGCTTAGGCATTACTTTTCTATCTCAATTTAAAACACCTCTCTTCATGATGTAATTACTCACACCATTATTTGTCCCAAACAGTTTATTTTCCCACACAGGTTAGAGAATTATCTGAATTTAGCTTTCTAGTTTCAACTCTGTTGAACCATAAGTTTTTTTTTTTTTTTTTCTTTTCCCAGGATGTTTTGACCGGTGCTAGAACAATACCTTTTATCCCAGGCGCCAAAATATGGTACCTGTTATATGTTATAGAATTAACTTCAGCCCAGTGTTTCCTGTGAGATTTCACCCTGGCAGACGTCACCTTCAAGAGCCACCGAGGAAGTAAAAACAATAGTTCTCCTCGCTGGTACTCCTTTACTTTTTAACTATGTTTTCTTGTCCATTATTCAGATTTTTTAGTTAATAAATTTAGCAGGTGACTTTGTCAAGCCTTCAGAAGATTAACCCTTAAGCATGTCTTTGATAGGGATCACTTTTCATATATTGTCTTTACAATATTTGAAAGTGTCACTTTAGTTTTGCTTAGTTCCCTAATAGATGGTTTTAACTATTCAGACACAGGAATTAAATGTTATTTCTAATCTTATCATCACATAAATGAGGCTTCAACTCAAATATATTAAAATAATAATACTTTATATAAATATATATCAAATATATATGCCTTGGTTCCATTCCTGTAGACTTTGATTCATTAAGTCTGATAAGAGGCCAGGTCTCTATACCTAAAATGAAAAAAAAAAGAAAGAAAGAAAAAGAAAAAAACACTCCAAAGTGTAGAGAACAGTATTGTGTGTGAGGATCTAGATCTAGAGCTAGCAAACATCAACTCTGTAGATAAAATGGTCTATTAGGATAGTAGACATTTAGTTGCCTTTAGAGTCCCTGTTTACTTTTCAGGTCAAATATTCATAAATACTTGAAGTATGTACCACAAAGAGTCATTTTGTACAGAGTCTCCAGCTAATGACCAACCAGATACCTTTGTCCACTAGCAATTCTTATTTGGTAATAAGAATTACCAAACTCTGCTGTCTTTGAAAGGTATTGATGATATCTTAGTCTTAATTTTTGACTGCTGTCATTGTTTTATGAAACTAAAATTAAGAATGCAGGTGGATACTTTGGCGAGTAGCGACCAGGATCTTAAAAGCTTGGAAGCAGCCATCTAGATGTGACGACAGGTCTCTCCTTGTCCAGGGCAAAGAATAACGAAGAAAACCAAAGATTCATGGAAACAATTAGTCCAAGCAACTGGTATACCACGTGAGCCTCAATGTGAGACCAGAAGAGCTAGATGTGCCCGGTTACCACTGTCAGCTACTCAGAGGGTGATCTGTTTAGGAGATCCTGGATAGAGTGGGAGAACAATGTTGAAAAAAACTCAAAATCATTTGAGAAAAAAAAAAGGACCAGATTTGCTCATCTAATAGAGCCTGATGGAACCACTGAGTCTATGGCCCTTACCTGTCCTTTGGGTCTGGAATTGAACCCACTCTTGTGGCTTCCAGCCAAATAAAAGACAAGCATATGAGGTGAACATTTACACTGGGGACACTCCATGGATAGAACAATCATGGGAGAATAGAAAGGCTATGTATGCACAAGGAGACAGCTTAGGGTAGGAGTGCATGGAGGGAAGGACACAGGGAAGAGGTAACTATGGAGAGGAAGTGGGAGGGGAGCTGTTGCATTGTGGGAAATTGCAGTCAATGTCATGAGGCAAAGTGTATGTAAACTTATGTATGGAAAGTGAATTTGCTTTGTGAACTTCCACCCAAACCACAATTTAAAAAAAAATGTAGGTAGAAAAGAAGAAAACTTTTGGGAAACTATGTACTTTATGATTATATGATTTCATCATCTTTCACCATGCTATTTCAGTGAACACATCCAGAAGACCGTTGTTTCTATTATGGGTGTGGGACTTTGTCTCCCAGCGAGTAAACTAGCAGCTACAAATAGAACACATTGAAAATCCAACTGAAATTATCATTGTTACTTACAAATTATATTTCTTCCATGTCCCCATCAATTGGCATATTAGTTGATTCAGGCTAATATTTAATTATAGAAAACCAATTTGTTTTTTCCCCTGTACATCTTGAGTTCTAAAAATGATCATAGACGTGTAAGGAAACAAGGAAGTGTTAACGAGTCATCTACTGAAGGTATTTTCTGTAGACCTTGATGAGATTTTGCTAGTGTCTGGTGAGAAGTATAGGGAAAATAATAGTGAGTTTTTCATGAAATAGTATTGGTGATCCTTCTGTTCTGGTGGCTTAGTGCCTAAGGCATTTGACTGCAAACCAGAAGGCTTACAGTTCAAATCCACCAGCAACTCCTTGGAAGGAAAGTTGGGCAATGTACTTCTGTAGTGATACTGCCTTGGAAACCCAAGGAGAGGTCGCTATGAATCGGATCTGACTCGAGGGCAGTGCACAACAACAACAACTTATAGATGTTAGTAGAGAGAAGTTTAGCTTTTTTTTTTAATAATGTCTTCACTTGGCAAAATAAAAAGTTGGTGCTGTATTTGGTACCACTTTTGTGTGTATGCATTTTAATTTTACTGCTCTGTGATCAGCATAGTGCCTAAGGCATTTGACTGCTTAGCAGAAGGCAGGCAGTTCAAACCCACCAGCCACTCCTTGAAAGAAAGGTTGGACAGTCTACTTCCGTAGTGATACTGCCTCAGAAACCCAAGGAGCAGTTGCTATAAGTCACATCCAATGAGTTGGGTCTGATCAACAGCTGTGAGTTAGGTTTTGTGTTTTTTACTGATAGAAAATGTAAATATAGGTAGTTATATTGAAAATGGATGGTGTTTGATGATATTTAGAAACTTTGATTTCTCTTCCTGGGTAGTCTGCCATGGCATACAGGTTGTGTTATATTTATATCCTGCATAGGGTTCTTGCCCTATGGTTCTAGTCTCTAAGCTTTAGTTTTCAGGTCTCAGCTGCCTAACCTCCCAGACAAGATCCATATGGCCACTAGGTGCCTCCTGCATTTCTGACTTCCCTAGATATTACCCCCTTTCCTGCCTTGTATCTCACTGGATTTTTTTCCCATACAAATCTAATTATAATCATCAGCCCACCTTTCTGCTTAGCACAGCTCCTGACACTGCAGCCAGCTGATGGCTTGACAACTGGTTTGACCTATTAGGAAATCACCAATTGTTTTGAGTATTATTATTCTAACACCATGTAAGGCCTTATGTTAGATCCTGTAACAGATAATAAAATGAGTAAACTACATGTCAAGGAGGGCTGGTTGCATAGTGTTTAAGCTCTCTGCTGCTAATCAAAAGATTGGTGGTTTGAACCCACACTTTACCAGTGGCTCCATGGGAGAAAGATGTGACAGTCTGCTCCTGTAAGGAATTACAGATTTAGAAACCCTACAGGGCAATTCTCCTTTGTCCTATGGGATGTCTATGAGTCTGAATCGATTCAACAGTAGTGGGTTTTGGTTTTGGTTTTTAAAAATATATACACATTCCTTAAGTAAATTGTAGTCTAGTAAGTATTAAGATAAATACACAATCATGTACTCTTATACAAAGTTATTGTGTCCTAAGAAAAGTACAGAATATAATAATAGGTGGTAAAGAATTTTCAGATAAGATTGGTTGGGTGTTGCACCTACTATCTGTTTAACTTTGGGCAAGTTTAAAAATCTTTTTGAGCTCCAATTTCCTCTATGAAAGTATTGTTATATCAAGATTGCTGTGAGGCTATATAAACAATTAATGTAAAATGTATAGCTGAGGACCTGGAATGTGGCAAGCATTGAGCAATCATCTCTTGCTAGTATTAGCTACTTTCTACCCCCAAAGCAATTCAAAAGGTTGTGATCCTTTTGCCAGGTATTGCTGGTTGATGGTGATAAGGATAATTCTTTCAGATAAAGGGAATGAGAGACAAAGGTAGTGAGTCTAAATATATTGGAACAACTTTTGGAAGCCAAAGATGTAGTGCAGCAGCTAGTAGGGGATAGATTAAAGGAACAAATATCTGCAATTGGGGTAATTTTTTGTTTTGTTTTTTTCATTTAGTACAAATAGGAGAGGTATTACATGTTTTTGTTTGTTTTGTTTTTTACTGGAGGACTAACCTCTAGAAAGGAAAATATCCAAGATAGAGATGGTAATTGATAGTAAGAAGGTTTTGGAATTGAGGAGAGAAGATTAAGTCAGTATCCAGGTGGAGAGATTCATTTTGGGTAGGAGGGTTGTGGCCATATGAAGCTTAAAGAATTGACATTTTGGAATTGGATTCTGCTAGTTTTGAAAATAGATCCTTTTCCTTTGCTTTTTCAAGATTCTTACTTTGACAAACAAATATTATCCATTGAAGATCCCATAGATTTTGCTGATGTAAGTATGAGGAACTCTAGTGGCTCTGTGGTTAACGCATTGCCTGCTAACCTAAAGGTCAGCTGCAGTTTGAACCACCAGCCTGTCTGCAAGAGAAAGATTGATTAGGCAGTCTGCTTCCGTAAAGCCTTGGAAACCCTATGGGGGTCTCTATGAGTCGGAATACACTCTATGGCAGTGGATAGACTTGTTTGAAAGATGAAAATTTATACTTTTCCTAGAAATACTTTTCATACCAGAAGGTTCACAGTAGGCTATCTTTAACAATCCAGCCTGGCACTGCCTAACTTTGTTAACCTTTAGTTTCTTGGGTTTTGTTTTTCTTGATGATGCTTCAATATGGAAGAAAGTAGCTAGACCAGACCACACTATGGTTTTTCCTAGGTTCAGCTTCTCTTAAGGGCTTATTATTTTGTAATAATTATTTTTGTTAGTTGCTAAAAATTGAATCATGTGACAGAAATAGAATGTGCTAGTTGGAAGTGTTAATGCTCAACTCCAAAATAGGTTTTGCTTATTCAAATTTGTCTCTGACCTGGAGCAGAGAGGTGAAGAAGCTGAGTCATATTAGGCTTCTTTCCCCTCCTCCATTAAAAAAAAAAAAAAGAAAAAAGACATCAGTATGGGTGAAGTTTTTAAAGTATAACTCGAATGTTTCAATTATTCCAAAACATATAATAATATAAAGATACCGTTAAAAGTAAAGACTAAATATTTTTAAAATAAAATAAAAACTTTTAGTTTTTATTTGCTTTTATGTCAGGGTATTAAATTGGCAAGTTGCTAATACATTTAAACCCTTTGAAATATTTTAACTTGTGAAAATTCATTGTTCTGTCATTTGTTTAAGTTACCCATATTCTACCACTGATGCCTTTTAAAACTTCAGAGTTGTACTGATAAATTAAATGCTTAAACTTTCTCTGCCTTTGAGATTTTTAGTTCTTTCTTGGCCTGGGACCATATAACAAACACCCTATGCTAAGACTGGTAGGTGTGGTGTGCTAGTTTTATCTCTCTATCCCAACAGAGCTCTGGTAGCATAGTGGCTAAAGCACTTGACTGCTAACCAGAAGGCTGACGTTTCAAACCCACCAGCCACTCCTCGGAAGGAAGGTTGGGCAATCCTACTTCCGTAGTGATACTGCCTCGGAAACCCAAGGAGGGGTCGCTATGAGTCGGGGCCGACTCCATGGCACATAACAACAACAACAACATCCCAACAGTCTAGGTCTCTTCAGGATTTTGCTTCTTCCTTGCCATTCAACAGCCTTCTCTTTTTGGTTTTGGCTTTCAACAGTCAACCTTCAAAGATCTTTTGTTTTCTGACAGTTGAAGCAACTGGCTAAGTGTTCTTACTCTTACACAATTATTTAATTATGCACTGATAACTGAAACTGTATACCTAAGGTTTCTATTATGAATTTCTTTATTTTATGGGCGGCTAGTCACGTCTGAATGATTGATCAACATAATTCCTGGTGAATTGAAAAATTGTATTTAAACGAAATTGCATCAGAGAGCTCATTCTTTTATGATTTTGTATTGCATCTTTTTCTCCAGTATATTATGACAAATATCTCTCCCTGTAAAAAGTAAGACATAGCAGATTCAGTGCTTCAGTTGGTACTGTTATAGCATGCATAAAGAAAAATACACTCTATCAAAATGATCACTTTATCAAAATTAAAAGTATTACTTTGATAATGGTGGATTAGGACCAACCTATTTTATATAATAGTTTATAACAAATATTTCTTACATCAGTAGTCTTAATTAACCCCTGGGGAGCAATTTGGTAAAGAATATTTTGAATTCTTAATGTAATCTTTATACTTGTTGGCTTATGTTGATTATTATAAATGTTTCCTAGTATCTCCTTGTTTTATTTAAACTTTTTAGTACCTTTTCGTAAGTGATTTTTCAGTGTGTGTGTAGGGGGGCGGGGGATACATTTCCAACTTCATTAATTGGGCCAGTAGTAAAAATATGATTTTGTTTCCACAATTGGCTTTTAAGCCAAACTACCAGCATCACATCTGTTCCATAAAGTTAGATACACCTAGAATGTGATAGTGCATAATTATTTCCTTATGTTGTTGTTGTTGTTATGTGCCGTTGAGTTGGACACGACTCATAGTGACCCTCCTTGGGTTTCCCAGGCAGTATCACTACAGAAGTAGATTGCCCTATCTTCCTTACGAGGAGTGGCTGGTGGGTTTGAACCGCCAGCCTTCTGGTTAACAGTCAAGTGCTTTAGGCACTACACTACCAGAGCTCCCTTATTTCCTTATAGAGTATTTAAAATCAATCACATTTTACAACTAATGGCCAACATTTACCGATCACTAACTAGGTACAGGCTCCATTATAAGTATTTTACATGTATTAGCCAGTTTAGCTTATAAATGTTTAAAATGAATGCATTTCTTCCCTTCTCTTTCCCTTTTTCCTTCCCCCTCTTCAAAAGCATCATCAGACACTTAAAGATATAGTCCAAGTCGGAAAAATTAGTAGCTTTTTAAAGATTATCTGCTTGATTCGTGAAGCTCTCCATTGATAACAGGAGACATAAGAGCAATAAGAGAAGGAGTAGAGACCTAATGAGTATCTGGAGGTAGAGATAGCAGATACCCTGGAAGGAGACAGATTTAACAGAATGAATGCCAGTCATAAGGGGAAATCTCAGGTGAATGGTGGGGCTTACTGCATTGAGCGGACCTTGGAGCTACTCAAAGAGATGGGCAGAGAGAGAGCACTGGTCTTCTTGGGTATCTAGTAAACTGCTTTGAGAACCTGAGCTGTAGAATTTAAAAAGACACAGCATGTGATATGTTGTTGTTATGAGCCATTGAGTCGGCCCTGACTCATTAGCAACCCTTCCTTGGGTTTCCAAGATGGTATCTCTACAGAAGTAGCTTGACCAGTCTTCCTTCCAAGGAGTGTCTGGTGGGTTTGAACCTCCTGCCTTCTGGTTAGCAGTCAGATGCTGTAGGCACTACACTACTAGAGCTCAGGAGGAGGAAAAGCAGAACTTGTAAACAAGGATGAAAGTGACTGGTTTGGACTTAGTGGATAGACAAGAAGCCTGGCCACAGATTTCTGAAGAATAAAACAGAAGAACATGTTTTAAACAAATAGCTTCAAGAACTTGGAGGAAAATCCTTACGAGGATAAGTATATGCCATTGAGAATAATGTTGTCTGTTTGCTTTGCATTTGTGCCCTTTATTATATTGAGGAATGTCCCTTCTATTCCTATTTTGCTGAGAGTTTTGATCAGGAATGGGTGTTGGATTTTATCGAATGCCTTTTTTGCATCAATTGATATGATCATGTGGTTCTTTTCCTTTGTTTCATTTATGTGGTGGATGACATAGATTGTTTTTCTAACATTAAACCATCCTTGTGTACCTGATATGAACCCTGCTTGGTCACAATGTATTATTTTTTTGTTATGTTGTTGGAGTCTTTTGGCTAGTATTTTGTTGAAGGTTTTTGCATCTATATTCATGAGAGATATTGGTCTGCGGTTTTTCTTTTTAGTGATGTCTTTGCCTGGTTTTGGTATCAAGGTTGTGCTTGCTTCATAAAATGAATTCGGAAGAATTCCATCCTTTTCTATGTTTTGGAATTGTTTGAGTAAGATTGATGTAAGTTCTTCTCTGAATGTTTGGTAGAATTCTCCAGTGACACTGTCTGGGCCAGGACTTTTTGTTGTTGTTGATTTTTTTATGACCTGTTCAATTTATCCTTTTGTTAGGGGTATGTTCAACTTTTCCACCTCAGTCTGTGTTAGTTTAGGTAAGTAGTGTGTTTCTAGAAATCTGTCCATTTCTTCTAGATTTTCAAATTTGTTGGAGTACAATTTTTCATAGTATCCTGATATTATCTTTTTTATTTCAGTTGGTTTTGTTGTGATGTCACCCATTTTATTTCTTATTAGTGTTATTTTTATTCTTGTCCTTTGTTAAATTTTCCAGTGTTTGTCAATTTTATTAATCTTTTCAAAAAACCAACTTCTAGATTGATTTTTTCAATTATTTTTCTGTTTCATTTGTTTCTGTTCTAATCTTTATTATTTCTTTTCTTCTGGTGACTATAGGCTTTTTTTGGCTGCTCTTTTTCTAATTGTTGGAGATGTTGGGTTAAGATGTTGGTTTTGGCTCTTCTTTTTTGATGTGTGCATTTATTGCTATAAATTAGCCTCTGATCACTGCTTTTGCTGTGTCCCAGAGATTTTGGTATGTTATGTTTTCATTCTCATTTGATTGAAGGAAATTTTAAATTTCATTTTTCATTTCTTCTATTACCCAGTTGTTCTTAAGGGGCTGTGCACTCAGTCTCCGTCAGAGCACACAGACTAGGATGGAATTCCTGCCAGTCCAGTAGGTGGGTGAAAACGAGGGATGGTTGCACCTCCATTCACCAAGAGGGTGTGCAGTATAAGAGTAACAAGGGAAATATCTCACCTCTCCAGGCCTTCGTGTCCAGTATGTCCTTGTGGTCCCTGGCAAGTGGAGCCTATCCTTAGGTCTCTGGAATCTGAGATAAGGCTGTTGCTTTAAAAGTCCAAAATGGTCAAACCCCTTGTTAACATTCAAAATGGTTGTGCCCTCCTGTCAGCTGAAAGTCCACAGCTTAAACCATCTTTTTTCTGCTTCCCCTTTTATTCACTAGTTACCAGTGCAGTCCTCTGTGCATGCAGCCCATGGCTAGCAGTGCCAATTTTTAGGTTAATTTTTAGGTTAATTCTTAGGTCCTAACACCACTTGGCAATGTTCAGGCTGTCTGTCCTGTCAGGACAGCTCTGTATATGTCCTTTTTCAGTGTTTTCATGCAGGTTCTTCTACTAGTTGGAGTTTAGTCTGGAGTATCCTTCCTCTCAGATCTCAGGGCTCCAGGATTACCTTCTGTATCTGTGTTATTTGGTTGCCATTTTCTTTGTTGAAGAGGTTCTGTGTAGTTTGTCTGCCTATTCCACCATCCTATCGGAACTCCCCGAAGTAGTACATATTTATATGGATTGTCCCATCTTCCTTCCATGGAGCAGCTGGTGGGTTTGAACTGTCAGCCTTCCAGTTAGCAGTCTATTCTCTTAGGTACTGTGCCACCAGAACTCCATATATATCTTTAAATGTAAATGGCTAAGGAAGAAGGAAAGGAGTTTTAGCTGTTTAAGATTATGTGGTTGGTTAAGTAGTAAAACACATTTAAAAATGTATGTGTTATTTTACTTACAAGTCCCATGCAAAGATTATCAGACATTAAGCATTGCATATTTGACTGCTGAGTGTAGTGATATGTATTTAAAAAAAAAAAACATTAGGCAGGTTTAATTATTAAAGTTCAGTTTTTCTTGGTGTGTAAACTGAAGTGAAATTTTAAAGCATTGATAGAATAATGGTCTTTGAAAACTTTGCTACTCATGATAGCACTTGAATCATGGAAGAGATATTGTTTTGCTTTGTTCAATGCTGTCGAGCCTCATTTTTTTGGCATAGGAGTATTTTATTATGTTGTGAACGTTTCTTTTATTTTGTAATAAGAAAAGCTATTTAAAATTTATTATATATTATATGCATAGATGCCCTTTATCATCACTCCTTTTTAATATCGTATTGAAAATATTTGTTAGATCAATAAGGCAAGAAAGGGAAATAAAAGGCATCCAAATTGGCAAAGACGAACTAAAATTTGCAGGTGATATGACTATATCCTTAGAAAATTTCCAAATTACCTGACTAATTGATAATTTCAACAAAGTCATAGGGTACAAGGACGAAAAAAACAGTTGTATGAGTAGAACCAACATTTTAGTTTTTATAATAGAATTCTTTAACATGTCTAAAAACTACTGGGATATGTCTGTTTTCTAAATCTTTTAAATTTAATGTTGTCATTCATTTCTTAACTTTGGCTGGTGTGATTCCACAGAGTAGTCAATGAGCACATTTTAGTAGTCTCCCCCCTCCTCGCCAATTTCAACAACTTAAAAATACTATCTGAAAATTTCTAAGGGTTTATATTCTTATGAGAATGCTATGTTGCCTGTTTATTCTTAGATCATTAGGTAAATTTTTAATGCATATTCTTCCTTATTTAAGAATGATACAATATACATAGCAATATTAAATTTTTCTATTTATATGAAGGCCAAAGACATAGCAGTAGTTTGCAAAAAAGTAGGTCTTGAGTTTCTTTTAATGTGATCATTGTATGCATTTATAAATTATGTTTCTCATACCTATGTACTTTTTAAGATAATATGATGCAATGTTTCAGCCATTTAGTTTCAACCATTATTGAATAGTTGCAACTAAAAAAATATGCAAATTTCTGTGCCTGGTAGAAACAAAGTAAATCTGGGACATGGTCAATATTTATTTTTCATATATTTTATATAACTGGGAAATGTTCCTAAAATTGCATTTCAGTATATGATTTTTTCTTCTTCTATCTTAAATGTATATTGTCTTTAAGTGTTTGAGACTTATTTATTACTATCATTTAAACAGGTGTCTCAATGCTTGTACCTACTGCAAAACTAAACACGCCAGAGGAAATTTGGCCAGTTATCCAATTGATGAACTAGTAGATAGAGCCAAACAGTCTTTTCAAGGTAAGAGTTTCTAGAATTACTTGCAAAATTAGTCTTTTCAATAACTTATATTAGTCATCTAATAACATCTCATCTTATACATGTACTTTAGCTTTCTGGAGAGTTTGCAGATATTTCAGCTTATCTAATAGAAGATGGTACCAGATTTAGTCGGTCAGGTCCTGGTACTACTCTACCAAGAATTGTACTGGTAAAGAGGCATAATGAGAATATTCTTTGTATAGGGTAGCCAGCTACTCCTGAAACAGTCACTTAGTGGGATATTTGATTGTCTCTCAGCATATAATAACATGACTCATGTCTTTAATGTTACCATACTTCCATTGTCACATAACTGCTTAAACTCTAAACTTCCATTTTTGTCTTTGTTTATAATATGTATATATAACATGGGTGTGTTTGAACTTGAGAAAATCTATTGTGTCGTAAAATTGTAGGATAATATTTATTGGCATTGGACTTTTCCTTTTAGCAAGTAAACTGGAGTGCTAATTTGGGTGCTGTATACGCTGAATCTCAGGATGCATGAGATCCAAATACATTTGTTTAGTAAATCTAAGACGTTGGTCAACAAGAATTTGGGATGTTCCTTTCAATAGAAACATGCCTTTAACTGATTTATTGATACTTCCCAACATTTTTTTCTATTTTTTAAATTCTCAGTTCAGTCCCCTCCTCCATTCACATTTAATTAGTATTGAAAGGGAAATAAAAAGAAGCCCATTGACTCTTGCCAGTATTGTGTTTTAGAGGCAGATTACCTGTGAACCTTTAGTTATGAACTATTGGTTTATAGACAACTCATACTTGCCCTTTAAGCAGGGCTTCAAACCAATTTGAGCCAGTTCTGGTATAGCCAACAAAGCAAAACAGGAACAGACCTAAATTTTTACAATTTGGGTAATGTCACAGGAACTGCAACGGGAGAAATTACAGGCCAAAGCCCTGGAATGGGAAACTCAGAAAAGGTGTAGTTAGCCCTTTCAAGGGCCTAATGAGTTAGATTGGATTATTGGCAGGATTGTGGAGAGCCACACACATTCAAAGCGGTGCACTCAGCTGGCATCTTTGAGAGGGGTGCTGCCATCTTTGAGCTTCCTCAACCATGACTGAACTGGGAAGAACTAGTTTGAAGTCCTGCTTTGAAATGATTGACCCAGCCCCTCCTTACAACAAATTCTTCATCACAATCACCTTCACTTCCTGCATGCACTACTTTTAAATCATTGAGAAGACTTGAGCCTTTTCTTGCACTAAAAAAACCAACCCAAACTCACTGCCATTGAGTCAATTCTGACTTATAGCAACCCCCATTGGGTCTCCAAGGCTATAAATCTTTAAGGAAGCAAACTGCCCTAACTTTATTCTGCAGAGCTGCTGCTGGGTCCAAATCACCAACCTTTTGGTTAGCAGCCAAATGCCTTAACCACTACACCACTAGAATAAGGCTAAATAAAAACCATATGCATATGTTCTGACTTTCCTATAAATTCTTAAGGACATATGAACAGACCTTGTTTGTACTCTGGAGACTGCTTGTGTTGCTAATTTGAGAAAAACGTGGGGAGTTATCTTTTGTATAATATGACTACTTTAAGAACGTTTGAGAAGCAAAAATCTTGGATAGAAACCTTATCTATTTGAAAATGTTAATGGCAAAATTGGTCTCCCCCGTCCCCAATAATGAGGATACGAAATCTATCTGACCTATCTACCAAAACATTGCAAATTATGAAAAGGCAATGAATTAGTTCTTCTAAGGTACTTTTTCAACATTATACATTTCTAACTACAGCTACATTATAACTTCTAAAAACTTATATTTCATTTTATTTTGAAAATTTATTTGGATAATATACAAATATAAAAATCACCAGGTAGGAAGTTAAAGTATTTTTCTTATTCCCTCATATCTATCCTCATCCGTAACTTACACTGACTTTTTTTTTTTAAACTTTTTATTGTGATTTGGGTGGAAGTTTACAGAGCAAATCAGGTTTCCATTCAATAATTCTTACACATTTGTTTCACGTCATTGATTACAATCCCCTCAGTGTAACATCATTCATCTCACTTTGTCTCTGAGTTTCTCATTTCCATTCCTCCTTTCCTAACCCTTCCTGCTTTCTAAACTTTGTCCTTGGGCAGATGCTGCCCTTTCAATCTCTATAGTTGATTGTTCCAAGGAGTGCATACCTCCCTACTGTTATTGTTCAGCCAGAAGGCAGCTTGGGACAAGGTGTCTGGTTCTGGACAAAGTTCCTGTCAGTCTAGAAGGTGGGTGGGGATGAGGGATGATTGTACCTCTGGTCACTGGGAGGGTGTGGGCAATAAGGGGAAGATCACACACACCATTCTGTTCACTGGCTGCCAGTGTGGATGCCTTTGCAGTCCTGGGCTGATGGAGCTATTATCTTGTTGCTGCCCCAGTTGAACGCTGCTTACAAAAAATTCAAAATGGCTACACTGTGTGTCAGGCTCATTGACAATTCACTGCTCCTTTTTCACTGTTTTTGCTCAGTTTCTTCTTTGATTTGGTATTTGATCCACTTCTTTATCTTTGCCTTTGAAGCTCAAGGCTCCAGGTTATCATCTGTATCTGTTTCATTTGCTTTTCTGTGTCCTTGTTATAGAGGGTCTGGGTAGCTTGTCTGTCTAGTCTGCAATCTTGCTGAAGTCCCTTATGCTAACAATTGAATATGATTCCTTCTTCACTTTATATGGACACCTTTATGTATTATATGTGACTTGAGGGAAAAAAAATAATGGATATTTTCTGCAAAAAACCTCACCCACATATATAAACATGGCACGCTTATGAAAGTAATGCACAGTGAAGGTGGGGTAGGGTTGTGTGGTTGGCAAAATAGTATAATGTGCATATTATTTGCATAAAAACACAGTAATCTTTATACATTGATAACAAAATTTTTCTAAAGTTACCCTACTTAGCTCTCCAATTTATTTTTGGAAATGTTCCCCTAAGGAACACAGGTACAATATATTGCTTCTGTGGATTTAAGTTATTACTTAACATTGTCATATCAGTCTTAGAGGAAGATAGCCAGAGTGCTCCTTAACCAAAAAACCAAACTCACTGGCATCGAATCAGATCTGACTCATAGTGACCCCTTGTTGGGTTTCCGAGGTAGTATCACTACGGAAGTAGATTGCCCAGTCTTCCTTCTGAGGAGTGGCTCATAGGTTGAACCACCAGCCTTCTGGTTAGCAGTCGAATGCCTTAGGCACTATGCCACCAGAGCTCCTAGAGTGCTCCTTACGGGTAAGTAAGGTGAGACTTTGTTTTGCTTACTTAGGGCACATTATCAGGAAAGACTAATTGCTAGAAAAGGACATGATGTTTGGTAAAGTAGAGGGCCAGCAAAAACAAGGGAAGCCCTCCATGAAATTGACTGACACAATAGGTGAAACAGTGGGCTCAAACATACTATAACAATTATGAAGATAGTGTAGGACCAGGCAATGTTTTATCCTATTAAACATAAAGTCACCATACATTGAAGCTGACTGGACAGCAACTAATAACAACCGCTTTATCACATCCAGGTGAGTTGGACTGGTTAAAGTGAGAAATCGGAGGTTAGCAGGGATTTAGTGGCTATTTATAGAGGCTATGTTACATTTATTTAGTATTCCTGTCATCATCAGTAGCAAAATATGTCTTTTATTTCCCAATCATGAAATGTTTGCAATGTAAACTTTTTTTATTGCTTTGTTATCTGTATATTAAAGTCACAACTGAATGCTAGTTTCTGGACTGGTAAGCTTTGTCTTATGAAGAGTTTCCCTTGTTTTCACTGACCCTCCACTTTACCCAACGTAATGTCCTTTTCTAGTGATTGGTCTTTCTTGATGACATGTCCAAAGCAAGCAAGACAACGTTTTACCATTCTTGGTTCTAAAGAGCATTCTGGCTGTACTCATTTGGTTGATATGTGGTGCTGCTTCAAAAAGATTGAGGTCACAGTTTGCTACGGCAGCCAATATGTTTAGAAAATTTTAAATTGTCAAGTACTGTTCTTTGCTATAAGCAGAGTTTGGATTTGAAATACTGCTTTATTGCTTACCAGCCACATGACCTGAACAAGGTACCTGACCTCTCTAAGCCGTGGTTTTCCTATTACTACAACATATTTAAGGTTGTTTGTTGTAAGGCTTAGAGATAACATTTGTGAAGTAATTGGTTGTGACATATTATTTAAACTAAAAAAATTTAAATGAAGGGAGGAAGAGAAATCTGATTCTGGGTGAATAGCCATGATAGAGATGTTAATGACTACAATCAAATAATACAGTTTTTTCTTCAAAAATATGTTTTATGAAAAATTTGTAGATAGAAACTATGTAGCATGACAGTTATCTCTCATTTCCTAAATTTGAGAAACGCAAATTAATACTAAGAATGGCCTTATTAACCCTTCTCCACTATAGAAAACACCAGTCTATAAGATCACTTTTAACAGTGAGTTAGCATGATCTTTTTTCTGGGATTTTAATGGTTAATGGAATTCCTACATTTGAGCTGCAAGATTGCAAAGAATAAAGTAAATACAGTAGAAGAAGTAACTCATATTCTTATCTGTGACTTCTGCATATTTAGCTTTCTTTAATTATAATTATTTCCTTTATAATTCAGGTGTTAGGAATACTTTTGGGGCCATAAACTCTTAAAATTTGCCTTATACCATGATTAGATGGCCTGCCTTGTAATAAATAAAAAACATGATGATTCTCTGAAAATTACTCTAAGAGAATAGTTTAAATATGCTGCCAATAAATTTTAGGACTATGTTTAAAGCCACTTTGTCAGTAGAAATTAAATGTCCCATTCTTAAAATGGCACTTCTTTCCTTTTCTTAATTTTTTAATGGCTACTGTTTTTCAGGAATACAGAATAATTTGAAAAAGAAAAAAAAACTTAAGCTGATTGCACAGTGGAGATTAGAATTTAGGTTGCCTGTCATATGGTAGAATATACAGTAAGATCTCATTTTTTTTTTTCAGTAATTTATGAAACATTTTATATATATATATATATAAATTTATTTGTTGGCAGTCAAAGGAATTAAAGAGAGTAAGGGCTAACCCAAAGACAAGGAACACTCAGAAGAGATTCTAATAATCATGAAATCATTCAGAATATAAAATGGTTTCCCAAAGTACTAAAAATATGCTGAGTATACATACACCTGCCAAAAAATGAGAAATGGAGCTCATTAACTTTTGAGTGGACAGCATTAAAGTAATAATTACTTCTATTTTTAAATAGAAACTTTACCTTTTACAAAAAATACATATTTTTAAATTGGTTTCCTGGCTTCTTTTCCTTTTTCTCTCATTTAACTCAATCCCTTTGATGTTTTACCTTCTTAATGTGCTTTTCATATTTGTAGACAGTGCTGCTTCTAGTGTAAGATTTATCAGGTAAATTTTGGGTATCATCTCATTGTTCTATCAGATTGTTGGAAAACCTTGCCTCTCACTTCTCCACCTTGGCTGAGATTTAGGTTTTAAAAATTCCTGGAAATAAGTGTTTGGGGGCTGGGGTTTGACATGTTTGTATCTCAGATATCTAGAAAAACATGTCAAGCAGTGACCAGGACTTTGTTGGGGCCAGAATGAATTTACAAGCTAGTGTTTTCTAGGATATTTGTATTGATTTCTCTCTAGCAGCTAATCAATCAATTTCAGTTGTATAAGTGATGGAGCAAACCTTTTTAAGTGTGCTGGGTGAGTGGTGTGGAAACAACACCTTTCACTGCTGTCTCTGGAATCAAAATGTAGAGATGATGGATGAGCTGTTTTTATAGCTATTGTGTGCTTTTCTAGATCTCATTTGTGTCTTGGTACTTTTTTCCTCCCTCATAAATTTGAAAAGTCCCACAAGATAAGTTGCATGAACCAGTTATGGAAAGGTAAATAAATTAAGATGAAATATTCAGAACAGGGAGGAAATTTCCTGATGCTTAATTATTTCATTATAAAGGTAGGAATGAAAGAAACAAAAACATGTGAATTCTCTTTTATTTCAAGATTTGCAAAAATACTGCATTTTCTGTATAAGATTAATTATTTCATGCAAGAAGGAAGCATTGCTTCCTGCCATTTTAGGTAGGAAAGGATATTAGCAATATTTTTCTGTTGTATAAATTTCAAGTTGGGTTATATGTTTTACATGAAGCCACATTTGACTGATCGTCTATAGCAATGATTACTGTATGTTGATCCAAGATAAAAAAGGGGCCAATAATTGCATACCATTAATTTATATGGCAGTTAGTTTAAATGTCTCTTTTATTCATTTTTTTTGTTATATTTTCTGTGTTCAACTAAAATTGAGAAATTCATTTCTTCCATAGGCATAATGATGTCAATTTACATTACTTGTTAGACATTTTCAACTTCTGAAAAGAATTTTAGGCAGCTTACATTAAATGATTATATGCACTAGACCATGAAAAGAAAAGCTGTATAAAATGCTGTATTGTGTTTTGAAGAAAAAAGATAATTTTACCAACTGGTGAATCCTAGCTCCCTAAGAGAATAGGGAAATGGGCTGATATATGTTATTTGAAAGTTGTAAAAGGAAGCATAGAGTTAACCATGAGAAATCTACTTGTTTCTAGAATGTAAACACTAAGAATATTTTATTTTCATACATCCTCTCCTAAGAGACCATGAATATATACTAGAAATGCTTTTAATTGGTAACGTATAGAAATTCAAATTATGTTATCTACATAACTTTTTCTATTGATTCTCGCAAAATCCAAGAATATAATATTAAAATGTAACTTTTACAAGTAATTTCTGTAGGAAAGTTAAATAAATGTAATGTACATAATATGGTATGATAGATATGCTGCCTAGTAGTTATTTATCAAAGGAGTTCTGGTGGCATAGTGCCTAAGGGATTTGACTGCTAACCACAAGGTTGGCAGTTCAAACCCACCAGCCATTCCTTGGAAGGAAGACTAGCTAATCTGCTTCTGTGAAGATTTACCACCTTGGAAACCCAAGAGGGGTCACTATGAGTTAGAATCTACTCAATGGCAATGAGTTTGAGCTTGAGTTATTTATCAGATACTCAGTTTAAATAAGCTAAGATGATTAACTTTGATGTCAGGGAATGTGAGTTTAGGCTATCCGTGACACAACAGAGTATAATTTATCTGACATTTGCCTATTTAGATCTTCAAGTTTCTAAGTCAGTGGATTTCAACCATTGCTTAGCAATTAAGAAAAGCCCTTCTTCAAAGGAAGTTGAAAAGTAAAAGCAGAGCCGTTGTGGTTATAGAGGTGGGGCCTTATCCAATGAGAAATTTCCTCAGAACTTTTAGGATCCAGTAGTTTGCATTTGTATTCCTCTGGTGTTTTCCCTAACACACTAATGAAAGGGTGGCAAACACTTTCTTTAAAGGCCCAATAGAAGATAATTTAGACTTTGTGGGCCGCAAGGTCTCTGTGGCAACTTCTCAGCTTAGCCCTTGTACCATGAAAAGAGTCACAGACAATGAGTAAATTAATAGGCATGGCTCTGGTAGCGTAGTACCTAAGGCACTTGACTGCTAACCAGAAGGCTGGCGGTTCAAACCCACCAGCCACTCCTCAGAAGGAAGATGGGGCCATCTACTTCTGTAGTGATACTGCCTTGGAACACAAGGAGGGGTCACTATGAGTCAGGTCCGACTTGGTGGCACATAACAACAACAACAACATATTCTAATAAAATTGTATTTATAAGTGGGAGCTATTGATGAAAGGCTTCACATGTGAACTTTAGGAAAAGCTGGCTTACCTAAAATTAAATAAGACTCTCTATGGCAAAACTTCTTGCCTTCACTGCTAACATATATTGTAAATCCATAAGAGAAGGATGTTTTCTTTAGGAACTAATGTTGACCTAGAATGGATCAGCTTTCTCTGTCTGGCTACTCATTTACATCATTTGGTAATCTTAAAAGAAAACTGAAACAAATTTATGTCTGTGCCCAACCCTCACAATTGCATTACAGTTTCTGTGAATGGAACTTTTTAATTTCTAAAAACATTCCACGTGATTCTAATGTAAAACCAGAATTGGGAAATAGGGCTGAGAACCACTAGTCTAGATCATTTTTTACTTCTCACTTATTGACTATCTCATTGTCCAACATTTTGCATTTACCACGATAGTAAAAAATTGACAATCCAATGATTTGGGGTATGCTATGTGTGACAGTAACAAATGCTGAGTTGACAGTAACACAGCCTGTGACTGTTAAGATTATGTGCCAACTTGGGTGGGCCATGATTCTCAATTGTTTGGCAGTTGTGCAGTGATGTAATTTGGCAGTTATGCAATGATACAATCACCCTCCATTTAAACGTAATGCTGATTTTCACATAACAACCTGGTCTTTGCAACCTAAAAATGGTGATAAGTGAGGAATGGGTGTAGTCATAAAATGAACCATAGAGGGTCAACCAACATTTATTTATGTTATGGATTGAATTGTGTCCCCCAGAAATATATGTTGTAAATCCTAACACCTGTACCCATGGTTATAATCCCTTTTGGAATGGGTTTTCATATACTCTGTCTACAGTGATATGACAAATATCAGTGTAGATAGATTATATTTTAAGCCAGTCACCTTTAAGATATATTTTAAAAAGCAGACTAAGACAGAGAAGAGAGCAGATAAGGGAGAAGCTAGGTGCCATGCCACATGAAGATCACCAAGGAGTCAAGGAATAGAAGCTGAAGAGACATGGACCTTCCCCCAGAGCTGACAGAGAGAAAATGCCTCCCCCTAGAGCCAGCAATCCTACTTCCGTAGTGATACTGCCTCGGAAACCCAAGGAGGGGTCGCTATGAGTCAGGGCCGACTCAACGGCAAATAACAACAACAACAACAATAAGAGCCAGCACCCTGATTTTGGAGTTCTAGCCTCCTAAACTCTAAGAAAATAAGTTTCTGTTTGTCAGATACACCCACTTTTGTTATTTCTGTTTCAGTAGCTCTAGTTAAGTAAGCAAACTGAGTACTTATTATTTTAAGTGTGGGAATTAAAAAGATGGAGAAGACATGGTCGTTGTTCAAGGAGCTCTTTCCAGTTTAGGAGAATAGAGAGTGGCAGGTTGGGCTGATAAAAATAAAAGTATACAGAACCTGGAACAATGCTTGGGAATAAGAAAACTCATTGAATCTTTTAACTTAAATAAGCACCTTTGGATATTGAAACCATCCGATATCTGTCAAAGATTGTGTCAGCAAATTCACAACACTTGTGTTGCCCCTCCACCTTCCCTAATTTGGGGCATTCTTTACTAATCATCCACGGCACCCTGCTCAGACTCTTTCTCACTATGGAGCTCCTGTTGACACTGCATTTGATCATAATTAGTACTTAAGATGAAATCTCCTTTCCATTCCAAATCTTAAGGCTTACTTGCTACTAGAAGTCTATGAAAAAATAAACCAAACGATGGCACTTTAAGTGACTGTTGAAATTATTGGTTGTTATTTTCCCATTCAACAAATATTTATTGAGCACTTACTGGAAACAGTCCATCTTTCTGGTAATGAGCACATGCTTTAGGAAAGCTATGATAACAATGCACTAATACAATCAGCCTTTGATTACTTCAGCCAATAAAGAATGGTGGGGAAGACAGCAGGTAACTATTGTTGATAATTAAGTAAACAGTTTTTCTTGTTATCAGAAACAAGGATGCAATCCCATGGCTATTTTACAGAATGACATTTATTCATAGTTGTTTGTGCTTTCATAGTTCGCAGTGTGTGTATCCCAAAATACAGATAATGGAGTTTCTGAGGATACCGTTTGTGTAACTTTCCTTCTGAAAATCAGAATGTAATCAATCCCTCACTTGTTTTGGTGAGTTTTATTTATTCTTTTACTTTTATGTGTTCTATAAAATAACTCACACATATGCAATTAAGTGTAAAAATATGTAAAATAATGAGACCCTGGAAAAACAGGTGAAATAGAGAACTCAAGACTTGGTGGGAAATTGGAATGCCAGAAAGTAGGCCATAGTCACATAGGTGGATTGTAAAATCAAACTGCATTTTTGAGTCTGGACTTCTTGAAAGTGTATTGCCTGTGGCGAGGTGTCTGTGTGTGTGTGTGGGGGGGGGGCAAAATAAAAAAAGTAGCATTAGATTAAAAAAAAAAATTTTCACATAGGGGTTCACATAAGGAATAGTGAGGGATCTCAACAGCATCCCTTTAACATTCAAACTCACTTACTGTATATTTTGGCATTTCTTACTAGAGTTCACAGGTGTGCCATGAAAAACATCAGCTTCTAAAAGGATTTCTTAGAAGGCTAAGAGAATAAAGTCCCAGTATTTATGGCTTTCTCTGTTTTGACCCTACTTTCTTAGCCATTGGTCTTCATAAAAGAATTTCTCTATAAAGGCTAATAGCTTAGGGGTTTGCACATCCTAGGTCACGTAGTGTCTCAGGCACTTGACTGCTAACCAGAAGGCTGGCGGTTCAAACCCACCAGCCAGTCCTTGAAAAGAAGGTTGGGCAATCTACTTCTGTAGTGATACTGCCTCAGAAACCCAAGGAGGGGTCGCTATGAGTCGGGTCTGACTCGATGGCACATAACAACAACAACAACAACAGGTCATATTATGAGATGATACATCAAGGTGCATGAAGAAGATATTAGAATTTGTATTTTCTCATCATTAAGTTTTTCTTGCTTTTGTGTGTCTTTTATATTGTACACAATATTTCAGTACAATAATGCATGGCTATTGAGTCGATTCCAACTCACAGTGACTCTGTAGGACAGAATAGAATTGCCACATAGGCTTTCCAAAGCTGTAAATCCTTAGGGGAGTAGACTGCCATATCTTTCTCCTGCAGAACAGCTGGTGGGTTTCAACTTCCAGCCTTTCAGTTTGCAGCTGAGCACATAACCGCTGCACCACTAAGGCTCTTTTTAGTACAATAATGCATGATTATAGTTCATGGGTACAACATATGAGTGCATCTGTGGGGATGCATTTGTAAATTTTTAAACTGATTTGGGTAAGTGACTTAAAAATTTGGAAGACCCCTGAGTTAGAGAAACAGTTTACCTGTCCTCTGCTGTGAATGTAACTTTCTCATCCAGGCATTTGACTTGAATAGAGTGGCAGAATTCCAAGTTATCTGTTAAGGTCCTGAGGTTTACGATAATTGTTTTGATTAAGTGCAAATTTATCTACTTTTCAGATCAAATAAGAAAGTAATGAAGTCTGTGCCTTTGAGAAGAAAATTGAAGTATTTAATGAAGAGTCTTGACTAGATCTGTAGTCAGCCAGGCATCTCTGCTGAATGGAAAGAAATACTTCATCCTAGGGAGCACATAGTCCCCTTTCCTTCCATCTGTGTTTTAGGTCACTGGCAGACTGAGCCAAGAGGGGATTAGGGTCAGGCATATGTGACAGTTTGTATATGGGTTTAGTAGGTGCTCAGTAAATGTTGAATGAGTAGCTCTTTGAGAATTGATTATGCATGATGAAATTTTATATGTGACTTAGAACCTATAATGAAAATACAATATGGAAAAGCTTTATTTCTGAAGCAAGGAAGAGATATTGCTTAGTTTTGAATGCTCTTCAAACACAGTTGAATACTGTGTCTTATAATACAGGCTTCATTTTATGACACCAGTGATAGTGGCTTTCCAAGATTTGTAATTGAGAAATAATTTACTTTGAGGAATCATTTCCTGATGGCTAAACAGTATCTGCCTAAGGCATCTGACTGCTATCCAGAAGGCTGGTGGTTCAAACCCACTAGCCACTCTTTGGAAGGAAGGTTGAGCAATCTACTTCCGTAGTGATACTGCCTCAGAAACCCAAGGAGGGGTCACTATGAGTTGGATCTGACTTGATGGCAGTGAGTGAGAGTGAGTGAAGCAGTATCTAGGCATTTTACTGGCACAGAAAGGACATGCCCATTTAGGTCCGTGTTACAGCTAGAAATAAATATATATTTACTCTGATATTTTTATTTTACTAAACAGAAATCTCTCAACAATATTTGATGAGAAAGGGCCAAAAGTTAACCAAGAGTTTGCTTTCAGAGTTTGAACTAAGGGTGATATGTCTCAGGGATCATTTTGGTGAACTATAAAGGCTGCAAGTTAGTTTTGGATTGTTGTTTAATAGAATTTTAATAGCTCTGGAAAGATGTGAAAGTGATACTGCTACCTGGTGGTTTGTAAACCTGACCTTTGTGAGATGTTTTCTGGGCAAAAATACTACTTTGTGATGCCAGTAGCTTTTATTGATTCTGCGGAGTCTGCACTTTCTTACACCAGCTGTCAATTCATTCCAGCTGAAAAATTATTAAATTTCTTCTCTTGCTTGTGTGGATATTAAATTGCAGTAAACATACTTGCACAATGTCAGGTACAGTGAACACAATTTTCTACATAAGAAAAAAAAATATTTGTTAGCGGGACCTTGGCCATTCTGCAGAGGTTATAAATACCTGTATTTCCTTTTATTTATTGCTCTCAGTTATACTTTTTATTTCTCTTGGTGAGTTCCAGTACCCTTCTTGTTATTTGTAATATAAGAAAGAAATGTTTGATTTAGAATGCTGCCTCTGTAAAATATGCCCTCTAATTCATCATTTCTGGTACTGTAGACCAAAGAAGGCAGAGAATATGAGGGGTTGAGGGTTTAATCAAAGAAAATGTAATTGATTAAGAATGGGAAAGATTTAATGAGAGGAGGAGTTGAATTTAGAAAGGAACAATGAATGATTCACTGATCATACACTCCACAAAAATCTTTTTAATTTGTTGATTTTTAGTGAATGGATGGTAATAGTGGTGATATAGGAATCATTTGTGGAAGCAAGTCTTAAACTTCACTATCTCTGGACATCACATTTAGTCCTTTCAGGTTTGTGTTTTAAAATGCAAAAATGGCCAGATTCCCAGTTAAGTAGCTCTGCCACAGACCCAGGAATCTGCATTTTCAAATGAATCACTTCAAATGATCCCAGTGAAGGTGATGTGTGGACTAGTGTTAGAAACTTTTGTCTAGACATGTTTTATGATTAGATGTAGTGAGTTATTTGATCACAATATTCAGTGGAAGTAGGGAAGAAATGTACTGTTCATGCAAGGAAATAAATAAAAAATCTGGACCTGTTTTTCCATGTCATGCAGAGTGTGCACCAGCTCCTTTCTTCCCACAGCAGGCTTTTCATCAGATTATTTTTGGGAGTTTCAAATACAGAGTTCCCGTCTCCATCTCAAAACATTCTGGTTCTGTGAGCTAGGCTTCGTTGTTTATTTCAAAGTCTCCACAAGTTTGGGAATCACTAGCTCACATCTTTTTTGAGGTCTACTTCTTTTGATCCATAAGTCTGTGCTGATATTTTTCCCTCTTTAGTAATCACTTTTTTTTTTTTTTTTTTTTCAAAGTCTCCACAAGTTTGGGAATCACTAGCTCACATCTTTTTTGAGGTCTACTTCTTTTGATCCATAAGTCTGTGCTGATATTTTTCCCTCTTTAGTAATCACTTTTTTTTTTAGTTGGGCCTTTTATTGAAAACAAACAAACAAACAAAAAAACAGCAGGATAGAACATTGTTATAAATGGAAGAAAGGGACTGTTAACTCCCTAAACATGTTTTGTAAAACACATATGCCTATATTACATAAATAATTTTAACTTTATATTGCCATAAATGACGCAGTTTAGGAAACTATGTAAATTTGTGTAATTTTGGAAAATAGTTTTATTTCCTAGACTTATAGAATGGTTTTGTGCATTTTTCTTTATTTGAGAAGAAGGAATTTAAGCAATATTAAATCTGTATAGTAGAGATGAGGAGCCAAGACAGCATCTTAGTTAGATACATCATACTGTCCCTCTATAGCAAAGACCCAAGAAACTAAGTGAAGCAAATGCAGATGACAAACCTGGGACTCTGAACATCAAATTCAAGGATAAAGGATAGAATTGATCACTGACTGGAATGAGAAATTGAAAGAATGCAGCAAATGAGGAGTGATGCAGAACAGAGGAACTCTTCCAGCCATCCTGGCTCAGTGTGGCCATCTTGAAACAAAGCCAGTGCCAACCCCAGGAGAGGAGCACATGAAGGCAACTTCATGACATTCTTATTAAGAGACACAGAGACAGTGTAGACATACCTGGAGGGAATCAAGGTGAGTGGAACTTAATCCCAGTCTAAGGAGGGAAAGCACTCAATGGGATAAAGTTCCAAAGATCCTAGCATTTATGGAGTAGGGAGAGAGCCACAGTCCAGAGCCAGGTATACTCACAAGTGGTGATCCTTGACCATTAAGTTAGGTGGTGCACAAAAGCTATAGATCCATAGAGTGTCAACGGGAGATTCCCCATCCAACTGGACTCTAGGCAGCTCCCCCATCCACACACTTGGTTGGGGACAAGCCCCCCCCAACTTGGCAAGCAGGGATGGACACAAGTCCACTCATCCTCTCCTCTCCAACCCAGTGAACAATGGTGACAACATTTCCACACTCTCACCCACCCATCTACCACCCCTTGACGCAGTGAGTGGCAGTGACAGTACCTATCTGCCTCCTCCCACTCCCACCCCCACCTCCCACCATCCTTGACCTGAGTAGTGACAGTGACAGCACTCCCATGCACTCACCCAACTATCTCAGACTCCTCCTTCCCCCCACAGCTGGCAAGAGATTGTAACCACATGCTCCTGTATGTTCACTCACCCACCACCCATCCCCATGACCTAGTGAGCAAGGCAACAACATGCACTTGACTAACTCTCTCCCATTCCCCCCACCACCACCACCACCTCTCATCCCCCACATTGATGAGAGGCAGCAACTGCACTCCCACATGTCCACATACCTGCCACCCATCCCCTTGACTTGACCAGCAGCAGTGACTGTGTACACATGCACTTGTCCACCCTACCCTAACCAGGGGAGGTTTTTCTAATGTTTTAGAGAAAAAGCAAGAAATGACTTCTTCACTGCAGAGTACTAGGGAGGCCTCTTATTAAGGGAAAGTTTCCTGTGGTCCTTGACCACAGCCCATCCTCTTCTCTTCCCTTCCTCTCCCTTCCCAGCCAGCTTGGCTAGACCCCTGAGCGTGGGGTACCAGGCATGTAGTGATTCATTTCATCTTCATCCTGCTCTCTGGTCTGTCGGCACTTGCTGCTGGTCCTTCTTCATCTTCCCATCCTTCTTTCATGCTCCCTTTGAACCTCCTCATGATGCTCTCTCAAGAGACAACTGAGCTGTAGGGTAGACAACAGGCTGCACCATAGCATGCAGGACTGAGGGCAGACCAGCACATGGGGATCTGATGCACTTGAAGGTCTCACACAGATGTGTTAGATGCATGCACCTCCCAACACTCCCTTAGACATACTGCCATTTACACATTACACATACAAGACATTTGAACAACACCTCCAACAACCCTACACACACCAGGGGCAGAGGGGTGAAGTACCAGGCCTTCAGGGAACTCAGGCATCAGAATGGAACCAGAGGTTCTAACCCCCAGTGAGCCATCCAGGACAAACTGGAGGGAGGACACACAGGCCAGATGACTCAGAAGATGGAAACAGAGCACACAACAAGTACATGCCAATGCTGAATAAACAGACCAGCATTCACCTCTTGCTTGTACTCAGTCACTTGGTGAACTTTCTGGTGAACTCTTTCCTCCATCCCCCCACCCCCACCCTAAGACTCTCCTGCAGGTGGGCTGCCTCTTTCTGTTGAAATTGCTTTGTCCTCTTCTGGAGGCTGGATACCACCTGAAGAGACCCCTGCATGGGAATGTGACCACCTGAGAGCAATAGAGAGCTGCCAGGAAGGGACTCATTTCCCAGGGGCCTGGCATCCTCACTAGGGGCCAGGGATGGGTTGAGTTCTTCTACTGACCAGCCCTGAAGAGAGTCTTGAGGCTGACAGTCAGGGACCAGAATGTCCAGGCTCTGCCTTGTAGAGTCAAGGTTAGCTGCATCTCACTTCTCAGTGCTTGGCTTCCAATGAGGCATATAGGTGCTTCAGCTCAACACTGTGCTCTCTCTCCAGGCACATGGAGGCAGTCATGCTCCTGTGTACCCATCACCCATCCTGCTTACCTGGCGAATGGCAGCAATCATGCTCCCATGAGCCCCCAACCACCACTCCAAACCAGCTGGCAGACAGCATATTCCCTCATCCCCCTAGCCTGCCCTGTACCCCTAACCACTGACCCAGTAAGTGATAGTAAGCTCCCACCCCACACACACCCTGTACCCACTGAACCAGAGAATGGTGAATAGTGTGCTCCTGCGCACCTGTATGCATGATACCCATCCCCATCCACCGAATTGGCAAGCAAAGAACACACTCACACACCTGCTCACTCACTACACCCAACACACTTGCCCAGCTCAATTGATAAGTGATATTACCCATTCCTGCAACTCTGGACCGACAACAGATGGCATTCAACACATGCCTAGCCCACTTTAAGCTACCCTGCACAACCAGTGAATAGATTCCTGCACTCACACTGTTAGCTTTTGCCCTGCCCACCTGGAAACAGATGGTGAGTACTACAATGCAGCCGGACTAGTGACCAGCATAGTATGCCTACCCTGCCTACCTGGCTATATCAAAACAAAACAAAATGAAAAACCAGGACAAAGCAAACATATAATCAATCAATAAATAGAAGAATATCTTAATGCCTGGGAAGCAACAGACAATATCAAATCATATAAAGAAATAGCCAAAGGAGATAATCTAAATAAAGGGTGAGAAAACCTTCTTGAAGAAGAAATGATAATAGGACTACTTGACAAGGACTCCAAAAGATTAATATCATCCAAGAGATCAAGAAAAAGATCAAAGAAAATGTAGAACCAGGAAAAAGACAAAGCTCTAGAAGAATTCAGGAAAACAAAACAAGAAGAAATGGACAGAATAGACAATTAGAAACCATACAAAAACAGCAACTAGAAATCCAGATGATTAACAATAAAATTTCAGAAATAGATAACTCAATAGAAGGACATATGAGTAGAATTAAATCAATGGAAGCCAGAGTCAGTGAAATAGATGACAGATCCTTTGACACTATTTTGTTTGAGGAACTGTCAGAGAAATTAAGAAAGTCTAAGAGTTAAGTGGTGCACTATCAAGAGGAATAATCTACACATGATCAGAATTTGAGAACAAAAGGAGACAAAATAAAGAGCGTTTTGGAAGATATGGTGGCAAAAAATATCCCTAATATCAGGAAAGATGAGAAAATATCCATCTAAGAAGCTCAGTGAACTTCGTGCAGAATAGACCCAAAAGAAAAAAACCTAGACATATCACCAAACTTTCCCAAATCAAAGACCAAAAGAATCAGGAGAAGCAACTTGTGAAAAATGAAATGTTACCTACAAAGAGGAACAAATGAGACTAAGTTCTGATTTCTCGGGTGAAACCCAATTGACAAGAAGACCATGGAATGATTTTATTTATATATA
>NW_006921599.1:20212517-20213003 GCF_000298275.1 Orycteropus afer afer
AAAATGCCAATGAACAGTTACATGTAAACCAAAATTGTCTCTCAGATACAAAGGTGAAACAAGGATATTTCCAGATAAAAAGGAATAAGGGAATTTGTGAAAAACAGACCAACATTATAATAAATCCTAAAGCAAGTCTTTCGAATAGAAACCAACAATATCTGACGACAACCTGAGATTAAGACAAAAGACAGCATCAATGAAATAGCAACTCAGATAAAGAACTCTAAAAAATAAATAAAGCTGCAAGATTGAAAACTTTTATAACTTTATAGATGATGACAACTTCAAAACAAAAAGGGGGAATAAATGTTATATTTACGGAACTTCCATATGGAATAGAAATCAAGGTGGTACCAAGAAACAAAAAGCTGTTTTAAACTTAGGAAGATAAATTTCAGGGTAACCACAAAGAAAATTAACAAACCTACTCATCAAAAGAAAGGAAGAAGAAAGCCATAAAGACTCAGAAAATAGAAAGTCAAC
>NW_006921599.1:20213314-20218080 GCF_000298275.1 Orycteropus afer afer
TAATAGAAGAACTTAAAAATGAAATTTAAAAATGACAGTCAATCAAATGACAATGAAAATATATAATATCAAAACCTTTGTGACATAGCAAAAGCAATGCTCAGAAGACAATGTATAGCAATGAATGATACATCAAAAAAGAAGGGCGAAAATCAATTCTTCAGTCCTTTATCTTGAACAAATAGAAAAAGAAAAAGAAAAAGCCATAGTCACCAGGAGAAAGGAAATAATAAAGATTAGAGGATGGGGGACTTCTGGTAAGATGGTGGAATAGGCATACAGGCTCCACAGACCCTCTTCAACAAAGAAAAGAGAAACCAATTCACTGAGTTACAGAAGATAATCCTGGAGCCCTGAACTTTGAAAGGAAATATACAGAAGTGAATTAGGCACAGACTAGTGGATTAACCACGAACTAGTAGAAAAACCTAAACAAAAACAGTGAGTACAGAGACAGTCAGAGCAGTGGTCTATCAGCTACTCTGACAGGACCAATTGCCTGAATATTTTCAAGCGGTGTTAGGACCTGAGAATTTACTTAAAGATCAGCACTGGTCACCAAGGGCTGGAAGGACGACTGCACTGGTGGCCTATGACTAGGAAGGGAAAGAGCAAGTAAGGAGACAACCTGAGCTGTGGACTTTCAGCTGTCTTGAGGATGCAGCCATTTTGATTATTTATACACGGAAGCCATTTTGGATATTTAAAGTGAATGAGGGAGCAGGCATTTTGAATGGTTACAAGTGGCAGCCATTTTGGATTTTAGAGTGACAGCATTCTCATTCAGATTCCAGGAACCTAAAAATAAGCTCTGTTTGCCAAGGTCAGCAGGGACATATAGGAGGTAGACAATATGAAAGAAGGCAGGTTATGAGTGTATAAGTGCTGCCAACTAGCAAACAGAGGAGCACAGCACAGTATCCTGATTATGTAATAACATACAAAGAAAACAAAAATCGTGGGCAAGTCACTCCAACATAAAACCACCAATTAAATATAAACACAAAAATGCCACAATGCCTCAGAAACAACAGAGCATCACAGTACACACAAAGAAGCAAGATAAAGCAGGAGAAACAGAGTACCAGGATACAGACCCAAAATACATCCCTGAGGAAAACACAGCATTGGAACTCCCTAATAAGGAATTCAAAAGAATTATACTTAGGTACCTTCAATAAATTGAGAGACAGATCAAGGAAAACACTGACAAAATTGAGGAAAACACAGAGAAAATCCTAGAACAATTTCAAAAACAATATAAGAACAAAAGGACAAAATAAATGAAAAATAAGAAATGATAAAAAATCTACAGATAAAAAATCAGAAGATTAATACCAAATCTTCAGAAATAGATAACACATTGAATGGGCAATAGAGTAGAATTGAATCAATGGAAGACAGAAGTAGGGTGATTGAAGGGAAATACCTCAATACTTCTTTGGAAAGGGCACAATCAGAAAACAGATAAAAAAAAAATGAAGAAAACCTGAGAATCATGTGGGATACCATCAAAAGTAATAACCTATGTGTCATTGGAATTCCAGAACAGGAAGAGAAAAATAAAACCACTGAGAAAATTGTCCAAGATTTGTTGGAAGAGAACTTCCCTGATATGATGAAACATGAGAATATATCCATTCAGGAAGTCCAACAAACCCCAAGCAGAAGAGACCCCAAAAGAAAATCACCCAGACATATCATCGTCAAACTTAACCAAAACCAAAGACAAAGAGAGAATCATGAGAGCAGCACAGGAGAAACAAAAAGTTACCTACAAGTGGCAACCAATAAGACTAAGTTCAGATTTCTCAGCAGAAGCCATGCAGGTGAGAAGACAATAGGATGGTATATATAAAACCCTGAAAGAGAAAAATTTCCGACCAAGAATGATAAACAAAAACCAAACACTCTATCGTTGAATCGGATCCGACTCATAATGACCCCTCCTTGGGTTTCCCAAGGTGGTATCAGAAGAAGATTGTCCCTCAAATATGATAATGAAATTAGGACATTTATAGGTAAGCAGAAATTAAGGGAATTTGTTAAAACCAGACCAACCTTACAAGAGATGCTAAAGGGAGTCCTTTGAACAGAGAACCAACAACAGCAAACAACTGACTGTTAACACACATAATGACATAACACAGAAACCAACCCAATTATAGAAGTATCCAAAGTAAATAAGCCTACAAGATTATAAACAGGGAACCAGAGACATCAATTGACAAATGAAGACAACTACAAACCCAAAAGAGGGAAAAACTGTGTAGTTACAGAATTTCTAAATGGTAGGAAAGTCAAGACAACTGCAAGATAGAACAGACTGTTCTAAACTTGGGAAGAAATTATAAATCACAGGGTACCCTCAAAGAAAATTGATAAACCTTCACATCAAAATAAAAGAGGACCAGCACAAATATTTAGCATACTAAAACAAAAGCAATGAAGGAAGTGATAACATGACTCATAAACAAAATGAGTGTAGCATAGAAAATTATGTGGAAAAAAGAAAACAGCACCATGAAAAAGCACTTAACAAAAATAACAGCAACAAATTCATACTTGCCGATAATTACGTATCTGACAAGGGACTTATCTCTAAAATTTATAGAGAATACCAACACCTCAACAACAAAAAGATTAACAATCCAATTTAAAAATGGGCAGAAGACATGAATGGACACTTCACTAATATTCAGGCGGCCAGCAAATACATAAAGAAATGCTCATGATCGTTAGCCATCAGAGAGATGCAGATCAAAACGATGAGATACCATCTCACCCTAGCACTAATGGCAAAGTTCAAGAAGACAGAAAATGGTGAATGCTGGCAAGGATGTGGAGAGATTGGAAGTCTCATCCACTGCTGGTGGGACTGTCAAATGATATAACCACTATGGAAAACAGTAAGGTGATTCCTTAAAAAGCTACAATTAGAAATATCATTTGACCCAGCAATCCCATTACTAGATATATATCCTAAAGAAGTGAGAACCAGGACAAGAACAGATATATGCACACTCATGTGCTTCGCAGCACTATTTACATGCCCATCAACAGAAGAATGGATAACCAAACTGTGGTACATATACACAATGAAATACTATGCAGCCCTAAAGAAATATGTAGAATCTGCAAAACACTGCATAATATCGATGAACTTGGAGGACATTATGCTGAGTGAAATAAGTCAATCACAGAAGGACAAATATAGTATTAGTTCATTATTTTAAAATGTGAAGGAAAAGTTTATATATGGAAAGAAACTTTCTTTGTTTGTTACCAGGGGTGGGAGCGGAGGGGAGGGAACACTGCAAAAAACAAAAAAAGAAAAAAAAAAAGATTAACTCATGTTACTTTAGTGTTGTGTATTTCACAGTGAAATACACATTTTTTAAAATGCATTTTTTAAAAAAAGATTAGAGCAAAAATCAAAAACTGATCTACTCTGTACACTTTGACCAAAATTACAATAAAAAGTTAATTTAAAAATGTTTATATAAGAGCAAAAACAAATGAGACAGAAAACCAAACAGCAATATAAGGAATGTGAGTAGAAGTTGATTCTTTGAAAGGATCAGTAAAATCAAGAAACCACTGGCCAAATTGACAAAATAAAAGAAGGAGAAGATGCACATAGCCCAAATCAGTAATGACATGGGTGACATTACAACAGAACCAACTAAGATAAAAAAAAGAACCTAACAGAATATTATGGAAAATCATTCTATAACAAATTTAAAAACCTAGAATAAATGAACGAATTTCTAGATACACAATGCCTCCCTAAAGTAACACAAACTGAGGTATAAAATTTGAATAGATTCATAACAAAAGAAGAAATTAAAAGATCATGAACTCTCAACAGAAAATGTTCTGTCCCAGATGGCTTCACTGGAGAATTCTGCTAAACATTCAGAGAAAAATTAACACTAATTCTTCTCAAACTATTTCAGAACAAAGAAAAGGAAGGTATACTCCTGATTTCATTCTATGAAGCTTGCATAACACTGATACCAAAGCCAGGCAAGGATACCACTAAATAATGTTATTTTAGACCAATATCAATTATGGATACATACAAAAAAATTCTCAAAAATATTTTAACCAATAGAATTCAACACCATATATATAAAAAATAATAATACATCATTAAAAGTGGGATACATACCAGGTGTGAAAGGATGGTTCAACATTAGAAAATCAATCATTATTCTCCACATAAATGAAACAGGAAAAGAGTCACATGATCATTTCAATTGATGCAGAAAAGGCATTTGAGAAAATCCAACACCGTTTCTGGATAAAAAGTCTCAGCAAAATAGCAGTAGAAGGGGAATTCTTCAGAATAATTATGGGTATATATACAAAAAACAAAGCCAGGAACCCAGACAGAGGAGCAGTCAGCCACAGGGATCCAGGTGAGAAGAGGAAACTCAGGCATGCCCAATGTAGCAGGGGGGGAGAGTGGGAGAAAAGAGACTAAAGGGAACTCAGGCATACCCAAAGCAGCAGGGCAGGAGAGCCAGAGAAAGGGGATTAAAAGCCAGGAATCAGGACAGAGGAGCAGTCAGCCGCAGGGACCCAGGTGAGGAGAGGGAACTCAGGCATGCCCAAAGCAACAGGGTGGGAGAGTGGGAGAAAGGGGATTAACTCAGGCACACCCAAAGCAGCAGGGTGGGAGAGTGGGAGAAAGGGGATTAAAAGCCAGGAACCCAGACAGAGGAGCAGTCAGCCGCAGGGGTCCAGGAGAGGAGAGAGAA
>NW_006921599.1:20221450-20245160 GCF_000298275.1 Orycteropus afer afer
AGTTGTGGTGCTGGCGAAGAATGCTGAAAGTACCATGGACTGCTAAAAGAACTAACAGATCTGTCCTGGAGGAAGTGCACCCGAAATGCTCCTTGGAAGTGAGAATGGCCAGACCTCGTCTCATCTATTTTGGTCATGTTGTTAGAAGGGACCATTCCCTAGAGAAGGAGTCATGCTTGTAGGGTGGAGGGTCGACGAAAGAGGGGGAGGCCTTCAGGGAGATGGATTGACATGGTGGCTCCGGTGATGGGCTCAAGTATAGCAGGGATCGTGGAGCTGGCGCGGGATTGGGCAGCTGTGCATGGGGTCGTTCTGCTGTGTGTGGGTTGCTATGAGCTGGTGATGACTCAACGGCACCTAACAACAACAACAACATACAAAACCAACTGTCAACATTATTTTCAATGAGAGAACTGAAAATGTTCCCTTTGAGAGCAGGAACCAAACAAAGATGCCTGCTATCACCACTCTTATTCAGTACCTTACTGAAAGCCCTACATGGAGCAATAAGACAAGAAAGGGAAATTAAGGACCTTCAAATAGATAAGGAAGAAGTAAAACTATCCCTATTCACAAGGGATAGGATCTTATAAAATCCCAGAGAATCCATAAGAAAGCTACTGGAACTAATAGAAGGATTCAGCAAAGTGGCAGGGTACAAGATGAACATACAGACATATGTTCCTAGAAACTTACACTTTCTAAGAAGAAACTATTGATCTTTTCCTGCCTGGAGAAAGGAGAGTGAAGAAAACCGAAGACTCAAGGAAGAAGTTAGTCAAAAGTTCTATGGTCCACTCAAACCACAGTCTCTTCTAATCTGATACCAAATAGATGGTGCTCAGCTACCATTACTGACCATTCCTGACCAGGTCCACAATAGAAGACCCGGGTAGAATGGATACAGAATTGTAAAACAAAATTCAAATTCATAAAAAGAAAAACTACCATACTTACTGGTCTGAAAGAGATTGTAAATACCCCTGAGACCGTTTCCCTAGACAACCTTCTAACTTGAAACTGAAGATATTCCTGGAGGCCATTTTTCAGCTAAATAATAGGCATATGAAATAAACAATAATATCCTTGAAGAATATGCTCCTTAGAGCAATCAACTGTACAAGACTAAAAGAGTGATATTTGCCCCAAACCAGAGAAAAGAAGGTAGGGAAGGATAGGGAAACCAGACAAATGGAAGTGAAGAACCCAGGGAGGAAATGAGGTGAGCAGTGACACAGTGAGGGAATTGCAACCAATGCCACAGAACAATTTCGGTATGAATTATTGATTGGAAAATTAATTTGCTATGTAAACTTTCACCTAAAGCACCATAAAATTTTCATTAAAAAAAAATCTGTGTAGTAGTAGAAATCATCTACATTTCTACTGTTTGGAAAGTGCTTAATTTGCATGATGGAGTATACTGTAATTATAAATAGTAGTGTTTACAAGATAAATAATGATTATACTAATCTGGAAAATGCTGTTTCATAATGTTGATTATTAAATGGTGTAGTCTTATCTACTGAATGATCACAGGTATTTTTAATAAGAAGTAAGCACAAAGAATTAAGCACAAAAAGGGGGAAAAAGCTAAAATGTTCCTTTTTTTGGAATGACAGATTCTATTTTTTTCCTGCTTTTAACAATTTCTATTTTAGTAAATTTCACTTTAGTTAGACTACGTAATGAGAATAAACTATTTTTAAAGGACTGCATATTTATTTGCAGTTTTTCAGGATACAAAATTAAATCACATGTATTTAAAATAAGAGGCTTCTTTTTATTACTTGACCAAGAGGTGGAAACAGAAATATGAACATATGAAACATTTGATAAAGTAAAATTATCGTATGTAGCATTGGAAGTGATAGATTCCCTTTGAGCATGATATAGCCTGTTACTCTGAGAATTTACTTTTAATAAATAAATGATTGTGTAGATCTGTTTGAAAAGAAATTTGAAATCCGCCTGACTTTCCTTATTCTATTTCTTGCTTCACTCTACAGTCGTAACTGCATTTCTGTGAATAAGTCAAAGAAAAGGAAGAAACTTCACAGGCAGGCTTGATGTAAGATTGCTGTTTCTTGTGTGTGTGTGCATGTGTGTGTTTGTGCACATGCATGCATATGCATATATAGAATGATCACAGCTTAGAAATATGGAAGGACTCAAAGTTGAAGCATAGAAGGGTGGTCAAGAAGTAATTAAAACAAAATAGTCAGAGGTCAAAGTCAGAAAAGTGGAGAGAAAATGATACCATGCTAATGGAGAGTAAATGGTAGAAAGCCTCAGATGATCACTTAGAATGGGACAACTTACTTGCTGCTTGCTGAGTGTTGGAGTTGACTCAAAAGTTTAAGGCCCATATGTGCAATGAGCTAAGCCCACTGCTGGCATACAAAGTACTTGAAATATTTAAGCTTAATTGATTATATATATTTCATAACAATTATAGATTCCATAAATATATTTTGAAAAAATATAAGATTTAACAAATCTGAAGAATCAAAAATTCCTTTTACATTCCTCATGTACCACGTTAAGGAGCTCCGGTGGCACAGTGTTAAAGCATGGGGCGACTAACCAAAAGATTTGTGGTTCGAGCCCACCAGCTGCTCCGCAGGAGAAACATGAGACGGTCTGCTTTCATCAAGATTTACAAGCTTGGAAACCCTGTGGGGGCAGCTCTACTCTGTCCTATAGGGTTGCTATGAGTCAGAATCAACCTGATAGCAATGAATTTTGGTTTTTTCATATACCATATTAATAAAACTATTGGTTGTGGTCTTCCTTATTTATTTTCCAGCTTTCATGTGCATATTAGACAATTGAACATACCATGCCTTGGACCAGATGTACCTTTATTCTCGAAGTGACATCTTTGCTCTAACACTTCACAGAGGTCTTTTGCAGCAGACTTGCCCAGTGCAGTACATCACTTGATGTCTTGACTGCTGTTTTCTTGGGCATTGATTGTGGATACGAGTAAAATGAAATTCTTGACAACTTTAATCTTTTTCTCCATTCATCATGGTGTTGCTTATTGGTCCAGTTAGAAGGATTTTTGTTTTCTTTATGTTGATGTGTAATCCATACTGAAGGCTTTAGTCGTTGATCTTCATCAGTAAGTGCTTCAAGTCCTCTTCACAATCATCAAGCAAAGTTGTGTCATCTATCTATCACAGGTTGTAATGAATCTTCCTCCAATCCTCATGTTGCATTCTTCTTTATATAGTCCATCTTCTCAGATTATTTACTCAGCATACAGAGTAAGGGTGGTGAAAGGATCCAACACTGCCACACACCTTTCCTGATTTTAAACCATGTAATATCCCCTTGTTCTGTTCGAACAGTAGCTTCTTAGTCTGTGTATAGGTTCCTTTTGAGTAGTACACTTAATTGTTCTGGAATTCCCATTCTTGTCAATGTTATCCATAACTTATTATGATCTACACAGTTGAATGCCTTTGTATAGTCCATAAAACACAGCTAAACATTTTTCTGGTATTCTCTGGTTTCAGCCAAAATCTATTTGACATCAGCAGTGATATCCCTTGTTCCATGTCCTCTTTTGAATGTAGCTTGAGTTTCTGGCAGTTCCCTGTTGATGAAATGTTGCAACCATTTTTGAATTATCTCCAGCAGAATTTTACTTGTGTGAGATATTAATGATATTGTTCAATAATTTCCACATTCTTTTGGATAATCTTTCTTTGGAATGAGTACAAATAGGAATCCTTTGTAGTAGACTGGCCAGGTAGCTATCTTCCAAATTTCTTGGCAAAGACATAAGAACACCTCCAGTACCAAAAATAACTGGTCAAAATCCTGTTGTTGAAACATTACAATTCATATTCCATCAATTGCTAGAGCCTTGTTTTTTTGCCAATGCCTTCAGTGCAGCTTGGACTTCTTCTTTCAGTACCATTGGTCCTTGATCATGTGCTACCTCTTGAAATGTTTGGATGTTGACCAGTTCTTTCTGGTACACCAACTCTGTGTATTCCTTCTATCTTTTTTGATGCTTTCTGCATTGTTCAATATTTTACTTCTGTTATTTTTTAAAGTGCATTTTAATATTATAATGCCTTTATAATATTTATAATCTTTTGACATTAACCAAATAATCCCAGATTTGTTTACCATTAGACTAAGTATGGTAGCAGTAATAGGAGTATAACTTTAACAGTTACTGGCATAGAGAAATTAAAAATCACAGAGCCAATGGCCAAGTAGCTTACAATCTACAATCTTATGGACAAATAGACACTGACTGGTAAGAGTAATTACATAGATAGGCATACAGTGCCATGGAATCTCAGTTAGGAATATAATAGATTAAATTCCATTTCTATAGTTTGTTAGATCTGTGACTTTGCGAAAGCTATTTATATTCTCTTAGCCTTAGTTTCCCATCTGAAAAACAGGGATAAAAATATGCTTATTAGAAAATCTACACAAATTAAGTTAATGTAATGCTAAGTGTGTGATACTTGGAAAATGCTTAATAAATAGTTGCTTATTATTATGCAATATAACAAGAAGAAGGCAAGAGCAAGGAGAAGCAGCAGAAGAAAAGAAGCTGCCATTGAAGAAAAATACTTTTGTCATTTTATATTCTTTCTGGCTCATTCTGTGTGTGTAAGTGCGTAATGGAGTCCCAAGGGAGGGGCAAATGGTGAAGTGCTGAAGTACTAACTGAAAGATTGTCTATTCTTATCCACCCAGAGGCCTTGGAGGAAAGGCCTGGTGACTTGATTCTGAAAGGTCATATCGTTGAAAACTATGGAGCACAGTTCCATTTGGCACACATGGGGTACCCATTAGTCCTTGACAGCAACTGTTTTTTGTTTGTTTGTTTCTTTCTTTGTGCATATGCTCAAGTGATTTCACATGCTTATGTTTAGGCTTTTAAAAAGAAGAAATACACACATCACCTGGGGATTTTGTTAAGGTGAAAATTTTGTTTCCTTTGTTCTGAGGTGGAGTCTGAGGGTTTGCATTTCTAAAAAGCTCCCATATGATGCTGATGCTCCTTGTCCTTGGTCACACTAATAAAGGACTGTAGAAGGCATAATAGTCATGGCTCTTCAGAGTTTAGTCTCAACTCTCCTCTTTAGCCATCATATCTCACCATTCCACCCCACCTAATCTATTCTGCAGTCTCACAGATTATTTTCTTCATGCAACAATGGTGGTATCCTTACCATCTTTTCTGTAAACCAGTTCCTATCAAGTCATTTCTACCCAATTTGTGCTAGAGTAGAACTATGCTTCCTGTGGATTTCAATGCTTCTGGGTGGACTCGAACCTCCAATCTTGGGGTTACCATTTGTGCCACCTTGGGACTTCACTAGTTGCAGTGATTTGTTTACAAGTTTATCTCCTCCATTTGACCTCCTCTGTGATAAATATTCTGGGTGTCACTTTTCTTGATATAACAATTGATGTTCAATAAATGTTCATTGAATGAATACATGTATACATGCCCTTATGATTCTCAAAACTGCAAAATGGAAACTTCATTTTTCACTTTACTAACCCAAAATAGGGAGCTCTGGTAGCATAGTGCCTAAGGCACTTGACTGCTAACCAGAAGGCTGGTGGTTCAAACTCACCAGCCACTCCTCGGAAGGAAGATGGGGCAATCTCTACCGTAGTGATACTGCCTCAGAAACCCAAGGAGGGGTTGCTATGAGTCTGGTCCGACTCGATGGCACATACCAACCAACCAACCAAAACCCAAAATAGTGAAAGTTCTCACAATGAGCCTTTTAAATGTCTAGCATTGGATCCTAGAGTCTGAAATAGCCAGCTAATAGCCTTGACTGATAATGAGAGAAAGATGGATTGTTAACAGATGTGAGGCAGTTTAGGGAGGATAGTATGGATTGGACATAGTAATAAGACTCTTTATTTTTGTGAATATTAATATATCCCATTGCTGTATTATATAAACAGATAATGGAAAACTGGATAAGATTTGAAATAAAGTAAATGCTTTACATAGGAAATATTGGCTTGGAGGCAGAACTGGAATCAAAAGGAAATTATCTGTTTTCTTTGAAAAATTGAGTTGCTACATGTGTATAAACGTGAATTCATTCTGTTTTTACATCTATATTTCACTATGTTTATGTCTACACTTTATTTTTCAGGCTTGAAATAATTTATATGCAGTAACTGGACCTTTACAGTTTTACTGACTTTAAGATATTAATCATTATGTAATTAGTTTTTTTTTTTTTTTTTTTGAGATGAGAGAAGCTTGGCTGTATTAAGTGGAGAACAAATTGAATGAAAGTTTTTAATAACTCTTCTAACAATATTAGCTGAGAATTTGCATGTTTCCAGCAACAATATTCCAGCAACTATATTTTCAAATAGTAAATGCTTTTTCTAGATTTATAAATATTGGAATCAGATGAAAACTATCTTTCCCTATGAATTGTGAAAAACTGTGATGTTTTTGCACCAGAGAGCTTCAAACCAGTTCATTCTCTTTCAACCCCCTGCTGAGAATTTGCTTTTCCTTCCCTGAATCAGAATCTACATTTTAACAAGATTCCCAGGTGATTCTTATAGATCCCCAGGTGGTGATTCTCACATATACATAAGAATTACCATCTGGGGATCTTGTTAAAATGTAGGTTGTGATTCAGTATATCTGGGGTGGAAATGGAAATTCTCAGCAGGGCATCAGACCACTTCCTTGCTCTGGTTTGGTCAGAATAACTACCAGTTTACATTTTATTGTATGTTTCTTGACTTAAAATGGTGACATTTAAAATAGCTTACTTTAAGTGAGTCAATTCAGGAGAATAGTTGAGATGTTCTCTAGTATATTAGCCATGGTTAGTCCGCATGTTAATCTTAATTGTTATTACTATAATTTGTTCTTAATAAAAATTTGCCAAGTACATATTAAGTGGAGGGTCTATGAGAGTGGAATGCTCTTTATATTTTCTCTAATAAATGTCCTGGAAGAAGTGTAGCTGTAATGCTCCTTAGACGTGAGAAGGGCCAGATTTCATCTCAGCTACTTTGGCCATGTTTTCAAAAGAGACCAGTCCCTAGAGAAGGATATCATGCTTGGTAAAGTGGAGGGTCAGTGAAAAAGGGGAAGGCCTTCAACAAGATGGATTGACACAGTGGCTGCAAGGATGGGCTTAGTTATAGCAAGTGTTGTAAAGATGGTACAGGACTTGGCAGTGTTTCGTACTGTTGTACATAGGGTCGCTATGAATCAGAGCCCATTTGACAGCACCTAACAACAATAACAACTAATGAATGCTATGATATTATAAGGAACAATTTCTAATTTTAAAATATGACTTGATAGCAAGTTATGAAACAGTTTTTTTCTTCACTCACATGTAAGATTGCTGCAATATGAGGTTCAACTTATACAGCCTAAGTTGTTAAGAATAATTTAAATAACCACCTGCTACTACCAGTTGCTGTTAATGATTCCAACACGTGGTGATTCCATGTGTGTTAGAGTGAAATGCTTCATAGGGTTTTCAATGGCTGATTTTTTTTTTTTTTTTGAAGCATGTCTCCAGGCCTTTCTTCTGAGGCATCTTGGAGTGGACATGCAATGCCAGTCTATTAGCAGCTCATTGTATCACCAGCCAGGGACAATTTAAATAAAGGGAAAATTAAATAAAATCTTAGACTAGTATTTTAGACAAAATAAGGTATTTCTCAAATTGGATATCAGCTATTTGCTGACACCTGTTAGTATTCAGCCCACATACTGCTAATTGTTTAAAAAAATGGACTTCAGGAATCAAAAGTGCCATTTCTAAATACATAAAAAATTCTAAATAAATTTTAAAAAATTACTATATATGTTTTTTAGTACATATTAAGGAGTTCTGATGGCATAGTGCCTAAGGCATTTGACTGCTAACCAGAAGGATTGGATGGGCGTTCAAACCCACCAGCCACTCCATGGAAGGAAGACTGGGCAATCTACTCCATAAAGATTTAATGCCTCAGAAACCCAAAGGGGGTTGCTGTGAGTCGGAATTGACTTGGTGGCAATGAATTGTTTTTTGTTTTTTTTTAAATAGTACTTATTAAGAAGCACTGGTGGTGCAGTGGTTAAGTGCACAGTTGTTAACCAAAAGGTCAGCAGTTCAAACTCATGAGCTGCTCCTCAGAAGAAAGATATGGCGGTAGACTTCCATAAAGATTCATGGCCTTGAAAACCCTAATGGGCAGTTGTACCCTGTCCTATGGGGTTGCTATGAATCAAAATCGACACAACAGCTATAAGTTTTGTGTTTGGTATAAAAAAATCCTCACTGCCATTGAGTAGATTCTGACTCATAGTGACCCCTCCTTAGGTTTCCAAGGTGGTATCTCTATGAAAGTAGATTGTCTAGTCTTCCTTCCAATGTGTGGCTGGTAGGTTTGACCCACCAGCCTTCTAGTTATCAGTCAAATGCCTTAGGTACTGTACCACCAGAGCACCTACATTTGGTATAGTACTTTTTATACCCTACCATCAAAAAAAACAAAATAAACCTTGAACATCAACTAATTTTAGCATTTGTTTTATTTTTATTCATTTTTTTTTTATCTGTGATAGTGATTTTTTTCAATGAATACAAGTGTAATTGGGGAGCTCTGGTAGCATAGTGCCTAAGGCACTTGACTGCTAACCAGAAGGCTGGCGTTTCAAACCCACCAGCCACTCCTCAGAAGGAAGATGGGGCAATCTACTTCTATAATGATACTGCCTCAGAAACCCAAGGAGGGGTCACTATGAGTTGGGTCCGACTCGACAGCACATAACAACAACAGCAACAAGTGTAATTATAATATACAATTTGGTTATTATATTTTTTTATGAGCCCTGGAATTAATAAACTTGTTCAAGAAGTGGGTATCAAATATTTTTCTTTTCGTTTTTACATTTAGCTTTCATTTCATCCTTACATTCATCTAGTGACTTATAGGTGGTAGTGCTTGTTTTCCCTGTTGTATTAAAGCACAGAGAGGTTATACTGAGAGCTTGACGAAGAATAGTAAAATATATATTTCCTGATTGATGGACTAGTGCACTGTGCACTGTAGCATGTTGTCCCTTAGGGAAAAATGTTGTACTCAAATGCTTGATATTGTAAATGTGTTGGTTGCTATGGTGCAGTTTAGTTTATTATGATAACTGGGGACAGTTCATCAAATGAGATCTTTGAGAGAAACTCTTAGTGGAATTGCAACCACAATGCTCTTGAATGGTGCCTTTTTGACACATTTCAAAGATCTTCAGTTTTGTTGGCCATAAACTGTTCCAAAAGATTAGACACCTGTTAAAAATAACTGGATGCTGAAAGTCAGATCCAAGCAATAATTTCAGGCTTTAGAAACCTCAATGTACTAAGAGAAAGTGTTTTAATATATATATTTGCAAATAAGATTATATTTAAATACCTGTAGTTAATGTAGTTAAATATTCTTTAAGTTTGTTTAAAACTATGCTTAAATAGGACAAATATCCATTGTTTTTAATTTTGAAGATTGAAAACATTTAAAGTGAAATGTGAATCTCTGTTTCATATTTTTAGAAATGTACATGAAATGGATATAGTGATGATGCAGAAACATTAGTTCTGCTACATATACCTATTAACTTGAGGCTTGGGATCCACGAAGATATTTGAAGATTCCAGTATACCCATCAGAGTAGCTTGATTGCCTAAAATCTATGTTCTCCTCATGCCACAGACTTGGATTAAATGAACTGTAAATTTTAATTTGAAATCTACTTGCAAACGAATTCCTATAAAAAGTGGATTTATAGCTTGAAAACTGAGTGCTTCAGAAATGCCAAGTAAATCCAGTTCATCTTCAATTGCCAGTTGTGTCTGTTCTTAATTTTAGGCAATTGCATCTGTGACCTGCTTGTGTTTTGCCTTACTTTCTGAGAAGCAGAGCTCCAAAGAAAGAAAAATTAAATCCACGTTTGTTCCTAGTTTATTTGCAATCCAGGTCAGACGCCCTTGATTAGCTCTCAGTTGGAGGATAATTTGAACCTTGACAGATTGAACCCAAACAGCAGGGTTTCTCTAGTCTGCCCAACAGATAAAAAAATAAAATCTAATTCCAATTCACAGGCTGTACAACTGGACTGACTAAATGTGCAACTGTTAATGAATAGCTATTTCAAATATTTACAAAAGGCCTAAGAAAAAAAGAAAAGATTAGCATCTTAGGCAGCTGTTCTAAGGGAGACCTATTAAAAATATACATGATATATGATGCTCAGGAGTTAATATATCTGTCATGTGTCAGATACACTCAAAGAAAAAAACTGTTTTAGGAAAAAAAAAAAAAAAACCTACTAAGACTCTTTAGGCATAGCTATCTTGCTTTGTGTTTGACAGCAAGGTTTGTTCTCATATCTCTTCTACTTCTTCTAATATTAATACCAATATTATTTTATAGATTATACAGCCATGGGTTAGTGGATGGAGTAATTTGAGTTGTGCCCATTGTGATTAAATTGGTTTGAAAATTTTAAGATCACCCCTTTGAATTGGAGGCATACTATTACTGTAAGGGATTGCAGGTGATATAATCGGTTGCATACAAACAGTAGCACCATTTTAACATCCTGACTATTTTTCTGGAAACTGCTACATGAAAATAGAAATGAGTACTGAAGCAGTGAACTGTTGGTTTCTAATACTGATTACAAATAGAATTATTATTGCCTACAGATATTTGACAATATTTCTTCAAATTCTTCCTAGTCTCTTCTTATAAAATACCATTTTTGCATTTAGACAACTAAAACTAAAGCAAACTATATTTGAAATTTATTAGTGACTTGTACAGTGGACACTTGTCATTTAAGGATTCTTGCGTTTAACTATTTTGGATAGTCTTGAAAGTTTGTGGGAAGAAGCAATTTGAATTTTTTGATCATGACTTTGTATGAATTCCTTGGAGTCTGAGGCACAAATGGAGGAGGAAGTCATTCACCTGATGAGGGAGCTTAGCCAACAGCTTGGAGTTTATATATCAGTGTAAAATAGGGGAAGTCTCTTACAGTTACTTGGTTGTAAGTTATTACTAAAACCTTTGTTTCTCTGTGGAAGATGTCAACCCAAAGAAAGCCAACTATTAGTAATACAGTCTTCATGAATTTGGAGAATGATAGGGATCTGCTGTATTAATACTTTAATTTTAGAAATTTTGTCCATATTTTGATGTGAAGTCCTTTCTAACTTGTGAAAGTGTGATTATTTAGCAGTAATGTGGGTGATTTGGTGGAAACTCATCAATCACATTCATGTTTGACGTGTACACTGTGTAGGAATTACTGCTCTATGGTACAAATGTCAAACAGTTTGGCCTTGACCTCAGTTGAAGTCAGTTAGATTATGACTTTGTTGTTACTATTATCTGACTTGGAGTTGCCCCTGACTCATGGTGACCTCATGTACAGCAGGATGAAATGCTTCCCCCTCCCCTGACGTGTTGTGAATAAGACCATTGTGATCCTTAGGGCTTATTTTCAGAAGTAGATTGCCAGGCCTTTCTTCCAAATGTCCTGTTGAGCATCATAGCAACACACAAGCCTCCACTGAGAGACAGGTGGTGGCTGAGGATTGGCTGGGAATCAAACCTGAGTCTCGCTCAGTTCTACCACTGCACCACCAATACTTTACAGATTAGTCATATTGAAGTGTCAATGGAAGTACTATATGTTTTCAGGTCAGTGTCAGAATCCATGGAAGAGTATGATCATCCTCACCCCTAGCCAGAAAGGATAAGTATTATTAGAGAGACCATGGTGAAGGCCAACAATCATGTGACTTAATGATCTGGCCCCAACCTGTTTCTCTCACATCACATTTCAATCCTCTACAGGGGTGCTCTTTGCTTCAGCAGTTTCCTTATTGATCCATTCACCCATCCCCACCCAAACTGGAATGACTGGAAGCTCTGTAATTGCCTGTTACCCGACAAAGCCTTTTATCATCATTAATTCATTTCTGCTTGCTAATATACAGGCTGGAAAATGAGGGCTGGTAGAAACAACCAGAGAACATAAAGATGATGTCTGAGAGGGGCCATGCATCAGTAGTAAGAGGATGACACATTTTTCCTTTTGAGCCACATGTTGCTTTTGCATAATAAACAATGGGTTTCATACATAGCTGCTTAATTCATTGAAATGTGCACACATATTAGTGGAATTACACTATAATTTATATGTATAAGAAAGACAGGATTAACACTGTTGATATTTTAATGATGACATTTTCTACTTCTGCTATGTTGAAAGGGACCTAAATATCACTCCCATTCTAAGAATGGTTTTGGTGCAATCTGAGAGGCTCTGTTTCTTTTTTCGGGAATACTTTGATTCAGACTCTGATGGTAACACTACATTTTCATGCTGTCCTGCAGTTATATTAGACCCTTAAACTTAGTCTCTCTTTGTACTTCATCATTGTAATTTACACACTGGGTCAGTACATTCTCTTCTAGACAGTTTGTCTTATGCCTCCAGCTGCTCCCCAATAGCCATTGTGCTGAATAAGCACTTATTTCAGTATGTCCTTGATACAATTAATGCAAGCATCTGCAGAAGTGGTGGCGGAGGCAGCAGCTGCTGCAGTGCCTTCTGGAAGCCAACTTCTGCTTAGCATTGTGATAAAAGAAATAGTTTTTAGCTGGAAGCTAATGTTGGCTTATTTTTAGCATAAAAAGAGTTGCACCTGCCAGGGCTAGCTGAGGACTGAGGTTTGTTGATTACACGTTCTTGTTAGTGCCATTGTTATTGGTAAAATGAGAATGATGTCATCCTTATCAAACTGAATTGGCACCCTGTAGAGTGACAAATAATTTACCCTCTGCGGTTTTATCAGCATGGGCCGTGTGTTAGAAGTGACTAGAGTGCTGAGTTTTCACAGTTGAATGCTATGGAACTGCAGAGGTGTATGAAAATGAAAGGGATTGATACTTGTAATCAGTGCACATAGTAATGGCCAAGGTGTAATGAAACATAAGTGCACATTTAGGGTAATTATGCTGCTACCAGGTGGGGCCCTGGGGCTTTGCATGTATAGAAGCTGCTTGAGATGGCGGGTGTGCAGTGAGGAATACTGCAGCACCATCTGGTAGATTCTCATTTTCTCATTAATTCTTCTGTCCCCTAAGTCTGGGCTGCATTGACTTTGAACAGCACTTCATCTGTTCAGTATCTCATCTCATTTTAGTTGGAGGTCTCTCTCAACAGTGGTATTGATATGATGTAATTCCCAATCTCCACTAAGTGAAATAGATTGAGACAAATCGCTGAGTTGATTTTCTTTTTGAGTAAAGCTGACTGTCCTGAGTAACGTTCACATGGCCATCTGATTCTAAACACTTCTGTAGTTATGTTTTAATGAAATAATTAGAATGACTGTTTAATTTAAATTGTCTAAATCAGTGTTGTCCTTCAAAAGTAATTTATAAATAAAAGTATAATGTATACTTAAGAGTGGTTAGTTAAGTGTATTTTTCTTTTGTCATTTTTTTAAACTGTGTGTTTGAATTCTATGTGTTGATGTAGTTTTTGCCTCATATATAACAAATCTCATTTTTTTATTATAGGAATAAGCAAGTAATATTCCAGGTTACATATGCATAGGGAAGTGAAATGCTTAGAATTGTGAGATTAGTTTTATTAATATTTTCATAGAATTTGGAAATAATATATTTAAAACACTTAGCATAGGGTTTGTACACAAGTCACAGGTGGCTGCTTTCCTTATTAATATGATTATCAATAATCACAACATTTAAAATTATTAGTAATATATATTCATGTAGCACATAATAATTTGGGCAGCCTTCTAGAGTTTGTGGTTGGATTTAACTGTTATTACATTAGTGATTTCGCAATCTGCCTAACAAGTGAAAATATATTTGTACAGCCTGAGTGGTTCTTAAGAGCTTTCTATAAATAATAGAAATATCCCCATTAAATATCTCAACTGAGAGTTCCCATGGATTTTGTCATTTCCTTTCCATGAATGTTCCTTAAAATGGAAAATGATAGAAAACATATACCTTCTTCTAAGAACTACATGAATGTTTTCAGTGATGTCCTGGTGATGATAGTGCTGCCATCTTAACATCCCATTGCTGGGTCCCCAGCCTGGTGCACAGACACCCGAGGCTCCATGAAAGTAGAGATTTGCAAACTGTTGTAACATTTTAAAGTAAATGCCCAACTAATTCTTTTTTTCACATTGCCTCGGAACAAGTCTAACAAAAGGTTAATGAAATGTATCTCATTCATTTCCTTCATTTATATAGATGTATTTAGGGCAGCAATGAAAAGAGGTTGAAAATTTCTTTTAAGTTATCTCTTGGGATATTACTTGGTTATTACATCATAGGTAGTATGTTGTTGTTGTTATGTGCTGTCGAGTCAGACCTGACTCATAGTGACCCCTCCTTGGGTTTCTGAGGTGGTATCACTGTAGAAGTAAATTGCCCAACCGTCCTTCCGAGAGTGGCTGGTGGCTTTGAATTGCCAGCCTTCTGGTTAGCAGTCAAGTGCCATAGGCACTACACTACCAGAGCTCTTATGTAGTATGGTAGTGGGCAGAAAGTATATGAAACCTGACCAAACTAAATTCATTGTCTTTTAGTTGATTCTGACTTACAGCAACTCCATGTGTTACCAAGTAGAATTGCTCCATAGGGTTTTCTTGGCTGTAATTTCTATGGAAGCAGGTCCCCAGGCCTTCCTCTGAGGTGCTGCTGGCTGTCTTCAAACTGTTAGCCTTCAGGTTTGCAGCCGATCACAAACTGCTCGTGCCATCCAAGGACTTGGAAAGTATACCAGCTGTACTTTAATTCTCTCCTAAAGTTTACTTGGGAGCGCTGGTGGTGTAGTGCCTAAAGCATTTGACTGCTAACCAGAAGGCTGGTGGTTCAAACCCACCAGCCAGTCCTCAGAAGGAAGGTTAAGCAATCTACTTCCATGAGATACAGCTTTGGAAACCCAAGGAGGGGTTGCTATGAGTTATATCCAACTCGATGGCAGTGAGTTTGTTTTTTTTTTTTAAAGTTTACTCATTGGTATAGGGACTGGTGAAATCCTCGAAACTATGGCCCTTAGATACCTGTCAGTCCGGGAATTGAATTCACCCGTGTGGATCAACTTTCAGCCATGTGATACATAGGCCTGTAAATTGAACAGTAATACCAGGGAGATGTGCACTGACTAGAACAATTAACCATATGAGATCAAAAGGGCAGTATTGGCCCAGGTATAAAGCTAAGAAGGCAAGAAGGGATAGGAAGGAAGGATGAAGAGAAATGGTAAACACGGGGAGAAATTGGGTCGGGTGCTGTTACATTACAAGGATTGCAATGAATGTCACAAAACAAAATGTGTATGAATTATGGAATGAAAAACCAGTTTGCTCTGTAAACTTTCACCCAAATTTCTGTTCAAAGTATTTAATTACCAGGATGTTTTCTAATACATTTAACAGACATTTGCTAGATCACCTATTTACCATCCTCTGTCTGTAAAGCAAAGAGATCTGGTTGTGTAGTGCCTAAGGCATTTGACTGTTAACCAGAAGGTTGGCGGTTCAAACCCACCAGCCACTCTGCAGGGAGAAGACTAGTCAGTCTACTTCTGTAAAGATTTACTGCCTTGAAAATCCCATGGGGTCACAGTGAGTCTGAATCAACTCAATGACAGTGAGGTTTTTTGTTTTTGTTGTTCTCTGTAAAACAGTCAGTACATTAAAACCCCCAGTAATACAATCAAACTACTAAAATCCTGACTTTCTGGCTTTCTACTAGTCAGGTATATAACTTTGAGCAAGTAATTTAACCTTTTCAAGCTCTGTTTTCTCATCTATATAATGAAAATACAAATCCTTTCCCTTGCATCTCACTGCCGTTGTGTCAATTGCTACTCATAGTGACCCCTCCTTGCGTTTCTGAGGTGGTATCCCTACAGAAGTAGATCTCCCAGCCTTCCTTCCAAGGTGTGGCTGGTGGATTTGGTTGGCAGTCAAGTGCCTTAGGCACTATGCAACCAGAACTCCCTTCCCTTGCGTACTATGTCAGAATTCATGATCATGTCCCCCTAGCACAGGACCTGTGCCTAGGCACTCAGTCAGTGATTGCTGCTTCAGTTCTTATTTACCAACATGAGGCTTAGGTCCATTTCTTCAGTGTTCAGTTGTCCTTTCCTGTGCCATTAGCGTTTCTGCCTTCAGAAACTATAAAAAAGATTCTCAAATATTGTAACATCTTATACTAGCAGAATGAAATTAATTTTACAATAAATTGCTTTGGGGAAAAAAGCCAGGAAATACAGTGTGAGTTACTGTAGAGGTTCCCAGTCTTTTCTCGTTATTATCTAGATGAAGATTCCAGGATTCTTAGGTTGAAAGGGAACAGAAATACACTTAAAACATGTTCAGTTTGTTCAGCTATAATCACTTGTTTTGAAACGTGGATTTATTCAATGTGATCAATACATTAGAAAACAATTAGAGCATAACATGAATTTCACATTTCCTGATAGCAATTTGGTCTGTGAGAACACAGAAGACTGTACCCTAGGTGAACTACACCATGTGTGAATAGAAAAAATGTACACATGCCAACACATACACACACACCCCCCTCAGATATCTCCCAGCTGCCCCAGTTCACCGCATGTGTTATGAACCACTGCCACACACAGCTAGTATTCCCACTGTCCATCCAATTTCTCATAAGTTTTCCACCACCTCACCACAACTCATAAGGTACAGCCCTTTTGTGGTCCACTTCTCCAAGCAAACTTCAGATCCCTTTTAAGGTAAATACCGTATTTCTTGTAGTATTTATGTGTTCTTTAGCCATTTTAACATGTGTACCACTGTAGTACCATTTTTTTTAGCTTTCTTTTTGTTTTTTAATGTTTCATCAAAGAAGCTTGTAAGTATTATGTTCTATGCCCATTTCTCCATAAGCCTTGTGTTTTTTATTGCATAATTTTATGTAGCACAGTAATTTTTAGCAACATGTGCTACATTACAGCAGAACTGACTGTACTGAGCTAAATATATAAGTTCAAATAATTATTTTAATTATTAGGTAACAGTATGTTACATAATTATATATATTGATATGTTAGAGTTGAGGCATGGTGTAGGGCAGCAGAGGTACTTTAACGATGCTGAAACTTGTTGAAGAAATAAAATTACACCACCGTGCAGTTTCCATGATGATGAGATGTCATCCCTGGATATGGTGCCTTTGCATCCTCTGGCAGAGCCTTTGTCAGTGATGGGATTGGAGAATGGGAAACAGAAGAGCATTTGTTCTAGAAGCCAGACTCCTTTATTTATCTCTGGCAGGTGAAATTTAAGGAGTGAAATGTGCCCATAACATTTAAGGGCCTGTGATGTCTGGACTTTTCCCTTCCCAGTGCTTTTTCTGTTAAACAGGAAGTGGCCTTCCCTACCCTGACCCAGCCATGCCACCTGCTTCAGAGCCTGGTGTCCCAGGTCATGTTGCCTTTATCCCTAGTTCACTCTCTCATAAAATGAATAGAGGAAACCCTCTCTGCCTTGAGTCTAGTTTCTCAGGTATTTTATCATGGAAAGTGAAAAGAATCTGTATGTATACCTGCTATTTCCTTATTGTTCAACTTCTAGTTTTTCTTATTTATTATTAAATTATGTATTAATAAGATATATAATAGTTACATTATGTGATATATATGTTACATATAATGTATATATATACATATATATAACATATAATGTATATATATACATATATATAACATATAATGTATATATATACATATATATAACATATAATGTATATATATACATATATTCTGTAATATTATGGAATATTATACTGTCTTATTAAATTGTTATTTAAATTTACATTAAAACTCCATTTAATTGCCTGTGGAGTAAATAACCAAAAAAAGCAGTTGCAGCTAAAGCTGAAACTAAGAGAAATGGCAAATTAATAGTATCATGAATGGGCTCACCAGCCCAACCTGAAGGAGCTTTTCTGTTTCTTCATTTGTTTTTAGCCAGTTGTATTGTATGCTTTCCTAATCAGATATAATTAAAGATAATACAGTTCAGTATTTTGCTGGGCACATTATAGTTTGCAAAGCACCTTGATATCCATTGTTGTTTAATGTCATTACAGCTATGTGAGGTGGATTCAGGGCAGAGGCTCAGTGATCTAATACAGCTAATCCATCATAACCTATTTGTTAATGTAACAACAGCCTGTGAATCTAGTTGTTCTGTATCCTCAGTTTAGTGTATTTAAACAATGTGAATATTTATCTTCATCAGAATGATACTTAATTTTTAGGAAACAGAATAATATAGTAACAATAATAATGGCAACAATGAAATTTAGATGGTAGCTTTTGTTCACTGTTATGAATTAATGCTTTATAGACATTCATTTAATAGTACAAAAGGCTTATTTAAAAAAGAAAAAAAAAAATCCCTGCCTCTAGACTCTTCCATGCCTCATTGTTTGTTTTTTGACTGTTGTGGAAAATAAGTGTTTAGGTTTTTTACTTTTCTTCTCCATTTATCCTCTTAATTTTTGTTTAAATCAGCCTTCTATGTTTACATTTAATGGTAACAGTGCTTACAGCTAAGCTGAATATAAAATTATTATATTTTCTTTCTGTTTTTTTAAATTGTGATTTGGATGCAAATTTACAAAGCAAGTTTGTTTTACTCTAAAACAGTTCGTGCACATTTGATTTCATGGCCCCAGTTACAATCCCCAACCATAAAAAACTCTCCTTCCCTCTCTGCTCTGTGACTACTGCCTCCCTGTGCCCTTCTTATCTATGCATTCCTGTCTATCCAGCTTTCCTGCTGTGTGAATACTGCCCCTCTGATGTTTCGTGGCTGATTGACAGTCACTGTGGAAAATGGCATGGCTTTTTCTTAAAAAAATTGAAAACAGAAATATTATTTGATTTAGCAGTTCCATTACTAGGAATATACCCTAAAGAGGTGAGAGACAGGACATGAATAGACATATGGACACCTATGTTCATCGCAGCACAATTCCCTGTAGCAAAGAGATGGAAAGCAACCTAAATGCCCATCAGCAGATGAATGGACAACCGAAGTACTGTACATTCACACAATGGAATGCTATGCAATATTAAAGAATCATGAAGAGTACATGATTCATCTCACAGTGTGGATGAATTTGGAGGACATTATGCTGAATGAATTAAGTCAATCACAGGAGGACAAATGTTGTATGAGTTTATTGTTTTGAAAAGTTAAGGAAAGGTTTATGCAGGGAAGGAAATTCACTTTGTTGGTCACCAGGGAAGGAAAATTATTATATTTTTTTCCTTCCATAACTTGTTTTTCCTAGAGTTACTAGTAGTACCCATTTCTTTAATTTGCTTAGTTTTCCATATATGTGTCTGTTGCTAATTCTCAAAAACTGTATATTTCTGAAATCTATCTAGATATGGTTTTCCATATAGTCAAACACATCAGTTACTTACCTGTTCCTTTTTTCTTCTTCTTCTGATGGAAGTGTCCCTGGCTAGAACCTCCACCCTTCCATTTTAGTATGGACTGGCTGTTCTATAGGTTTAATATATTATGAGGTTTTCCCTGACTTCTCTTCTGAACTGATTCTTGAATATTCTTTTCTGGTTTACTCCCTGATTTTGTGGAGCACATCTGTAATGGTTTTCTGAGCATGTATCCATGAGAAGTAAATTTTTTGAACTTACTTGCCTGAAAACGTCTCTAGATTATTCTCATATTTGATTAATAGCTTCTTTGACTATAGAATTCTAAGTTGAAAGTAAATGTTTCTCAGAATTTCAGCAACAACAGTGTTGTCTGACTTTTCTGTTTCTAACTTTTCTAACTTAGCTTGATATTTTGGTACCTTTCTGGTTTCTGGTCTTTCCTTTTTAATCCATTACACCCTTCCTTAACCTGGGAGCTTTTAGGACCTTTTCTTTAACTCCAGTGTTCTGAAATTTCATTATTCACATTCATAAAACTTTATGGTTGATCTTTTTCATTGAAGTGTAGGTACTTGCTAAGCCTTTTTTGTTCTGTGCCCTTCAGTCTAGGAAATGTTCTTATATTATTTCTTTGCCTCCTCTCTCTTCTCCCTCTCCTTTTAGTTACATGTTTAGATTGACCTTCTGAGATCCTTATTTTTTGTTCTCTTAATTTCCATGCCTTTACCTTTTTATTTTGCTTTCTGGGGGCTATCCCCAATGTTATCTACCATATTTTCCATTGATTTTTCCCCCTCAATTTTAGCATTTAGTTTTAATTTGGAAGAACTCTTTTTTCCTTTTTCTGTATTTTCCTTTTATACATAGCTTTCTATTCTTATTTCAGAAAATCATGATAGGAGGCATTTAGTTTCATAGCTGATCTTATAGTCTCAATAAGTATATTCATTTTTATTTTTCTCTTCCAGTTTTCTAAGTTATCTATACTTTGGTTTCCTTTGGTTTTATTTGACTAACTCTGTCTCTTTTTCTTGGCTATGCATTTATATTTTTAAGAGAAACACTGAAAAGCTGGTTGGTAGCTGTGTGTATGTATTAAGAGAGAGAATGCTTGTCAACTCTTCACTCATTGTAAGATGGCTAACCAACTTTTTCTTTGTTGTTATTGTTGTTGTTATGTGGTGTCGAGTTGGACCCGACTCATAGTGACCTCTCCTTGGGTTTTTGAGGCAGTATCACTATGAAAGTAGATTGCCCAACTTTCCTTCCGAGGATAGGCTGGTAGGTTTGAACCACCAGCCTTCTGGTTAGCAGTAAAGTGCCTTAGGCACTATGCTACCAAAGTATCTGGAGATCTTTTTCCAGGGATCATGTAATTTCTCAAAAGACGTATCCACCAGTATTCAGCCTGGGTGTGATTGGAGGGTATTTGCCTGACTATGAACATCCAAAAGGGAAAGACTATGTCATTGTTCATTTATCGGACATTTACTTAATATGCCTATTTTTAGTAACTACTTAATGCTTCCATTTTCAGTCACTACTCTCTACTACTCCATTTTCAAATGCCTAACAGGTAGAGTCTCTAGGTAGAGTCTCTCAGTGTCTGCAATGACTAAATCTTTGTTCATTTGCTGGTCAGAGTAGGTAATTGTTTGACATTTCTGAATAGGAGAAAGAACCCTTGATTTGGGGGTTTCCAAAAAATTCATTGAATTTTCCCATCAGGTGATATCTCCTGTCTTCATTCTTTGTGGCTTTCTTCAAACAGTAAAGAAAATAGTTTCTTTACTGTTATCTCTGTCAGCTTTTATGATTGAAGTACAATAAATAGCTGGTCATTCTAGTCAATTTTTTTTTGTTTTGTTTTGTTTTTCTTTTTAGAGGAAATCATCTTAAGGAATGTATGAAATATAATATTTCTACAGTTTTATCTCTTATATTTTATTAGGTTGGAGCTGCTACTAATTATAACATACTGCCTACTGCCTAATTTCAGAGGTGTTAAAATATAGTACTTCTTAGATTTTAAGTTTCTATTGCCCAGTTTGTATTTTAAAAATACTGGATATAAAAAGGATGGCATTGATGACCCAAAACAAATGTATAGTTGTTTTTTCTGGAATTACTTATCACTGCTTTTTTCCAGTGGTTATTTAAAAATTTCCATTCATTTATTCCTTTTTTTAATTGAAAAATATTGGGTAAGTACTAGAAATATAATTGCAATTAAGACAGGCACAGAAATTATAAACAACCCTAGATAGATGGTATTTCTCCCAATTCATGCCCATCAATTAGTTTACATTTCTTGTCTATTAAGTTTCTTCGAATTATGTGCATATAAATCTATCTTTGCCTTTGAGGAATATGCAGTACTAATAAATTTAAGATGATGACTCATTCTTGTGTTTTTCCTGAGTAATTATGTTTGTGAATATAATCTACATATTAAAGCATGAGCTCCTAATAATTTTTATGCCATAGATCTTTTGGCAGACTGATGATGCCTATGAATGCCTTCTCATAATGATATTTTTAAATACAGAAAATAAAACACATAGGATTATGAATAAAACAAATTTTACTTACTCCTCCCTTAATTAAGGAGTTCTGGTGGCGTAGTGCCTAAGGCATTTGACTGCTAACCAGAAGGCTGGTGGTTCAAACCATCAGCCACTCCTCAGAAGGAAGATGGGGCAATCTACTGCCGTAGTTATACTTCCTCGGAAACCCAAGGAAGGTTGCTATGAGTCGTATCAGACTCAATGGGAGTGAGTTTGTTTTTTTGGTTTTTGCTGGTATAGTGTCTAAAGTGTTTGACTGCTAACCAGAAGGTTGGTAGTTCAACCAGCCACTGCACGGAAAGAAAACTGGGCAATCTACTTCTGTAAAGATTAACTGCCTCAGAAAACCAAAAGGGATTGCTAAGAGTCAGAATTGACTCAATGGCAGTGGATATGGGTTTTTTTTTTTTTTACTCCCTTAATTGACTATCTTGTTATCTGACATTTTGCATTTATGATAATGGTAAAAAAAAAAATCTATTTCGCACATTAACAACGTACGTCTGGCAGTAACAGATGTCACAATGTGAGCTGAGAGTAATGCAGGCTGTGGTAGTTAAGGTTATGTGTCAGCTTGGCTGGCCCTTGATTCTCAGTTATGTAATGTAATAATTTGGCAGTAATGTTATAATTTGGCAGTTATGTAATGATGTAGTCATATTCCATTGCAGTCTAATGTGGTGTCGCTCTTCATTTTTGCGTAATGCCAATTTTTGCAAAATGTTCTGGTCTTTGGAACTTAATTATGTCAATAAGTAAGTAAAGAGTGAGTGTATATTGAACATCATGATCAATGTGTAAAAAGAATATTTTTGTGAAAGAGTAGTGCATGTCCTTTTTTTAATCATTGCATTAAGTAACAAGATGCCTCTGTGTGTCTAGTAATTACTTTAATTTCATAATAGTGTATTTCAAAATATCTGAAAATATTCAAAGTATTTAAAAATATCTGAAATAATTGTAATGTGATATGAAGATACCTTTAATTTCTTAGAGACACAAATACAAGCACTGAGCACTGCAAATACCTATTACTTGTTGCCTACATTCATAATTGCAGAAATGCTGAATTTTGGCAAGAAATTAGTGAAGATAAAGATGTGATTTTTTTTCCATTCAAGTTCAAACATCCTCTTCCTCCTCCTAAGTCTTCCATTTAAGAGTAAGGGGAGACAGCCAGTGAAGTGGTAGGATCAGGTGGATGAGAACTAGATGTGAGTTTAAGAGGTGCCAGATGTTTTGCAGAGGTTGAGTAGAGTGAGGATTGAGAAGATAGCCATTGATGTAACAATTAGAAACTCGATGATTATCTTAAACGGTTTTATTATAGTGTTATTGTTGTTGTTATGTGCCGTCAAGTCAAACCTGACTCATAGCGACCCCTCCTTGGGTTTCTGAGGCAGTATCACTATGGAAGTAGGATTGCCCAACCTTCCTTCCGAGGAGTGGCTGATAAATAAATAATAATTAAAAAAAATAAAATAAAATGTCAGTTCTACCCAAAGCAATCTATACATTCAATGCAATCCCAATCCAGATACCATCAACATTCTTTAGGGATATGGAAATCAAGTCACTAACTTTATATGGAAAGGAAAGAGACCTC
>NW_006921599.1:20245260-20270311 GCF_000298275.1 Orycteropus afer afer
TCTGAGGCAGTATCACTATGGAAGTAGGATTGCCCAACCTTCCTTCCGAGGAGTGGCTGGTGGGTTTGAACTGCCAGCCATCTGGTTAGCAGGCAGGTGTCTTAGCCACTATGCTACCAGAGCTCCCTTTATTATAGTAGTCATTCTTAAATTTTTTTGAGCACAAGAGTAACCTAGAAAGTTTGTTAATAATTTGGGAACATTTTATCAGAGATATCTAGGACTAGGGGAGGGTCTGGAAGTCTTCACTCAGAGATGATGATGATTATGGTAGCTGATATATATCAAAGACCTAACATCTGTCAAGCACTTTCTAAGTTGTTTATATTTACAATCATGGCCCCATAAGAACCCTATGAGGTATGTATTATACTTTTCCTATTTTACAGAGGAGAAAACTGAATCACAAAGGGGTTATATAACTTTGCCTTAGTTTACATAAAAAATGGTAGCTCTCCAGCCTATGCTCTTAATCACTGTGTAATTCCCAGGATCAATGCCTTGGAGTCAAAAAAACAGTTGTCATTGAGTCACCTCTGATTCATGAAGACCTGTGTGTATCACAGTAGAACTGTTTTCCATAGGGATTTCAATGGCTGATAGATCACCACACCTTTCTTGCTTGTTGCCTTTGGGTGGACAGGAACCTCCATCCTTTCAGTTAACAGCCAAATTAACTGTTTGCACAACCTAGAGATGCCTTAGAGTAGGGCTTATCAAATGCAGGTGCAGGGTACCATTGGCCCTCACATCTATCAAGGGCCTCAGTTATTATTGTGTTTACTTCTGTGTGTGTTTTAAGAAAGCATTGCTTTGTGTCATGTTACAGCTCTTGTATCATTGTTCTTGCTTTAATTTTTTTAATATTCTTTGAAGCTTAAAACATGTGCCCAGACATCCCTCAACTTCCAGTATGCCCTGAGTGAGTGGTTGTTGAGGAATGTCTAGTGGAGTGAGTTGAGTTGCTAAGGGTAGTTAAGAAAATGAAAGTAGCTAGGGTTTGAATAAGCAGTGGCACATCCAGAATTTTATGTAGAAGGAGTTTAAGGGTGGCAGTCCCAGGATGGGAAACAGTGGTTTTAAAACAAGCACATTTATTTTACTTAGACTTCTGTTTATTTGTACTGGCTAGAAGGGCATTGAGCCAAGAATAGAGAAGGAAATAATTGGGACTGGGAGTGGGGTCAGGAGGAGAATGCCAAAGCCCTACTTAGGGAAAGAAGAATGAAAATGGTGTGGTAGATGGTGAAATTGTGTGGGGGGGAATGGGATTTTTTTATATTAGGGACTATTTATGCATGTTTATAGATAATAAGGAAGAAGGAAGTAGAAAGCAAGGCTGACATTACTGGAAAGAGGGGTCTTGATGGGAGAGTTGTTTTAAAAGATACGATAAAGGATGGTCAGGTTAGACAAGCAAGCATGGGGACACTTCCTTCTGTGTTGCAACAAGGAAAAAGGAGCATTCTTGCCAGTAAATTGAGGAATTTTGAACTAATTGGAGGAAGGTCAAAGACTTTCAAAATATATGATGCCTAATTCTTTCAATAAGTAGTTAGCAAGGTCAGTTGTTCCCAATAAGCCCTGAGGATATAAGAATAGTTGTATATGACCTAATAATTATATATGTCTTTGTAGACCGTTGAAATCAGCAAATAATAAAAACTTTTACAATATGTTTCAGTATTTAAAATTAAAATGTTTTATGTTCACTATTGTTTGTGTAATGTGGGGGTTGGAAGAATGATTCCAGGAGGGGGCAGCAGCGCTATAAGTATGTAATTTGGGTATTTTCTTTCTCTGTTCACTTGGCTTTTAGATATTAAGTAATAATGTGTTTTCTGTCTCTATTACCTTGACTGATTTTTAAGAACAGTTTCCAGAACACTATTCAATAATCTTACAATTTATTAATTTATTAATCTCACATTAGTAAGCATAGCAATTGTAGCAAACACAAAAGTACTAAAGATTATCTTCATATATAGCAATTCTATTTGAAATATTTTGGTATGATTTAGACCTAATTTTTTCCTATTCTTGCATGTGATTTATATTAAATTCAAAAGAAGGCTTACCAGCTTAAATAGCTTTAAAAAACATAAACTATAGAAATATAGGACTAATTGGGCTTGTTGAAAGAAATTTTAACATATAAACATTAATTTTTATTGAGCATGGTCTAAATTGAAAAAGGCTAAACTTACATGTTAGAATAATTTGGCAGTCTCACTGCAGATCCAAAATTTCTAAAAATGTAAATAAATTAAAATGTAGGCAGCATTTTACCATCTGTAATGAATTAGCATTCCATTTTTACCAGCTGCTGCTGGGGTTTTTGAAGCTGACTCAGGATCTGAACACACTGGTAGGTTGCTGCTGATAAGTATAAGAACCTATAGTTTAAAACTGGCTGGACTGGTGATTAGAAAAGTCAGTGTAATTTTAAGCAGCAGATTCCTCCCCTTGGGGCAGGAAATAAGGTTATACTTTTGTACAGATGTTGCCAGCACAGATGAGGAAGATGAAACCAAAAAAAAAAACCCAAACTCATTGCCTTCGAGTCAAATCCAACTCAAAAGAGACTCCTTCTTGGGTTTTCCAGGAGGTATCTCTATGGTAACATAGTGCCAAAGGCACTTGACTGCTAACTAGAAGGCTGGCGGTTCAAAGCCACCAGCCACTCCTTGAAAGGAAGGTTGGGTAATCTACTTCCATAGTGATACCGCCTCGGAAACCCAAGGAGGGGTTGCTATGATTTGGGTATAACTCGATGGCAAATAACAACAACAATCTCTATGGAAGTAGATTGCCCAATCTTCCTTCTGAGGAGTAGCTAGTGGATTTGAACCACCAGCCTTGTCATTAGCAATCAAATGCCTTAGGCACTATGCCACCAGATGAGCCACTAGTATTTGCTGCTAGCATGTCAGAACATTCAGAATGTCACTGTTGTTGAGGGTGGAGTTATCCTTAGAGAAGAAAATTTTCTTTATTCATCATCTTACATGTTGTTGTTGTTATGTGCTGTCAAGTCGGACCCAACTCATAGTGACCACTCCTTGGGTTTCCGAGGCAATATCACTATGGAAGTAGATTGCCCCATCTTCCTTCTGAGGAGTGGCTGGTGGATTTGAACTGCCGGCCTTCTGGCTAGCAGTCAAGTGCCTTAGGCACTGCGCTGCCAGAGCTCATGTAGAATATGTGTAAACCAAACCAAACTCACTGCCATCTAATACATTCAAACTCATAGGGACCCCTCCTTGGGTTTCCAAGGTGGTAAATCTTTAGAGAAGTAGATTGTCCAGTCTTTCTTCCATGGAGTGGCTGTTGGGTTTGAACCACCAACCTTTTGGTTAGCAGTCAAATGCCTTAGGCACTACACCACCAGAGCTCCTTGTAGACTGTATACACTAAGCAAAAAGGCAATATTTGTACTTTGATGGAAAAGTTCATACTCTACATTAAATTTACTAATATTTTTTCTTTGTGTATTTTTTATATCCAGATAGCTTTCATTTTGAGCATACAGGGGAAATTGATTTCTTGGAAAGAACATAACTTGGAAGTCAGATAGATATGGCTATGAATTCAGATTCTGTTACTTACTTGTGTGACCTTGTTAAAATTCTGAGCCTCAGTTTCCTTGTCTGTAGAATAGGGGTAATAATATCTATCTGGTAGAGTTTTTATGACAATTCATACTCCTTGGAAAGCTACCTCAGTTTGAAATCAGTTCAGCTGGCCATAAATATGTATAAATAAAAGGAGAACAAAAACAGTGGCCCATTTTGATCACTATACTTTTCTGAAGGCACAAGGTCTATCCAGGTGATCTTTTGAGATCCCGCACCATAGACCTAGGATTCTGTGAATAGGAACCAAGAAACAATTGTGAAGGTTTAATATTTTCTGTATAAAAAGGTTTTATGAAATAACGTATCTGAACTGTAGCATATGCATTTCACAGATATGAAATTACTTTTATGGATATTTGTTTGGTTTTGCTTTCGTATAGATTTATTAAATGAAGATAATTTTAGTAAACATTTCTTTAGTAAAAGTTTGTTTGCTAAAGAATTGAAACATTTTGATGTCTTAAATGCTTGTATTATCAGTGTCATGCAAAGTCATTATATTCTGATTCTTTGTATTCACCCAAAAAAACCAAACCCACTGCCATCAAGTCGATCCATTATGACTCATTGCGACCCTCATTGGGTCTCTAAGTGTGAATCTTTGCGGAAGTAAATAGCTTCATCTTCCTTCTGTAAAGCATCTGGTGAGTTTAAACTACCGATCTTCTGGTTAGCAGCCAAATAAATGTCTTTAGGATTGCACTACCAGAGCTCCTTTTTGTAATAACAGAGATGTAGAATTCAGTGTATGATCATTAAACATATTGTTTTATTTCCTCATATCAAGGAAGACAGTTTTGAGTATTTTGCTTTAACATCTTTAGTTAATGGAAGCAACTAGTTAAAAGACTGACCAGTCCCCAAGATGATATCTGTATTGCTCTAGCTATGCACATGCATGTGCATGCATACACACACACATTCCTCTTTTACCTTTTCAACTACAAGTTAACATCTAGAAATTATTAAATTTACATGCTATTCAGAGCCAGTTTAAAAATCAATACACCTATTCAATCAGCACATGAGGATATGATGTTTAGTAAAGTAAAGTGGGTCAGTGAACATGAAGGAGACCCTCAGTGAGATAGAATGTCACAATAGCCACAACAATGGGCTCAAACATACCAATGATCATTAAAGTGGCCCAGGGCCCAGCAATGTTTCCTTCTGTTATATGTAAGGTAGGCATGAACCAGAGTTGGACAGCAACTAGCCACATATGCCAGGCATTGGAAGACCTATGGTGGTGAATACAACAATTACAATTCTAGCTCACAGTGCTTACACTCTTAAGGGAGTGGTGTGAATTGCTGTGAATAGAAGAAAATAAACAAGCATTTACACTGTGGTCAGATCAGTGCTCTGTGGTTAGGGAAGCTTTCTTGCAGGCGGTGATGTGAAACACTTTACTGAAAATATGTTTGCATATTATAATTTAGGGTTATAAAAATCTGTCATTTCTTAAAGGAACAGAGGCATTCTGACACTGAGAGATTTCTGAATATCCTATGCACGAGTTTGCAATCTTAGTTATCTAGTGCTGCTATAACAAATACCACAAATGGATCACTTTAACAAACAGGAATTTATTCTCTCCTAGTTTAGGAGGCTGGAACATTGAATTCAGAGGACCTTCTTTCTCTTTTTGTGGCTCTGGAGGGTCCTTGTCTCTTCAGCCCCTGTTTCCTGGTTCCTTAGAGATGTCCATATGTCTTGGTATCTCTCTTACCTCATCTCTGCTTCTGTGATTTGCTTGTTTAATCTCTTTTATATCCCAAAAGGCATTGACTCAAGGTATACCCTGTACTAATCCTTCCCCATTAACATATTAAAGACAATTCATTCCCAAAAGGGGATTATAATCAAAGGCATAGACATTAGGATTTATAGCACATATTTTGGGGGTACACAATTCAATCCATAACACAATCTAAGACCAGACTAGATATAAGGCATTTTTAATCTAATACCTTTAAAGTATCTTTGGGATTTTGAGGTCCTTCCTTTGTTTGATTGCTGTCCTGCTCCCGCCATCCCAGAATCTTCAGGGACCATCACAGCATCTCCAGGTGCCATCATAGGCTGACTGGTATGGAGTTGCTCCTAACTGACCAGCCTGAGCTCACTGCCCTAAGGCTGAGACATGCTGTTGATTTACTAGTGACTCACCAAGTATTGCCCTGGCTGTGACCGCTGTTTCAAGTGTAGCTGAGTGTGAACTCAGAGAACTCATTTGCTACCTTAAATTAGTTCTGTCTGTATTTCTTACTGTTACTCACTCACCCATGAGTCAACGGTTCTCATTTTAAACTTATGCACCCAGGTTACTCTTAATTGAGCCTTCTTTCTCCTAGAAGCAGAATCTCTTACTTACTCTGTTTTGACCCTACCCTTGAATGTTTGAAGTCTCTGTATTTGGTATATTTACAGTTATAATACTAACCCCTTAGCCTGGGAATTTAGGCCTTGTGGTCTCTATTTCTAGCCTTAGCCTTGACCACCCCACTTCCTGCTGCCCCTGTCAAACCCAACTACTTATAGCCTTCCATATACGTGTCTTACGCTTTCCTACCAAAATGATGGGTCTTTGCTGATTTTGTTTCCTTCCTTCAGGAACTCAAGATTGCCACATCAGTTTGGGAACCTATTCTGATCTCCCCTGCCAGAAATTAGTTTTCTCTACTCTGTACTTGTGTGTATTTAACAATATTTTGCTTTCCACTTTGCATTGTAGTTATTTATAGTATATTGTATCACCCCTACTATACTGTGAGATACTTTTATTCAACTCCCATGCAGTGCCTTCTCCATGTAAAATATTGCCTGTGGAACAGAGTGGTAACCAAGACTTTAGATGGTACTGAGCCCATGTAAAGATTAAGTGTTCTTCTTATCTGCTGTTTCATAGTGAGCCACTCCCTCTTTCCCTGCAGGCTTTGATCTACCACAGCCCTTCCTATGCTAACCTGCCCTGCCCTTGTTCTTACATTCAACAGCTCTACACTACTGCCCTTGTTCTTACATTCAACAGCTCTACACTATTGTCTAGGAGGAGCTCTGGTAGCATAGTGGCTAAGACACTTGCCTGCTAACCAGACGGCTGGCGGTTCAAACCCACCAGCCACTCCTCGGAAGGAAGGTTGGGCAATCCTACTTCCGTAGTGATACTGCCTCGGAAACCCAAGGAGGGGTCACTATGAGTCGGGGCCGACTCGACGGCACATAACAACAACAACAACAACAACACTATTGTCTTGGACTCCTTCAAGTGTTAAAGAAATAAATGAATCTTAAAAGCCAACTGTTACAGCCCTATCAGTTTTCAAATAGATCTACCTCATCAGTGATTATTCTAGTACTAAGAGGATAGAAAGGTAGCCACACACAATCTTAGGACTGATGTCCAGGTGGACTCTCTTCTCATTTCTGTAGATCCAGAAAGATTTGCATGTCACCTGGTAAAAGCACAAGGGCAAAGCACTCTTCAGTAGTGGAAAGAAAGTGTGGCAAGAATCTCTAGTTAGTTTTGAAGTATGTGTCCTCTCTGGTCAGGAGGAACCAAGTACACCTCTAAGATTTAAAACTGCCCACATATGGTTTAAAAAATAACCATATAAATAAATATTTTCTGCCTGCTTATGTACCAGGTATGTTAACAGTTTTGATGACAGTTAACCTTTAAAACAACTTTTTGGGGTAACCATTAGTCTAATTTTTATAGACGAGAAACTAGAGATTTAAAGATTGATCCAGGAAGCAGATAAGTATGTCCTGGGGCAAGGCTTATTGTTGTCTTTGCCAGTATCATGAAATTTGAACTCCAGTCTCCTTTAACCCTTGACATTGCAAATTCCTTCCTAACCTTGCTGGATTTCCTAGACTTTTTGCTCCTGACTACCTCTCACTTTTCTCACCCTTCTGGTTCTTTAGAAATGAGAATTCATTCCTGAATCCCTGGACTTCTAGTCCCTATACTATGCAATGGCACCCACTGTGTCCTGGGTAATCTTTTTTAGTGAGTGAATCTATCTTACCAAAAGAAGAAGTTTGGCCATGTTTTTGAAAACAGCCTTTTCCTCACAGTCCATTAAAAGTTTACCTGTCCATTTTTTAATTATAGTACAAAAATGTGGTGCTAATTATCTTTTTTCTACTTCCCACCTTTCCTCATTTTCTGTTTCACTACATTTTAAATCCGTTTTCCCTGTTGTTCAGTTTCAAAACTCTGGGTGATATAACCAGAATTAGTATCATCTGCCATGTTCTCGCCAATGTCTTCTCATAAGAAAACATTTTTTTTTTAAACATTAAAATAGTTTTCATTTTCTCAGAGGTTATGACTTTAATAGTTGAGTGACTTTTTTTTATAAACAAATTCTGTGTTTTTTGTATGGCACACAGAGAAGCACTCTGGGGCATATTTTTTTATATTGGAATTTCTATAAGTAATTCCCTATGCATCAACATAAAGTTTGCCAAGAGCTCCGGAATACTGAAGAATGGGAATGCTAGGTTATAGGAAGTAGTTCTACTTTCTTGTTTTCTTTTATTATTTCATCAAAGAAAATAAATTTTACCTGCTTCTACAAATTTTAAATATAAAAGCAAAATGCCATTATATATCATAATACTGTTCTTTTATATATAGATTTCTCTGTGACATATATCATGTCTTGTATACACAATCCCTCTGCATTCATATATAATGCATGCCTGCCAGCAAGTCAGCAGATAGGAGAGAATTCACAGATGGCTTGACTAGATGAGTTGAGGGTTTTCTTTTGGCTCTCATAGGATTAAAGTAGTCATCTAGGCATCTTTCCTTCCCTACCAACTCATTTATACTTAATTCTTTATCCATTTTGAAATTATTTCATATACTTTTTAATTGATAGGTTGTAAATAATTATGAGGCTCTAATATGATGCCCAAGGAGCTCTGGTGGCACAGTGCTTAAGGCATTTGACTGCTAACCAGAATGGTGGTAGTTCAAACTCACCAGCTGCTCCACAGAAGGAAGATGAGGCAATCTGCTTCCGCAAAGATTTATCACTTTGGAAACCCAGTAGCGGTTGCTATGAGTCAGAATCAACTCAATGGCAATGAGTTTCTTTTTGTTTGTTTTGTTTTAACATGGTGTCCTTCCAAATAGCTAAGCCCATCACTATTCATTAAATAGGCTGTTGTTGCCATGTGCCATCAAGTCAATTCCAACTCGTAGTGACCCTATAGGACAGAGTAGAGCTGCTCTGTGGGTTTCCAAGGCTGTAATATTTATGGAAGCAGACAGCCACATCTTTTCCTACAAAGTCGCTGGTGGGTTCAAACCACTGACCTTTTGGTTAACAACTGAATGCTTAACCAGGATGTCACCAGGTCTCCTTTATTAAATAGGCTATGGTGTGGTCAAGTTGGTTCTGACTCACAGTGAGTCTATATGCAACAGAGTGAAACATTCCCCGGTCCTGCGCCATCCACACAATTAATGCTGTACTTGAGCCCATCATTGCAGCCACTGTGTCAGTCCATCTAGTTGAGCATCTTCCTCTTTTTCACCGACCCTCTACTTTACTGTGCATGATGTCCTTCTGCAGGGACTGGTTCCTCTTGATGATGGGTTAAACAGCATTCTGTTGTAATCCATGAAGTTTACATCGGCTAATTTTTGGTAGTACATCACCAGGCCTTTCTTTCCTGTCTGTCTTAGTCTGGAAACTCAACTGAAATCTGTTCACCATGGGTGACCCTACCAGTATTTAAAATACCAGTGGCATAAGTTCCAACAACATAGCAACATGCCAGCCACTACAGTATGACACATGGACAGATAAGTGGGTAGTCTCATAATGGCCCCTCTAATTTCTATTTGTCTGTTTTGTTAAGAAAAAAATTCAGAGAAACGGAAAGTTTTTCTTTTATTTTTTGATTGACATTTTGTATCAATGGGAATTATTCTTTTTTTGGCACTTTGATTTTTTTCTCTTTTGCTGATGAAATTTGTATATGGTCTGTGTTAATTTTTTTTTTTTGCTGGTCCTTTCTAAGCAAGAAGTCTACAGTCATTTTTGAGTTATAGACAAAATTATTACAACTGAATCTGACACATACTGAAAGTAACAAAACTCTCATTAGATTGCCAGATGGGAGATGGAGCAGTGTAGGCTGGGTTTCACCTGCCCATGGGCACCTCTCTTATCTTCACTTCATGTATTATCTGTCCCATATGTGCAAGTGAAATTCTAAAATGATCCTCAAGATAGCTACTCTGGTGTACATGCCTTACATAGTTCCTTCCCTTGGATGTGAGTGGAATCAGTGAATATGATGGACTATCCCTCCAGTGACAATGACCCACTGACCACATTGAACATTGAAATGTGACTAGTGCTACTAAGGAACTTAAGTTTTTTATTTATCCAATTTAATTTCAATAGCCTCTAGTGTCTAGTGGCAGCTCTAGTTAATGATATGCTTGCTGAGGTATTTGGGGTCACTTGCACTGGTATCTCTGTCTGACTCTGAAATGCATAAAAAAAAGTAAGATAAAAAGTCATGTGGTAAAGCAAGAGATAGTAAAATGTTTATTGTAGAAAGCAGCTAGTGGGTATATAGGGTTTGCTATAAAATTCGTTCAACTTTTTCTGTATGTTTGAAAAGTTTCACAATGAAGTGATGAAACTTTTAAAGAACCTTATTTAAAACTAATTCTAACCTTAGAGGATAGTAGTCACAGAGTGACATAAAACAGCTGCATGTTTTGTGGACTGTTAATACTCGCCCTGGGCAGTGACAGTCTCGTGTTTTACAAGGTACTCAACATGTATGTTAATAAGCACTGCTTTAAGCCACATCTTGCTGTTTCTTATCGCTTAATTACCAATTTGTAGACTCCAAGCAAGATGCACAAATGGTGTTTATGGAGGTTTTCCTTTCTCAAGAACTTCCTCCGTGGTGATAAATTCCAAACACTGTAAGCAGATGTGAAGAAAAAGTGTTCAACAATATACATGAAAGAAACCAAGCAGTCAATAATGCAGTACATTGCCAGAAAGAAAAAAAGTATTTCTAAAATCTTGTTTTCCTATTAACAGCCATTGTAATTTCATACAAGCTGATGGAAAACGAATGTTATCATAACTTCCTGGTAACATTCCAAGTTTTCTTTCCAAAGCTCTCCAGGATTTCTTTAATATTCCTTAAAATAAAAAGTTGGTTCAAAATATGTTTCTCATGCTTCTGTCCTGGAGATTGTGTCTCAGTGGGTCTGGAATGGGAGTCATTAACTTTGTCTCTTTAACAAGACAGATTCTGATTCACATCAGTAATGTTTGTAAAACGTTACTTTCAGATTGTAGGTAAAGGGGTTGGGTAGGAAGTACTCTTGTAATTGTTAGTCATTACTAAAAATAGCTTAATTCAATGCAACATGGATAAAAATTGGTAGCTTAAGAATATTAGTGAATATTTATTAAACTATATTATTCCAGTCACTCATGTAAATGGTTTTTTTGTATTAGCTTGTTTAATCCTCACAAAAGAAATAGGTGCTATCATTCTATTCCAAATGGAAACAGGTCTTGGGAGGACAAATACTTTTCCCACGGTCACAAAGATAGGAAGTGACAGGTCACGATTTAAACCTAGACATTCTGGCTGCAGAGCCCATACCTTAACCAGTAATTTACATGGCTGCAGCATGGGTTGTAGAAAGAATGACTTGTTGTTTTTGAGAGTTTGGAAGTAATTTTTCTATAGTAGAGTAATGAGGTGTAATCATGGTCCATTACCTCAAATCCTTCTTCCTCTCCTTATCTCCACAACAACTTTCTAGGACTAGTGATCTTTACCTGAATAAAAATCAGAGGCTTTGCCTTGAGCTCTGACACCATCATTTATTAGCAGCAGAATCGTGGGCCTGCTGCAGCCTGTCCCCACTGTGGAGTTAATAACACTTCCAGTGGTGTGCAGATCACAGGGGGTTATGACCGTGAAGACATGCCACAGAGGCATCCTCCACTCCTGATGGATTTCACTCTTTGCTGCCCAACCTATTTCTGGGGCTCTTTTTCTTTTTTTTGAGTCATCTGTTTTTCTTTTTAAAATTTAGTCTTGACTCTAGAGAGGTTTTTTCCAATTCTGCTCTTAGTTACTGTAGCTTATAGCATCCTTAATATGAGGCATTGGTGGTTCTCATCTTCTGTGCAAGAGACCCTGGTTCAATTTCCATCCAGTGCAACTCATGCAGTCACCACCCATGTGTTAGTGGAGGCTTTTGAGTTGCTGTGATGCTGAGCAGGTTTCAGCAGAGCATTAAGGGTAAGACAGACTAGGAACTAAGGCGTGGCAGTCTACTTCTAATATGAATTTGTGTGTGTGATTATTATTTTTTTAACATAAAAAAACTCACTGCCGTCAAGTGGGTTCTGACTCATAGTGGCCCCTCCTTGGGTTTCCCAGGCAGTATCTCTGTGTAAGGAGATTGCCAAATCTTCCTTCCGAGGAGTGGCTGATGGGTTTGAACCACCAACTTTGTGGTTAGCAGTCATATGCCTTAGGCACTAAACCACCAGAGCTTCCCCCCTCCCCTTTTTTTAAATGTATTATTTCCCAAAACCAAAAGTATAGTTTATTAGCTGAGTAATTATTTACTTCCAGTTCTTCTGCCTCATCCCCAGCTCCAAGATTGTTCCTGTTCCTCCATATCCCCCTGTTTCTTTTTATTTGAATTTATTTAGTTTTTCCTTCACCCAAGTTAATATGTGTCTATCCTCTAATTAGAGATTTACCCTCCCTTCACCATCTACCCTGGTAACCATCAAAGAATATGGCATTCTACTTCTAAAAATCAGCCAATGAAAAGCCAGTGGGTCTAATGGTCTGGTACATGACTGATCATGGGGATGGTACAGGACTGGGCAACATTTTTTTTTCTGTTGTGTACAGGGTCACCATGAATTGGGCCCAACTGGATGACATCTTTAAAAGAAGAAAAGAAAAAAAGTCCTTAGAGTTGCTGTTGTATTTTTGTCTTGCATCTTCTTCAGCACTTTTGTCACTTGATTATTGAGAATGTGTCACTATTAGAAATAAGAGTTTCCACAACACCACCCATGATGAAACCTCTGATAAGTTGAAGTTGAAGGATTAAGGATATGCAGAAGGCAGGGGGACATGATAAACAACACATGATATAGTCCACAAAATACAGACTCTGAAAAACTTTACAAGACCAAGGACACAGTTTCTTCAATAAGAATTAGAGACTGAGGGCAAACGTTTACAGATTGAAAGAGATTTAAAAGGCAATAGCAATGTCTAGACCTTATATGGATCCTGATTCAAACAAACTGTTAAAAATTGAAAATTATGAGACAGTTACAAAATCGAGCACTGGTGGGATACTTGACAACTTTAAGAAATTATTTTTACACCTTTAGGTATAGTAATAATGAAATAGTTATAGATAAAATGACATATCTGAGATTTGTCTCAAAATCCATAGGAAGAGGGTATATATTGTTAGGGATGAGTTGATCATTTTTGATGCTGGATGATGAGTATATGACAATTTCTTATTCTATGCTATCTACTTGTGTGTGTTTTAAATTTTCTATAATAAAAAGTTAAGATATATGGTTATAAATCATTTTCATCTACACAGATCTCCAAGATTAATAAAGCAGTTGTAACTTTAAAATAGATTCTTTCTAAGGCATTTTCCAAGATGCCTTTTTGGCACAGTGGTTAAGTGCTTGACTGCTAACCGAAAGTCTGGTGGCTCAAACCCACCAGCCAGTCGGTAGGAGAAAACCCTAGTGATCTGCTCCTGTAAAGATTACAGCCTAGGACACCTGATAAGGCAGTTCTATTCTGTCCCATGTGGTGGCTATGACTCAAAATCAACTCTATGGCAATGGGTAGTAGTAGTAGTAGTATATATAGTAGTTTCATTTACCTCACGTGAACTATCCATTTCTGCCGTTACCTGGTAGGATTTTATTCCAGTATTTTTTGACAGGGTCTTTCTACATAAACCAAACTTTCTGGAAGCAGTTGCCTAAGCCTCTGTCAATAGAATCTGATCAGATTGGTTAAATTGAATGAATTAAACTGAGGCAAAGTCAAGTGGATGAGAACCTCCTGGTTTTCCACTAAACATCTGCTTCTGATGACAGGCTCACAAAGGTGAGTTTCACTGATGTACCTGAGTTGGATTTGAGGGAGCAGGTGCAAAGCCTTTTCCTTCTTTTGTCCTGCACCTGCCTCACCTCAGTTAAGTAGAAACAGCTGTTAAAAGAATACATTTTAGCATTACCCTGTAGGTGGGTCTGGAATGATCTCAAATACACAGCTCTCTGTGATTTTTAATAGCTGATATTTTTGACTTGGCCTCAGAAAAGAAGCATCTTAATATTCGTTTTGACTGGCATCAGAAATATAGTCATGGTTCGTTCAAGTTGCAGCACCAAGTGCAGTTTATATTCTGTGGCCATGAGATTTTGGCTGGGTCTTTGCTCGCTTCACACTAAGGTTCAGTGCAGACCTCCACTCTCCCACTTCCCACCAGTTAACAAAATATTTCTTGGCATATTCAGTTTAAATATCAGACCTGTAGCAATTGCTTTTCAGTGATTCTTATTTTAAAAAAATAAAATAAGGGTTATATGGCTGGATTATTCAGGAGGGGAGAGCCTAGCCCTAAGGGGAAAGAATAATGTAAACTTTGAAGTGTATTTGCCTCATTGCATAATCTTATGTTCTGTACACAGCTGCACTTTCTTACATTATTTCTAAGGTTTTCTCTCTAATATGATGCAGCATATAAGATAGTTAAGTATTTGACCTCTGAAGTCAGGTGGATCACTCTTCTTCTATTTGCTGAAACTAAGTGACTGCAGAAGCTCTTTAACATCACTAACCTGATTTGCCTGTTCTACAAAATAACAGTAATAACTGTACCAACTATTTAGAAATGTGGTGTGGGAATCAAGTGAAGAAATGTATGCAAAGGGCTTAGCATAGGGCTGTGCTTGAGTAAGTGCACAGTAATGTTCAATAACATTATTACTAGCAGCAGTAGTAGTAACAGTATGGTAGTATGTGTGCAGACAGACTGGGTATATAACTGGGCATTTTTTGCTAGACAAGAAGTTAACATTATTCCATACTGACAATACAGTGGTCTTTGTCAAAGCATTCAAATGGTGTAATTATAAGTCAAATACAAATACAGTTAGTTCCTGGGTTAGGAGCAAAATCCGTTCCTAAGTGTGTCTTAAGGAGCTCTGGTAGCGTAGTGCCCAAGGCACTTGACTGCTAACCAGAAGGCTGACTGGTTCAAACCCAGCAGCCACTCCTCAGAAGGAAGGTTGGGCAATCCACTTCTGCAGTGATACTGCCTCAGAAACCCAAGGAGGGGTCAGTATGAGTTGGGTCCGGACTCAATGGCACATAACAACAACAACAACAACAACAACAAGTGTGTCTTAAGGTTAATTTGTAGGTAAGTCAGAATAGGTATATATGATTCTTATTTAGCTTTACTTTAGTGCAAGAAAGGACTTCTAGTGGTGCAGTGGTTAGGACATTCAGCTGCTAACCAAAAAGTCAGCATTTTGAACTCACTAGCTTCTCTGCAAGAGAAAGACAGCCAAAGGAGGAGCTGTCAGACCTGGATCTCCAACATATCCAGGAAGTCGAGACTGAGGACAATACCTCCTGGTGCCACTGTCTCCCTAGCCAGATGTTCCTGAGATGGGGTGGGCCAGGACATAGGGGTGTTGAAGAGCCTGCTGAGGGCCCCTCATCATAGACCCAAATATGAGGACAGCTTGGGTCAGAGGCCAGTTTATAGTGGTCCCTGGGGCAGCCACCGGGGACTGGAACCTGCATGCAGAAGTGAGGTGCCTAGCACATGGTATTCTTGCTCCAGGGTGTCCCAGGGACTGGTGGTGGTCTCTGGCAGGCCGAGCTGGTTAGCTGCTTTGGCCTAGGCATGGGCTTTGGGGACCAGCAGGGTGGGTGCAGGGTGGGAAGCCACACTGCTGTAAGATCTGCAACAAGAACTTTAAATACAGCTCACTGCTGCTGAAGCACCAGCACATCCACATGGCAAGAAGCCCTATGTCTGTCATGAATCAGCAAGCTCTTCCATGGCTGGTCCAGCTTCATCCAGCACTACCACATCGACAGGTGAGAAGTCGTAGGAGTGTTGCCAGTGCAGCAAGACCTTCAGCCACAGCTTGCTCTCCATGCAGTACCTATGCATTCATTGTGAGAAACCTTACAACTACAGCAAATACAGCCAGACCTTCGGTCAGAACTCCAGGCTGGTGCAACACCAGCAGCTGCACACAGGTGAGGAACTATATACCTGCAGCCAGTGTGCCAAGGTCTTCTTCTGAAGGGTCATGCTCATCAAGCACTAATGCATGCATACAAGTGAGCAGCTCTACAAGTACCATGAATGTAGCAAGGTCTCCTGTGGCAGCTCCCACTTCTTCCCCCACCTGCAGATCCACAGAAGGGAGAACCCCTTTGCTTGCAGTGGCAATGGCAAGACATTTGGCTAGAGCTCTTAGCTCATTCAGCACCAGGGGATCCACCACCAGGAATAAGCAGGGCAACCAGTGAGGGACACTATCCCACGTTAAGGCTCCAGAGAGAAGGGCTCTTGCCCGCCCACCCTTCTGCCCACCCACCCAGCTCTGCATGCCTAGTGTCATCAGTAAATACTTCCCAGTTGCTTGGGGGAAATTACGGCAACACAGATGTATATGAAGTCAGATGAATGTTGTCTGAATGGACATTCAATTATGTAGTGCATACATATTGTTGTTGTTATGTGCCATCAAGTCAGACCCGGCTCATAGCGACCCCTCCTTGGGTTTCTGAGGCAGTATCACTACAGAAGTAGATTGCCCAACCTTCCTTCCGAGGAGTGGCTGGTGGGTTTGAACCGCCAGCCTTCTGATTAGCAGTCAAATGCCTTAGGCACTACCCTACCAGAGCTCCTAGTGCATACATACAGTAGTGGCTTTTTGAAGGCACTCAATAGGTATTATTTTCTTTACACTTCTTGTCAGTTTGTATTCTACTGTGAGATTCTCTCAGTACTGTTCTTTATCATTCAGTAGTGCTTTTCATAAGGAGTCCTGGTGGTGTAATTGAAAGATTGCAGCCTTGGTAACCCGGTGGGGCAGTTCTACTCTGACCTATAGAGTTTTGGAATTGACTCAGCCTCACTGGATTTTATTGAGGGGAGGAGGGGAGGCAGTCAGTACTCTTCATATGTGTAATTAAAGGAGCATCTCTTTCTGTTGATATCTTGTTGTTACTTCCCTGCCCCTTCCATTAAAAAAAAATCTTTCTTGAACAAAGAAGTCAAACATAATCAGATGCCATTATGGGAATGTTCTGATTTTCCTTTGGAAAGTATACATTTTAGCACATTTGAATTTATTCATTGGATGTAGTGGGCTGAATCATGCCCCCCCCCAAATATGCTCATATCCTAATCCCTCAAACCTGTGAATGTGACTTTAATTTGGAATAAAGAGTCTTTGCACGTGCAGTTAAGTTACGGTCTTCAGATGAGTAGATTGTCCTGGATTATCCCAGTGGTTCCTAAATCCCATAACAGATGTCCTCTTAAGAGACACGTAGAGGTGCTTTGACAGACAGAAGGGGAAGGGACTATGTAATCACAAGGCAGAGATTGTAATAGTGGGACAACAAGCCAAGTAATGCAGCAGCCCCCTGAAACTGGAAGAGGCAAAGAACGGATACTCCCCTAGAGGTTCCAGCAGATGTGGACTTTCTCACAACTTGATTATGGACTTCTAGCCTCTAAAATTGTGACAGAATAAGTTTCTCTGTTTTGAGCCACCCAGTTTGTGGTAATTTATTACAGCAGCCACAATAAACTAATACATTAGATATCTTATTGAAAACAGTCTTTGTGAAAGACCAAATTCTGTCTTAGTTATCTAATGCTACTGTAACAGAAATACCATAAGTGGTTGACTTTAACAAACAGAAACTTATTCTCTTACAGTTTGGGAGGCTAGAAGTCCAAATTCAGAGTGCCGGCTCTAAGGGAAAACTAGACTAGAAGTCTTTGTTCAGAGTGCCAACACTAGGGCTGGGTGGAGGCCCCTTGAACTTTGGCTCTAGCTCTGCCTTCCAGGAACACTGGAGTAAGCTGGAGGTTTCCCCTGACTCGCACAACTGCAGGAGCTGACGAACTCAAGACTGACAGGCAAAATGGCAGATCGTTGGCTCACAAGCTGTGAAGGCAGCAGTCCCAAGACCTGTAGGCAACATGGTAGGCCACTGGTTCAAATCTAGGAAATGGAGATGATGATGATGAGTGGGAGTGATTCCCCACTTTGGCTGCTCCTGAGTATCCCTACTCCTACCTCCCTGCAACACACATTCAGATGCATGGTTACCTTATGGAAATATGCATGTTTTGGTTGTCCCTCTGTAAAGTTTTGCTCCTCAACTTTCTTTACTGGATATTCCTTTTGGTAAAGCTAGAAATCTTATACCCCTCTCTTCACTATAGCTTCTGATATGCTGCCACTTAAGCTTGAACTTCAGCATCATTGGAGCTCTGTCAAAGGAAAAATAGCATTCTGGATAGTGACTGAAAGGAAACACTGACAGATAAAAATTAAGAAATTTGAATTGGAAGTGGATATTTTTTCTTTTAAAATAATTTTTCTTGCAATTCAGAAATGGGACAGGGATGCAAAGACTAGTTAAGGTGGTGGTTGATGCAAATTAGTAAGTAAAACATTTGTATTATGTCAATTTAATATAAAATGCATATTTTTGTGGTTGCTTAGGTGGATATTTTCCACTGCTAAATAAAATGAAGAGTAAAGAGTGTTTTAAATCAGCAATGAAAACTGTGGTTTGAGTTTTGTGGTTTAGAAATACATTTATATATTTAGGTTTACTTGTAAACTTGTCGAATTTATGTGGTTCTTTCGTTTTTTAGCTAACATTTCAATTTAATGAAGTTTTTTTTGCCCCTTTATGCACTACTACTAGATAGTAACCCAATTGGGGCTATGGGGTCATGAGAGATGGGATGTAAGATTACTTCTCTACTTTGGCATGATAGATCTCTCTTCTCCCTTCCTCCCACCTCTTTTACTCCTGCCTGCCTTTCTAAAAATAAACCTACTTTCTCAAAGAAAGATGTGGCCTTGGGACTCTGTGGTATGTGTAACTTAATCAGATGAAAATGTTTTGAGGTTCAGAGCATGGTCTCAGAAATTATTTATTTGGACTGGCTACCTCCAAAGTAAAAGAAAAACGACTTTAGACCTGAAACTTCATTTGGTAAAAGTGAATTTTAAAAATATTTCTGTTTGAAATTTTGTTTAACAAATAAATGATGAATGTGTGATCTGATCTGCCAGGAGCGTTGAGGATTATTGATGTGTTGGTTTGTTATTTCTAGGATTACTACAAAAATAATATTGATTTGAAATGGTCCTGAACAATTAACTTAAATATTAAACAACTGACTTTTCACTGGAGACATAATTGTCTCTATGGAAAACATGGCCTTTGTAGACCAAAATTAGCTGAGATAAAAGTGGAGGGATGAAGATGAAGGCTCGGACTATACCTGCAATCTCCTAGTGCCATGGACATTGAGAACAGAAGGAGAAATACGCTTGATAGGTTACTTTATATTGTTGGCTCAGCCTTATTTCTGAGAAGACACCAATTCATACCCTTTACTGAAAGATAATTCAAACATGGAGATCTTTTCAGAAACGTGTTAAGCCAAATGGGGCACCATAAGACAAGAAGCTGTGTTTTCCTACCTCCAGTTGAAACTAAAAAAAGTAAAATGAAATTTTTGCCAACTTCATAATTTCTGCATTTATCATGATGCTTCTTACTGTTCTAGTTGTAAGGAATTTTGTTTTCTTGATGTTGAGGTGTAAACCATACTGAAGGCTGTAGTCTTTGATATTCAGTAAGGGCTTCAAATCATCTTCACTTTTGGTAAGAAAGGTTGTATCATCTGCATATTGCAGGTTGTTATTGAGTCTCCATCCAATCCTGATGCCACATTCTTCTTCATTTCATATTCACTCTTCACCTATTCATATTATTTGCTCAGCATACAGATTGAATAAGTATGGTGAAAGGATACAACCTTGCCACTTACCTTTTCTGATTATAAATTATACAGTATCCATGGAAGCAGAAGTCAAAAACTCAACTGACATATTTATTGCATTGGGCAAATCTGCTGCAAAAGACTTCTTTAAAATCTCAAAGAGTGATGATATCATTTTGATGATTAAGGTATGCCTGATCCAAGCTGTAGTATTTTCAGTCACCTTATGTGTATGCAAAATGCACATATGAATAAGGAATATTGAAGAAGAATTGATACCTTTGAATTATGTTGTTAGCAAATAATAATCAGTATACCGCTGTGGTGTAGTAAATTACATGATATGGCTTTTCCAGCCATAGTATTTGTAACTCCCACTTTACCAGGAGTAACTGAGTAGCTACTTGTTAAAGCCATCCACCTGGAGCAACACAAAGCAATCTTCTGGGAAGTTCACTGTGTCTCAGGTGTGTAGAATTGTGATGTTGGGATTGGCTAGTTTTGCCACTCTGCCAGCGTCAAAAGGAGCCCTCCTAGAAGCAGAAGGAGTCTCTCTGAGTGCCCGCTGAGAAAGATGTGCTGCTGAGAGAGCAACGTGAGAGAAATGCATTGCTGAAAGAGAAGTGTGAGAGAGACACACTGCTGAGAGAGAGATTTGCTACTGAGAGACAGAGAGATGGGTGGCTGCTGAGAGAGACAGCCAGCTGAGAGACTCTGAACATATTTCTGGACTTGAATTCTGGCCTGTTGCTTCCCTCAGAAGCCCCATAATCTATGAGTTCTGTGTGGCCATGCAGCGAGTTATTGAACCTAGCAGAGAGGTGGTGGGTGCCGTGGGAGGAATGGTTGGTGTCAAGGTTAGTCAGAGGGCTGGAGGGTGGCAGGATGTCTGGCTTCATAAGAACAGGCCTTGGGCTACTGATGATGATTCTGTCTTCCTCTTGTGTAGTTAGAGGAGGTCAGAAGGTACCACCTCCCTTCCCTTTTGCAACCATGGTTTTCCTAAAGAATGAACAACTCTGTCTTGGAAGATGCACAGCCAGAATGCTCCTTAGAAACAAGGATGGTGAGACTTCACTTGGCTTACTTTGGATATGTTATCAGGAGGGACCAATTCCTGGAGAAGGCCATAATGCTTGGTAAAGTAGAGGGTCAGCAAAGAGGAAGACCCTCATTAAGTTACACTGACACAGTGGCTGCAAAAATGGGCTCAAACATAACTGTTTTCACAGTCATTGGCATAAGACTGGGCAATGTTTCCTTCTGTTATAAATGGAGTTACTCTGAGTGGGAGCCTACTTGATGGCACCTAATAACAACAGTTGAAACTAAGCTTTACAGTGGGGGTGGAAAGATGATTGTTTAGATGAAGAATTGATCAGCCAAGCTCCTTAATAGGAGGGGTGGGGAATCCTGCCCCAAACCAGATTGAGAGTGAGGCCAAGCTGCCATAGTCTCCTTTACCTGGGAAACTGGCGGGCAGTCAGGTGCCTTAGACAGCATATATATGCAATATAGAAAAGGCAGATACTTATTAGAAAGTCTTCTCAGAAATAGCTCTAATGTTGTGTCTCTTTCTTACCAAACTTCAGTTTTGTATTTTTATAATCATATTTTTTAGTAAGAACCCACAAATTAAATAAGAAAAATAAGTATATACTAAATAGGGGGGGGAGGAAAGAGTGTTTCTATGTATATAGAGAAAAGATTGGATTGAAATAAAAAATATTAAAATGCTTATCTCTCAGTAGTGGGATGGAGTTATTTTAATTTTTTCTCTGGACGTTTTTCTTTTTGCAGTGAGTATCCATTGTCTTTTTTTTCCCTGCAATGAGCCAAATTGGTTTGCTTTTTCTAATTATAAATAATTAAAAAATCATACTTAAAGCACTAATGGTTTTATTGCCACACAGATAGTAGGAGATATATTGGTGATTGTGATGGTATTGTGGTGTATTTATTCATTTATCTGTTAAATGGCTTCATAACTGATAAACTGCTCTATTCAAATTAGACTATATAAATGTCTCAGTCAAGGTCTAATGAACTGATGAAATCAAGTTTCAGAATTTGTAGAGAAGTCCATCAAAATGTAGGTCCTCTTTACAGTAGAGTCAGTATAAATCCATAGACCTTACTCATTTCCTTCTGGGTGGGTAAGGCTGGCCCATCTCCTCTTGAGTATATTTGTGAAGACAGATTCTGTAATGGGGGCTAATTACGGTAATTTACTGTTTTTGCTTGGTCTGGGCTTTATTTCATTTGCTTCTGTATATCTTCTTGTATGTTACTGATTTGTATATGCCTTCCTGTCCTGCTTGTTTCTCTGTACCTCTAGATATGCTTTTGGTTCTTAGTGGTACGTACCATCTTCTCATTTTTCTTTGCCTTCTGTGATGTTTGCAAATCTTTTCTTTTTCCTGATGAATTTGCATCCTTCCTCAGTTGGGAAATTCTGAGTGAGATTTTTAAGCACACTACATGGATCATGACTGGAAAAAATATGCTAAATGTGACTTGTCATTCTAAGAGTAGCCTCCTGCGTAGTGACTTCGCTACGTTCTTCTTAGGAGTGACTTTGTTTTTATAGAGATAATCTCAGTTATTCTTAAGTGGCCCACTCTTTATATTGACTAATGACTATTTTTCAAGGCAACTGAATCTGTGAGATGAAAACCCATTTCCTCTTTCTAAATGGTATGGATTCAATAAAATTAGGAGGACTTAAAGTACTGATAAACCAAACATTCCTTAAGTGATCTCATTCTAAAATTTATTGAAGAAAATAATACTTTGTGAAATCAATCATACAATTTTTTTAAATTTCATATATAATAAGATTCCGTATTTAAAGTAATTCTATGAATCTTTTTATAAAACAATTTTCTCTTAATTTATGTTTGCTCAGGGTAGCTTACGCTAAAATTATATGTCACCCAGGATCCCACCCTATACAGAATTAATTGCTGAGAGGTATTTTGGAGATCATCTTATAAATTCCTTATTTTGGTTGTATAGAAATGGAGAGCCAGAGAGATTAAATGACTTGCCCCTGTTATATAACTAGTTCAAGTGAATGCAGTGCCACTGTGACCCAGTCTCCTAGGATCCTTCTCCTGATTCTTTATCTTCCAGGGCACACTGTTGTTCTTGTTAGGTGCTGTCAAGTCATCTTCGACCCATAGCAACCCTGTGTACAACAGAATGAACCACTGCCCTGTCCTGTGCCACCCCCATGATCCTTGCTATATGTACCTGAACCCATTGTTGTAGCCACTATGTCAATCCATCTTGTTAAGGACCTTCCCCTTTGTTGTTGACCCTTCACTTTATCAAGCATGATATCCTCCTCTAGGAAATGGTCCCTTTTGACAGCATGACCAAGTAGGTGAAATGAAGTCTGGCCATTCTTGCTTCCAAGGAGCATTCCAACTGCACTTTTTCCAGGACACATTCTTTTAGCAGTCCATGGTACTTTCAGCATTCTTAGGCAACACCACAACTCAAAAGCATTGACTCTTCTTCAGTCTTCCTTATTTATTGTCCAGTTCTCACATGCGTATGAGGCCATTGAAAATACCGTGGCTTGTGTCAGGCACACCTTAGTCTTCAAGGAGACATCTTTGCTTTTCAGCACTTGAAAGAGGTCTTTTGCAACAGTTTTCCCCAACGCTATACGTCATTTGATATCTTGACTGCTGCTTCCTTTGGTGTTGATTGTAGAACCAAGTAATATAAAGTCTTTGACAACTTCAATCTTTTCTCCATTTATCATGATGTTGCTTGTTGGTCCAGTTGTGAGGATTTTTGTTTTTTTATATTGCGGTATAATCCATAGTGCAGACTGTAGTCTTTAATCTTCATCAGTCATCCTCACTTTCAGCAAGCACAGTTGTGTCATATGTGTATTGCAGGTTGTTAATGATCTTCCTGCAATCCTGATGCCATGTTCTTCTTCATGTAGTCCAGCTTCTCAGACTATTTGCTCAGCATACAAATTGAATAAGTATGGTGAAAGGATACAATCCTGACATACTCCTTTCTTGATTTTAAACCATGCAGTGTTCCCTTGTTCTGTTTGAATAACAGCCTGCTGATTTATGTGCAGGTTCCTCATGAGTACAATCAAGTGTTCTGGAATTCCCATTCTTCTCAATGTTATCCATAATTTGTTATGGTGGATACAATTGAATGCTTTTGCACAATCAATAAAACAAAAGTAAACATCTTTCTGGTATTCTTTGCTTTGAGCCAAGATCCATCTGACATCAGCAATGATATCCCTTGTTCCATGTCCTCTTCTGAATCCAGCTTGCATATCTGGAAGTTATCTGTGAATATACTGCTTCAACTGTTTTTGAATTATCCTAAGTAAGATTTTACTTGTATGCAATATTAACAGTATTTCTTGGTAATTTTCACATTCTGTGGGATCACCTTTCTTTGGAAAGGGTACAGATATGGATCTCTGCCAGGCACTTGTCCAGGTAGCTATCTTCCAAATCTCTTGGCATAACTGAGTGAGTGCCTTCATCATGGCATCTGTTGTTGAAATATCTCAGTGGGTATTTCATCAATTCCTGCAGCCTTTTTTTTTCACTAATTCCTTCAGTGCAGCTTTGACTTCTTCCTTCAACATCATTGATTCTTGATCATATGACATCTCCTGAAATGGATGAACATCGACCTATTCTTTTTGGCACAGTGATTCTGTGTATTCCATCTTCTTTTGATGTTTCCTGATCATTCAATATATTGCCCATAGAATCTTTCTATATTGTAACTCAAGTTTAAGCTTTTTCTTCAGTTCTTTCAGCTTCAGAAACGTTGAGTGTGTTCTTCCTTTTTGGTTTTCTTACCCAGGTCTTTGCACATTGCATTATAATGGTTGACTCTGTCTTCTCAGGCTGCTCTTTGAAATCTTCTATTCAGCTCTTTTATTTTATTTTATATTGTGATTTGGGTGAAAGTTTACAGGGCAAATTCAGTTTCAATACAGCAGCTCACATACACTTTGTCTCATGACATTGACTGCAATTTACCACAGTGCAACAGCTCCCATCCCACTTCCTCCCCATACTTACCTCTTCCCTGCGTCGTTCCCTCCTGTGCACTCCTGCCTTTTGAGCTGTCTTCCTATGCATACATAGGCCATCTATTATCCCATGATTGTTCTTTCCAAGGAGTGTATCTACCTAATGTAAATGTTCAGCTGATATGCCTGTCTTTTGTTTGGCTGGAAGTCACAGGAGTGGGTCCA
>NW_006921599.1:20270810-20272363 GCF_000298275.1 Orycteropus afer afer
CCTTGTCCCTTGTCAGCTCTACTATATACCTGGAAATTCTTACAGAACATACAAATACACTTGTAGAAACATTGTCTGCCAGCACTATACATGGTCTTGGACACACTCCCCCCTGCATAGACATACCTAATAGCTCAGCCTTTCCACCCATCTCTCCACCTGCATATCACTGTTTGCCTTCACTGACAATGCAGTACTGTATGTGTAAAAGGGTTCATCTTTGTTGTCTGTACCTCCCATGCATCTCTCTGTGTCTTCCTTTTCCTCACTGACACCGTGTTGATCACTGACATTTGGTACATTGCCCTTCTCTTCACCCAAATAAATACTTGTCTCTACCTATCTAACAGTGTTCCCTCCCCACCCTCCCACCCTTGGTAACCAAAAAAGAAAATTTCCTTCCATATATAAACCTTTCCTTGACTTTTTACAATAATAAACTAGTACAGTATTTGTCCTTCTGTGATTGAACTTATTTCACTCAGCATAATGTCCTCCACGTTCATCTACATTATGTGGTCTTTTGCCAACTCTGCATTATTTTTTAAGGTTGCGTAGTATTCCATTGTGTGTATGTAGCATAGTTTGTTTATCCATTCTTCTTTTGATGGTCACCTAGGTTGTTTCCATCTTTTGGCTATTGTAAATACTGCTGCGATGAATGTGGCTGGCATATATCTGTTTTTTTTCCTGCCTCTCACTTCTTTGGAATATAAACCTGGTAATGGAATTGCTGGGTCAAATGGTATTTCTAATTCCAACATTTTAAGTAATTGCCGTACTGTTTTCCACAGTGGGTGTATTATTTGACAGTCTTACCAGCAGTGTATGAAAGTCCCAATCTCTCCGCATCCTCATTAGCATTTATTTTCTGTTTTGTTGAGCTTGGCTCCGAGTGCTGGGGCCAGACGGTATCTCATTGTTTGGTTTGCATTTCTTTAATGGCTAATGATCATGAGCCTTTCTTCATATTTGTTGGCCACCTGAATATCCTATTTGGTGAAGCGTATGTTCATGTGTCTGCCCATTTTTTAATTGGATTATTTGTCTTTTTGTTATTAAGGTGTTGGAGTTTTCTGTAAATTCCAGAGATAAGTCCCTTGTTAGCTTTGTCATTGCCAAATATTTTTCCCTAATCTGTAGGTTCTCTTTTGACTCTTTTAGAGAAGTCTTTGGAAGTACATAAAATTTTAATTTTTAAAAGGTCCCATTCATCTCAGTCTCTTCTGCTGTTTGTGCATTTTTGATTATACTTGATAATCTATGCGATATATTAAAAAGTAAATAAATAAGTAGTTGGTCTTCCAAAATTCTATCATGCAATCTTCAGCATTATTTCTGTTACCATGGCCAAATTTTCCAACTACTGGTGATTCTTTTGTGTTTCCAACTTTTGCATTCCAATCACCATTGATAATGAGCACATCTTGACTGCATGTCTGGTCAATTTCAGACTGCAGAAGTTGGTAAAAATCTTCAACTTCTTCATCTTTGGCTTTGGTGGTTGCTGCATAAATTCGAATAATAGTAGTATTAACAGGTCTTCCTTGTAG
>NW_006921599.1:20280518-20296666 GCF_000298275.1 Orycteropus afer afer
TCCAAGATTATCTTCTGTGTCTGTGTTAATTGGTTTCCCTTTTCTTTGTTGAAGAGGGTCTGTGCAATCCTTCTGCCTAGTCCGCCATCTTGCCGGAACCTTCCCTCCTGTGATATTTTGAGTGACTTCTGACTTGGGGGCTCATCTTTCTGCACTGTATTGGAAGATGTTTCAGGGCCATTCATAAAGTTGTCCAGTAATATATCAGACAGTATTTCACTGCTATTCATAAGGTTTTCACTGGCCAGTTGTTTGAGAAGTGGATGGCCTCTTCCTTCTTCCAAGTCTGTTTCAGTCTGGAAGCTCCACTGAAACCCATCCATCATGAGCAAACCTGCTGACATTTGAAACACTGGTGGCACAGCCTCCAGCCTCACAGCATCATACGAGCCACCACTGTGGAAAAACTGACAGACAAATTTGTCTTCCTTAGTTGTTCCAAACTGCTCTGCTCACTTCCTGAACTTGCCCCTACCTGCTCCGGCCTCCCATCCTGGCTCCCATTTCCTGCCTGGGGGTTGTACTCCTTACCTGTTGCAGCCATCTGCTCTGGCTTCCCACTTCCTGCGTAGGGGCTCTCCCCCATATCACACTATGTCCTATTATTGAGGTATTATTTTCAGGGCAGAATGCTCCTTGTTCCTGCTGCAGTGAGTCTTGTCAAAACGGATGCTGCTGCTTTTAAAACTGCTTGTTGAGGATATAGTATTTACTGTATTAACCTATTTACGTACCATTATTTCATTTGTATTCTCACACTAATTTTATGGAGAGGTTATTTTTATCCCTGCTTTACTGACAAGGAAACAGAGGTGAAGAGAACCTTAGAGATTGGACCATGAATAAGTGTATGACCATGTTGTGCTAGCTTTAAATACTGCTAAAAATTCTCCATGACTGTAGTTGCTGTATGGACCCTCTGCTCTTACCACCCCAGGGAACAGTTGAAGATGATCGTTGCCGTTCCCAGTATCCTACTCTTTCCTTAATTTTTTACCTGCAATAATTTCCATTCTTAGAAAGTCTGAAATTCAGCCCCTTCCCTTTGAATTTATACCCATATTGAATGTATCACATGTACTGTACCTTAGATACTGAGTGTTTGGCCCAATCTCCACAAAAACGAGTGAAGAAAGACATAGCTAGAATTTCACAAAACCCATCTTCCAAGATAAGTAGTTCAAGTGATAGTATGGATGTTTTTTTTTTTTTTCCTACCCTTGAAAGGAGAGTAGTGGAGGTTCATCGGTAGAATTCTTACCTTCCATGGGGGTTCATTTCCCAGGTAATGTACCTCATGTACACTGTGCATGGCTAGTGTATTGCAGTGATGCTGAACATGTTTCAGCGGAGCTCCAGACTAAGATGGACTAGGAAGAAATGCCTGACGGTCTACTTCTAAAAGTGAACCAGAGAAATCCGTATTTATTACAACAATCCAGTCTACAACTAATTGTGAGGGTGGTGCAGGATTGGGCAGCATTTTGTTCCACTGTACATGAGGTCACCCTGAGTTGAAGGTAGCTATCAATCATTTAAAAAAATGGTCTCCCAAGCCGCTGTGGTAAAATGCTTTAGTGCTGATCACTTTGCTTCTTTAGTAATTTGTGAGATGCTCAAGGCTTATATCCTAATCAACACTATCACATGGCCTTTGATGTTTTTGCTTTAAATATTGCGTGCTCTAATGTGGTATGCAAATTAAAGCACCAGCACCGTAAGCAGCAGTTGCAGTGGCACATCATTTATGGGCTACTTGAGTGGAAAAACTGCTGTTAAATTTAATGATGAGGCTTAGTGTCATCAACTGTATGTTAATTCAGTGTGTTTCCCCCATAAACATGTTCTCTTGTCAAGAAGTGTCACTTTTAAACAACACATGTAAGGTAGAGTCATTTCCAACTTTCTCTTCATGGAATCATCTTGTTTTTGCTGAAGGTTTTCTTGGTAAAGGAAGAAAACACAATTCTCTTCTTCCAAACTTAACTTTAATATGTTTCCTCAAGTCATGTGCTATGAAATCCAAGAAAATGGACATTCCATCTGGAAATTTGTTTATGAACGTGTAATAATAGAATATTGTATCCTTTGTTTAGTCTTTCTTCCTGGAAGTTAACGTTAACATGACATAGAATATTATTAACCTGAAGAGTTTATGAGGAGCTATGGCACAGTGGTTAAAGCTCTTGGCTGCCAACCTAAAGTCAGTGGTTCGAACCCACTCCTCTAAGAGAAAGATGTGGCAGTCTGCTTTTGTAACAGTTTACAGCCTTAGAAACCCTATGGGGTAGTTCTACTCTGCCCTGTAAGGTCACTAAGAGTTGGAATCAACGTGACAGTAGTGGGTTTTTGTTGGAGGGTTTGTGTGATTTACAATTGTTTCAGCAGCAATTATATACTAAAAACCAATGAAAATGTCCTCTTTCATATTCATGATGAGGTAATGCCCATTGGAAGTCACCTGTTAGAATAGAACTTTTGGGTTTTCCTTGAAATTCAGAGATGACAGCCTCCCAGTACTTCATCTGTGTGGGTGAGAGTGTGTGTAGGCACACACGTGAGTAGACTGGCCCAAGAGACAGACGTAAGTAGTCCTTTTGGTGTTGCACGCATATATAGATGGAGTTTTTATTTGTGCTTGTTGTCTCTATTGCAGTCTTTTTTAACTTCCTCTTGGATTTTTGCTTAATATTTTCATTTCAGTGTAAATACAGGCAGAAACACATATAGATCTTATGTGTACAGTTTGATGATTTTCACAGACTACAGGACTGGTAAAGAGATGTTAAAAATAATTTACTTTTTCCACCCTGAAGTCATACATTGGAGGCGAAACCCACCTAGCAGCCTAGGAGAACAGCAATATGCTCCATTCCGATCCTAGGGCTTTGGATAGTAGTACGTCATCCCTCTGTTTGATTCTGTGGCTGTCACTGAATTTTGTTGGCTGAATGACATTTGATTTAATAGGATGTTTCTGATTTTTTGAGGAAAAATGGGCAGGTTTGCATTTGTAACTTTGGGGTGGAAAAAAGCAAATTATTTTTATTTTATTTTGTTGGTGTTGCAAATATACATAGGAGAGCTTTCTTTAACATCTCCTTGCCAGTTCTGATCACCAAAGGCTACGCCAGATTTCTGAATTTGAATAGCCAAACTAAAAACCTCTCTTCTGTGTCTCTCTTTTGCTCTTTCTTTCTCCTCCCTACCTCCCTTTCCCTCTCTCTCCTCTCTCTCTCTCCTCCTCTCTGGCTCTTACCTCTTCTCTCTCTCTCTCTCTCTCTCTATCTCTCTCTCTCTCTGGCATGTGCACATGGCATGTGCATACTCACACAGACACCTTTAATGCTGAATATGTTGTTGTTGTTAGTTGTTATGTGCCGTCGAGTCAAACCCGACTCATATTTCAAAGCTTTTCTGAGGATGGTAGTCTTTGAAACACTATCTCCTTTAATCTTCCCAGGTACCGTTATTTGGATATGCATTCTTGAATAAAGTGATGCTGGAATTGGTAAATGCATGTTCATCACTTTACTCAGCTTGAGTTCCTTTGAGATTTTTATAATTGAGCATGAGTAACATGCATCATTTTAGAAGTCTTCAGAGATCGATCTTGTTGTTCCCTCTTTTAGCTTTGCTGCTTTTATAGTGCCCTCATATATTTATTCAAGAAGATGAGATTATTTTCTGCTCCTGTATGTTTTAGTTTGATTGCTCAATCATGATTGTATTTTCCATATACTTGCACATTGTAACTGAGAAGAAGACAGAATTTTGGTAATAAAGATGCTGCTCCTAAATAGAAGTGTTTTATTTTAAAGTGTTTAAAGTCACCCCTTAAGGAACAAATGCAATTTAGAAGCCTCTGTGCATGTCACAGGACTGAATTGGGCTTCCTTTATTTTGTCATGATAAATATAAGTTCTTTTAGGATTAGAAATTGTAATCTTAAAAGTGCTGTGGGGAAAATTATATACATATATATATATATATATATATATATATTTAAACACCTAGGCTAGTTCTCTCACAATTATGGTTTAGAAGGTATACGTATCAGCCCGAGGTCAGTCAGGGAAGCCGAACCACTGTGAGTTACGGGATAAAGCATTTACTCCAAGAGTTAGACCTTACACAGTTGGAGGCGGGAGGTGGGGGTGGAAACTAGGGTAGCTGGCGAGGTGGAGGCCTGGGAGGGAGTTGGAAGATCAGAGGGTCACCAGCCAGTGAGTGTGAGAAGCCAAGCATGTTAGGGTAGAAAGAACTGTGAAGAGGAAACTTGTGGGAGGTCTTGGGGGAAACTGTGGGTCTTTGTGGCTACTGCTTTGTGGGTCCATTGCCAAGCGTGTGCTGGTGGGCCTAGGGCTGGACACAGAGTGGAGGAAATTGAGGACAAGTCCTACCTGGCTGGCATCTCTGGTTCTTCTGTCACCACCTCTAATGATGCCCTTCACTCGCTGGATGTTGGCTCCTGCTTCACTTCTGCCTTCCACTTTGCATGGTATTTCTCTTTAGGCCATCTTTAACTCAGAACCACGCAGGGAAGGGGATTCTGAGGATTTTAGCTTAGTCATTTGACAAAGAATGAACTGTCATAGTACAGAATCTTAATAACTGGGCTCCCAAAAGTATCTTTTTCTGTTACTTCAAATACCAGAATTATTGAATGGAGGCAAAAGAAAGGTTAAAGTTTTTTCATCAGAAGGCAAATGTCAGTCTTAAATATGCAAGATCAACTTAATAAGAATTGAGAGCTGTCTATACTTATTAGATTTGGATGGGCCTAAGTGTAATTACTTGAAAATATTTAGTATTGATTTATAATGTCATATTTTCTATAAGATAGATAGGAATTATAAATAAAAATTTAATTAGGCAATTATAATAAATTGCTTTCTGAATTTTGATTGGTAGGGAAAAAGGCACACTTGATTCAACATCACTTAATCTAGATTTTCCTACTGGCAGTGTCATAAACCAGCCATGTGACTTTACATAAATATTTAATTTTCCTCATCCTCAGATTCTTTATGAAGATTAAAATAAATACTGTATGTGGAAACTGTGAAGCATTATACTTAAGGCATAATGTCTTTAGGGAAAATATTTCCTCAAATTGACAAAATGTTAACTTACTCAATTAACATTTTCATTGGTCTTCTAATCACTGCAACAATGAACTCAAACATACGAACAATTATGAAAATGGTGCAGGACCAAACAGTATTCTATTCCATTATGCATAAGGTCACCATAAGTCAGAGGCAACCCAACAGTAACTAACAATAGCTGCAGCCTTCTAATGAGTACACTCCCTATATTAGTATTGTCTGGTTCTTTTAAAGTCTGTCTTAATACACTTGTAATGTGGCAGAATATTTTTATTTAAAATTAAGTAATTTACTATAAGTTAATTTATAGCAATTAAGTAATGCTATTTTCTAAGGATTTTTTCTTTGTATTTTCAGAGAAAGTACATTAGCTTTTTAATGTAGAAATTATATTACACTATTCTGAATGAAGACTAGACTTTGAATCTTTATTTAATGAATTCTCCAACTTTCTGATTGCTTCCTCATTGTTGCTACATCCTTTTCTAATAAACAAAACTATATTAAATAGAAAGTCAAACACCATAAGTTAAAAATCCAAAAGCTAACATAAGCTGAACTGTGAGGAAGATATGTGAATGGGTATGATTTGTATGTGTGACATAATACATATAATGCTCTTGTTAAGCCTTTATAGGACAGAGTTCAGCTTGTACAGAGCTCAGCAGTCTTTCCAAACATCTAGCACAAGAGGGAAACTGGAATTAGGTAATCATAATCAATGAAGGGGCCAAAAATGAATCAGTGTCCAAAGAATATATCATGGGGTCAGCACTTTTTAAAACTAATCTAGTAAGTCTTTGTTAATTTACTCCCCATAATTTAGTTTTATAAATCAATGATAGTTTGCTTAAAAAGTCTGCTATTCATATCTAAACTATTACTGCATATACAGTCAGTGAGGTTTATTTAGATACTTTAGGTGCCTCATTTAAAACCAACTTAAAATGCAGATTATATTTTAGGGTGGTTCTTGCCCTGGTTTTGCTTGTTGATTTTTTTCAGTACTTGAAACATATTTCAGTGCTTTGCACTGCACCCGGACCACCCACAGACTAGGCACAGTTCTACCCACAGAGTCTCCACTTGCAGGGAAAAGGTTTATTTGCTGGTGCCAGAGAGGTTGAGAATCTGGAGGCAGTGGGAACCTCCTCTTGGGCAGGCCCCAAGTAGAGTCAACAGTACAGTGCCAGTCAGGGCAGAGCATCAGGTCCTCATTGCCACCAAGATGATGGTCCCTGCATTGCATTGCCCTCTGAGGTTAGCAGGCTCACACCCAGTGGATTAAGCCCAGGGGAAAAAAAAAAAAAAAAACAGTTTTATTAATAGTTACCCACTCACTCCCACCTCCTCTAAAGGTAAGCATTAATTATTATCTGTGGGGGATATAGTCCTATTTCCTACAGTCTTGTGGTCTAAAATATAAATATTCTGCTGCTCCCAGCTGTTCATTTCTTGATTTTGTTTTCACTTTATCATTTTTCCATGAAGTACTTGTATTAATAGTTCTTCAAATCTTCTTTGTCCTCATTTGACCCATTATTTCCCAAAATGTTTTGGATAAGAATCACCTGGGCTACTGGTTAAGCATAGCATTCCCTACCCCTGCCATGAAAGTTCCATTTCTGTGGATCTGTGATAGAGCTAGGGAATTTATATGCATAACAGATTCCTTAGGTAGTTCTTAAGGAGGATGTTTAGTTTGTCTTACCTTGAGAGGCTTAGCTCAGTGTGGCAATATACCAGCAACGTACCTGTGGGTAAGGTTGCAAGATTTCGCATATAAAAATATAGGATGTTTATGGAACATACTTTTACTAAAAAATTATTCATTATTTTTCTTATTCAAATTCAAATTTAATTGAGTATCCTATCCTATCTGGATATCCTGGCTATAGGAGGGAGGGGAGTTTTTTTTGCTGTAGAAGCTGCTAGTTGAACTTGTAGCTTGGAAGCCAGATATATTCAAGTGAGGATTAGGTTTATAATCCAGGTGCCACTTCAGGCCCTCTCTGTGTGCCCTGGTTGCTACCTTTCTTACTGAGGCATGGCATTACAGAAGTTGGGCTAATGAGCTCCCCTCTCATTTTTGTGGAAAATCTAAGAAATGTAGGTTGGACAGATGGCATATTCTCCATTTTAAGAATGTGGAAATGGAAGCTCAGAGTGTTTAAATGACTGACCCAAGATAACACAGCAAGGCAGTGATGAAGGAGTTCATATTTACCAACATTTATTAATGTATGAGGAGTCCCTGGGTGATGCAAACAGTTAAACTTGAGTACTCACCTTGAGTACTAACTTAAAGGTTAGTGTTTTAAATCTACCCGGAGGCACCTTGGAAGAAAGGCCTGGCAATCTGCTTTTGGAAAATCAGCCACTGAAAACCCAATGTGCACAGTTCTACTCTGACACACATGGGGTCGCCATGAGTCAGAAATAACTTGATGGCAAATGGTTTGGTTCTTTTGGTATTAATATATAAGTATGAAATATTTGTAGTAATAATCTTTGTAGAGTGATTGCAGTGTGCCAGCCACCTTATATGCATCATCTGATTTAATCTTCAGGATAATCTGATGAGTTAAGTATATTACCATAGTCAGTCAAATAGTAGCTACAAAGTGGGGAACCAACCTTAAGTCCAAGTACTCTAGTCCTACGAACTCTTATGTATACTCCTAGATAAGATGCTAACCAGTTAACTAGTTGTTTAGCTCCACACAGGGATAGAGGAGCAAAGAGGGCTATTTATTTACTTGGATTTTTTGCTCTAGAATTATATATTTTGTTTCAAATGCTTACTTTGCTTATATGCACATGGAACAGTAAAGAAAGATGAATTTTATGTGGATGAGGTCACCCCCAAAATGCAGTTCTTCCTGAATTTTACGAAGCATTAAAAGAATTTGATACTCTACAAGTAAAGCTTGCCTATTACAGGCAGTCCCCAGGCTACGAACATTTATTTGGCTTGTGGACAGCTCCTCCCTGCCCTTTAATGCAGAGCTTCGAATTGGTTCTGTCATGGCTGACTAAGGAAAATGGGGAAAAGACAATTTGGGTGATTTCGTCACAGTAACTAGACTGGGAAAAATTATAGGTTAAAGTCCTGGAATGGGAGATTCAGAAGAGGTGTAGTGAGCCCTTTCAGGAGACTGAAGTGTGAGATTAGATATTTGTCAGGGCTGTGGAGAGGCACACACATTCAAAGTGGTGGGGTTGGCCACTGTCTTTTAGCAAGACACCATGATCTTTGAAGACTTGCTTTAATGTTAAATTTGTTCTCATTTTGAAATGGTCGGACCAATACCTACTCACAACAAATTCTTCATTAGTCACCTTCACTTGCTGCATGTACAGCTGTTAGATCATTGAAAAGGCTTCCATCTTTGTCTTACACTTAAGTAAGGCTATACAAAAACTGTACATGTGCGTTCCAACTCACCTGCATTTTCTTAAAGACACACTTAGGATCACTTTCATAACCAGGAGACTGCCTCTATTGCAGACATTCTTATTTATGCTCTTTTAGTTTTACCTTAGATTAGAATATACATACCAAAACCAAACCCTCTGCCATCAAGTCAGTTGTGACTCATAGTGACCTATTGGACAGAGTAGAACAGCACTATAAGGTTTCCATGGCGGTCAGTCTTTACAGGCACAGACTGCCTCATCTCTCACAAAGCAGCTGGTGGGTTTGAACTGCCAACCCTTTGGTTAGCAGCCAAGTGTTTTAACCACTGTACCAACAGAGCACCTTAGAATGTACACAGTCAAATTTAATATCTGTGTTTAATATTCCTATAAATGCCTAACAGTATCCCTCAAGACTTGCTGGTGATAAATCTCTCTGATACAAGGAATAATACGGATTCTACCTCCCCCTTTTTCCTCTCTCTATATCTTCCCCAACCCCAGAAATTTGTGGTTCAGACTTTTATTCCTTTAGGTTTCACCGTGAAGTTTCTAGTGCAGCATTTCAGAAGTTAATGTTTGTTTAGTACACTGGAAAAGAAGATTTCTCACCAGAGGTGATTTCTGCCCACAGAGTGTGTGGCTTCTGAGATTTATTATTTTTATGGGGTGGAGAAGTTTCTTCAGGCTGTTTCTGTGAATGCAAGATCAAAGTGAGATGGATCTGACAACTTTCCTGGGAGGACCACCCAACAGTTTGATAGTTCTTGTATTTTTCACCACATGATGATTGATGTACCCCTGATCCTGTGCCATTTTGTTTGAAAGTGTATGAAGAAGCCTCTATTTATGCTGTTGATTTGTACGAGGAAACTGTTGGGCAATCTTATTATTATTTTTTCATTTGAATTCATAAAATTTTCCAGTGTTTCATCTCCCCTCCCTCCCCTACCTTTCTACTTAGGCTATAATCTATTTCTTTTTCCTTCATCTAAACTAGAATTCACTTGAGTCTATTTGACTTCCCTTGCCTTGGTGGGGCAGCAGTAGGCTTTCCTGGACTGTGTCTGGGGGTAAAGAACCAAGCCTCTCTGGAGGCATAGTGTCTACAGATGAATAGTTCTTTTGGGGAGGTGATGTGTTGGCCAAACCATCAGTTCCTGAGCAAGGGTGAGGCATGCAGGAGTGGAGGCACATGAGGAGTCAAGGTGTGTCCTAAATTTACAAAGAGCTCAATAAGACAAGTAATCAAGAATGAAGTTATAGGAACCTTAAGAAAGCAAAATGGCACAATAAGAATGAGGCAGAATCTGAAGGCCCAGGTGGTCAGATAGTAGAATTAAGAATTTGAGAATTTCTGAGGTTCAGTCTTTCCATCCATCCTTTGGGGGAAGTCACCCCTGGCTTTTTAAAGTGTCTGTGTTTCACCGTATCACCTCAGAAAGGTCTTCCCTATCTATTCTCTCTAAGATAGCATGTACCACCACTCACACATCCATCTCTTTATTACTTGAATTTATTTTTCTTAATAGAATTAATCACAATCTGATTTAATGTGTAATATGTTTATTGTTCATTGTATCCCTCTTCTCCACCTGAGTCCAGTATAGATTTCATGAGAATTTGGATTGGACACATTTATTAATTGTTATATCCTCAGAACCAAGAAAAGTATTATGCACATACGACCCCTCCTTGAGTTTCCGAGGCAGTATCTCTATGGAAGTAGATTGCACAGTCTTCCTTGTGAGGAGTGGCTGGTGGGTTTGAACTTCCAGCCTTCTGGTTAGCAGTCAAGTGCCTTAGGCACTATGCCACCAGAGCTCCTTGCACATAATAGCTACTCAATAAAATGTGCTTTTGAGTTTTTGAATGGCTGTCTTCATGGCAGAAGTACTAACAGTACTAGTGTTTCTAAAGAACTGCTCTATAAAGCAAGTTTAAAAAACATTCTGCTTTAATACATAAGATATAAAGTACTTTTCTGTAGTTGCATATACTCCCATTGCTTTCAAGCCTTTAGTAGGTATTTGAAATTGTATGACCTTTCTAATGTGTCATTTTTTTCCCCAAGTTCTGGTAATTTCTTTCACCTACCTCTTTTGACAAAATTTGAATATCATTTATATTGCTAACTTATTGCTCACTTCCAAAGTCACATAACATGCCTGCAAATATTTTTTACATAGATGACCATAATGTGGATATAAAGATGGATATAGGAATAGTCTATATATACTCCTCCTTACAGAATTTACTTGGAGAAATACAAATAGACTTCACAATAAGATGCCCCTCATATCATATTTACTAAGTCACTATTAAGTTCTTAATCCTTTGTTAGTCAGTAAGTAGACATGTAAAAGAAATGTATTAGTTTATTAAAATTTAATTCATATTGCAGAAGTCACAGATTAATTGAAAAATGGGAGGAATAAAAGGGAATAAGTGATGAGTAGATCTACTTCCATAGTGATACCGCCTTGGAAACCCAAGGAGGGGTTGCTATGAGTCAGGTCTGACTCGACATCACATAACAACAACAACAGACATTGCTGTCTGTTTCCCAGCCTTTGAGTGCCATATGACCCAGCAATTCTACTCCAGAGTATTTATCCTAGAGAAATGAAAACTTAAGTTCATATAAAAAAAATACATGAATATGCATAGAGGCTTTATTTATTTATAACAGCCCCAAATTGGAAACAATCTAAATGCCTTCAACAGGTTAATGGATCAACTTACTATATTATGTTACAATGGAACATTATTTAGCAATAATAATAAAAAAAGAACAGATTATCATTACATGCCACAACTCAATTGAATCTCAAGAACATTAGGCTGAGGGTAAAAAAGGGAATCTTAAATGATTACATAATGTACTAGTCTGTGTAATAATCCTGAAGGGACAAAATTATAGAGATGGAAAGTAGATCAGTGATTGCCAGGGGTGAAGAAGGAATGACTATAAAGGGATAGCATGAGAGAGTTTTGGGAGGATGATGGAACAATTACGTTTGCCAGTTGTGCTTCTGGTGACATGATTTTTATACATATGATAAAATTCATAGCACTGTAACCTCCTCCATCCCAAAGAAAGGTAATCCAACAGAGTGTGGAAATTATCAAACAATATCATTAATCTCACTTGCAAGTAAAATTTTATTGAAAATAATTCAGAAATGATTACAGCAGTATATTGACAAGGAACTTCCAGAAATGCAAGCTGGATTCAGAAGAAGACGTGGAACAAGGGATATCATTGGTGACATCACATGGATCTTGGATGAAAGCAAAGAGTACCAAAAAGATGCTTACTTGTGTTTTATTAACTATGCAAAAGCATTCAACTGTGTGGATTATAACAAATTATGAATAACATTGTTTGGTAGTTAAGGTTGTCAACTTGGCTGGGCTTTGTTGAGTGGTTGGGCAGCTGGATGTAGTTATTCCCCATGATGAGACTGGCAATCATCTCCATGGTGGAATCTGCTGTGAGCAGCTGAGTAGCTGCTTTAGGGATGTGGTCTGCTTCCCATATTAAGAGGAAACTTTGGGATTGGTCTCTGGCCTTTTGGCACACTTGAACCCTGCATGTAGCCAAGTCGTTATTCAATAGTCTGCCATGCCCTGCCAATCTTGGGACCTCATCTGGACTTGAATTAGTGGCCTGCCGTGTTGTTTGGTAACATTGGGCCTGCGTCTCTCTACTTGTCAACCTTGGGCTTGTCACCCTCAGCAGCCAGAAGCTGTCTTGAGTGGAGAAAAGCCTCTAGCTTCAGTGGGCCAGAGCAGGAGGCAGAGCTAAAGCCCAAGGCTGAGGGGCTTTCATCCATCCCCTAGAGCCTATCACTTTGAACTCATACTTAAAGCCTTCAAAACGATAAGAGAAGAAAGTCCTGTTTGTTCAAGCCATTACATTTGTGATATTTTCTGTTCGAGCAGCACAGAGGTAACCAAAACACATTGCAAAGAATGGGAATTCTAGAACACTTAATTGTGCTCATGAGGAACCTGTACATAGACCAGGGACTGTCATTCAAACAGAACAAGGGGCTACTGCATGGTTTTAAATCAGGAAGGGTGTGTGTGAGCATTGTATCCTTTCACCATACTTATCAGTCTGTCTGCTGAGCAAATAATCCAAGAAGCTGGACTGTATGAAGAAGATTGCACCATCAGGATTGGACAAAGACTTATAAACAACCTGTGATATGCAGATGACACAATCTTTCTTGCTGGAAGTGAAGATGACTTGAAGTACTTTCTGATGAATTTTAAAGACTACAGGTAGATTATACCTCAACATAAAGAAAATGAAAATCCTCACAACTGGACCAATAAGTAGCATCAAGATAAATGGAGAAAAGATTGAAGTTCTCAAAGATTTCATTTTACTTGACTCCACAATCAACACCCAATGGAAACAGCAGTCAGCAAATCAGGTGTCATATTGCACTGGGAGAATCTGCTGCAAAAGACATCTTTAAATTGTTTAAGAGCAAAGATGTCACTTTGAAGACTAAGGTGTACCTAACCCAAGCCATGGTATTTTCAATTGCTTCATATGCATGTGAAAGTTGGATATGAATAAGGAAGACTGAAGAAGAGTTGATGCTTTTTAGTTGTGGTGTTGGCAAAGAATACTGAAAGTACCATGGACTGCAAGAATGAACAAATCTATCCTGGGAGAAGTGTAGCCAGAATGCTTCTTGGAAGTGAGAATGGCCAGATTTTGTCTCTCCTCCTTTGGTCATGTTGTCAGAAGGGACCATTCCCTGGAGAAGGACATCATGCTTGGTAGAGTAGAGGCTCAGTGAAAAAGACAAAGACCCTCAGCAAGATGTATTGACACAGTGGCTGCAACAATGGGCTCAGTTATAGAAAGGTTATGAGGATGGCACAGTGCCAGGCAATATTTTGTTCTGTTGTACGTGACATTGCTGTGAGTTGGAGCTGACTAACTTGACTGCTAACCAGAAGCCTGGCAGTTCAAACCCACCAGCCACTCCTCATAAGGAAGGTTGGGCAATCTACTTCCATAGTGATACTGCCTCAGAAACCCAGGGAGGGGTCACTATGAGTTGGGTCTGACTAGATGGAAAATAACAACAACAACAAAGTGGCTTCTAACAGCAAGAACAACACAACTTCCCCCTTACACAAATGTATGGAAAAACTGGTGAATTGCAATTAAGGTCTGTATTTGAGTTAATTGTATTTTATCAACATGAATGTTTTGGATTTGATCATTGATACTATTATAGAAAATGATAACTTTGGGGACAGCTGAGCGAGGAGTACATAGGAACTACTATTTTTACAAGTACTCTGAGTATAAATCTATTTCAAAGGGGGAGAAAACTACACATGTTCAAGAGGTCATAGATCGATGGCCAGTGGATGGGCAGGAAGGCAGAAAAAATGAGAGCAACACACTGACATTGGTCTGGGCACTGTGGGGATGAGAGTCAGTGAGGAAAAAGATAATTAAAGGAAACTATGTGTTAAGAAATAGTAGGCAGCAGATCCAGTACATTATGGTTCTCAATTGCGTGCTTGAGGTATTTGAAACCTTATCTGTGATGGAAAAAAAATGTGAGCTTTCATGGAATTTTTCACTAAATTGGATGTGTTACAATTTTTAAAATTTTATATTAAAATTCTTGAAAAATATAAAGCATTAAGAAGTTAGAAAGATTCTAATTAATGAGGATATCACTGAAGTTTTCTAAGAGCCATTAATGTATTTTTTGGGGTATACTTTACTTCTAACATGGGCTTATGCATAGTTTGATTTCTATGCTTTTTTGAAGGAAAGATTTCTAGTAATAATTAATAAAAAGGCAGTGATACAAGCAAATCTCTTTCAAGAGTTGGGACTTTGTACATTTATTGAATTAACGAGTGTGTAGAAGTTTATAATATGTATTTGCTAAATAATCTCGTGTCATATTTTTTTACCATATGTGAAATATCACAAGCTTTATTTCATTTACAACCTTCCCCAACGAAGTTATTTGCAAAAACATTATTTTAAGGAGTAAAAATGAGAATTGTTAAAATCTTAAATTGGGAGGTATAGTTGTGAATTATTTGTCTTTGGGGATACTGTACCCTCTTTGGGAAGGAAGACCGGGCAAACTACTTCCGTAGAGATACTGCCTCAGAAACCCAAGGTGGGGTCACTGTGAGTCGGGACCAACTCGATGGCAGTGAGTTTGGTTCTTGGTTTTGTACTACATCAAACAAGACTGCTATTTTTTTTCCCTAATTGTTGTTAGTTGCCACTGAGTCAATTCTGACTCCTGGTGACCCCATGTTTGCACCGTAGAAGTGCTCCATAGTGTTTTCCGACCCTGAGTCAGAATCATTGATGGTAACTAGCAACAACAACAAAGTAATGAAAGTGATATACTATGAGAAATCACCAAAAACGGATTTATGAGTATAAACACTCATGTACTGCAGGTAGCATGAAATGGGAGAAAAAAAAGGAACATTGAGTGACAGAGTTACCCAAGGTGTGACATAAGCCAATATGGGGGTCAAAACTCAGCTGTGGCTATACATTTTCAAAAAGTGAAGGGCAACTAATAGGTATTGGAAATGCGGCATTAGACAATTAAAAACACTATAGATTCTTCATCTTCATTGTTCATGATAGACTTAAGTTGATTGGAGGCATTGCTTACTATGTCCAAACATATTTGCTATGCTTATGATTTAAATATTTCCATTAAAATCATCTCTTTTCCAGGGTTAAGTAATGAAACCTATTCCTTTCTTTCTTAATGTGAATGTTAGTTTGGTTTCAGCAATTTATAACCCTGTAGAGTGGGCACTAGTTATATTTTCTGGCTACCCAACATCTTTTCAACACTCGTGCTATAAACTGGGAAATTTCCAACATGGTGAGAACCCCCACTCCAGAAGGAACTCAGGAAACTAACCTCCTTTGCACCCAGGGCACAGGAATGTGACCTAGATTCCACTGTTGTTGTTGTTGTTGTTATGTGCCGTCAAGTCAAACACGACTCATAGCGACCCCTCCTTGGGTTTCCGAGGCAGTATCACTACAGAAGTAGGATTGCCCAACCTTCCTTCCGAGGAGTGGCTGGTGGGTTTGAACTGCCAGCCGTCTGGTTAGCAGGCAAGTGTCTTAGCCACTATGCTACCAGAGCTCCCTAGATTCCACTAACAAACCTAAATTCAGAAGTGAGCAACTTGAGGATGGATGCTCCACCTAGAATCCATTTTTGATAGCCAGGGTAGCAATAATGGCATCCAGCCTTTGGGAGTGGCAATGTTTGCAGAGCTGCCTTCTTGGTGCAGCAGAAACATGGATGATTTTCTTATTAGGTCTGTGTTGCAGTATGTTGGGCATCATTACTGGAACTTTAGTGTTAAGCTTCATTTTCAATATCCTTTTAATAAACTTTTATGTATGTTTCCTCAGAATCAGCTACTATTACTCACAAGTAAGAATTTGAATGATAGTAATTCTCAGCACTATGAAGCATCTATTTTAGGCTGTGTTTAATTGAGAAATAAGGGCAGAAGGCAGAATCTGGGCTCAAAGTTTTTTTTTTTTTTTTTTTATTAGGATTTGGG
>NW_006921599.1:20304225-20323072 GCF_000298275.1 Orycteropus afer afer
GTGTTAATTGGTTTCCCTTTTCTTTGTTGAAGAGGGTCTGTGCAATCCTTCTGCCTAGTCCGCCATCTTGCCCCGCCTCTCGGGCTCAAAGTTTTAATGATATCGTTTCTAGGTCTGGGCCTAGATGTGTAGGTAAGGAATGAAGACTTGAGTTAGAGGTTAAGGTTTGAATAGGAACAGGAGTCCATCATATGAAAATATTTGCCTAGATGAGGGGAGCATAGAAATCAAAGCCAGTCAAATGAATAAAATAGATTGGATGCATGTTTGATTGTCAAGTTGAAATCTGCATCTAACATTTACCTTCATCTTAGAAAAATTTGATTTCAATTACATTCTTTGATTCTGGCCTCCCTTTGTCATATTTCTAAGACTGTGGATCTTGATACAGTTTCAAAGGTTGAGTGTCTTACCCTACTTTACATAGAAGAAAATTATTTTCACTATTTTTTAGAATTGTGTACTACCATCTACATTCTATTCAGTCAATATTAAACTATTCGAAGGGTCTAATCATTATTGGGCTAAATGCTTAAGAAACCACTTATAACAGAAAGATGCTTCTAGAAGTTGTGAACTATGAAATTGTTATTTAAATACACTGGTTTAATAGATTCCTCTTCAGATTGAGAGAATATAATATTCTTATGTTTTATATGATTACTGGCCCAGCAACTTGGTTATACTGCAGTTAGGAAGTTGTGTTACTTAAATAATATGGTCCAAACTGCTAAGTGCTTATCTTTCTTCAGATGCAGATGGTTCTCAGTTAAAGCACCACCTTTTTTTCATTTTCTTACTAAAAAGCAAAATGATAACAATAATAGCTTCCATTTGTTAAAGCACTACTGGATCCAATCATGGGCGCTCTGGTGGTGTAGTCCCTAAGGCATTTGACTGCTAACCAGAAGGCTGGCAGTTCAAACCCACCAGCCATGCCTTGGAAGGAAGACTGGACTTCTTCCTTAGAGATACTGCTTCGGAAACCCATGGAGGGGTCACTATAAGTCAAATCGACTCGACAGCTGTGAGTTTTTTTTTTTCTGTTTTTTGAATCCAGTCATGTGGTAGATGGTTTATATAAATGATACAACAGCCATACAACACCCACCAGGTAAGCTGTTATCCCTATTTTCTAAAGAAAACTAAGACACAGAGAGAGTAAAGTGACTTGCTCGTGTCTACCCAGACCTATTTTAAGTTGATGTTGCAGACTAATTTTAAACAAAATGAAAGACGCTTGTTACCTTTGTTAACCAGTTGCAACTGAGTCATCTCCATGTCATGGTGGCCCCATGTGTGTCAGAGTGAAACTGTGCACCATAGGTTTTCAGTGGCTGATATTTTAGAAGTAGTTGCCACGCCTATCTTTTGAGGCACCTCTGGATAGACTGAAACCTCCAACTTCATGGTTTGCAGCCGAATGTGTCACCCATTTGCAATGCCTGAGGACTCTAGTACCCTTCTTATGGATCCTTATTCTAAACCCAGTCTCAGAGTAGAAGGTCCTGTAACCCATCCAAATTTAGATCATAAGAGAATACTTGTCCCTCACCTCTGGATGAACTCTGTGGCTTGTTTTCACCAGCTGTTTATCTTTTAGCAGCTATAATGTCTGTTAAAAATGTCTTCATTTCATTATCTATTGGTAAACTAATTTCTTACAGATTTGAGATTTCTTTCTCTAGTATCTGTTCTTCACACTTGGCCAAAACAACAAATGAATAAGAGGATGCTATATGGAGGATGTAAACCCTATTTGACTAGTTTCTCAACAGTTTCAGATATCTCTACTATTTTCTTCTTTTAGAAAAGAGGAAAATATCAAAATGTTCACCTCTTCCTCTAAGGCTGGGAGATGATAGGCCTAATTTGCAATTACTATAGAGTACCCAATATAATAATAGACTCTTAGGATTGGACATCCAAAACCACCCAGATGTATTTCTGAAGAAAGGCTGGTGATCTATTTCTGAAAAACCCAAACACCCCATTGCTGTCAAATTCTGACTCATAGTGACCCTATAGGAGAGAGTAGAACTGCCCCACAGAATTTCCAAGACTCTGAATCTTTAAAGAAGTGTAGAGTGCCACATCTTTCCCCTTGAAGCAGCCAGCTAGTGGGTTCGAACCACCAACCTTTCATTTAGCTGTCAAGCACTTAACCATTGCATGACTAGGGCTCTGAGTCTGTAAAAGCAGCCATTGAGAACCCTGCAAAGCACAGTCCTTCTCTGATATGCATGGGGTCACTCATTATAAGTGGCAGTCAACTCGACCAGCAACTGACTCCTGGTATCTCAGGTAGACATTTCAAAACCATGGGTTTTTTTTTTTTTTTTTTTTTTTAATTTTAATTTTAATTTTAATGTTTGCATTGTTCCCTTCCCTGCCCTCCCACCTCTGGTACCACCAACAAAGAAAGTTTCCTTCCATATATAAACCTTTCCTTGACTTTTTATAATAATGAACTAATATAATATTTGCCTTTCTGTGATTGACTTATTTCACTCAGGATATCCTCCAGCTTCATCCACATCAAAGCTGTGTTCTTAAAGGCACTGAAGCCCCTATACAGAACATTTAGAATAAAACTAAGAGGATATTTAAAGAAAATTCAAACTGATTTAGTGATAAAGCGATGCATTCTGTGCCAATGCTAGAGAAAAGAATCACATCAAACTTATTTCAACCCTGTGGTGCTACTTGAGGAGTAAATTTGTTTTTGAGTAAATGATTACCCCACACACATTCAAAACTTCTGCAGTTTTCATTATGAATCTCACATTCAGAATTCAGCCATACAAAAGGCCCCTATAAAAAGGATTTACAAACCAAAAGGAATCCTGGTTTTGAAGTTACTCTTACTTTACCTTTTTATAGCATTCATGATTGCTGGGAAGTTGGCTGGAGGTGGGGGAGGAACTAAACTAAACTCTGAACTTAGCCTAGAATTGTTATTAGGTGCCTTCTAATAGATTCCGACTCATAGCAACCCCATGTGACAGACTAGAACTGCCTCATAGGATTTTCTAGGCTGTAATCTTCATGGAAACAGATTGGCAGGACTCCCTAGGAGTCACTGGGTGGGTTTAAATTTCCAACATTTTTGTTAGAACCTGAGCACTTAACTGTTGTACCACCAGGGCTCCTATACTCTAGAAGTGCCCAAGCTACAAAGAAGAGACATTGTTTAAATTAAGGTTTTGAGTATTTTATCAATAGTGAAACCTATATGTAAGGCAGAAACTGGTCAGAGAAGGAAAACTCAAATATTTTCCACCTTTTCCGAAGGTGGAAAACTTGCAAAACTGGGAAAAACAGACAGTCTCATTTGTGTTCTGGCTTTCACCAGTTTCTCTGAGGAACCTGTATGTAGACCAAGAGGCATTTGTTCAAACACAACAAGGGAATACTGCATGGTTTAAAATCAGGAAAGGCACATGTCAAGGTTGTATCCTTTCACTGTAGTTAATCAATCCGTATGATGAGCAAATAATCTGAGAAGCTGGACTATATGAAGAAGAATGTGAAATCAAGATTGGAGGAATACTCATTAACTTGCAATATGCAGATGATACAACCTTGCTTGCTGAAAGTGAAGAGGACTTGAAGCACTTATTGATGAAGATCAAAGACTACCATCTTCAGTATTGCTTATACCTCAGTGTAAAGAAAATGAAAATCCTCACAAATGGACCAAAAATCAACATCACAAAATACAGAGGCAATGTTGAAGTTCTCAAAGATTTCATTTTACTTGGATCCGCAATCAAAATCCATGGATGACGCAGCAGTCAAGAAATCAGACGTTGTTTTGGATTGGGCAGATCAACTGCAAAAGACCTCTTTAAAGTATTGAAGAGCAAAGATGTCACTTTGAAGACTAAGGTGTGCCTAACTGAAACCGTGGTATTTTCAGTCGCCTCATATACATGTGAAAGCTGAACAATGACAATGAATAAGGAAGATCGAAGAAGAAACTATGCCTTTGAATTGTGGTGTTGGCAAAAAAAATACTGTACATACCATGGACTGCCAGAAGAACAAACAAATCTGTCCTGGAAGAAGTGTAGCCAGAATGCTCCTTGGAAGCAAGAATGGCCAGACTTTGTCTCACCTACTTTGATTATGTTATCAGAAGGAAAAAATCCCTGGAGAAGTATATCATGCTTGGTAAAGTGGAGGGTCAGAGAAAAAAAGGGAAGACCTTCAACAAGACTGATTGACCCAGTGGCTGCAACGATAGGCTTACATATGGCAAGAATTGTGAGGCTGGCACAGGACCAAGCAGTGTTTTGTTCTATTGTACATAGGGTCGCTATGAGTTGGAATTGACTTGACAGCACCTAACAATAACAACTAGATGGCAAAGGTAAACTGAGGGTTACTTAATTTCTCTGTGCCTCATGTTCCACATTAGGCTTCAGTTGAGTCAATAATTCCATGTTTTTTTCACCCAGAACAGTGAATCTGCAGTTTATAAGATTTGACTTAGGACTGTGGTGGGAATAGAGAAATAGAAGTTGAATTTTGTAACTTGGTTTTTCTCAAGTAATAACTCATCATGTGGGAAGCTTTCATGTACTACAAAAATAGGATGTTTTAGTCAGTCAAAATAGCACCCAGAAATTCCCATTATTTACTAAATGGTTTAATTTAAGCTTCACGTGCATATTATTTGATGATATGTGCATGGCCTATTAAAATGAATGTATAGTACAATTTATGTTCAAGGTATTTGTCTTAAGTTAACCTCTTAAACATTAGGCATAAGAATGTTTATTGGGAGGGATAGTATTTGACTCAAAAATACTTTATTAAGGCAACCTAGAAGTTTTAGAAGAACAATAAAGTGATTTTAAAAGGTATTCAAAGTGAAAAAAATGTGTGCATATATAAAATCTTAGGTATTTAAGATGTTCAAAATTTCTTAATAGACAAAATTGATTTAGTAACAGACTGACTTATCATGTTTAGTAACTGAGTCTCTAGCTTTCATGATAAATACTATGTTAATGACATTCATGAATGTATATGTAGAATATCATGTTGTAAGAGCAGAAAAGTATAAATTTTAATGTACACTATTTTCACATCTATATGCAATGCAATTATAAGATGTATTTTGTAATTGGGGGACTTTTATAATTATTTGGTGCTGTATATGAATTGAATACATTTATGAAATAATAAATGCATTTTACATTGTTAATGCCTTAGATTCTATTATAAATGCAGTAAACATTATTTAAATAGAATTATCTGTGAATAATGATAAGAGTTGAAAAATACTAAAACCTCAACCAATAGTTAAAATATCATGCCAAAGATATTAGTGAGTCAATACTGTGTTACTTTGAAGAATATGTACAATAAATGTTGTCTCTCATAATGGAGTGATGACCTGTCTGGAAAAGGGGAAATGAATGTTAACTACCTAAACATAAATGAAAATCTTGACAAGTTCCAACATTTTTAAATAGGAATTTTAGAAAAATGTATTTATATATGTTGCAGAGTTTGTACAGAGCTCTGTTAACAGCTTGACAGTGGTTTCCTACAGATGATATTGTTAGCCTGGAACAATATTGCATTTTATTTGGTAAGTGAAAGGAAAAAAGAAACATACACACTGTATTGATGTATGGCATCAGTATGGGAGAGATTGGTGTCATCAAGAGGATATAAGAATGTAAATTAGCTGTGGAAGGTTTGTTCTGAAACATAAATTGCTATATTCTGTGTTAAATTTTAAGGCTGTTTATGTAGAGAGTTGGGGCTTGGCACTAATCCAGTAGGAAAATAAAATCTGAGCAGCACTCTTTGATTATGTCAAGGATATGTTGTTCTTGTAAGAGTTAACATTACTTTGGGGTTTACTGTATAAGTATTAAGAAATAGTTCTATCACACTCTGGAGACATCCAGTGAAAGTGGGTTAGAGAAGGAGACCTCTGGGAAAAATTAAAAGAAGTTGAAATTGTTTGATTTGGACAGAAGAATGAAGAATTAGGAGTTGTAAGGAGAAGAGGCACCAACTATTCTTCATTTCTGTTAAGAGAGTGTAAAAATAAATGGAAAATATTCAGGTTGGTTATTGAAACAGTGCCAGAAATAAAAAGTAGCATCAGAAATTTTCAGTGCAACATATAATTATATCTGATAATAAGTGTATTGCTCATTTTATACATATGTATTTAATGTCTTGCATAGACAAGTTTACAATTAAGTGCTGACAACTATTTGAATACAAGAAACTAAACCAGAGACTAGATATGATGTGCCCTTCTTGAGTTTTGTGAAAGTAGGTTAAGTGAAACTTCTTAAGAAATGGAAAACCCAAATATCCTTTTTGTGTGGTAATATACCAAGATATTACATATATATCATCAAGAATATAATGACTGTATAGAGTTAGTCACCCTTTCATGTCAATTAAGCTGACCTTCATATCTAAATATCTTTTGAATATTCTTTAAGAAATGTCAAGAGAAGGAAGAAAAGGTTAGTAATGCTAGTCATATTTTCTTTGTCATTATTTACAGTGTATTATGTACACAGTGTAATCCGTCAGTCAACTTTAATTTCATAAGCTATTCATAGTGTTTAAACAGTGCTTTTCTTATATTAAATATTTATGGCAGTCTTTGGGATGAATACATTAAAATGGCAGATGGGGGTCATTGTAAATGTTTCCTTGATTGAAGGCAAGGGGCCCCCTTTTGAATTTATAGTTTGCTTTCAAAGAAAGTTCACAATGTCTGATAATAAACCAAGGAGGCAAGAATTCCACCAATTCCCAGCACTGTGATTTCAGAAAGCAATGGCTGCAAATAATCTTCATGCTTCAGCACCTCCTATTTTCAAACTGTTTGCAAGGGCAGTGGAGAATGGTGAACAAAAACATTTACCATTGTATTGCCTATTAATAATTCAATAGGAGTGTACCTCTTTTGCATTAATATTACTTTTCCATCGATTTTTAACCACAGTAGCAAAGATAAGTGGAAAATAAAATTTTTGACTTATGTTGGACTGAAAGATAAATCCTAGACACAAGAATTCTGAAACTTTGGGAATTATAGCCTCAGCTTTCTAACGGAGCAATGTGCTTTTTTGCCTTATGTTTTCTGTTTGCCTTCCTGAGTAATAAACCTAAATCCAGGAATTAGTGGTTATTTTTTCCTGAAAAACTATTGTCTTTGCCTAGGGTATGCAAAGGTTTTATCCCATTAATTCTTCCTAGTGATAAAGGCTAGCCTGGGGAGCAAGGATAGAGAAAAGCCTGATGTGCAGTACAGTGGGGGAGGAAAGGCAAAGGAGGAGCAGAGATGGTCCCCAGCAAAGCAGTAGTTGGGAAGGTAAAGTGTAGTCTGAAAGACAGTGTGATGGTGATATTCAAAGAAGGGCAGTGAGTCATAGAGAGAGAATGATCACAGGTTGCTCCGTTAGTCTTTGCCTTCTTTATTTTGATGTTACTAATAGTGATTTTTGCTTTTTATCTTTGAATTCCCAAGTGCCAATATAGTGTTTCTGTTTGAAGCAGGCTGACTTATATATATGTATGTATATACACACATATGCACGCTCACATATATCTATACATATACATGCATACTATATCTATACATATACATATATATATACACACACACACATACATATGTATATATATGCTAGTCATATATATAAAATAACCAAAATCCACTGCCATAGAGTCAATTCTAACTCAGCAATCCCCATTGGGTTTCTGAGGTAATAAATCTTCATGGAAGTAGATTGCCCTGTTTTCCTTCCACTGAGTGGCTGGTGGGTTTGAACCACCAACCTCTGGTTACCAAATTTCTTACGCACTACACCACCACAGCTCATATCTATCAATCAAATTCATGCTGTCCAACATCAACCTAAAGATCTGCACTTGTCCACCTCAAAGATCAGACACAGGTGTGTTCTTTCCCACTGGCAGACAGGCTGTTGAGGGCCTCCTTACTGTGCATATCAGTCAGGGACTAACTAAACGCACCCCCCCCCAATCCCAGAGAAAACAAGGGAAAAAGGCAAGAGTCCTGGCATATTCGTTTTTAAAAGAGAGTCAGCTACTGGTTTATAATTTTAATACTTGTTTAAAGACTCTGAAGGGGTGTGTGTGTGTGTGTGTGTGTGTGTATTCTCCTTAATTTCAACTTCATAAAGTTGGTTTTGAAGAAAATTTCTTTATCAAGTTGATTTGATTTTCATGTTCAAAAGTATAAGTAATTTCTGAGCATCTTTCTTGACAAAACAGAAGGTACCAGGAAAAGCTGCATTAAGACAACAAATCTAATTTTAAAAACACTTAGTGAGTTAAAAAGCATACTCAAGCCAAGCTAATAAAAGCTATTTAAGAAAGTTGAACTTGTTTTAAAACATTTATTTCATTGCTCTTTTAACTCCTCATCTGTTAACACCATAAACATGAATTTGGGGGAAAAAATTAACTTGTTTTTGAACTCTATAAAAAGTATTTTTTTTCTTTTAATTAACTTTATTGTTTTTTTAAAGTCTCTGCATCACGCTCTATTTCTGTGCTTGGGTAGTTCCCATTTGCAAATGGGGCAATTTCTGTATATAGGTCTGAATAGGCTATGCCACAATTATCCTTTTTATTGTAACATTACTGTCAAAGAAGTAGTTTTCTTTTCCAAATGGAAATTCTAGAGTAACTCATGCTTTAGTAAACATGTTGTCATTTCCTATTTCCAAAAGCAATGGCCCTTGGTCCAGCAAACAAAACCCATGTCGAGACCTGGAATGGGTCCATATTCCCTCATTGTTCCAGTACCTCACATAGTACGAGTCACTACTTTTGTTGTTTACTATGTGGCAGGCAGACTGTGAACTGCTCTACCTGGATTATCTCATCTCATCTTTATGTCACCCTATGAGGTTTGGGTATCAAGGTCATCTTCACCTCAGAGGTGAAGAAAACCTGTGCTCAGAGAAACATAGGTAAGTTTCCTGAAGCTACTTCTCTAGTGGATGGCAGAGCCAAAATTCTCACCCAGGCCAGCTCTAAAGCTGAGTCTAGCATGCCACGGGACTATACTAATATGTAATGAATGATATGTAATCAGTGCTGTACATTTGTTGATATATATGAAATGTTTTTCTGGTGGCAATTCATTGTTGAAGCCACTTCACCTAAGAGAAATTACGATATCGCCTTATACCAGATATTGGGCCCTGTGCCGAGTTTTTTACTGGCAAATTTGCCGTTGCTGCATTGTAACACTCCAATGTCAGAATGACCATTTTACAAACAACACTTAGGAGATATTAATTTGTTCATGGTCAGTGGACTAGTAAGTGACAGACCTAGGGGATGTGAACCTAGTCTGGTGACTTGCTCTTGCCAAACAAAGCTATTCTTCCATGGCTCGGTAAGAACCATTGAAATAAGCTAAAGAAAGAGATTAACATGCACTTAAATTCTTTTTAAAATGTGTGGTGGCATTCATCTCCATGGCATCCGATTAAGTTTAGAACACACTTTCTCAAAAATTATTTCCTAGCTATAGTAATATTGGGAGAAATGTTTTTAGAAAAAAAAATTCTAAACTTGGCTTATGAAGGTTACATATTTGAAGCATTTTCCTCTTTTATGCTCCATTCCTTTCTGTTCTATAGGACACATTAGTTAAGTACTTGTTGTGTGCTATAGTTACTGTGCCAAGAGCTGTTGTTGTTGTTGTTGTTATGTACCGTCGAGTCAAACCCGACTCATAGCGACCCCTCCTTGGGTTTCCGAGGCAGTATCACTACAGAAGTAGGATTGCCCAACCTTCCTTCCGAGGAGTGGCTGGTGGGTTTGAACCGCCAGCCGTCTGGTTAACAGGCAAGTGTCTTAGCCACAATGCTACCAGAGCCAAGAGCTAGGAGAACCAAAATGAATAAAACAGACTCTTACCTGTAAGAACTTCAATAATTTGGGGGCACCTACTGTGTACTGGTTGCTTTGAAGTTTATGAAAAAAGAGGAGTGAAAATTCATAAAATCTTCAGTGGATTGATTTTACAGTATGGATTCTCTCCCATGTATTTAATACACAGCTCAAACATCCAGTTCTTTTTGTGCTTTAGCATTCACACATAACCATAAAACCTTGCCTTTGTATCATAAAGTTAACTCTCCCAAGTCTTTGTTTCTTTCAGTGGAAGTGGAAAACCTGTACATCATGGTGACACATGAACCACATTCAAACTATTTTTAAGAGTCTGGAGCTTATATTTCTTTTGGGGAATCAATAACTGGGAAATACAAAAACATAGCATGAGTGGAAACTAAATAAATGCATGGAAGGAACTTAAAAAGTTTTTTAAAGATGTGGAAATATTTTCTGTGGTTAGAATTTTAATAGCTAAATATGTTTAAATTGTTGTTATATAATCTCAGATCCCTGCTGCTTCTCAAAGTGTGGTTATTGGGTTCGCCAGTGTACCCAGTCTTGGACATCAGCTCAGACTTACTTAATTAGACTCTCACCAATCGTGAATTTTTAACCTACTTTATAGGTGATTTTTTTAAAAAAAATTATTGTGATTTGGGTGGAAGTTTACAGAGCAAATTCACTTTCCATATACCAGCTCACATATACTTTGTCTCATGACATTGACTGCAATTTTCCACAATGCAACAGCTCCCCTCCCACTTCCTCCCCATAGTTCCCTCTGCCCTATATTCTTCCCTCCCATGCACTTCTGCCCCCTGAGCTGTCTCCCTGTGCATACACAGCCCTTTTTTCTCCCATGATTGATCTCTCCCAAGAGAGTATCTAACTAATGTAAATGTTCAGCTCATATGCCTGTCTTTTGTTTTGCTGGAAGAAACAGGAGTGAGTTCAATTCCAGACCTAAGGGGAGCTAGGAACCATAGGCTCAGGGGTTCCATCAGGCTCTATCTGACCAGCAAATCTGGTCCCATAGGTGATTTTTAAGCATAATATACTTGAAAACCATTTAGTTGCCTGTTTTATTTTTATTTTGAAGAATAAACAGTGGAAACTCTGGTTTGAGTATAAAAGATACTACAGATGGATTACCTGACGACTTGTGAACACCAAAGAAAGGCTTTTTAGATGTCTGCATATTGAATTGATTTTAATTGAATCACAACAGTCCAATCACCTGCTGATCATCGGGATGCACAAGATTAGCACCATTTAGTCCCTTGTACCTGGGGTTGCCTTGAATTAGAGGTCAACTCCACTACAGTGGTTAACAACAATAAAGTGAAGTTGACCCACTGCCATTTAGCCCAAAGCCTTGCCTTACAGGAGGGAGTTTCTTCAATGGCTCTAACTAGAATCAGGCTAGATCCCCCTAACACCAAATTCCAGAGTACAAAAAACTCACTTCTTAGATAATCCATTTCCCAGGCAACAACAGAAATGTTCCCATAAAGACAAATGGAGAAGGTGGTATTTTCTACTTAGTTCCAAAGAGACTCCTTTTCCTGAATTCCTGTAATCCTTGCAGGCCCATCCTAAGGGAATTTTTGTTCTATATTTGCTATGAGCAAGACCCTCTACTAGATGTGTTTTGCATTTTAGAATTTAATTTCTTTTAGTGATCATATGAAATGGTTACTATTTATTCCCAGGTCAGTTAAATAGCTTGCCAGAAGATATTTAGTTAAGGCGAAGGAATTAATCCTGGAGGAAAAGGAAAAAAAAAAAAAAAAAAAAAAAGGAAGACAGTGCTTCCCACTCTGAATCTTTAGAAAGTCCATCCAATGAAGCCACTATCTTTTCAAACCAATAATCAGCCTAGTAGTACTGAGGGAAAGGATTTTCTTCAGGCATCCTAAAGAAAGAGGGGTGCCCTGCTTTGATATTTAAGTGTTTACCATGAGGATACAGCACCCTTTGCCTCAGGGCGATAAGATAATTGTTTTGGCCTTAAAAGTTTTTCCTTCTGGCTCTCACAGGATTAGAATAAACAAAGGTCATGTTTATGTAACGTTATAGAGCCAAATAGGTGATACTGTCAATTTGAAAGCAGGATGGTAGCTGACTCAAAAAAAGTCTTACAATAAGTTACTTATGAACTAAAACTAGAGACTTAAAATTAAGAGTGCCTCTGCAACTGTAACTTTAGCACATTTGCCTGAATGTTATAATGTATTCGCTGTTAAGTCTAGAAGCCTTATAAATATATGACTGGCAGTTGCCTCAGGCAGAAATCTTTTACTGATGCAATGAGATAAAAGTAATTAAGCTACATGTAGACTGATAGGTAATTAAATCCATGTGAAGCATTTTGTAACTAATTGCTATGTTCTAATCACAGATTGCTTTCTATTTGTCAAGGTAAGTGTATATAATTACACAGTTCTTATTTTCTTTAATCTGAAATCATCCCAGTTGGGTGAATATTTTTAAGCACTCTGAATCTTAGAATATTTGGTACACTTCTTGCATAAAGGTAATTTGCATATTTTGTAATTTGAGGGCCTTTTAGAGTAAAATAGCTTTTATTGCCACTGACAGCAGTTCTGTGGTCAATAGAGATTTGTACAATCTATGCTCCTTGTTTACTTTTTTAAAAATATCTTTCTAAATAATAAAAGCTAGTAATGTTCCAGCCATTTTATGAACTGTAAATGTTCCAGCCTGGTCACCAAAAAACCAAACTCACTGCCATCAAGTCATTTCTGACTTACAGTGACCCTCATTGGGTTTCCAAGGCTGTAAATCTTTAGGAAAGCAGACTATCTCATCTTTCCATGGAGCGGCTGGTAGGTTTGAACGACTGTCCTTTTGGTTAGCAGCCTAATGCCTTAACCGCTATACCATCAGAGCTCCTTCTAGTCTGGTCACAGTAGTTAGAAAGGACCAAAAATCAGTAAGGATTAAGTAAGAATTAAAAATAGAGTGCTGTACTCCTCGAAAGGAAGGTTGGGCGATCTATTTTCATAATGTTGTTGTTATGTGCTATGGAGTCAGATCCCAGTCATAGCGACCCCTCCTTGGGTTTCCAAGGCAGTATCACTACAGATAGAGATTGCCTAACCTTCCTTCTGAGGAGTGGCTGGTGGGTTTGAATGCCAGCCTTCTGGTTAGCAGTCAAAATGCCATAGGGACTAAGCTACCAGAGCTCCTTCCATAATGACAGTGCCTCGGAAACCCAAGGTGGGGTCACTACGAGTTGGATCTGACTCAATGGCAGTGAGTTTGGTTTGGTATTTCACACAAATAACACACGTTATGTTTTTTTTTTTTGCAAACCACACAACTCCTTCATGAGTTAGTTTCCTGTATGTGCTATGTACATTATATGCATGTGCACATTGTATGGCCACATTATATGCAAAAAATAGGGCATTTCAATTGACCCAGGAAGTAGAACAAATATGTCTTGGGAGTTAGACAATCCCAATAGAGGAGAGCAGTATGATTCAAAGCACAGCTGTAACTACTTGGCTGATTGTAGGATGACTAGCAAGGACATTTCTAGAATCAGGGGACTAGAGAGGACTTCATCCCCAATAGGAGGAGGTACAATCTTAGATTTAGACACCTGTAATTTTTTTTTCCCTCAAATATTAATGACCTTTTTTTTTTTTTTTTTTTGAAGCCTTGTATTTTATATTTTATTTATTATTTTTGCAGTGTTCCCTCCTCTCCCCTCCCACCCCTGGTAATCAACAAAGAAAGTTTCCTTCCATATATAAACCTTTCCTTGATGACACCCATACTTTTTTAATACAAGTTTTTTGCCTCTGCTACTCCAGACACTACACAGTATGCTGCTTTAACATAGGGCCTCTTTCTTATGTGTCTTTTTACTTTTAGTATGATGCCAAATTCATTGATTCCATTGAGGTAATGTTTATGAAATTACTATGAGTAACACGTTGAATAGTAGGGAATCCAAGATTGTTTTCTGCACATTGTTTTCATTTGTGAATTTCCCCTTTCTTATTTTCTTAGTTGCATAGTTTTCTGACCTTCAAGGCATTCTATAAAGCCAGTGCATTGTGTGTGTGTATGTGTGTGAGAGAGAGAGAGAGAGAGAGAGAGTGAGAGAGAGAGAGAGATTTGGGTCAAAGTTTGCAGATCAAATTCATTTTCCATACAGTAGTTCATACACATTTTGTTTCATGGCATTGCTTACACTCCCCATAGTGTAAGAGTTCTCTTCCCACTTCCTTTCTATAGGTTCTTTTTCCCTATGTCCTTCTTTTCTATGCATTTCTGCCTTCTCAGCTATCTCCCTATGCAAATACTGCCCTTTTGATCTTCCATGATTGTTTGTTCTAATGAGTGTATCTACCTGGTGTAAATGTTCACCTTATACGCCTGTATATCGTTTTGCTGGAAGCCATGGGAGTGAGTTCAATTCCAGGTCCTAAGGGTGACTGTTGTTGTTGTTATGTGCCGTCAAGTCGGACCTGACTCACAGCAACCCCTCCTTGGGTTTCTGAGGCAGTATCACTCCGTAAGTAGATTGCCCAACCTAGCCACCATAATCTCTGGGGTTTCACCAGTCTCTGTCAGACTAGTAGGCCTGGTGTTTTTTATGATTTTAAGTTTTATTACACATTTTTTCTTCCACTCTATCCAGGATCTACTATTTTTATCCATTTCAAATGGTTGACAGTGTTAGCTGGGGACCATCTAGTTCTTCAGGTCTCGGTGTCATATAGGCTGAAGTTTGCATGGTCCACTAGTCCCTGGGATTAATTGTTTCAAGCATGTTTGGTTTTAAAGCTATGTTATTTTTTAAAGTCCTATATTCAATTCTGCTTTGTATATACTTTGTATTAAGTTAAGTGTTTAATGTTATTTTATATTGGGAATAAGTTTTTAGATGTGCCCTGATGGCATAGTGATTAGGCACTCGGTCACTAACTGAAAATTTGGCAGTTTGTACCCATCAGTGGAACTGCAGGAGAAAGATATGGCAATCTGCTTCTGTAAAGATTTACAACCTTAGAAACCCAATGGGGCAGTTCTTCTCTGGCCTGTGGGGTCTCTATGAGTGGGAATAAACTTGATGGCAACAGGTTTGTTTGTTGTTGTTGTTTTAATGATGTTTTAGAGCCTTTTGTTTAAAATGAAAGTTCTTTAACTTTGATCTTCTGTAAATAGTAACTGTTACAGAAAACATAGTTTTCTAAAGCTAAATTTGCTAAGGAATAAGATTCTTTCCTCCCCAATTCTTCTTGGTTTTCCCCCCGGCTATTAAAGCCTCCCAGTGTGTTGTGCAGAATCGGACTCTTCTAGCAGGCACTTCTAACAGACCTGCTTTCTACACTCTTCTGTGGAGTATGTTGGCAGCGTGCCAGGAATTGTCTCCTCCTCAGTTACAACTGTTCTGTTGATTCCTTCACACCACTGTACCCCATCCCATAGTTTCTCTTTTGTACTTGTGTGTAGATATTTAATAATAAATATAGATATGTTACCTTTTACCTTCATTTATGTGTAAGTATCATATCTGAAAAGTTTAGACTAATTATTCTTTCCTAATACCTGCTAACATTATCATTTTTAATCTCCCAGCCTACTGTTTATGATTAACCCACTGCCATTGAGTCAGATCTGACTCATAACAACCCCTCCTTGGGTTTCCGAGGCAGTTATCATTACGGAAGTAGATTGCCCAACCTTCTTTCCGAGGAGTGGCTGGTGGGTTTGAACTGCCATCCTTCTGGTTAGCAGTCAAATGCCTTAGGCATCTATTTTGTAAGCATCAAACTTAAAAGTTTTCTACACATTTTCTTTAATTCTAGGTCACAGCTGTGTCATTAATTTTGTTTGTATGTACCTTGCGAAGCTTCATATGGAGCCTAGTGGTGGATGCTTAATAATTTTTGGTGGTGATAAGGGCTTTACTGTAGCATGTTCCAGAAGGTAGTGTTAGTTTCTATTTGTAAATGTAGCATTTAAACAATTCTTTAAAAAAAAAAAAAATTCTGTAGTGTCTGAAAATTCTTATTTACACAAAACATAATCTTTTTTTTTTTTTTTTTAATAACATGGAAATTTTTGGAAGCATGGTACTCGAAATCAGAAAGTTTTGACTCAGTGCTAAGGGAAAGAGCTTATTTATTTGCATGTTGGACTGTCCTACTTAAACTTTACCTGAAGATCAAATATTCCGACTTAATCTTCTTTTTCAGCTTTTATTATTAAATAATACCAGACTTAGAAAAATGTTGCAAATGGAGTACAAAGAGTTCCTATTTACCTTTCATCCAACTTCCCCAAATGTTAATATCTTATATGACAGTAGTACAGTTATCAATACCTGGCAATCAATGCTGATGTAATACTATTATCTAATCTACACACCTTGCTCAAATTTCATCAGTTGTTCTACCAGCATCCTTTTTCTAGGATCCAGTCCAGGACATCACATTGCATTTAGTTATCATGTCTTCTTAGTCTCTTGTCCTGCTATCTGGGACAGTTGTCCTGCTATCTGGGACAGTTCTTCAGTCTTTTATTCTGTACTTGATACTCCATTGCTGCTGTTATTTATTTTATTGCCCAGATAGTTCCAGATTGACCATTGAGAGCGTCCTCCTGTTGACTCTTGTGTTCTTTCGTTGTGCTTTCATACTTTTGTGAGCAGTTTCTTATTTTCTGATTCTCCAAAATGTTCTAGTTTCATCCTGTGCTTTTTCTGCCCTAATCTAGGAATATCGTAAAGCATTTCTCCAAGCCCCTTATAGGAGAATGGTATTTAGAAGCTAAGATCTGGTTGCTAGCTGTGCTCATTTCTTCTAGGTGTCATCTTTTGCCTTGATCTTTTAAATTTCGTATTTGTGGAGTTCCTTGGAGCTGAAAATAGCCAGTTAACTTCAGTATTGCCTAATGATCTTCAAATTATTCTCTAGTGAAACTCTGCTTTTCTCCAGGTAAAATAGAATAAAACTGATTTTTTTTCTCATTTCAAAGGGAAAATATTAAGTTAATGGATAGAGTGATCATAATTTTTAGTATTTCTCTAAAAAAATTTTTACAGATTGGGTGGTTAGCATCCCAGTTGTCTGTATTCACAGATGGTATCAAGTTAGTGACTAAGTTTGAAAGAAATATTAATAGCAAAGCTAATAATTGATTTTATTTCTTTTTTCTGTTACATACATATTTTCTAATTGTGAAATTTCTGCAATAGTGGGAATAAGCATTAATATTTTGTGTTCTGTTTGAAGTACTGTGACATTCTTGCGTTTCTGCTGCTTGAACAAATCTGGTAACTGCAGTTGCATGCCCCTAGCTCAATCCACATATCTTTATCCCAGCATCTTCTCCTTCTCCTCTATTTTATGCTTTTCTGTCTTCTCAACATTTTTATTAATTTATTCATCAAATCAACAAGTATTCATTGGATGCCTGCTATACCTCAGAGACTGTTCTATTGTAAGAGGTATGTTAGTGAACAAAACGGACAAAAATCAGTTACTGAAGCTTTCATTCTACTAGAGGAGTAAACAATTCAAAATAAACACTATTAGAAGTAAATTGTACAGTATGTTAGAACAAGATACATCTCTTCATTTCTTTTTTTCTGCCTACCCTTTTTTTTTCCTGCATTCACTGTGTAAATTTCCCCCAATGAACACTGTTGGAGTTCTTTAAAATAAATGATGAGTGAACAAGACCTTTTCTAGGACCCCAGTTTAATCTCTAACCAACTGAAGTCACATGAAATAACACAGAACAACTTGGGAGTTTCAGAATACAGAGTAAAAAAATTATTTCATGAGGCTTTTGTAGAATATTTAAATGAACTCAGATTTGAAGTATCAAAGTTGTTTTTCCTGGAAGAGATTTGGCAGACTTAATAGAGGTAAATAAAGCATTTAAAAAACTTAACCAACACACTTAAAAAAGATAACAAAATGGTTTTGCTGTAATTGGCTGGGCTTGGGCCAGTGCAGTTTCCATAAGTACTTTATTTTCTTTTTAAATCATTTTTCCATAATTAGAAAATACCACAATAATATATTGACTGCAGAAATGGGGGGAATGATAGAGAGTTTCCTTCTAATGATTTTGTGGCAGGGGGATGGTAAATGTTGTTGTTAGGTGGCATCGAGTCGGCTCCTACTGTACAACAGAACAAAGCACTGCCCCATCCTACACTGTCTTTGCAAACATTGCTATGTTTTGAGCTCATTTTTTCAGCTACTGTTTCAATCCATCTTATTGACAGTCTTCTTCTTTTTGGCTGACCCTCTCCCAAGCACGATGGCCTTCCCTAGGGGCTTGTCCCTCCTGATAACATATCCAAAGTACATGAGATGTACTTACTTCCAAGGAGCAGTCTGCCTGTGACTCTTCCAAGAAAGATCTGTTTGTTCTTCTGACAGTCCATGGTATATTCAGTATTCCTCACCAACACCATTCATAATTCAAATGCTTCAGTTCTTCTTTGGTGTAGTAAATGCCAGTTTTCATTAAGTTGACATGAATGCTTTGGTAATAATATTTTACTTTTTCTCAAAGAAGGAAAGTTATGTAAATCGGACTTGGAAATTAGGAGTTTTTATAGAATTTTTATTCCACTGATAGTGACAATAGGCAAATTACACCTCTTACCTATTTCCTGTTTGTTTCCTCATTTGTAAGTTATGAGATATAGATAATGGCTTACAGTTAAACAATTTATAGATTTTTAATATATGTAAGTTGGGGTTACAGGTGAGGAGAAACAACTCAGGGACGCCCAAAGTAGCAGGCGGGAAGAGCAAGAGAAAGGGGATTAAAAGCCAGGAAGCCAGAGGGAAGAGCAATCAGCCGAAGGGATTAGGTGAGGAGAGGAAACTCAGGCCCGCCCAGAGTAGCAGGC
>NW_006921599.1:20324072-20325508 GCF_000298275.1 Orycteropus afer afer
GGGGCAATCTACTTCCGTAGTGATACTGCCTTGGAAACCCAAGGAGGGGTCGCTGTGAGTCGGGTCCGACTCGATGGCACATAACAACAACAACAACAACAAAGTCTTTACAGAAATAGATTACCCAGTCTTGCTTCCACGATCATATGGATTAAAGTTCATATTAATTCCTTCAGTTCTTTATTGTGGGCAGTTCTGTAATCTGTATCAGCATTGGCCATTAAAAATGTAGTGCAAGCCACAGATGTAATGAACGATTTTCCTGTAGCTACATAAGAAAAGTAAACTAAAAACTGGAGTAATTCATTCTAACACTGTATTTTATTTATAAGTATAAGGAGCTCTGGTGATGCAGTGGTTACAGCATTGGCCTGCTAACAAAAAGGTTGGCAGTTCAAACCTACCAGCCGCTCTGCAGTAAAAAGATGAAGCAGTCTGCCTTGGTAAAAATTTATACCCTTGGAATCCCTATGGAGGTCACTGTGGGTCAAAATAGACATGATGGCAATGAGATTGGTTTTTTTGAGTTCATCCAAAATATAACAACTTCAACTTATAATCATATAGCAAATCTGAATGAGCTATATTACTTTCTTTTTTTCCCCCATACTGAATCGAGTGTGCTACACTTGTGGCACATCTCAATCTGAACTAATCACATTTCAGGTGCTTAGTAGCCACTTGTGGTGATGACTTTCATATTCAATAGCACAGGTTTATACCTTTAATACCTTCATATATTATTTACACATTGTTTTGGCTTTCTTCTGGCATTTTTTTGTATTTAATGCTACTAAAGCTTTCTTTCGAGGTTTTAGTTGGAACTTCTAATGTTGCCGTAATTAAAGCCAAAGTTTTATAGGTGTTCTTTTTGAGTTACTGAAAGAGATAAAAAGAATTATGTGGGAGTTCTTTCCTGGAAGTTAAGAGATTAGTTCTAATCCTTGCTGTGCTCCTGGTTATTGTAGGACTTTGGGCAAGTGGCTTAAACTTTCTGATCTCCAGAGTGTGTTTATAAACTGAAGTGGATAAAGTCTTTTGACCTTCTTTAGTTAGATAATTCTTATTTCTTATAATCATCTTTGTGATCACTCTCTTCAACAGAAGTATTCTTAAATCACTCTCAAGCATAAAATTTTAAAGCCTTACATCATATCTGGGCACAAACTGGAGAGTCCTGAATTGGGTTAATTGGGTACAAGGAAAAAGTTGGAATCAACAAAGCTGTTGGTTTGTTGTTCTCTTGAGTCTTACCAACTAACTATATATTATCTCTCTTTGAAAAGTTGAATTGCTTATTGATGGGGAGAAATTATCTTATTTTTCCCCTCTGTTGTTGTTGTTGTGTGCCGTCAAGTCAGCCCCGACTCCTAGCGACCCCTCCTTGGGTTTCCGAGGCAGTATCACTACGGAAGTAGGATTGCCCAACCTTCCTT
>NW_006921599.1:20325608-20326931 GCF_000298275.1 Orycteropus afer afer
GAGGAGTGGCTGGTGGGTTTGAACCGCCAGCCTTCTGGTTAGCAGTCAAGTGCTTTAGCCACTATGCTACCAGAGCTCCTTTTTCCCCCTCTATGAGGTAGTTATTTTAAAATGACATTCTGTTTCTCCCCAGGATAGGGGAGAGTTAACATTCTATTTTTAAACACTGAATATCAACTATCTAAATTAGCCTCACGTAGCAGAATTTAATAAAGGTCATTGCACTTAATTATGCTCATAGGACCACTTATTTTAAAACACACTTACTTCATTAGTTGATTTAGTTTCTCTAAATCTTTTATAAAATAGAAAAGATGGACTTTGTCAAAATTCACTTAGTCACAGGGATTATTTTTTGCCGTTAAAATAGTAAATTATGAAATATTGCCAATTTATTTTTAAAAAACTCTAGAAACTAACAGAGTTTTTAAAAAAATATGTGCACCAACCTATATCAAATACTAACTTTTTATGTTATGTACTTGAGACTTCTCTTTTTATTTATTTATTTTTTAAAGAAAGGATTAAAAATACTATTGGAGTCACCTGTGTGGATCCTTCTATCCCTCTATTCCACTCCAGTATTCTCTGGAGTTGATTATCCTACCTTTGTTATGATTCCCATCATTTCTTTGTTCCTTCTTTTCTCCTATTAGGACTTCTGTTGAATTCACTGAGGATTATTATTTTATCTCCTTCAATGTCTTGTAAGGAGCCCTGATGTGGAGTGGTTAATACCCTTGGCTGATGACTAAAAGGTTGGTGGTTCAAATCCAGCAGCTGCTCTGTGGGGGAAAGATGAGACAATCTGCTTCTGTAAAAATTTACAGCCTTGGAAACCTAAGAGGGGCAGTTCTACTTCATTCTAAAGGGTTGCTATGAGTCAAAATTGACTCGATGGTAGTGGGTTTTATTGGCTTGTTAGCTATACCTCTTTTATCTATTTATTTATTTATTGGTGGTTGCTCTGGGGTTAAAATATATACTTAAACTTATCATAGTTTGCCTTCAACTCATATTACACTATTAAAGGAATAGTATAAGAACCTTACAATTCTGTAATTCCATTTCCTCTTGCCTAACTTTTGTGCCATTATTCTCATATGTCATGTATACTTTCTGACAGGAAGTCTGCTCTATTCTTATCTTTGTCCCTATGTACAGTGTCTTCTTCCTACGCCACCCTGGATGCTATTAAGACTTCTCCCTTTATTACTATTATTTATTTATTTATTTTTAAAATACATTTTATTGAAATATAATTTATGTACAGTGAAATACACAAAACTAAAGTGACATACGTCAGTGCATTTTTTTTTCTTC
>NW_006921599.1:20327517-20352126 GCF_000298275.1 Orycteropus afer afer
TAGGCTTTCTTCATTTTGTTTTGATCTTTTTCTGATTGATCCCTTTCCAAAGAAGTATTCAGGTATTTGTCTTCAATCTCATTAATTGTGTCTGCCATTGCATGAGTTCTACTCCTTTGCCCTTTCAATGTGTTATCTATTTCTGACAATTTAGTATTAATCTTCTGGATTTCTATCTGTAGAATTTGAATCATTTCCAATTTTCATTTATTCTGTCATTTTGTTCTTGTATTTTCTTCTGAAATTCTTCTAGGTTTTTTTCTGTGTTTTCTTTGGTCTGTCTCTCAATCCTTTGAAGATACCTAAATATAATTCTTTTGAATTCCTTATCAGGAGGTTCCAATGTTGTGTCTTCCTTGGGGATGTGTTTTGGATCTATATCCTGGTCCCTTGTTTGTCCTGCTTTATCTTGCTTCTTTGTGTGGACTGTGATGCTCTGTTGTCTCTGAAGCATTGTGACCTTTTTGTGTTTATATTTAATTGGTGATTGTATGTGGAAGTGACTTGCCCACAAATATTGTTTTCTTTGTATGTTATCTCCATAAGCGGTGTACTGTGCTGTGCTCCTCTATTCACTAGTTGACAGCACTTATACATTCACTACCTGTCTTCTTTCCTGTTGTCAGTCTCTCATATGTCCCTGCTGACCTTGACAAACAGAGCCTATTCTTAGGTCCCTGGACTCCAAATGAGAATCCTATAACTTTAAAATCCAAAATGGTTGCCACTTGTAAAGATTCAAAATGGCTGTGCCCTCCATCACTTTAAATATACAAAATGGCCACCACTTGTAAACAATCAAAATGGCTGTGCCCTCCAGACAGTGGAAGTCAACAGCTCAGGTTGTCTCCCTCCTTGCTGTTTCCCTTCCTAGTCATTGGCCACCAGCACAGTCATCCCTGCAGCCCATGGTGACCAGGGCTGATCTTTAGGTTAATTCTCATTTCGAAATATTCAGGCTGTTGGTCCCATCAGAGGAGCTGACAGTCTGACCATCTCTGTATTCACTGTTTTTGTTCAGGTTTTTCCACTAGTTGGTGCCTAATCCACTTCTTTGTAGTTCCTTTCAAAGCTCAGGGCTCTGGGATTATCTTCTGTATCTCTGTCAATTGGTTTTTCTTTTCTTTGTTGAAGAGGGTCTGTGTCGCTTGTCTGCCTATTCCTCCATCTTACCTCTTTATTACTATTTTTTAAAACAATTTTTAATAATAGGACTTGTGGTATTCTTTATGTTTATTTCTAGTAGGTATTGGTTGAGTTTCTGGGTTTATGGTTTTCACCAAATTTGGGACAAAATTAGCATTATTTTAGGAAGTCTAAATAATGCTCCAACAGGATGCAGAAATTATTAAGCAATATCATTAGTGTCACATGCAAGTAAAATTTTGCTGAAGATAATTCAAAAGTTATTGCAGCAATAAGTTCACAGGGCACTGCCAGTAATTCAAGCTGGATTCAAAAGAGGGTGTGGAAAGAGGGATATCATTGCTGATGTCAAATGTATCTGGGGTGAAAGTAAACAATACCAGAAAGATGTTTATCTGTGTTTTATTGACTATGCAGAGGCATTTGACTGTGTGAATCATACCAAATTATGGATAATATTTTGAAGAATGGGAATTCCAGAGCACTTAATTGCACTTATGGGGAATCTATACATAGACTAAGAAGCAGTAATTTGAACAGAATAAGGAGACCTGCATGGTTTAAAATCAGGAAAGATGTGCATCAGGGTTGTATACTTACACTATACTTATTCAATCTGTAACTGAGTAAATAGTCTGAGAAGCTGGATTGTGTGAAGAAGCATGTGTGTGGCATCAGGATTGGAGGAAGACTCATTCATGGTCTGTGATAGCCATATGACACAACTTTGCTTTCGGAGAGCAAAGAAGACTTGAAGTACTTACTGATGAAGATCAAAGATTATAGTCTTCAGTATGGATTATACCTCAACATAAAGAAAACAAAGTCCTGCAAAACATTGCATAATGTGGATAAACTTGGAGGAGATTATGCTGAGTGAAATAAGTCAATCACAGAAGTACAAATAATGTATTTGTCCACTATTGTAAAAAATCAAGGAAAGGTTTATAGATAGAAAGAAACTTTCCTTATTGGTTACCAGGGATGGGGGGTTTGAGGAATTTCTAGACAGGTTGGGAGGAAAAAAAAAAGTGTATATATATATTTTTATACATACATATGTATATATATGTATTTACATATATATATGAGCTCTGGTAACATAGTGCCTAAGGCACTTGGCTGCTAACCAGAAGGCTGGCAGTTCAAACCCACCAGCCACTCCTGGGAAGGAAGATGGGGCAATCTACTTCTGTAGTGATACTGCCTCGGAGACCCAAGGAGGGGTCGCTATGAGTTAGGTCCAACTCTACAGCACATAACAACAACAACAACATTATACATTTATCCATGGAAGCAGATGTCGATAGATGTAATTTTGATTAACGTAGCTTTAGTGAATTAAGTTATAGAGTTGGTTATTGATATATATGCTATTCTAATACATAGCAAAATTACCTTTTATTAATATCACCTGGAAGTATTGTGCATTGTTCTTAGAAATTTTAAATTGCAAAAGTAGCTGATTATTAAATACTTGGCATCTTAGATATCTCAGATTTTCCTAATCAAGGAACAACCACCAGCAGCTTTATAAAACTTTCAAACTTTTAAGTATTTTTTTTGTAGTATAGAAGGACTTTTCCCTTTCATTTATGTAGAAATAATGCACCCATTTTTTTAAAATCCACTTTTTGTTCACCAGAAAGTATAACTGTATCCTGATATCTGTTATGTTAAAGTTATATTTACAAGACTATTTTTACTAAGCACATTTTGGTCAGTAGACAGTTAAAATGAGTAAAACTGAGTTTTCACAGAACAAGGATGCATAGGAAAAGGACACAGGGAAAAGGTAACTACAGGGAGGAAATGGGAAGAGAGCTGTTACATTATGGAGATTGCAATCGACAGCATGAAACAAAATGTGTATAAACTGTTGTATGGAAAATGAATTTGCTCTGTAAACTTTCACCCAAATCACAATGAAAATTTTAAAAATGAGTAAAACTGAGCTGAATTCCTATAATTATCAGTATAGTTTCTTAGTGTGTAGGTAGTAGGTTCTTGAGAGTTAATGAGCTCTTCCTTTAATGAAAGCCCTGCCTCATAAGAGAGGGATATTTTTTATTTGTTCTTACTTGCCCTTTCTTCTGAGGCTATGGAATGGCTTAACCTCTGTGGAGACACTGGCTTTGTGGGAAGTACTAGCTTTGCTCTTGATGTCAACATAAATGATGCTAAATGAGAAACTGAGGCCCAGTGTACTTAGGCTCTGTTGGTTGGGGGGGAAAAAAAGGAAGAAGGAAAATGAGAAAACAAGCACCATTTCTTTCATTTTCATTGCTCCTAGATGCTCCCAGCTAGAAAGCTTCAGTGTATTACTGGTTGGGAATCCCTTTTATTTGTTTCTATTTAAATTTGTGGATCTTGTTCCACTCTTTTGGATCAGTATAATATGTTCCTTCTCAAAAAAAAAAAAAAAAGAGTGAAAAACTAATCTCATTTTAGAAAGACTGGGCAGTGACCTTTTCACTTGTCATTTTTCCTTCCTTCTTCCTTACCTATAAACCAAATTTAGTGATTTAAGAATTCTTCAACCACATTCATTATTCATTCATATATGAGTGCATTAAAACAAGGATTTATTTAGAGCTGTCACTATCTGCTACTATGAGTCCATTTTAACTCAGTGACCCCATAGAATAGAGTAGTACTGCCTCATGGGGTTTCTAAGGCTGTGATCTTTATAGAAGTAGACTACAACATTTTTGCCCATGGACCAGGTGGACTCAAACTATAACCTTTTGGTTCGCAGCCAAGCTGTGCTTAACTACTGTGATCCCAGGGTTCCTTAGATCTGTCATTAGTCAGTATGATATAAATTTGGACATACACTGCATAGATGAATAGGTAATAGTTCCTTCCATAATCCTGCCCTGTAAGCTTGAGCCTCTTAAAATAACTTCAGTTACCATTGGCTCCCATTTTGCCTTTTTTATAAACCATGAATCCTTTATTCACTTCAGTCCAGCCACACTGACGTCTTTCCTGTTTCTTGGAAGCTGCAAACATGCACAATGCTAGATCTTTAAACCGATGTCCCCTCTTCTTGGAGTGCTTTCCCTTCAGATAGCTAATCCACATAGCTTACAACCTTGATTCATTCAGGCGCCAGGGTGTTGTTTTGAGTCTTTTCTCCTGTTCCTTATCAGATAGAGCAATGTCCCTTTCTCAACAACTTCATCACTCATTTTTTTAAAAATCCTACTTTTATAATTTTTATTAGCACTTATTTTTACTTGAAAATATGTTTTCTGTCTCTTTGTTGTCTCTCCCACTAAACTACGTCTTATGAGAGTAGAGACTTTGTCTCTAAAATTTAGAACAGTATCTGGCACATAATGAGTAGTCACCAAATACTTGCTAGAAGAATGATGAGTATATGAATGGTCCTTTATTTGTAGTAGGACACCTGAACTAAACACCTGATGCATCTTCAAACTGAATATACAAGAATATAATAAAAGTACTTTTGCTATTTAAATAGGAATATTACTTTAAAAGTTTCATACTAAAAACCAGACTTCCCTAATTGTAGGTATAGAATTTCAGGTCCTTTTTGACTGCTTTTGTTTGTTTGTTTGTTTTGTTTTCATTTTTTTCATTGTACTTTTGGTAGATGTCACTTTTGGGAAAGATCTTTAGGACCAAAAATTATCATTCATGAGAATATTCTGTGTCTTTAAAATTTAAATTCTATTTATTCTTCATTCTTTTCTTTTCTTGTGATTTGTGTGAAAGTTTACAGGGCAAATTCATTTTTCATACAGCAGTTCATAAACATTTTGTTTCATGACATTGACTGCAAATCCCCACAATGTAACAGCTTTCTTCCTACTTTCTTCCTGGTTACTTCTTCCATGTGCCCTTCTTTCCTATGCATTGCTGCTGTTTGAACTATCTCCCTGTGCAAATACTGAGTTCAATTTCAGACCTGACGGGCAACTAGGGGCCATAGTCTTGAGAGTATTACCAGGGTCTGTGAGCCCAGTGTTGTTGTTGTTATGTGCCATTGAGTCAGACCTGACTCATAGCAACCCCTCTTTGGGTTTCCAAGGCAGTATCACTATGGAAGTAGATTGCCTCATCTTCCCAGTAAGCCTGGTTTATTCTTCATTTTTAATTGAGAAGATCTATCACCCAAATCATATAAATCCTTTGTTTCTTTATTTTCATTTATTGTCTAAACTATAGCTCTTCCAATTAGTCTTGAAATCCAGATAAATTTCTGTCTATCACCATGATTGGCTGATGTTCATCTCTCCTGAGAACAAGGCAGTGCATTGCAGGCATACAGCTATTGTATGACACCTTCCTACCCCTTCTTACTTTTTTGTACCTGTAATGTTTGTATTGCAATAGGAAGTGGAACCTATATTCATTTTTAAAGGCAAAATAACATCTCTTCCCACATCCTGCTGAAACACCAGAGGCCCTGTTCAAAGATACTGCCATCTGTATTGTCTCTGGGGGTATTAAAAAAAGCCCATATATGGAACAAAACACACTGCGGTATTAAGAGGATAAACTTAATCTGCTTCATTGAAGCTTATTGCAGATTTTTAGAGACTGGAGAGTCAGATGTTTTGTTTTCAGAAAGAGTGTATCATCCTTTTATGGTGTTTAGTTTGTTTTTTTGAACTTTCCATCATTTCCAAATTCTTGTAGGAGTGTGGAAACAAACAGTATTCTCTCTGATTATGACCTTTCAAAAGGAACAAATTAAGCAGGTTATTTTTGTTTAGCAACAGCATTATCAATTTGTGCCAACATTATTATTTTTTTCCTGGGTATCAGTGTAATCATACATGTCAGTAAGCTTTGATAATGCTCCCACTTTGTATTTTGTTGTGACAAAATATATATACCAAAATTTGCCATTATAACCAGTTTTAAGTGTACAATCCATTCATTGTACATGTAACTATATTAATTATATTCACTGTTATACAGCCATCACTCTTTCTTGCCAAAAGTTTTCTATCACCCTAAGCCAAAACTCAGTACCCTGTAAGCAATAACTTCCCATTCCCACCCCTCCCCAGATCCCTTGGTGCAGTGTAGTAAATTACCTGCTATGGCTTTTCTAGCCATAAGTCTTTATAAACTCCATGGTGGAATTTGCTGTGAGCAACTGAGGAGCTCCTGATTGTAAAAGTTATCCACCTGGGGTAGTTCTGTTGGGAGTGGCACAAAGCAATGTTCTGGGAAGTTCACTGTCTTTCAGGTGCTTAGAATTCTGATGTTATGAGTGGCTATTTTGGCCACTCTGCCAGGCTCAAAAGGAGACCTCCTAGAGGCAGAGGTCTCCCTGACTGCTGGCTGAGAAGGATGTGCTGCGGAAAGAAGCACACTCCTGAGAGACACAGGCTGCTGAGAAAGAGATGCAAGAGACCTGCATTGCTGAGAGAGACACCAAGAGACATGCACAGCTGGGAGAGAGACTGTGAGAGACTGTTGTCTGAGAGACGGAGGGCTGAGAGAGACTGAGCATTTTTCCTGATGCTTGTAGCCTGGTGTTTCCCTAATAAACCCCATAATCTGTGAGTTCTGTGTGGCCACTGCAGTGAATTATCAAACCCAGCAGAAATGTGGTGAGTGCTGTGGGAGGAACAGTTGGTGTCAGGGTTGGTGGAAGGGCTGGAGGGAGGCAGCATGTCTGGCCTTAAAGGAATAGGTCTTGGGCTACTGATGGTGATTCTGTCTTCCTCTTGTGGGATTAGAGGAGGTCAGAAGATGCGGCCTCCTTGCCCCTTTAGCACTTGGTAACTATATTAAGCTTTTGTCTCTATACATTTGCCTATTCTAGATATTTCATATCAGTGAGATCATACCATAAGTGAAAAATAAGAATAATAACTTTAAAGTTTAATTCTTTTATAGGGAATTAACTTTTTGGTATGTCTAAACTTACCTCTAAGTGAAACAAACAAAAAATTCCAAACTCACTGCCGTCAAGTCGATTCAACTCATAGCAACCCCTCCTTGGGTTTCTGAGGCAGTATCTCTATAGAAATAGATTGCCCAACCTTCCTTCTGAGGAGTGACTGGTGGGTTTGAATTACCAGCCTTCTGTTTAGCAGTCAAATGACTTAGGCACTAGGCCACCAGAGCTTCCCCCGCTTTATTCCCCCCTAAGTGAAAAAGTAACTCATACTCTGAGTAAAAGGATGATTTGTACTCACTTGCTGTGCTATCCAGCAATCATCAGCACTTAAGAAGGACAGTGGATCTTACAAAAGGTACTGCACTGCAAACTTGGCAATATCCAAACAGCCTTTCCCTATTGTCCAAAGTATATTACAGCTGTTGTATAAAGACCCAGATAACCAGCTCATCTAGGGAGCAGGAATAATCATTTTGGTATTTTTTTGTTGCCTATGAGTCGGGGCCGACTCGACGGCACATAACAACAACAACAACAACAACACATTGCCTAATACAGTGCACTCCAATGTGCTTTCTTTGTTGTGTGTGTGTGAGTGTGATATTTATATGTGTGAGTAAGATGCTTGTCAAACATTATCTAAATTAAACTTAATTGATCTGTGCACAACATTTTAACTAAAATTGTTGTTGTTGTTGTTATGTGCCACTGAGTGGGACCCGACTCATAGCGACCCCTCCTTGGGTTTCCGAGGCAGTATCACTACGGAAGTAGATTGCCCAACCTTCCTTCCAAGGAGTGGCTTCTGGGTTTGAACTGCCAGCCTTCTGGTTAGCAGTCAAGTGCCTTAGGCACTATGCTACCAGAGCTCCTTAAAATTAATCTCATTAAAAACATTGATTGACAGAATCAAAAGTTATTGAGTGCTTACATTAGTATATGCTAAAAAGCATAACAGGTCCTGGCATAGAATAGTAAGATTTTTGCTTCTCTGTCCTGTGTTGTTGTTGTTGTTATGTGCTGTCGAGTCAGACCTGACTCATAGCAACCCCTCCTTGGGTTTCCGAGGCAGTATCACTACAGAAGTAGATTGCCCCATCTTCCTTCTGAGGAGTGGCTGGTGGGTTTGAACCGCCAGCCTTCTGGTGAGCAGTCAAGTGCCTTAGCCATTATGCTACCAGAGCTCCCAGGATGCTTATATCCTATCAGAAGAGACAAAGAAGTAAACCAATAATGGTAACAGCGTGTGATACAAAATTATGTACAAGATGGTTTGGGGTCACAGAGGAGGAACATCTAAATTAGTCTGGATAGTCAAGGAAGTTTCCTCAGAGGTGAAAGGCATTTTAGGCATGTTGTTGTTGTTGTTATGTGCCGTCGAGTCGGCCCCGACTCATAGCGACCCCTCCTTGGGTTTCCGAGGCAGTATCACTACGGAAGTAGGATTGCCCAACCTTCCTTCATAGGGAACGGTATATGCCAAAGCAGAGAGGGCTGAGCTGAAGTGACTTACAGTGACTTGCCCAAGTAAGTCTAATTCAGTCTGGCTAGAGTGACATGTTGTCCAGTTGGCAGATAGAACTGAGATTAGATAGGTAGGCACAAGCAGAAGGGCTTTGTCTGATATTCCACTTCACCCCTCACCATGACATGCCTGTGCATGTGCATGTGCAAGCTACTTTCTATTGAGTCTCTCTTATGTGCTAAGCACTATGCTAGGTGGTTTCCAAACATCTCCATTTTTATCCTCACAATAATGATATATTAGTCATTTTAAAGATAAGGAAAGCAAATCTCAAAAGGCTCAAAAACATGCCCTAGGCCATCCTACTAATAAGCAATGGACACAGTACCTAAGGCATTTAACTGCTAACCAGAAGACTGGCTCTTCAAACACTATCAGCCGCTCTTCAAGCACTATCAGCTGCTCTGCAGAAGGAGAATGGGACAACTTGCATAAACATTAACTGCCTCAGAAACCCAATGGGGGTCGCAATGAGTCAGAATCGACCTTAATTTGGTTTGGCTTTATTTGGTATCTAATTTGTGAATGATCCTCAAATATTGTCTGAAATGAATTGAATTTAATATTCATGTACTAAAACTATGTTTACACGTTTGTGAAATTCAAGCAAATTACCTTTTTTTTGATAAAGAAAGCTGAATTCAAACAGACAGATGACTCCATTTAGACACCCACTCAAAACAGTTGTTTATCTCCTCATATATACTCCTACAGTTCTTTAGTGTTGACCATACAAAGAAAAATGTGAAAATCTGTCATACAAAGACACAGAAAAACTAGATTAATGGAAAGGGAACAACCGAAACAGAAAGAATGAGAATGTTTACACATTATGAAGAATGTAACAATGTCACTGAACATTGGAATTTTTGAATGGGAACCTAACCTACTATGTAAACCTTCACAAAAAAACACAATAAAATATTACTATTGAAAAAGAGAATGAGACACAGACAGTGGAAGAGGAACACTCACAAGGAGGTGAGAAGAGCTGTACAACTCAATGTGATCACTGAATTTTACATGTGGATATTGTTGAATTGGTGTTCGTTTTGCTATGTATATTCTCAACAACAACAACAAAAATAAATAACATTAAAAAAGAGAGAGACAGACAAAGACAATATCCCCCTACAGACTACATATTAATAACAAAGGCAAAATTTGCCCTTACAGTTGACAATCATCTTAGCCAAGTGACCAAACATTATTATCACCAGTAATGGAAAAAACTGATATCATTTGCCTCCTGATGATTCACTAAGTAGGATGTTCTGAAATATTCTTGCCAAAAATGTTTAACCTGAATCTAATTATAAGGAGACGGTCAAATGCAAATTGAAGAACATCATGTAAAGCAGCTGGCCTGGACTCTAAAAGTCACACTGTCAAAATGAAAACCAAAAAGACTATTCAAGGTGAAGGAAACCTAAAGAGACATGTTAACCAAATGTAATGTTGCTTTGTGATTTGATGTTTAGATTTTAAAAAAGAAAATAAATGCTATAAAAAGAACAATTGGGAAATTTTAAATTTGGACTAGATATTGTATCATTGTTAGGTTTCTCTGAGTGAAGTGATTATGTAATGTAATTATGAAGGGAGTGTTCTTAATTTTAGAGGATATATGCTGAAGATACATTGTGAAGTGTCATGATATCTGCAACTTATTCTCATAGTTAAGAAAAAAATATATATACATGTGTTTGTGGATGTGGACTGAGAGTGCGTGCAAATGTGGCAAAATGTTAATGACACATCTAGGTGAAAGAAGTACAGGTGTTCATTGTACCATTCTTTCCCCTTTTCTATAAACCTAACATTAACATATGACCCTTGAGTATTCAATGATGAATGGCATTGGCAGTGACCAAAAGAGTTACATTGTCTAATTTCTGGTTAAATGAACAGGGAAATAGGCACATGGCTACCTGTATATTTTATTATTTAGAAATATCTCCACTGAAAAAATTTCATGACCTTGCCAATGCTAAAACATAAGGTTATATTTACTTCTAAATTTTCTAAGATTATTTTTTAAGAAAAGAGCCCATAAAAATCAAACTAATATGTACGGTGACCATTAAAAGAGAATATCAGGTGTTGGATATTTTTCAACTATTCTATAAAGCAAATGTCTGATAAAAGATAAATTAATATGAATATACATTTCAACAAGGAGTTCTGGTGGCATAGTGCCTAAGGTATTTGACTGCTAACTAGAAGGTTGTCAAATCCACCAGCTACTCTGCAGAAGGAAGACTGGGCAATCTACTCCTATAAAAGATTTACCACCTCAGAAACCCAAAGAGGGTCACTGTGAGTCAGAATTGACTTGATAGCAGTGAGTTTGGTTTGGTTTTACATATTTCAAAATGCCTCATTAAAATGACCAAAAAGTTGCTCAGGCAATTTGGCCAACAGGAGGTTTTGCTCAGTGAACAGAAACTTTTAATAGTTATACAACTTTCATTTGGCTATTTAATTTTGGCATGTTTACAGAACAGGTATAACATTTCATGACAACTGCTATTAACATTTTTCCCATGCTTGGGAACACCAAGTAATTGATGTATGCAATATCTAAGGTCAGTCCCCAAAATATGCTCATGTAAAAAGAAATTCTGGATGTAAGAATTTCCTCTCTCTCTATTTTTTTAGAAACCCCAAGTTGAATTGCTAAAAGTTATGTGATCAATATATTTATAACTGTCACCAAAAAAGGAGCTCTGGTAGTGTAGTGCCTAAGGCACTTGACTGCTTACTGGAAGGCTGGCAGTTTGAACCTACCAGTTACTCCCCAGAAGGAAGGTTGGGCACTCTACTTTCGTAGTGTAACCCCCTCGGAAACCCAAGGAGGGGTCACTATGAGTTGGGTCTGACTCAATGGCACATAACAACAACAACAAAAGCTGCTGAGGCTGCTTATGTGCAACCAAAAATCTCATGGAATCCGGTTTCTTGGTTTGGAAAATTAGGGGTATGTTTTTATGGGACATTCCAGTTAATTGGCCTAATAACATGTTTAGTGCTTCTGTTCTGTCTCCAATTTTGGTTGCATAATGCTTCTTCTAGGAGCTCTGGTAGCATAGTGGCTAAGGCACTTGACTGCTAACCAGAGACTGGCGGTTCAAACCCACCAGCCACTCCTCGGAAGGAAGATGGGGCAATCTACTTCCGTAGTGATACTGCCTCGGAAACCCAAGGAGGGGTCGCTATGAGTCGGGTCCGACTTGATGGCACATAACAACAAGAAGAAGAAGCATTTGTTGTTGTTGTTGTTATGTGCCATCGAGTCGGCCCCGACTCATAGCGACCCCTCCTTGGGTTTCCGAGGCAGTATCACTACGGAAGTAGATTGCCCCATCTTCCTTCCGAGGAGTGGCTGGTGGGTTTGAACCGCCAGCCTTCTGGTTAGCAGTCAAGTGCCTTAGGCACTATGCTACCAGAACTCCCAAGAAAGGCTTCCCTAACCGGGAACTGAACCCCGGCCACCGTGGTGAGAGAGCCGAATCCTAACCACTAGACCACCAGGGACCATCGCATAATGCTTAGGGCCCTACAAGTTTGCAAGCAGTCATCCAAGGCAGAACAGTTGGTCTCCATTCACCTGGAGCAACAGAGGGAAAAGGAATGCCAAGGATTGAAAGAAGATAAGGAATATGTGACTAATTTCCTCCATAAACAACTGCCTCCTTTGTTATGAGACCAGAAGAAGTGGATAGTGCCCAGCTACCATTACTGAACATTTTGATCCATTTTCCATAGAAGAATCTTGATCAAAAGGTGGGCAGGGAATGCAAATCACAATTTCAAATTCTCATAGACTCTAGACTTCCCGGAACCATGAAGGTTGGATGAATTTCTAAAACTATTGCCTGAGATAATCCTTAAACCTTATACCAAAAATACCCCTGAAGTCTTCTTATAACCAAATGATGGTTTAACTTAAGTAGTAATAAACAGTCTGCCTTGAGCATTATGCTCTTTTAAACTATTATCTATATGGGATCAATTTGACAACAGCATGTACATTAATTCATGCAGATGAATTAATTATTTTTACATGATAGTGCAAAATTATTTAGTTTGAGTAGTTTAAAATAAGATTTTTGCCCCCTGTCCCTAGCTCTGCATACGTTGCTGCAGTAGGCATTTAATAACATTATCTAAGAATACAAGGAGGCATAACATCTGATGCTGTTGGAATCAGTAGAACTTCTTTGGAGTTACAGTTTTAGAGGGTATAGTAAATATTGATAGAGTTTTAGGAAAGAAGCTAATATGGTTAATATGTTACTTAAATGTAAGTCACTAATTCTATGAAATATTTGATTTAGGGTTTTTAGTAAGATTATTGCTTATAAATATCACATTTCAAAGCTTTTTTTTTTTTTTTACTTTGAGCAATTTTAATTGATGATAGCAGTGAGAATCCTAATATTAGAATGAGGGTCTCAAACAATTGGACTTCATTTCTGTTTTCCTTTCTTTTTTGTAGAATTACTCCTTTTACTTATGTACTACTGTTAAAAGAGCATGAAATTTAAAGCACATTAAATAAATACAAAAAGTAATGTATGTTTGTTTTCCTTTTTTGGCCATTGAAGAAAATGGAGAATAAAAGCTGGAATGGAATAGTGGGCAAAGAATAGTGGGTGGGATTGAGCAGAGGAAAGAATAGGCAAAGACAAATAGAATAGAAAAGACAGGAGGAAAAGGGTAAGAGGACATTCCTGAGGAAGAAAGAGTTAGCAGATTTTAAGGTGATTTTTTTTAAAATTATTTTAAGCTGCTGTAGATATACCTGCTCTCTAACCTAAGCTAATCTGTTGCCTTTGAGTCTGCTACCGATTCATAGCAACCTCATGTGCATCAGAGTAGAAGTGTGCTCCAAAAGACTTTCAGTGGCTGATTTTCCAAAAGTAGGTGGATAGGCCTTTCTTCCACACACCTCTGAGTGAACTCAGACTTCCGGACTCTTAGCATCTGAGTGCGTTAACCTCCAACCTTTCAGTTCCTGGCTGAGCATTTGTACCACCTGGGGATTCTACCTGCTCTCTAGTGCCCTTTAAACTCATCATTGTTTTAAAGTTCTCATATTTTGTTAAGCCTTATTCTTAGAGGCTCTATTCATAATGGAATACTTGAAACAACTTATTATGGTGGAAATTTTTCCCAATGATAAAGCAAGAGCTACTGGAGAAATATCACTCCTTTATCCAGATGAAGCCAATCTTCACTGTTATTTTAATCTACTACAATAAAGCTCATATACAGGAAAAGTTGTAGTGAGTCATAATCCTTTGAAACTGAGTTTTGGCAAAGTTTGAATTTTTTTTAAAAAAGATTTTTTATTGTTGTGAGACTATTGTGTTGATGATATTATCTCTTTTTTTTTTTAACCTTTTATGTCTTCTACTTTTTCCATTCTCTGTCATCTCAAATTGCTATAGAGCAGAGATCAGAGTTCAGCTGTTGAGGCTGATCTCTGTGAATGGAAAAATAGCTTGTAGTTTCAACTGTAGGCTGATTTGCAATTACTTGGGCAAAATGATAATGGATTCTAATAACTAACTTTTAAAAAAGGTTTTATCTAGTACAGTGCATTTCATTCCTCCTAGTACTTACTTTTCCTTTGACCAAAATTAACACATCAAAAGAATAATAGATGATCTGATGAACCTAAAAATGTCCATTACAAATGTCAGGTAGACCCAACGATTTTAGGAAAATGAACAAAAGTCAAATAGATAAGCAGTTTGATGAAAAAGTAAAATTTCTCCTTGAATGCTTGAAAATGCTCATCTCTGTCTCCATCTATCCTATCTCCCTACTCTTCTTCTTTGCATGTATTTATTTTTACAAACATGGGAGTTTTTAGTGGGCATGTACTTCTTTTATCTCAATTCTTCCTGCTTGTTTCTTTTTTTTCATTTTCATGTGTTTATTTTTCTGACAAGTATTAATCAAAGTCCAAGTTACAGTGCAATTTTGAGGCTATCACATTGAGGCTGATGTCATAGTCACTTCAAGCCAGCTCAGCTGGCGCTTCATTTTGGTTTCTAAGGCTCTGTTCTCCAACAACCCTTCTCCCCCAGTAGAGATGTATGGGAAATTGCCAGAATGTCTGACAATATCCCCATGCTACTTCCAGGTGATAGCCAGTCTTAGATCACAGTAGTTTAATGGTGACTCCATTTCTGTCATCAGCTGGTTTTAAGAGCTGCACGGCACATAGTAGGTAAGGACCTAATAAATATTTGATGGATGAATAAAGAAATGAATGTGTAAAGGAGTTTTGCTCATAACTGAAGTCCTTAAGGCATGAAGAAGCTCTTTAGGCAAAGCCTTCTGTCAATAAGTATAGCCAATTAAGTGTACAGATATAAGTATGTGTGTGTCCTAATATCCATTAGTGATTATAGACTGTGGCCCTCAGGTTCCCTTGTGAATTCATATGTGAGCCTGACCTGACATGAACTGCTTGCACTATGAGTAATCACTAGACTTCTTCCCAGGGCAAAAATGATGTCAGGCATGAGGAGTCCACATTTAGCTTCACCTTTAGTATGAAATGACTTTCTATATTTTATTTGAGAGATTAACTCTCATGAGAATATATACTTGAAAGACAACCTTACACAGTTTGAACTTTCTCACATTGGTTAAGAGCAATATCACTTAGAAAAAAAAAAAAATTGGACTGAATTGGCAAAACAAAATTCTCTAAAGGCCAGGAATTTCACATTTTGCCTATGTTCTCTCATTTCATTGTGTCTTAAAACCAGGTTGCTAGTAGGTAGAGTATTTTAGTAGCCTTGATCTTGGAGACACCAAGGCCATTATTCTTGTTGCTGATTTAGTGTTACAGCTGCTTCCTCTGTATATGATATAATTTTAAGCTCAGCCCACCAGGGGGCTATTGGTCCCCACCTCTGCAGCTTTAAGAGTTGGCTGCTGTTGTCTGTGTGGATGTTATTTCCATTCCTATTCATAGTGATTTTCCCTCTTCTGTATTGCTCTAGCAACAGCAAGGCACTGTTCCAGGAACTCACTCGCTCTACATAAGGCGTAACATGGAACCATTTGGATGGAAAAATTATAAATTAAAATTATTCTGTTCATTTTAAAATATTCATATTGTGTTGCTCATATGCCAGTAACTGGAAAATCATGGATAATGTCCTGTTTTTATAACCTCTTTCAGGGTGTTTTAAAAATCCGTTTATGGTGTTACTTTGCCATCTCTTTTCATACGAGTGGATTTTATGATAAGATTTTTTTTAAAAAAGCTTATATGAGTCCAGTGTTGGATGGCATATGTAATTTTAAAATAAAGATACCAATAACTGCAACTCATTTTTTTGCAAATTGAATTATTCCATGTACAGAGAATATTTATAAAATTATAAGAATATAAGTATAGCCTATGGAAATAGCAGGCAATTTCTTTGGAAGATAAAACTTTTTATTAGATTAAAACTAAAGAAAATTTATTGATTTCTGGAACTAAATATTTAATACAAACTAAGAAAACAACCCATACATTCATAACAATATACTGATTTTTAAGTATTGAAAATACCTTCAGTTTTTTTTAAAAGCATTGGTTTTGATACCTTCTGTTTGCAATAATAACAACAACAACAACAAAAAAAACCAACTCACTGCCATGGAGTCGTTTCCAACTCAGCAACCCCCAGTGGGTTTCTGAAGCTGTAAATCTTTTTTTTTTTTTTTTAAACCACAGTAGGGTGGAGGGGGAAAGGGTAAGCTTTTGTGTGTGTGTGTGATTTGGGTCAAAGTTTACAGAGCAAATTCAGTTTCCATACAGCAGGTGAAGGTGTAACTCTTTATAGAAGTTGATCGCACCGTCTTCCTTCCAAGGTGTGGACGTTGGGTTTGAATAACTGATCTACCAGTAACAGTCAGTGCCTTATCCACTGTGCCACCAGGGCAATACTATGCTATTATACTTCTTAGTTTTGGGAAAGACTTAACCAAAAAAAAGACCAAACTCACTGCCATCAAGTCGGCTTGGACTCATAGTGACCCCTCCTTGGGTTTCCGAGGTGGTATCACTAGGGAAGTAGATTGCCCAGTCTTCCTTCCGAGGAGTGGCTGGTGTGTTTGAACCACCAGTCTTCTAGTTAGCAGTCAAATGCCTTATGCACTATGCCACCAGAGCTCCTGGGAAAGATGTACAGCCTTGGAAACCCAGTTGGGGTCACTATGAGTCATAATCTACTCAATGGCAATGAGCTTGGATTTTGGTGTGAGGTCTGAGTAACTAAAATTCTATTTCTGTCCTTGTATTCTCCATGTTATGTAGGGAAGGGTACGTGTGTCAGAAAGATAGGCAGGTGAAGAAGTGTGAAAATGTTTTTGTGTGACTTGGATACTTTTTGACAAAGTAAATAATTCCATTTAACCATCTCTTACTCTAAAGGAAAGAATTATGAATGGACATCTTAGCTCTATGGAACGAATTAAATAAGACATAGACCTTTATTTTTTTGATCCTTTATTTTGTAACTTTTAAGTCCATATTCCGGAAGGAAGGTTGGGCAATCTACTTCCGTAGTGATACTGCCTCCGAAACCCAAGGAGAGGTCACTATGAGTCTGGTCCAACTCCACAGCACACAACAACAAGAAGTCCATATTCACATAAAGCCGTGTATTTCATAGGTTGTTACTCTCAGCTAGGAATCTTTACATGTTATTTTTGAAACTCTTTCTGTTGGGTCAGTTGAAGCCATTCTAAAATAATGATTTTAACACTTTTTCTTGAAACATTTACTCTTGGTTCAGGATGTAGTCTTAGAGTGCACCCGTGTGTGTGTGTGTGAGAGAGAGTGTATGTGTGTGTGTGTTTTGAATTTTTTGAGTTGAGAAGCAACAGATCATGTTAGCATAAGCAAATTTCACAGACTCATTTCATTGTTTGTTTTACTCTTGTGAGTCATTTGGCCCTTTTAAATGAACTAATCTTTTAATTGAGGGTGGGTTCTGAAAGGTAGTATGTGCCATGAAAACCTAGATTGGCTCTTACTAACTCTGTTTTATTCATTTTGAATAACTTTAGATGATCCAGAAGTATTCCTCTCAATTTTTGCAAGAATGTTATTGCAGGCTGTAGTATTTCAATTTAGAACTCCTTATAATAGCAATAACAATAATAACAAAAAGTCAAATATACGTTTTCCTAAAGGATACTAGCTGTCAATAAACAGATTTCCAACACAAAACACTTAGTTAACACACAACCAACTTTTTTGAATACAGCAGCACAATGCATACTATTCTTAATTGAATGAAGAAGACAGATTATACTGCAGGAGAAATGAGTGCCTTGTAATTAATAATTTATGAGTTAAACCTTAACTGTGCTTGACATTTCTCCTTGGATTGGTGACAGGCTGATTAGTGAGTTAACTGCTGATAGTACCTATTCTGTGAAGAGACTGTTTCTGTTCCAGGGCTTATGGACTTCAATAAAATAGGTATTCTCAGAGGTGGAACTGAAGCTTTAGTGTTGATCAAGGTGCTTTGGAGGAAGCACAGTTGAACTGATTGGCTGTGAATGTTAATTACTCCATAGGCCACACTGATAATTTATAGCATTGTTGTAACTCTCTGGTGTTCATAAAATGAACTTAATAACCCACTGCCACTATGGGATAAACTGCTTTTTCTCTGCAATTGAATACCCAGACTGCCTGCATAATAGTGTTGAGCAATACTGCATTAAAAAGAGTGAGCAGCTGTCTGATGAAGGAAACAGCTCTGAAACAGATTTGTTAATTATCTCCTTTGATTCACAGAGGGTGTTTGTGAGATATGGTTGACCAGTGAAGACACAGGGGCTTATGGCAGAGATATTGGCACCAATCTCCCCACACTACTGTGGAAACTGGTTGAAGTGATTCCTGAGGGAGCTATGCTGAGGCTGGGCATGACAAATCCGCCCTACATTTTAGAGCATCTGGAGGTAAGCACCCCATTTACATGCTGACACTAACCAGTCCAGACGATGTGGCAGCCTTAGGATCGTCACACGAGCTTCACTGAAAACCATTTTCACACTTTGTTTTGTAGTCCCACGCTACCAGGAAGGGATCAAGACTTTCCAATTCTCTTCTTTGTCAGTCTGTGCACCTTGTTGTTGCTTCCTCAACATTAATTAATGTTGCCTTGAATTTTCAACACTTGCCATCTTGTCACAGGTTTTTTTTTTTTTTTTTTTTGTAGCCTTTCAGTTTTTCAACACGTGTAATCGCCTCGATTCCATCACGTTGAATCCTATTCTAGTTCAGGACTGCTGGTATGAACATTGTATTGTCCAGGCTACTTTTAGACATATCAGTAAGGATATGTCTTACATTTGGGGATGACTTTCAAATGTCATCCCTTCATTGGGAGATAGTTAGGGGTGGAATGGAATAAAAAAGACACAAGTTTCTCTACCCAATTTTCCTGTGATCGTGGTGTACAAGAAGGGCGTGTGACCACTGGAGCTTTATGGTTTAATTAGTTTCATATCTTCTTTGGATCAAGATGCTTAGCTTCAATTAGCTTATTATCAAGCTAGATAAATGGTGTACACAAGTAACTGTGTCATCTGATGAAAAATACCATAATAAATAGGAACATAGAATATGGACAAGAGAGGAACAGTTTAAATGAAAGCATACATAGTAGGATTTCTGTTAGTTTCCAAAGGCAGCTTTAACAACATACTCCTGATTGGATGGCTCATAAGAACAGAAATGTATTGTGTCTCAGTTTTAAAAGCTAATTGTCCAAACTCAAGAGTTTTGGAATGGCTGTGCTCTCTCTTAAGACCCAAGGGATAGATCCTTTCTTGTCTCCCTTAGATTCTCATGGCCCTGTGTGTTCCTTGGCCTACAGCTGTAGCATAATTTTGTCATCACAGAGTCATCTTCCCTGTCTTTCTGTGTCTCTTTTCTTTTTTTAGGACAAGCACTCAGATTGGATTGGGACACACCTAATCCAGTAGGACCTCATGTTAACTGATAGCATCTTCAAAGACCTTATTTCCAAACAAGTCATCTTCACAGATACCAGAGATTATGACTTCAGCATAAATTTTAAGGGGATACAATTCAATCTGTAATAGAATCTATGACTTTTATTTGAGAAATAGCCTGATATATTAGACCCGTGGTTGTGGACATGACATGTAATAAGTGCTGTTGGAAAGTCATGTGCAAAGTATAAAAACAAATCACTTACATATTTAATCAAATGATTTTTGCATTAGTTTTGTGCAAAAAAAAAAATCAAAAAGCTAAAAGTAAGTATCATTGCTGAAATTTAATCCATAAATGCAAATGGGTATTCAGACACTTAAAAGATTATTTCTCTTGATTTCATTTTGGGGCAATACTTGCTGAAATGGTTGGTAAAAAAGCCTCCTTAATAACAACATATGCCAGAAGTTCTGCAAACAGGGTTGATAATAATCTGATTCTTAATTATAAATTTATAATGAAGAAATTTAGCATTTTCAATTTTGTTATTCACATTTTCCTAGCCAGATCTTTCTAGTAAGGGCTTAAGGTTTATATATTACTTTGGTACTTGGACAATGTGGGATGATTATAATTTACTATTTAAAATATATCACAGGCATGTTAACTTATACTTAACACTTTTACTCAACACTTGAAAAAGCGAGTGATTCTTTGTAAAAATCAAATATGCTAAGAGCCGTGGCAGTCTTGCTATATTTGCAGTAAATGTGAGGGATATATCATAAAAACTAGAAGATGCGTTAGATCTGTGGTAAGTGGCAAGGGAAATAGGCTCAACCAAGATAGAGTTGAAAACATGCCAGTTTCTTTAGGTTGAAAATAATCTCATCAGAGATCAAGGGAACCATAGTAACTAGAGTCAGAGAAGTTGAAATAAGGAGTCAACACAAGAAAAAAAAATCAGGTATTGGCTCTGAGGTGACTAACCAAATACCTCCTAGGGTAACTTTAGCATTTGAATTGCTTTTAAGATTAGGGTACCTAATACTCCATTCACAGTACCTTCTAATAATGCTCAGCACCTCAAGTAATACCAGATTTGTTGACCTTGGAATAAATGCTCTAGGGGTGCTTCTAAAAATCACCTGAAGATGGTAATTTTATTCTATACCTGGAAATCATCAGATGTTTAGTTGATAGATCGTGGCACAGTAATAACAGATTTTGATTTTCATGACACTATATTTTATTAATTCTCTATAAGTTGGCATTCCATAATAGATTGTCATCTCCTTGAGGCAAGGACCTTGCCATATCCATCTCTGGTAGTACCCCACCCAGTAGTGGCTCAGTGAATAAACAAATAAAAGAATCTATAAAACAAGAGCCATCTTCATAAAATTAATTGCAGCGACCACACAATAGTGCTAATCTTTTAAGTATCACCCTCTGGCCAGAAAAGGCAGCCGAAGATGATAGAGTAAATGAGCTCCAAGAGTGAGAGTTTACCCCAAAGAAAGCTGCCCCCTCCTACATGCTTTATAAGCATGGAGTGATCCAGTCATAGTATACCACACCAGAGAGAAGAGCAATTCAGAGGAAACAGAACAAAATAAAACAAACATACAAACAAACAACAACAGATATATGCAAGAATAAAAGATCCACTCCATCTGCAAGACCTTTTAGACATTTCCTTCACCACTTTGACAAATCCTCAACCTTCACACCACAATTTGGTGGTTCCTCTCATCCTCTCCTGGATGGCAGAGCCCACAGTTACAGTGTTCCCCAAACACATCTTTATGCAACAGAAAAGGTAACTGAGTTCCAGAAGCCTTCAGTCATTTCCCTGAGTCACAAAGGATGTTAAGTAAAGGAGCCCAGAGCTGCTATATCTTGGTCCATTGTTCCATCTTAGTCCGTTGTTCTTCAGTCCTATGCTCAGCCATACATTGATTTTATTTCTTCATTTTCCTTTCACTAAGCTTAAGACCACTTTACAGAAATTACTTATCGAAAGAGTACTGAAGAGAGTCCACTAATATAAAAAAAACAGGAGAAAATAATGCAAACAGAAAAAAAATAACAACTGTGAATGACAAAACCTTAGCGATAGAAGGAAACTACTCTTGAAATAACTACTCTGATGCTTTAATATCCTTGGAATAAGGGTTTTGTGAGAATTTGTATTGGTCAACCCAGCCTCCTTGTGATTCTGGAAGATGCTTCACACTGCAGTCTTTAATTATAGAGCACTTCACTGGGCTATTTTCCTTCCTCTTTATTCTGTTCACTTCATATTCATCTGAATCTTGAAGTTTTATTGTTTTGTTTTTAGAATCCTTTCACCAGCATTTATATATATATATATATGTTGTTGTTGTTGTTAAGTGCCGTCGAGTCGTTTCCGACTCATAGCGACCCCATGCACAGCAGAACGAAACACTGCCCGATCCCGCACCAGCCCCACAATCCCTACTATACTCGAGCCCATCATCGCAGCCACCATATCAATCCATCTCCTTGAAGGCCTCCCCCTATTTCGTCGACCCTCCACCCTACCAAGCATGACATCCTTCTCCAGGGAATGGTCCCTTCTTACAACATGACCAAAATAGGTGAGACGAAGTCTGGCCATTCTTGCTTCCAAGGAGCATTCTGGCTGCACTTCCTCCAGGACAGATCTGTTAGTTCTTTTAGCAGTCCACGGTACTTTCAGCATATATATATATATATCAAATCGCATGTTAAAGGGAAAATGATTTAAAGGAAAAAAGTTAAAATTTCTATCATGGATGTTAGGAATAGTGTGGAAAAATACATTTGTTGAAAATGCATTTTATTAAATCTTCATAAGAATAAAAGATGCATGTTATGTTTAGTGCTAAAAGGGCGGTGAAGCCACATATTATGACCTCCTCTAACCCTACAAGAGGAAGACAGAATTACCATCAGTAGCCCAAGGCCTATTCCTGTGAGGCCAGACATGCTGCCTCCTCTCCAGACCTTTCATCAACCCTGACACTAACCATTCCTCCTGCAGCACCCACCACCTTTCTGCTAGGTTTGATAATTCACTGCAATGGCCATACAGAACTCACGGATTACGGGGTTTATTAGGGAAGCACCAGGCTACAATTCAAGTTCAGGAACAATGCTCAGTCTCTCTCAGCCAACAGTCTCTTTCAGTCTCTCTCCCAGCAGTGCATGTCTCTCAGCAATGTGTGCCTCTTGGTGTCTCTCAGCAGCGTGTGTCTCTCAGGAGCACATTTCTCTCAGTGGTATATTTCCTCAGCCAGAAGTCAGAAAGAAGGATCTACCTCTAGAAGGGCTCCTTTGAGGCTGGCAGAGTGGCCAACTTACCAATCCCAACATCAGAATTCTAAACACCTGAAAGAGAGCAAACTTCCCAGAACACTGTTTCGTGCCACTCTCAACAGAAATACCCCAGGTGGATAACTTTAATAATCAGGAGCTCCTCATTTGCTCAGTGCAAATTCCACCACGGAATTTACAAAGACTTATGGCTAGAAAAGCCATACCAGATAATTTACTGCACCACACTTAGTATAAGATATACTTTTAGGATTCTACTAAGAGTCAAGCATATTGCACCCCCCCCAAGTGGCGGGCAAGTGGGCAGAAGGAGAGAAAAGCCAGGGTGAGCAGGACAGAGCGAGGAAGCAGCAGCAGGGATCCAGATAAGGGGAAGGGACCCAGGCCCAACCCCTAAGTGGCGGTAAAGCAGGGGAAGGAGAGAAAAGCCAAGGGGATCAGAACAGAGCGAGGAAGCAGCAACAGGGATTCAGGTAGGGGAAGGGACCCAGGCCCCACCCCCAAGTGGCAGGAAAGCAGCTGGGGATCCAGGTAAAGGAAGGGTGGAGAGGTTTCGAATAGCTAAGGGAGACAAACTTGTCTGTTGTTTTATTGTACTGTGGTGGCATGTTGCTGTGAGACTTCAGGATGTGTCATTGGTGTTTGAAACACCAGCAGGGTTGCACATGGTACAGGGGTTTCAGCGTGGATTGCAGACTGAGACAAACTAGGAAGAAGGAACAGGCCATGCACCTCTCAATGAACTGGCCAGAGGAAACCTTATGAATAGCATACATTACTGTGCAACTTTCTTAATAGCCCAGAAACATTGTCCAATGCAGTGCAGTAGGATGAGCCACTTGGGTCAGAAGGCACTCAGAATATGAGTGAGAAAGAGCTTCATCATCAGAGTAGAAACAAACTTAATGATATGGATAAAGTAAAACTTTCAAGACCTCCATTTGCTGACCTGGCACAACTCAAATTGAAGAGGAACAGCTGCAAGCATCCATTAATAATCAGAACATGGAATGTAAAAAGTATGAATCTAGGAAAATAGAAGTTGTCAAAAATGAAGTAGAACACATAAGGATTGATATCCTAGGCAATTCCAAGGATTCCTGGGATTCTAATTGATATCCAAGCTGAATTCAGAAGAGGATGTGGAACAAGGGATATCGTACCTGTTGTAAGATGGATCTTGGCTCAAGGCAAAGAATACCAGAAAGATGTTTACTTGTGTTTTATTGACTATGCAAAGGCATTTGATTGTGTGAATCATGACAAATTATGGATAACATTGAGAAGAATGGGAATTCCCGAACACTTGATTGTACTCATGAGGAACCTGTACCTTGACCAGGAGGCTGTCGTTCAAATGGAACAAGGGGACACTACATGGTTTAAAATCAGGAAGGGAGTGCATCAGGGTTGTATCCTTTCCCCATACTTGTTCAATCTATATGCTGAGCAAATAATCCAAGAAGCTGGACTATATGAAGAAAAAGATGGCATCAGGATTGGAGAAAGAATCTTAACAACCTGAGATACGCAGACGATACAACTTTGCTTGCTGAAAGTGAGGATGACTTGAACTGATGAAGGTTGAAGAATATAGTATGCAGTATGGATTACATCTCAATATAAAGAAAACAAAAATCCTCATAACTGGACCATTGAGCAGCATCACAATAAATGGAGAGAAGATTGAGGTTGTCAAAGAATTCA
>NW_006921599.1:20352226-20365727 GCF_000298275.1 Orycteropus afer afer
AATTCATGGAAACAATTAGTCCTAGCTACTGGTACACCATCTGATCTGCAGCCTATACAACTATGAGACCAGAAGAACTAGTGATGCCTGGCTACCACTATCATCCACTTGGAAGGTTATCTATGTAGGAGACCCTTGATAGAGAGGGAGAACAAGTGGAACAAAACTCAAAATCATTTGGAGAAAAAAGAAAGGGGGGACCAGGTTTGCTGGTCCAATAGAGCCTGGTGGAACCACTGAGATTATGGCCCCTAGCTGCCCTTCAGTTCTGGAATTGAACCCATACCTGTGGTTTCCAGCCAAACAAAAGACAGGCATATGAGTTGAACATTTACTTGAGGTAGATACAGTCCTTAGAGAAAAAAATCATGGGAGAAATAAAATTTGCTTATGCACAGGAAGACAGCTCGGGGCAGGAGTGCATGGAGTGATGTACACATGGAAGATGTAACTATCAGGAGGAAGTGGGAGGGGAGCTGTGGCATTGTGTCAAAGTGTGGTGAATGTCATGAGACAAAAGTGTATGTGAACTGCTGTATGGAAAGTGAATTTGCTCTGTACATTTTCACCCAAATCACAGTAAAAAAATTAAAAAAATAAAAAATGTTTTACCGTTTCTTAAAATATACTGGTAATTCTCCATTGTTTATAGAATAAAGTCAATTATCTCTTTAGCATGACAAACAGGGTCCTAAAGATGCTTCTATTATTTCCTTATTCTCTTGTCCCTTAATGCCTTCAGTATATTCTATATTTTTTTCACCAGTTTATACTCCTAAAATTCTTCACTTTATCTTTTTACCATTCCATACTCACCACATGTTGACAGTCAGTAGTAATGGGTTTAATCAAGTACACAAATGTTTGCTACTATGTGTATAGTTGGCTAATTTAATGCCTAAAAAACCAAACCAAACCTTAATCATATGATTCTAACTCATAGTGACCCTATAGGACAGAGAAGAACTGCTCTATAGGGTTTCCAAGGCTGTAAATCTTTACCGAAGCAGACTGCCTCATCTTGAGCCCATGGAGTGGCTGGAGGTTTTACACTGCTGACCTGTTGATTAACAGCCAAAGCTCTTAGCCACGGCACCACCAGAACTCCTTATAATGAAAGCCCATTGTTGTTGTTATGTGCCATTGAGTCGGACCCGACACACAGCGACCCCTCTTTGGGTTTCCGAGGTAGTATCACTATGGAAGTAGATTGCCCCATCTTCCTTCCGAGGAGTGTGGCTGGTGGGTTTGAACCGCCAGCCTTCTGGTTAGCAGTCAAGTGCGTTAGGCCCTATGCTACCAGAGCTCCCAGTGAGTGCCCATAGTGACAAATAATATGTATTTTGCCCATGTTTGCTTACCTATTGCACATTCCTTTTTTTTTTTTCTTTTTTCATTTTTATTGGGATTTGGGTGAAAGTTTACAGAGCAAATTCACTTTCCATATAATAGCTCACATGCACTTTGTCTAATGACATTGACTGCAATTTCCTACAATGGAACAGCTTCCCTGACTCTTCCTCCCCATAGTTACCTCTTCCCTCCCATGCACTCTTGCCTCCCAAGCTGTCTCCCTGTGCAAACACAGCCCTTCTATTCTCCCATGATTGGTCTCTTCAAGGAGTGTATCTACCTAATGTAAGTGTTCGACTCATTACATATTCCCCTCTCATGAACTCTGACCTTATAGAAAGTAGAGAACTTTAAAAATACATAATTGTCAAGGTGATTACTCTTGAAATTACATTGATTAGTCTTGCCCTCATGGCAATAGGTATCCCACATAACATATTAATTCAGACTGAAAATAGTACAAATGAACCCAACAAAATGGGATGGGGCCAGTGATTTCTGGTGTCAGGTAATGTTTGCCTAATAATAGTAATAAAGTCAGTATAATTTATTGAACGTTTATTTTGTTTAAAAAAAGAAGCCCTGGTGGCACAATGGTTAAGTGCTCACCTACTAATCAATAATCAGTGGTTCAAACCCACCAGTCTTTCTATGGGATAAAATAATCTGCTTCCATAAAAATTTCAGCCTATGAAGTCCAGTTGGGCTCTGTGCTGTAGGGTCACTGTGAGTCAGAATTGACTAACACCACACAACATTTTTAAGAAACCATACAATTGCTTTACAAATAGTATCTCTTTACCTTCTTACAACAACTTAGTTATATAGATACTATTATTTGCATTTTATTGATTGAGAAACCAAGTGTTAGAAAGGTTACATAACTGACCAGATCATATTGGAGCTGGTTAAGAGCTGAATTGGTTTCTATTCTAGTCTGACTCTAAAACACTATCTTTATACTATATTACATCTTCCATAAAACCTTCCCAGATTCTTCTCGGGTATCCCCCATGCTTTATAGTGCTTCTGTTCAACACATGTTTGTCAATACTCATCATCATCTGTTGTTATCCTATATGACTTATGTACATGTAAATCTACCCAACAAAACTATTGTCATATGTGGGGAGAGGCCGTCTTAATTCATCTTTGCATTTCGTTTCCTGTGATAACATGCACTCAATGAATGCATATTGAATGACAAGATAACCCTACATTTAGCTAGTAGCTGTTCCTTGACTATGTCTTATGTACTGAAATATCTTCATACCTGTGCTGACCTTGTAGTTTTAGAAGTTTGCAGATGGTTGTCATATGTGTTTCTCATGAGCCACACTTCTGTGAAGATGTACAGAGCGGTGGGGGAAAATCCCTCTAGATTCTGCATTACATTTATTTGCCCTGCTAAAAGACCTTAGTGGTATCTTTAGGACTGCCTAGAGCAAAAGGGCTCATTGATTATTGATTTTGTAGATTACAAAGGCTTTTAGCTTCTTTCTCTTCCTTCCAGCTTCTTGACTTTAACTGCTTTTTATAATCAGAAAAATCAACAGTGGATGGTCAGGGAGGAAAAATTAAAATCAGTTTGTCTTGTATTTAGTTCTGTGGCTTGGCTGGGAAAGAAAAGACATTAAAGCTATTGACCACTAAGAAATATGGGAAGGTCTGTGGATTTTACTTATCTAAGCTGTCCTGGTCCAACTTGTGTTATAAATAATTTAAAGTAACTTTTTAAGGGACCCTGATGACACACTGTTTAAGTGCTCAGCTGCTAACTGAAAGGTTAAAGGTTCAAACCCACCAGCACCTTTGCAGGAGAAAGATGTGGCATTCTACTTCCATAAAGATTGGGGGGGGGGGCACTGCTGTTGAGTCAATTCTGACTCAGTGATCCAATAGGTCAGAGTGAAACTGCCTCATAGGGTTTCCAAGGCTGTTATCTTTACAGAAGCAGATTGCCACATAGGTCTCTATGGAGCAGAAGGTGAGTTTGAACCATTGATCTTTCTGTTAGCAACTGAGCACTTAACCAGTGCACTACCAGGACTCCTTTCCATAAAGATTACAACCTTGGAAACCCAATGGGGCAGTTCTAGTCTGCTTTGTAGGGTTGCTCTCAGTCAGAAGTGACTTGATGGCAAGAAGTTTTTGTTTTGGTTTATCTCCCTTTAAGAGACTTATTTGTTTTAAAATCTAATCATATTTTTAGAGCATCACTTACAGCTTTGTCCAGAAATGGCAAGTTAATCCATGTGAACTACAAGTACTTATTAAGAACTTTTCCTTTATTTCAATTATGAATAAAGTAAATTATATATATTTTTAACATATATTGTTTTGTAAAATATTGCTGAGAGATCCTTGAGATTAATATTCACTTTGATATTATATCACATTTATTTATCTTGAATTAAGGTTTATAGTTTTGTTCAACAGTTACCTTTCATATATTTATGTTACATATCATTTGTAAGGTTAATCACATATGGCGATATTTTAAATGATCCATTTGTTTTAGGTTTGGAACTCTTTTGATCACTATAGCACATCAGCTTCCTGCAAGCCTTGATTTTTGAATATTTACCTATAGTTAAATGACCTTCTTTTCTAATCTAATCATACGTTTAGCAAAATAAATCTGTCTGCTAAAAGCAATAGATATCTGTCCAGGACTTTTGCTGCATGGTAATTTATTAACATTAGTACCACATTTGACATGGCAGAATTTTTTAAAAAAACACCTTGTAGTTTCAAATTAATAGCTAACTCAGTACCTGCTGTGCTTGTGTTTCATCAAAGCAACTCAGAATATCCAGAATGAACTCAACAGTTCAAATGGGGTCTTTAATTGTTTTTGCCTCTTTGGGCTTATGTTTTCTAGAATAATAGCAATATATGTAAATAGATTCTATGCTGTTGTATACAGAAAGTTTTCCCCCTTTTGAAGAATAAACAGACCTGGTAGATTTATTTTGAGCAAGGAAATGGAAAGAAAAAAATTCTTCATTTTTGCCATCTGCATGTAATGTTTGGGATATGCTGGTGTGTGTGGTTTGATGTGCATGTTGGCACTCAGTTTCTTGCCATTTATAATCATAACCTGTGTGCTTCTTTTTTAACCTGGTATTCATGAACAGATTTCAAGAGGTCAGTGGCCCCTAAACCTAGAAACAAAAGTTTGTGCCTAAATAAAAACTGGGTGGGAGAAAACTTCCATCAAATATTAAGAGTGTGTCAGGCTTTAATGGGAGCCTAATTCAGAGAGCTGGGAAAGGCCCTCTGGAGGAAAAGATAAGGATGGAAGGGATTCCTCAGCCCAGCTTGCTGAACGACTTGATTGCTTGTGATAAAAGAGGAAATGGAAATGCTATCGCACTTAATTGTAATCGTAGGCTCACCTCATATTCTAAGTGCGGCTTCCAAGATTTGGGTCTGAGCTGATGAGCAAAGATGATGTTTCAGTCTGGCCTCTCTACTGAAAAACTTGAATCTCTGCCCATACTTGTGTCTCAGGGTATTTGTGCCTGTGACACTCACTTGTTCCCTTGGTCATGCCTCAGCTTCTAATTCCAGCCCTGCCCTAGAAGCCTAAAAATTTTTCTTTCTTTCATTAGGAAAATTTACATAGGGTGGCACAAAGGGTTTGCACTCCTCTACATAACGTTAGTGGTTCAAACTCACCATGGAAGAAAGGTGATCTTCCATAATGTTTACAGTCAAGAAAACACTGTGGAGCATTTTCTATGTGACCTATGAGTCATAATCAACTTGACAACAGTTGGTTTTGATTGCTTCTTCCTACTGAGCTTCGCTTATAATATTCAGTATTAATGACCAAGTCTCATGATTATATGTAGACCATAGGACCCAGAAGTCATAATTAGGCAGAATTAATCTCAGAACAGAAATCTTCACAACTGGACCAATAAGCAACATCTTGATAAAATTGAAGTTGTCAAAGATTTCACTTTATTTGGATCCTTAACTAATGTCCATGGAAGCATCAGTCAGGAAATCAAATCACATACTATGTTGGGCAAATCTGCTGCAAAGGACTTCTTTAAAATGTTTAGGAGCAAAGACATCACTTTGAAGACTAAGGTGTGCCTGACCCAAGCCATGGTATTTTCAGTAGCTTCACGTGCATTTGAGAGCTGGACAAGAATAGGAAGAACACAGAATAGATGGTTTTGAATTGTGGTGTTTGTGAAGAATATTGGAGATTCCATGGCCTGCTAGAAGAACAAATTGTCTTGGAGGAAGTACAGCCAGAATGTTCATTAGAAATGAAAATAGCCAGACTTTGTCTCACCTACTTAGGTCATATTGTCAAAAGGGACCAGTCCTTGGAGAATGGTATCATTCTGGGTAAAGTGGAGGGTCAGCAAAAAAGGGGAAGACCCTCAACTAGGTGGATAGATGCAGTGGCTGCAATGATGGACTCAAGCATGGCAACGATTGTGAGGATGGTGCAGAACTAGACAGGGTTTCATCCTGTTGTACATAGAGTTGCTATGAGTTGGAACCGACTTGATGGCACCTGACAGCATCAGTCTCACAACAGAATCCCTGGGTGGCACAAAATGTGCTTGGCTACTAACCAAAAGATTGGAGGTTAGAGTCCACCCAGAAGTGCCTCAGAAGAAAAGCCTGGCAATCTGCTTCTGAAAAAAATCAGTCATTGAGAACCCTGCGGAGTATAGCTCTACTCTGACACACATGAGACGAAGTTGACTTCATAGGAACTAGTAATCTCAGAACAGGTTGCCTGTTGTTGTTGCCCTCAGTTTGTTTGCTCAGTCATTGACAGTTCCGTCAAGAACATTATTTAAGACATACCTATCATGATACATCATCATAGGTATGTTTTTTTGGATTTCCCTGAATTATTTTGTGAATAACCATTTACAAAATAATTCAGGGAAATGAATAACCATGTACCTCTGTCTTCCTAGAAAACACAATGTGAAATGCCTTGTTTAACATTCTATTTATATGGCCATCAATAATGGATACAGAGATCTCCCCTGTGGGCTTGGCTGCCACTATCAGTTCCAATTTCTAAATTACCAGATAACATGCATGGGAGTCTAGACCCAGTATAGAAATATAAATGGCCACATCATTTCTGCTTATCCACAAATGCTTTAATCCACTTGGTGCTATAAACCATCTGAACTTCTCAGCCATTAATCTCATCAATTTTTTCTCTGCCATTGGCCTAAGTTATTAAATATTCCTCAGGAAATGCAGACACATGGATGTTGATTCCAAAAAGAAAAGATAATTTTCTTGAGAAGAAAATAAGAACATAGGGATAAAATATGTGTTAAGATGATGAGTGCAAAGGCCTTAGGAAATCCTTCATAAAGAAATTGATGTCATAGTTGAATATCTGGAACCCTGTCTCTCTGTGTATATACATCCCCCTTTTTTTTAAATTGTGCTTTAAGTGCAAGTTCACAGAGTAGAATTTGTTTTACATTCAACACTTCATGTACATTTGGTTTCACTCCCAGTTACCATTCCCAACCCTGACCCGCTTTCCTCCTCTCCCTTCCCAGTAGCACAACCCATACCACCACCACCCCCTTCTTAGTTACGCACTCCTCGGTGTCCTGCTTTTCCTCCGTGTGAATGTTGTCCCTCAGGTACCCCATGGCCAATTGCTTCAAGGCATGTATCTCCTTAGAGTATGTGGGTGCATCTTACACCCACATACTTCATCTCAACAAAGCTAATAGAATATTTTACAAATATATATAGATAGATAGATAGATCTCTGTCATTCTAGCATACTTGAGAAACCTGGAAAATTTGCATATTTCAATTGTGGCATACAATTGTTCCTATGTCATCTTTTAGTGTTCTAATGTATGTTTCCTTTTATAAAGAAGGACATTAGTTTAATTTGCACCTTAAAAGGCATTTCAAGTTACCAGTCCCTGGAATATTTAATTTTAATTGAGTAACTGAGAAGGCTTCCATGTAACCTGTCAAAATTAGTATAGTTCAGACTCTAAAATACACTATTTGTGAGCTTGATCCTCCTCATTAATTTAGGAACTCAGTTATATTCAAACCATTGAGAAAAGCTGTATTTGATTCCTTCATAAGTACAGAGAATGGCAAACACTTAAGGCAAGCAACGTAGGTTTCCTTTATACCTTTGATTCTGAGATCATTTCTGTATTGATTTCTTCGCTGTGGTAGCCTATGAAAGGCTACCATTGTTGTTGTTGTTGTTATGTGCCATCGAGTCGGCCCCGACTCATAGCGACCCCTCCTTGGGTTTCCGAGGCAGTATCACCACGGAAGTAGGATTGCCCAACCTTCCTTCCGCATAGGCATTGCTAATTCAGCACTTAGTTAAATGAAATGGTCATATTTTCTATCATCTGGGTAATGGAACTTTCCAGTGATTCATGGTAGAACAGAAAGGTTGGTAATGAAGTTAACGGTTCATAGAAAAGTTGAGGGATATTCTGCACATTTTTCAGAAAGCAAGGTTCATTCCAGGTATTCCTTAATTGTCCTCTATTTATTTCAGATCTCCTAAATTGTTTATTGTTTTAGGTCCAACATACATTTGTTCTTTTTCCCACCTCTTCCTTTGTCTCCTACAAAAATAATCCACATGAAAATGTTAAGCTTTCAAAATTTAAGTCCAGAAATTCTTTAGTGTCATTTTAGAGTAAATAATGATTGTGTCCTAAATTGAAAACATAAGCTTTTGAAAAAAATTATTATTGTTAAGAACTCCTTTATTTGCCTGTGTTGTAGCAGAATTATCAAATAGATTGTAATGAGCATAACGGATCTGTGAGTGATAAATCATTTTTAGCATCAGAGAATGCTGCATGTGGGCCAGAGGAAATCAAACTGATTGTTTAGAGAAATGTTGAATGTCCTCCAATGATCTGTTAATTTTGGAAAAAATCTTTTCTGTTTCTTTTTACATTATATATTATTGTGTGCTTTTAAAAATCACTGCAGAAAGCTTGCTACCTATAAAGCATAGTTTAATTAGAGAAAATATTGTGGATAAATTTAATATATGGCAGTAAGGAAATAATCTTCATAGTTACATGTTAAACAGGATTTTAAAAGCAAGCTTTATATCAAATTTTATTATACATTATAATGAGGAATGTCAGCCTACATAATGATCAGATGAAATTTAAACTTTTAATCTTTTCATGAATTTACTACTACATATTTAGGAGCTCTGGTAGCATAGTGCCTAAGGCACTTGACTGCTAACCAGAAGACTGGCGGTTCAAACCCACCAGCCACTCCTCGGAAGGAAGGTTGGGCAATCCTACTTCTGTAGTGATACTGCTCGGAAACCCAAGGAGGGATTGCTATGAGTTGGGGCCAACTCGACGGCACATAAAAACACAACAACAACATTCAACCTTCATTTTTCCCACTTTAAAAGATCCTTGTTAATTTTTTTTGTTTTTCTATTCCTCCATTGGGAGCTCTGGTAGCATAGTGCCTAAGGCAGTTGACTACTAACCAGAAGGCTGGTGATTTAAACCCACCAGCCACTCCTTGGAAGGAAGGTTGGGGAATCTACTTCTGTAGAGATGCTGCCTCGGAAACCCAAGGAGGGGTTGCTATGGGTCAGATCTGACTCAAGGACACATAACAACGATTCCTCCATTGCTAGCCTTGTATTGTTTACCTGTCCTAACAAAATCCTACAAACTGGGTGGCTTAAAGTAATAGAAATTTTTTCTTTTAGTTCTATAAGCTGTTGTTAGCTGCTGTTGAATCATTTCTGAGTCACTCGAACCAGTGTACAGCAGAATGAAATACTGCCTAGGCCTGCACCATCCTCACAATTGTTGCTGTTTGAGCCTATTATTGCAACCACTGTACCAATCCGTCTCATTGAGGTCTTCCTCATTTTCGCTGACGCTCTACTTTACCAAGCATGATATCCTTCTCTTGGGACTAGTCCTTCCTGATAACATGACCAAAGTACACGAGACAAAGCCTTGCCATCCTTGCTCCTAAGGACCATTCTGGGTCAAGCACACCTAAGTCATCAGAGTGTCCTCTTCACAACTAAACACTTTAAAGGGGTCTTTTGCAGCAGATTTGCCCAATGCAATATGTCATTTGATTTCTAGACTGCTACTTTCATGGGCATTGATTGTGGATACAAGTGAATTGAAATCCTTGACAACTTCAGTCTTTTCTGCGTTTATCATGATTTTGCTTATTGGTACAGTTGTGAGAATTTTTGTTTTCTCTATGTTGATGTGTAATCCATACTGAATATATAATATACCCCTCCAAAGGAAAAAAAAAAAAAAAAAACCCACTGCCATGGAGTTGGATCCCACTGATAGTGACCAATCCTTGCGTTTCCAAGGTGGTATCACTAAGGAGTGGGTGGCATAGTACCTAAGGCATTTTGGCAGCTAACCAGAAGGCTGGTGATTCAAATCCACCAGCCACTTCTCAGAAGGAACTTGGGCAATCTACTTCTGTATTGATACCGCCTCAGAAACCTAAGGAGGGGTCACTATGAGTCGGGTCTGACTCGAGGGCACATAAGAACATCACTAAGGATTGCCCCATCTTCCTTCTGAGGAGTGGCTGATGGGTTTGAACTGCCAGCCTTCTGATTAGCAGTCAAATGCCTTAGGCACTATGCTACCAGAGCTCCTAAAATAATACAGTTAATTTGAATTTTGTATCTAAAGAGCACCAGTTTGGCCAGTTACCGCAACACTTGAGTTCTTCCCAGTCCTGAATTGACTACAGCTGGAAGTTCTCTTATAGTTTCTCAGCTTTTAAGCGCAAAGTATTTTAGACTCATTCCAGGCCATTGATTATAGCCCACCTTGATCCAATATGATCTCATCTTAAATTGATTACATCTTCAAAGACACTGTTTCCAAATAAGGTTACATTCACAGGTATTGGTGTTAGAACTACTTTTTTGGGGGGTGAGGGACTACGACAATGACACAGTTCAATCCACAACAGCTTTTTTTGTGTTAAGTAGTTTCTATTGCACTATTTTTATTCCATTGTCATTTCTTTGATTATATATTTTTCAGTTATTTTCTTAAATAATTGCCCTGGGGATCACAATTAACATCTTAATTTATGCAATTGTTTTTTAAAATCAGATAAGATAAAAAGGAACTACAAACATTACTGTCATTTAGATATAACTATGTAATTACCTGTACCAGTGTCCTTTCATTGCAACCTGAAGGATTCCCTTTAGTATTTCTTGTAAGGCAGGTCTGCTAGCAACCAATTCTCTCAGTTTTTGGTTATCTGAGAATGTCCTAATTTATCCTTTGTATTTGAAGGCTAGGCTATCTCGATATACTATTCTTGGTTAACAGTCTTTTTTCTTTCAACACTGGGAATTTATCTTCCCACTGTCTTGTGACCTCTGTGCTTTCTGATAAAGAATCAGCTGTTAATCTTACTGAGAATCCCTTATATATAATGAGTTACTTCTCTTTTGCTGCTGTCAAGAGTCTCTCTTTATCTTGACAATTTGCTTATGAGATGTCTAGATATAGATTTCCTTGAGTTTATCTTACTTGTGTTGCAGTTTGTGGAGATTCTTAGATCTGCAGATTAATGTTTTTCCTTCAAATATGGGACTTTTTGGCCATTACTTCTTCAAATTTTCTTTATATCCACTTCTCTCATCTCTTTTTGGGACTTCCATTATGTGTATATTGATCAACTTGATGTGATCCTACAGATCCTGAGGGTCTTAATTTTTTTCATTCTTTTTTCTTTCTGTTCCTCAGAATGTATAATCTTAATTGACCTATCTTCAAGTTTGCTGATTCTCTTTTTTTTTCTTTGCCTGCTCATTTCTCCTGCTGAGCCTCTAAAGATTTATTTTTTTCCTGTTCTTGAGATGTCTTCTTCAATCCATGTGTAATTTAGAAGTTTGTTATTTAATCTCTAAATATTTTGGAATTTTCTGACTATCTTTTTGTTTTTAATTTCTATGTTAATGCCACTGAGGTCTGAACATGTATACAGTCCTGAAAATGTACATAACTCTATGCATACATGTGGCTTTGTAGAGTCCCAGTGGTATGTCAGTGTTTCTCAAGACCACTGGGGACATTACATTCCCTGCCTTTTTCTTTAAAAAAATTTTTTTTAATTGTCTTCCCTAATTGTTATCCACTTCCTGAGGCAGCCATGATGTTAAACAATTGCTGCTGATTGCTTTTAATAGTGCCCTGTTTTGGTTACCTAGTGCTGCTCTGACAAGAATATGCCACAAATGGGATGGCCTTAACAAACGGGAGTTTATTCTCTTACAGTTCAGGAGGCTTTAAGTCCAAGTTCGAAGTGCCAGGCTCTCGGGGCTGGGTGAAAACCCCTCGACCTTGGGCTTCAGCTCTGCCTTTTGCTCCCAACCCACTGAAGCTAAAGGCTTTCCTTCACTCAGACAGCTCCTGGCTGCTGAGCCTAACAAGCCCAAGGTCAACAAATAAAATGGCACAGTCCCGATGTTACCAAACCACACAGCAGGCCATTATTTCAAGTCCATTATAAGTCCTGCTAAAAAGGCAAGGAGGCCACATCTTCCAACCTCCTCTAACTGCACAAGAGGAAGACAGGATCGCCATCAGTAACCCAAGGCCTATTCCTGCAAGGCCAGACATGCTGCCTCCCTCCAGTCCTTTCACCAACTGTTCCTCCCAAAGCACCCACCACATCTCTCCTAGGTTCAATAATTCACTGCAGTGGCCACACAGAACTCACAGATTATGGAGTTTATTAGGGAGGCACCAGGCTACTGTTCAAGTTCAGGAAAAACGCTGTCTCTCTCCCAGCCCACTGTCTCTCAGTCAACAGTCTCTCTCAGTCTCTCTCCCAGCAGGGTGTGTCCATTGGTGTCTCACTCAGCAATGCATGTCTCTTGTGTCTCTTTCCCAGGAGCATGTCCTTCCTCAGCCAGCAGTCAGAGAGACCTCTGCTTCTAGAAGGCCTCCTTTTGAGCTCAGCCAAGTGGCCAAACCAACCCCCCAATCATAACATCAGAATTCTAAGCACCTGAGAGAGAGAGTGGGAACCTCCCAGAACATTGTTTTGTGCCACTCCCAACAGAAATACCCCAGGTGGGCAACGTTAGCAATCAGGAGTTCCTCAGTTGCTCATGGCAAATTCCATCTTGGAGTTTACAAAGACTTATGGGTAGAAAAGCCACACAAAGTAATTTACTACACCACAGTCCCACGGTCAGCAGAGCATGGAAGGCTGCTGAACAATGACACAGCTACATGCAGGGTCCAAGAGTGCATAAGCTAGAGACTATCCTCAAGGCTTCTCCTTATATACAGGAAGCAGACCACATCCCAAAGGCAAGCTACTCAGCTGCTTGTGGGAGATCCCACCATGGAGTTGATTGCCAGTCTCATCAAGGGGAATAACTACCACCAGCTGTCAAGCCATTCAACGAGGTCCAGCCAAGTTGACACACAAATTTAACTACCACATGCCCCTTCTGAAAAAGTCTATTCTCATGGGGCATATGCCAGTCAGGTTAAATAGAATCAAGCCTTGTAAGTGTGGTCTGCCAGGGAACCTTCAGACACATCAGATTATGACAATTTTATGATAATGGTACTTTGAAGGAACTGCAACTCTATTCCACCTCCAGTGACTGCTGCAATGCAGATTTTCACCAGGAATGCAGGCTCTTGGTGCCCAAGTCTTCTGTGGGAGATGGGGTGGGGAGGTGGGAAAAGATTCACTTAAAAATGCCCCACAGCTCACTGTTCTTATTGCAATTTAACCAGTTTTCTTGAATAAATGACTAAATGATCTTCGGATTGCTGCAAGTTTTTGGTTAATTTCCAGAGTTCTGAGAAAGTTGATGCTGACAATGTTTGCCAGAGTCCTCATTGCTTTTATGGAGGAGATTTTCAGAAGTCCTTACTTCTCCACTATTCTTGCTGATATTGGTAAATATTATTTGTCTGAACATGGGCTGCCTCTTTATCAGACCATTATTGTGTGAGGTCAAATCATTTTTCCTTCTTAATTTTTTGGGTTCCATGTCAAAGGTGCACAGGTAACAGCCCAGCTTATAGACTGAGACAGACTAGGAAGAAGGAAGAGGCCATCCACTTCT
>NW_006921599.1:20368409-20387572 GCF_000298275.1 Orycteropus afer afer
AGAATGGCCAGACTTCATCTCACCTATTTTGGTCATGTTGTAAAAAGGGACCATTTCCTGGAGAAGGATGTCATGCTTGGTAGGGTGGAGGGTCGGTGAAAGAGGGGGAGGCCTTCAACGAGATGGATTGATACGGTGGCTGCGATGATGGGGTCAAGTATAGCAGGGATTGTGGGGCTGGCACGGGATCAGGCAGTGTTTCGTTCTGCTGTGCATGGGGTCGCTATGAGTTGGAAACGACTTGATGGCACTTAACAACAACAACAACAACAACATGTCAAAGGTGCTATTAGTCACTTACGGTACCGTCTGCCCTAGTAAAACTTTTGAGAAGAGCTCATATCATTTGTAGGTTATTGACTGCCAAAGATCACTACTAATTGTGTCTCTCTGTCAGTGACATATAACAAATATCATCATTATTGAAGACACAGTTTTACAGACCAAAATGTATATGTTATCAGATATTCAAAATTCCTGGACACTAAACAAAATGTGGTATATATACACTGAATTTTGCCTGTGACCATTAGTTGCTTTCCTCACCTTTTTTTTTTTTTTTAATTTGACATTTTTATTAAAAATTAGATCATGCATTATTTTGTTAGGAGCTCTGGTAGCATAGTGCCTAAGGCATTTGACTGCTAACCAGAAGCCTGATGGTTCAAACCCACCAGCCACTCCTCAGAAGGAAGGTTGGGCAATCTACTTCCATAGTGATACTGCCTCGGGCACAAAAAGAGGGGTCGCTATGAGTTGGGGCCGACTTGACGGCACATAACAACAACAACATTATTTTGTTATTTCTTTTCTAACAGATAATTCAAATTCCACACTCCCTATCTTTCATATAATTGAAGCTCCTGTTGCTGTAGTTTCATAAAAATGCTTAGTTTACTTGATGGATGAGCTCTCCCCTTCACTGGTTTATGTTCTATCATGTGCACGGTCTACAAGAAGACTGTGCTAATAATTCAATTTTGCATCAGTTAATCAGAAAGGAGATGTTCACTTTGGGTGCTGCTTTACTAATTTAAAAAGATATCAAACTTGAAATTAACAACTATATTCTCTAGAATTTGTAATAAACCATGGGAAAATATTGACAATTTAGGAATTTTCAATTCTAAGAATTAAAGAGTCATTTTGAAATCTACAGTACATAGTTTTACTGTCCTGGAAGTAAAAACAATTTAAAGTTCCTCAATTTTATTATCAGCATTTTTGTGGCTCTGACTTTATAATGTTTTTTACTTTATTGTCCTTCCAACTGAATAGATCAATATTGTATTGACATGTTTACAGAAGTCGAAGATTTAAGTCTAAAGCATTTCTGTCAATAATCTGGTGAGTTACTTGATTTTTGATCACTCTTTTTCACATCTGGATCTTTCTGAAAAGGGAGCATCAATTTTAAGTGATTGGCCTGAATATGGTAGATTTTAGAATTTTCACTCTATCTCTAATTCTGAGCCTTCTAAAATCTTCCCAAATTCATTTTTCAAAAATTCAATTTTTTTGCTGCATATGACCTGGAATTTAAAAGAATAAAATTTTATTTTAATGATCTGTTGTACCATTCCACTATCTGGCACTTGTTACTAAATAGTCATCTCAACACTTATATTTACAGTTGGGTACCATATTTATATAACCCTTATATGAGAGAGAACTATAGTCCACAGGGCTTCAGTTATTCTAGTGGCTATGGGGAATTAGTTACTTAACTGGAGTCCTTCTCTAGCACCTGAGAAAGAAATATTCTTCTTGAATAGCATCGTCCTCTTCACTTGTAATTGCTTCTCATACTGCAAATAATTAATTATAAAATGAAATTTACAGTAAACCATATCATGACGATCTCTCTGGTGTTCAAGGAGTGATTGTTCCGTAGATGGTTTCCTCTTTTTGCCCAGTGATAACTCCTCACAGGGGTTGGGGAACATGTTGGTGCCTGGCTTTATGAGACCTCAGGCATCTACTGTGATCACCCAAGACTTGGAAAACTCTCTTAGCTCTTTGTGAGCCTTTGTAAATTCCTCAGGCCACCAGCTACTCTTCTGTTATTATATTCTCACTTTTATCACTGGAAGTCTATCAGTTTCTTTTTGTGTTTATACATTAATAAAGATACTTGTGTCTATATCTGTCGCTTAAAAAAAAAAAGTCCATTTATTTATAATTAGAGCTTATTGGAAAGGAAAATATCAGATGGGAGGTACACTTACTTTCTTAGGATCATCCCCAGCCATCCAGCTAATGGTGAACACTGACTAACAAGAACATCTCCACAGTGATTCCAAGTTGCATAATTTCATCATATAGACTATGCTTTTCTTATAACCTAGTCTTTGAACAAGTCCATAGCTTTGTATTCAGTAGTCCTTTCTTGAAACTTTGTCTATAATATGTGATAATGTTCCTAATGTCTGTATGTGATTTTATTGGGTTTGGTAACTGAACTCTCATACTAGTTGGTTTTATTGTTTACTACATATATAATGGGAGCTATGAGTCGGGTCCAACCTCGACAGCACATAACAACAACATATATAATACATACGGTTCATATATGTTTATTATATATCTTGTTAAACAGTCATTGCATTAATCATCTTCATTTTAACATTCATTTTATTCATTTTAACATCAAGGGCATTTTCTCCGAGGTTTGTACATATAAAATAATTTTGAGCAAACATATTAGAATCTAAATAATCATTTCATAAGATGAGTAATTGTTTAATTAAAAATTTACTAGAAAGTATATGAACTTTTTTTTTTTTTTTAACTTCTGTTGTGGTGAAAATATGTACAAGAAGATATTCACCAACATAACACTTCCATATTTACAACTCAGGGACACTGATGACATTTTTTTCAAGTTGTGCCACCATTATTGCTATCCTTTTCCAAAATACTCCACCACCTATTAGCATAAACTCAGTGCCTCCTAAACAAAAGCTTCCCCTTTCCCTCCTTCCTACCCCTGATAACCACTAATAATCTTTGGTATCTCTCGCTCTCTCTTTTTTTTTTTCCCTCAACCTGTCTATAAATTTTACCTCCCTTCCCAGGTAACCAACAAAGAAATTTTCCTTCAATGTGTAAACCTTCCCTTGAGTTTTTGTAATAGCAAACTAACACAATATTTGTCCTTCCATGATTGACTTATTTCAAGTATATAGACTTTTAATCATGCATTTTCTGGTGGCATAGTGCCTGAGGCATTTGACTGCTAACCAGAAGGTTGGTGGTTCAAACCCAACAGTCACTCTGTGGAAGGAAGACTGGACAATCTACTTCTGTAAAGATTTACTATCTTAGAAACCCAGTGGGGGTTGCTATGAGTCGGAATCAAGTCTATGGCAATGAGGTTTTTTTTTTTTTTTTTTAAGCATGAATAAAACAAATACTTCTTATGGAAGTTAATAACCTTAACATATGATTATTTAAAATAGTATATCACGAAACCAGAAATACCTAAGAGCCTTGAATTCACTTTTTGACTTGTTTCTGAAGGGTTGAGGTTCTTGGAGTTGTAGTTGTAAACACACTGACTTAAATAGTGATATTCATAATGTTTTTAATAATGCCTTGTTTGGAGTCCTTCTGCATTTTCAAGTCAGAAAGATAGTTCAACTCCAACAATTGTTTACTGGTTTGGACTGTTAGAAAGTGCATGGATAGATTAAAGTCAATTTAAGAATTCTTTTTTAAGTATATTTTCTTATAGTAGAATTTTTGTTTTTAAAATATTCATCATTAGGTAGTAACAATATATTCTTTGTTAAGTAAAGTCATATTTGTAAATGTTAAATAAGTGAAAATCTTATTTGTAGATGGAGCAAATCAGGAAAGACTTCCTGAAATTGAAATCAGTCACTGGAATTAGAATGAATGAATCCATAATCCATCTTTCCTTCACTACATAAACTGGACCTCAGCTTCTTGACTTTAATCTACATCTTGCTTGGTGTCAGCTGCTACCTCTTCACTCACTTATAAATTTTTTTCTTTTCTTTTTTTTTATTGTGGTATAACATTGAAGTAAAATTCACTGGTCTTAAGTACTCAATGAATTTATACAAATGTATACACAGATGTGAGCACTGTGCACTTTAAGAGTATGAGAAATAGGGCATTTCCAGGCTCCCAAAAGATTTCCTCGTGCTCCTTGTGCCAGGCAACCCCTCCACAGAGGCAACCATTGTTCTCAATTAGAAGTTTTTACCATCATTATTTCCTCTTCTTGAATTTCCTGTATAGTATGTACTCTTTTGAATATGACTTCTTTTGTCTAACAGAATATCTGTGAGAGTCCTCTTGTTCTCTTAGACTTCTGAATGAGAAACAGTGAAAACCTTTCAATTGATGACCCAATAAAATAGCCCCTCAAGGGAAGAATGTTTGTGGTTGACTGGTAGATTGATTTTTTTTCCCGAAGAGTACTACATGGAAGACCTATTCAAGAGAATGGACAAGTTCAGAATATAAGTGTGTTATTTATATGAGACATATTTCTATGATGGCAAGTAGAACGTCTAGCCACATATTCTATTAGAATGCACTTTGGTATGTTTTAATTAAATCTACATTATAAAAGTACAAGTTATATTTTATAGAGTTTTTCTCTGAAGGTCTGAAGATCTTGATCCCAACCCTAATTCTACCAGTATATAGCTATGTGACCTTAGACAAGTCTTAACCCTTTGAAGTCTTATGCCCTAGTCTCTAAGTGGCATGATGGGAGAGGAGTTTGATCTCTCAGGTTGCTTCCAGTTTTCTCATTCTATAATTTTAGTAAGTCACTTAAAATTAGTTAATATGTTTTTGTGCATATCTAATTAGTAAATTCATAATCTAATTATCACTGACACACAGAAGAGGAAGTATGTAGTTGCAAACTCAAAGACATGGAATTAAGTGTAAAATTTCAGACTACTCAGACTGTTTACTCACTGTTGTCGAGTTGGATCTGACTCATAGCAACCCCTCCTTGGGGTTTCTGAGGCAGTATCACTATGGAAGTAGATTGCCCAATCTTCCTTTCGAGGAGTGGCTGGTGGGTTTGAACCGCCAGCCTTATGGTTAGCAGTCAAATGCCTTAGGCACTATGCCACTAGAGCTCCCCTCAGAATGTTTAGGGCTTACTAAATTAAAAATATATGGTTTTAGAAATGAAAATACTAAAAAATTCACTGACCACTTCTTTGGCTTTGTAATGTATCACAGATGTGGTTGCTCAGTTACTGCGTAATCAGAATCGTAAAGGACATTGCACATATGATGTTGCAAAGTTTCAACTTTGGACTGGGTTTTGTAAAGTCAGCTTGAAATATATTCAACCAATTTGTGAGACTCTTCAGATGCTACACTGATTCAGTGCTTCACATGTGGCTAGTGTTTTTCTTATATTTATTAGTAAGTAGGTTCCACAGTGTAGGAAAAAAAAAGGCAATCAGCTGTTTCTGTTATGATTAAAGGTAGAAGAAGTTTCCTTTCCTAGTCTTGCCTTTTCAAAATTTGATTCCTTTATTACATCCAGATGGGAATAAAGAAGGCTATATAGTCTATTTTTTTTTCTTACTGCAGAAATACATAATTATATCTAGTAATGCAAAATACTTTGTAAAAATATAAACAGGATACAGATGTTAGTTGTGCTATTTTTGAGACTACCAAGTTTTATTATACTCTGGGCTATAAACTAATAGTGTTATTACTTATTCATGAGATACAGTGTGTTTTCTTTGAGGTAGATGGAACTTCTCATGTTGAACATTTTAATGTTGACTGGAAAATCAAAATGAATTTAATCATTCTCTTATAATTGATTGTTTTAGGAACATGAGTAGTAAAATAGCTAGTGAATGTGGAGTTTTTATTTAGAAATACAGAATTTTTATTAATTTAGAAAATATCCTATTTGGACAGGAAAATTAAGATAAGTGGGGGCACTAAGCATAAATATTGGAGTGCTACTTTGCACTTTTCAACTGATTTGCATCATTTATCTTTAAAAAAGATTTTAATTTTAGGCTCCTCTTTTTAGTCATATTTATATTTAGTCTTTCATATTTGCAAATGATGATACATTATATTTGGTTAATTGCTCATTAAAAATTCACCTATATAAAGTCTTCAAGTCACAAATGCAGAAATTGATCTAGGAATGCTCTAAAGTTGAGGTTTACCTTGCGGCACATACCAGAGCATTGAAACAGCCAAAATGACAAGTTTGTATCCATGAATAGCAAATCTATAGCATATCTCACTCAAATAAATTAGCTCTTCTTAAAGTTAGCTGCTGTTCAACTCAATTCAACAAAAAATTCCCAAACATTTTTTATATATAAGACACTGCATGTGAAACAGATTGAACAATAATTTCAAACAGACTCTTCTTTGAAGCAATGGTGGTAGATGATGGGGGTGGGAGTGGGGGTTATACAGTTAATAATGTAAAATGTTTAAATTGCCGAGTAGAAATACAAAGAGCTCTAAATAAGAACAGAAAAAAAAATTGCTAATTCTTTGGGTACATTGGGAAACACTTTTAAAGGAAGAATTAATAATAGAGCTTGGTCTTCAAGTAGAAATGGCGTTTTAGTACGCAGGGATCGCTTGGATGTGGGGAGTTATGTTCTAGGCTGAAGTAACCCTAGAATTACCTAGAATGCAACTGTAAGCTCCATTTCAAGACCAAGTATTAGGTGTTAGTTGAGAATGCTTTCCTGGGGGTTGGTGTATGTTGGTGGATGGGAGGAGGCAGTGTGACAGAAAGCCATTCGTTATTAGTAGCTATGATTAGGGAGCTCTGGTAGCATAGTGCCTAAAGCACTTGACTGCTGAACAGAAAACTGGAGGTTCAAACCCACCAGCCACTCCTTGGAAGGAAGGTTGGGCAATCTACTTCCATAGTGATACTGCCTTGGAAACCCAAGGAGGGGTCGCTATGAGTCAGGGCTGACTCAACGGCACATAACTACAACAACAACGTGATTATAAAGAAGCCTTGTAAAAGATCTTAGAATGCCAGATTAAGGGGTTTGAATTTTGTTTTGGAGACTAGTGAGTGATATTGAAACTTTTGCTTGATATGACTCCAAATTGTTTTTTAAATGTTTTTTGAAATAATGTGTCCCCTAATATATATTGACATTGACATTTTTTCATCATAATTGTAAACAGTTTCAAAAGATGGAATGTGAAAATAAAGTTGTTACATCACACTTTTAAGTGTAGCCAGTAAAACATAAAAAATAAAAATTTACACCATCCTCTTTTTCTCCTTCTTCTCAAATTTTTATTCTACTTTCCCCCCCAGAATCCTATCCAATGTAATATAGCTTAAAACTTAAAAATCATCTGTTTATCACTCTACTGTCTTTCTCTGTATCAAAACATGTGTATAAATTTAAATAAAAAGATTGTTGTGAACATCAGGCTCTAAGTATTTAAAAATAAACAAAACGCTTTTCTTTGGGATTGAACTGTTATTAAATTAATAATAGTACATAATTCCTCAAAATAATGTATCTTAATAAATACTTATTAACATAAATATAACAATTAATTATAAATTATTAATAGATGTAGGGGAGGGCAGCAGGCATTAGAACTTTATGTTGCTTTGAAAAAGGTAATTTTTCATGTTCTTTATTTGGTGTCCTAAAGGTGTGTTCAATAGGAGCTCTGGTAGCATAGTGCCTAAGGCACTTGACTGCTAACCAGGAGGCTGGTGGTTCAAACCCACCAGCCACTCCTCGGAAGGAAGGTTGGGCAATCCTACTTCCGTAGTGATAACTGCCTCGGAAACCCAAGGAGGGGTCGCTAGGTGTCGGGGCCGACTCGATGGCAAATAACAACAACAACAACAAAGGTGTTCAATAAGGATTGGAGTGGTGGAGTATGTAAAAGTAGACTGGGCAGGAAGCCTTCACCAAAGATAAATCAGTTTTAGCAAAGAGTAGATATGGTAGTTGAAAACCTAGAAATGAATTCATTTTTAAATGACCCGTGCCTGGTATATCATTACCCTCTAGGGAGTCTGTTGTCCATTTGAAGACCTGGGGATACACTATGGTTTGTAAGAAAGAAATGTGTGCCTGGCATGCAAAGTTATGCTCAGGAGGTAGAATATGGACAGAAAGGTCAGAATATCAGACACTTCTGAGGGTTGAGTAACAACTGATAAGGGGTAGCATATGAGGGTGAGAAATTTAGAGAGTTTGAAACTAGATAACTGAGCAGAAGAAAGTTGTAATGTTTTGGCAAGGAAATACTGAGTTTGTTTTTTAACTTCTTACATAGTCTTACGGAGCTCTGATGGTGTAGTGCCTAAAGCATTTGACTGCTAACCAGAAGCAGGTGGTTCAAACCCACCAGCCACTCCTCGGAAGGAAGGTTGAGCAATCTACTTCTGTAATGATACCACCTTAGAAACCCAAGGAGGGGTCCCTGTGAGTCGGATCTGACTCCATGGCAGTGAGTTTGTTTTTCTTTTTGGTTTTTATATAGTCTTACATATACACACACACACACATACACACACCCCTATATATATGTTTTAAAGAAAAAGAAAAACCGGTTGTTGTGGAGTCACTTTCAACTCATAACAACCCCGGTTGGATTTCCAAGGCTGTAAATCTTTATGGAAGTAGATTGCCTCATCTTCCTCCTACAGAGCGGTGGAAGGGTTTGAACCACTGACCGTCTGGTTAGCAGCCAAATGCCTTACAGACTGAGCCACCAGAGTGCCTTATATTCTTATGTGAGAAGTCTTATATAATCAGTAATTGTGACTACTCATTCAATGAGTATTGAATGAGTAGTCATTCCGTAGTTTTATTAAAGAGAAACAGTGACATAAATATGTGGCTGGTTGGGGGATCATGTGGACCACATCCCCAGACACTGTCAGAGAGGTGACATCAAAATGACCCAGGGTCCATCCACATGGTGGAAGGTGGGCCAGCATTTCAGAGGGAAGCACCACCAAGGTAGTGGCATCACTACAGTTGGTTTCACCCATCACCCAGTACTATAGCTTGTTTCCACTTGTTCCAGCATCCCTGCATGTTGGGATGCAGGCAGGAGTGCTACCACACCTACCATTGGGCGGAGATGATGGTCTCCTTCTTGGCCAAAGGGAGAGGGGGAGGAGCTGTGGGAAGCTGCAGGAAGTGGGGTCAGGATGGGTGGAGCTCTGTGATGTGGCATAAGGCCCTGCCCAAGAGTGGAACCAGATTTCTCCACCCACCAATGGGAGATTCACCACTGGCCCTGCCCATACCATGAGTTACTACACTGGGTGACACTAAACCCTAGTGATGCCACTGAGGAGAAAATAAAATCAACACCCAAACAGTAGGCTCCCATTTGTTTCATTTTAATGGATACCTTTTAAACATCTAAAGGGTCAGATGTTTGTGTTCTTCATTTCACTCAACTGAAGATATTTCAGTACCAATTTTACCTCTGTTCTTGGTATCCATTACTTTATGTGAAATGTGTCTCTTACTTCTTGACACCCTGTCATCAGAGACACCTTCTTAAAAATAATTCCCAGTTCTTTCTTTTGTATGCTAGTTAGTTCTATGAGTAGATTAGTTAGAGTCCTGTGAAAAACAGGACAAAGTCATCTAAACATTATATGGGGACCTGTTGAAGGCTACCATCACCCTGCATCCTGCATTCAGCATATTACACACTGGCATATTTCTTTCTTTTCATAGCTGTCTTCCATATTTTCAGTCTGTGTCTAATTTTGAAATATTAAAAAATAAAGCATTTGATTTAGTAATTATTTTTTCTCTTCTAACCCAGAAAGAAATTCTTAGCATATAGTAGAGTGCATTATATCTCCTTAATCATTGTTATTTAGGCTCAGACTTACCTAGTTCTGAAGCTAGGTAAACAATATATTAATAATATGCTTTTTTTTTTTTTTTATAATATATATCATCATTGGAAAGCTGTTCAAAGCCTCCTTTGCTACCTTTTGAAAAAAATGCAACAAAACAAAAAACCTTTTATCTTACGAAAGTGACATACTTTAAGATAGGAAAATACTTACTTATCAAAATAATTGCCTCTATTATCAGGCAGAACATAGCAAAAAGGAAACATCAGATTTTTATATTTTTGCAGGCTACATATTTTGATTTAAAAATATATTTTTCTTTTAGTAATTTATTTTTTTCTTGTTGAGAATATACATAGCAAAAAAATACACCAATTCAGCTTCATACATGTACATTTCAGTGGTTATGTTCTTCAAGTTGTGCAACCATTCTCACCATCCTCTGAGTTGTTCTCCACTGAATTGAAATAAATTCACTATCCCCTAAGATCCCTGCCTAATTTTTTGAGTTCGTTTTGCCAATTTCACCTCCCCCCATATACATAGATCTTAGAAGAGCACCCTGTTCAAGACACATATTCCTCACGAGTTAATCTAAATTGTTGTTTTGTTTGTTTGTTTTTGTTTTCAGTGGATATTTTTGGTTTAAGGTTTAAAGATTATCTCAGGTCAATAGTTTCAGGGGTTCATCCATCCTCCATGGTTCCAGAAAGTCTATGTTATTGTTGTTAGGTCCCGTCGAGTCATTTCCTGCTCATAGTCACCCCATGCACAGCAGAACGAAACACTGCCCGATCCCACGCCAGCTCCACGATCCTTGCTATACTTGAGCCCATTGTTGCAGCCACCATGTCAATCCATCTTGTCGAAGGCCTTCCCCTCTTTCATCGAGCCTGCACCTTACCAACCATGACATGCTTCTCCAGGGAATGGTCCCCTCTGACAACATGACCAAAGTAGGTGAGAAGAAGTCTGGCCATCCTCACTTCCAAGGAGCATCTCGGCCGCACTTCCTCCAGGACAGATCTGTTAGTTCTTTTGGCAGTCCATGGTACCTTCAGCATTCTTCGCCAGCACCACAACTCAAAAGCATCAACTCTTCTTCAGTCTTCCTTATTCATTGTCCAGCTCTCACACGCATACAAGGCAATTAGAAATATCATGGATTGGAAATATCATGGCCTATGTCAGGTGCACCTTAGTCCTCAAGGAGACATCCTTGCTCTTCAGCACTTGAAACCGTTCCTTCGTGGCTGACCTGCCCAGTGCTACACACCGTCTAATGTCCTGACTGCTGCTTCCATTGCATCGATTGTAGAACCAAGCAATGTGAATTCTTTGACAACCTCAATCTTTTCTCCATTTATTGTGATGCTGCTTATTGATCCAGTTGTGAGGAATTTTGTCTTCTTTATATTGAGATGTAATCCATACTGCAGACTGTGTTCCTCAGTCTTCATCAGTAAGTGCCTCAAGTCATCCTCACTTTCAGCAAGCAAAGTTGTATCATCAGTGTATCTCAGGATGCTTATGATTCTTCCTCCAATCCTGATACCACGTTTTTCTTCATATAGTCCAGCTTCTTGGATTATTTGTTCAGCACATAGATTGAATAAGTATGGGGAAAGGATACGACCCTGACTCACTCCCTTCCTGATTTTAAACCATGTAGTGTCCCCTTGTTCTGTTCAAACGACAGCCTCCTGGTCAAGGTACAGGTTCCTCATGAGTACAGTCAAGTGTTTGGGAATTCCCTTTCTTCTCAGTGTTATCTAAGATTTGTCATGATCCACACAATCAAATGCCTTTGCATAGTCAATAAAACACACGTAAACATCTTTCTGGTATTCTTTGCCTTGAGCCAAGATCCATCTGACAATAGTTATGATATTCCTTGTTCCATGTCCTCTTCTGAATCCAGCTTGTACCTCTGGAAGTTCTCTGTCAATGTACTGCTGCAACAGTTTTTGAATTATCTTCAGTAAGATCTTACTTGCATGTGATATTAATGATATTGTTGTATAACTTCCACATTCTGTGGGATCACCTTTCTTTGGAATGGGCACAAATATGGATCTCTTCCAGGCAGTTGGCCAGGTAGCTGTCTTCCAAATCTCTTGGCATAACTGAGTGAGTGCCTCCAATGCGGCATCCATTTGTTGAAATATCTCAATGGGTATTCCATCAATTCCCAGAGCCTTGTTCTTCGCCAGTTCCTTCATTGCAGCTTCGACTTCCTCCTGCAGCACCATTGGTTCTAGATCATATGCCACCTCCTGAAATGGATGAAGATTGACCAGTTCTGTTTGGTACAACGACTCTGTGTATTCTTTCCGTCTTCTTTTGATGTTCCCTGCATCATTCAGTATTTTGCCCGTAGAACCTTTCAATATTGCAACTTGAGGCTTACATTTTTTTCTTCAATTCTTTCAGCTTGAGAAATGCCGAGCATGTTCTTCCCTTTTGGTTTTTAACTCCAGGTCTTTGCACATTTCATTATAGTAATTGGCTTTGTCTTCTCAAGCTGCTCTTTGAAATCATTGGTTCAATTCTTTTATCTTGTCATTTCTTCCATTTGTTTTAGCTACTGTCCACTCAAGGGCAAATTTCAGAGTCTCTTCTGTCATCCATTTTGGTCTTCTCTTGTTTTGTTGTCTTTTTAGTGACCTCTTGCTTTCTTCATGGATGATGCTCTTGATGTCATCCCACAATTCTTCTGGTTTTTGGTCACTGGTGTTCAATGCATCAAATCTATTCTTTAGATGGTCTCTAAATTCGGGAGCAATATATTCTAGAGCATGTTTTGGCTCTCATGGACTTGTTTTAATTGTCTTTAACTTCAAGTTGAACTTGCATAGGAGCAGTTGATGGTCTGTTCCACAATCAGCATTAGAATTTGACATTCTGTACTACATTTTCCCCTTTTGATCAGGATTCTTGTATGGAATCTTGGAACAAAATGTTCAATAATAGTAGCTGGGCACCATCCACTTCTGGTCTTATGGCAAGGGAGGCAGTCGTTCATGGAGGCAGTTTTCCACACATTCCATATCTTCCTCCTATTTCTGACTCTCCTTCTACCTTCCTTGCTCCAGGAAATTAAAGACCAATTAGCCTTGCCTTTGTTGCCCCTTAAAAATGTATATGCCTTCTTTTGAATTCATATTAAAATCCATATTGTTCAGTTGCAAAAGGCTGCAAAAGTCTCATTAATGTAATTTGTCATCTAATTTGAAGTAATACAACAAGAGCCATTTTATTCATGCATTTTGCTTAATCATTTATCAGTTGATACACAGATATACATCACTTACATCCACCACACATTCTGTGAAATAGAACATTATTATGTGATTTGGTTGTTGTATGAGCACCATTTTATATATATTATATATATATCTTTGCATATATTTGATACACATGTATCAAAGTAACCACTTGGGAAGCTGCTCTGGCCCTCCATTAGTGCATGGACCCTTGGGTTTGCAAACTCACACCTATAATTGTCTACCTCTGGGCACAGAGCACCCTCTGGGCAGTCCTGGGGATCCTGGTTAGAATTGGAAGCCTGCAGCACAACATATTCCTACAGATGACAACCTGTGAGGTGGTTGGGCAGGGCATGGCTCAGGGGCTGCAAGTTGTGCTGTGGCTCAAGGGCTGTAGCTGAGCCATGGCAGCCGGGAACGCCCAGCCGAGGCTGCTGAGGTGTTGCAGATTCAACCCTGTCCTGCCTCCTGGTACCCTTCCAAACAAGCCCCTCTGCCCTGCCCCACAGAAGTATACTTTGTCAGTTGTTGCCCAAATGGACATTATGTGGCACCTACCTGTGTTAAAAAACAAAAAAACAAAAAAACATTTTTTAATAAAACTGGTATTAGAAGAAATTTTCAACAAAATATTAATTTTTGTTTGAACTCATTGGCTTCATTTACTAATTCATTAATTGGGCAGCATCTAGTTTGAAGTCAGACTGGAGGTCTGAAGGACAGGCAAAAAAGACAAAATTACATAGGTAAGGTTGTATTAAGAACAGTGAAGTAACACTGGGCAAAAGGGATTGGTTTGTTCTAAGTTGCTTTTCTTGTATGGCATATTGGGAACTTTGGTAGCCCTGTCATGTACTATAGCTGAGGTGGCAAGCATGAATTGGTTTACTTAAGTTTCAACATCTGATAAGGTCAAGCATTTACAATGAAATAGAAACTTATTTAGGTTTTGATTTGCTGACATGGGGCTTGGTATAAATGGACTCCATCTTAAGCCTGTTAAGTTAACATCAGACTAAAGAACGTTTTGGGAACTGGTAAAGTTATAGTGGTCTTTGGTATTTTTTGTTAAGGCATTCCTTTGTTTATGTATTCATTTGGGGAGACTGTAGGTTTCAGAATCGTGTTGGCTATGATCTTTATGGAAGCCAACTGCCAGGCATGGGTCTTCCGTGGTGTCTCTGGGTGGGTTCAAACAGGCAACCTTTGGGTTCCTAGCCTAGTACAGACTGTGCTACCCAGGGACCTTTTTTTGATATTCTCTAGGCTTGTTTTTAGCAAGACCAACCTTCCTTGCTTCCTCCTCCCCCCCCAAGAAATGATTTATTGTTAACACCTTCCTGCAAATTATTTCCTTACTCACTTTAATACATTATTCCTCAAATGAGAAAAGACTGCCCTCAATTAGTTATTCTTGTTATTGTTATGTGCTGAGTGGGACTGACTCATAGAGACCCCTCCTTGGGTTTCCCAGGCAGTACCACTACAGAAGTAGATTGTCCAACCTTCCTTCTGAAGAGTAGCTAGTGGGTTTGAACCTCCAGCCTTCTGGTTAGCAGTCAAGTGCCTTAGGCACTATGCTACCAGAGCTTCCAAACAAAGTTGCTGCCCTCAATTCTGATCCGACTCATAGCAACACCTCCTTGGGTTTCCGAGGCAGTATCACTACGGAAGTAGATTGCCCAGTCTTCCTTCCAAGGGAAGGTTAGCAGTCGAATGTCTTAGGCACTACGCCACCAGAGTTCCCTAAAAAATGATTTTTGGTTTAGGAGGCAACATACATAAAGCCACAGGAATGATGCTTTTGTGAGAGGTTAGTTGGGGTAATTTAAGGGGGAATGATTGTATTCTTGCCACAGCGTTGTGCCTTGGACAAGCCAGTTAACTTCTCCAAGTCTTAAATTGAGTAAAATAAAACTTCCTCTATATTTGTTTTAAAGTTTAAATGAGATAATGACTGTGAATCAGATAGCACAGTGTTAGCACATGTTAACTACTATTATTACTGTCACTTTTATATTCCATTAGTAGTATTGTGATTGAGAGAGACCTAGGGAGCTTTCCTGGTTCCTCTCTAATTTCTGTCGTAGTAATTACCTCTCTAATTTCTGTCGTAGTAATTATTTTCTTATTGTTTAGTGCAGTCCAGTGGATTCCAACTCATAGTGACCCTGCAGGACAGAGTAGAACTGCCTCCTAGGGCTTTCTGGGCTATAATCTTTATGAGAGCAGATTACCAGGTCTTTTCTCCCACAGAGCTGCTGCTGGATTTGAACTGCTGACCTTTGAATTAGCAGCCAATGGACCCTGTTTTTAAGATCTAAGCTCACAGTCATTAGCCATTTGTTGTTGTTGTTGTTGTTATGTGCTGTCAAGTCAAACCCGACTCATAGCAACCCCTCCTTGAATTTCTGAGGTGCTATCTCTATGGAAGTAGATTGCCCAAACTTCCTTCTGAGGAGTGGCTCGTGGGTTTGAACTGCCAGCCTTCTGGTTAGCAATCAAGTGCAACAGGCACTATGCTACCAGAGAGAGAGATACAAATCAAAACAACAATGAGATAGCATCTCACCCCAGTAATAATAGCAAAGTTCAACAAGACAGAAAATAACAAATGTTGACAAGGCTGTGGAAAGACTGGAACTCTCACACACTGCTGGTAGGACTTCAAAATGGTACAACCTTGTGGGAAATGGTATGGTGTTTCCTTAAAACACTGAAAATAGAAATACCATTTGATCCAGCAATTCTATTACTTGGAATATATCCTAAAGAGATGAGAGACAGAAAATGAACAGACATATGCACACCCATGTTCATCACAGCACAATTCACTATAACAAAGAGATGGAAACAACCTAAATGCCCATCAACAGATGATTGTATAACCAAACTATGATGCATTCACACAATGGAATATTATGCTATATTAAAGAATAAAGAAAAATATATGAATGATCTCACAACATGGATGAACCTGGAAGACATTATGCTGAGTGAAATCACAGAAGGACAAATATTGTATGAGCCCATTATTTTAAAAAGTCCAGGAAAGTTTATTCAGGGAAAGAAACTCACTTTGTTAGTTACCAGGGACAAGAGGGAAGGGGAAGGAAAATCTCAGACTTTTTGGAGGTTACGTGTTGATTTGAGTGAGGAGAAGAATGGTATGGAAGTAGTCTGTGACCAGCATGGTGATGCTGGGGAAAGCAAAGAGACTGAAATGTGCACAAAAGTTATAGAGAACAGAGGCAAATACTGTTACAGGCACAACACTGCAGTATCATTTGCCCAAACACTAGGCTACAGATTAATGCATGGACAGGTGAGAAGAACAGGTGGTGGTAGGTGAACAAGAACACACCCTAGGCCAAAGATAGATTTGGCTGAAGATAATCTCTCGTAAGCACTTGTGCTACAAAATTAGCTACACACATTACAGAAGCAACAGAAGACAGGGTTGGAGTAAATTCTCAGAGACAACCAAACATCTTGTGAGAGAGAATCACGGGGCCTGGGATTTGGGGACCATAGTCTCAGGGGACATCATGCTTAATTGGCACACATAGTTCATAAAAATTTTGTTCTACAACCTAATTTGTTGAGTAGTGACTGGGGTTTTAAAAGCTTTTGAGTGGCCATCTGTGATAGTTATGTTTGTGTGTCAACTTGGCTGGGCCTGGTTGAGTGGCTGGGTAGCTGGTGGTAGTTATTCCCCATGATGAGACTGGTAATCAACTCCATGGTGGGATCTACCACAAGCAGCTGAGTAGCTGCCTTTGGGATGTGGTGTGCTTCCTGTATATAAGGAGAAGCCTTGGGAATGGTTTCTAGCCAATGGCATCCTTGGACTCTACATGTAGCCGTGTTGTTGCTCAGTAGCCTGCTATGCTCTGCCGACCTTGGGACTTACAATGGACTTAAGTTAATGGCCTGCCATGTGGTTTGGTAACATCGGGACTGTGACTTTTTACTTGTCAACCTTGGGGCTTCTCAGCCTCAACCTCCAGCAGCTGTCTGAGTGAAGAAATGCCTCTAGCTCCAGTGGGCCGGGAGCAGGAGGCAGAGCTGGACCCCAAGGTTGAGGGGCTTTCACCCAGCCCCTAGAGCCTGGCACTTTGAACTTGGACTTAAAGCCTCCAAATTGTAAAGAATAAACTTCTTTTTGTTAAGGCCATCCCATTTGTGGTATATTTCTCGTCAGAGCAGAACTAAGTAACCAGAACACCATCTAAAATGCAACTATTGGCCTCAGAACTGGAGCAAAGAAAAGTGAAGAAGATCAAAGTCATCTGGAAACAATTAGTTTAAAGATAAGAAGGACCACGAGGATCTCAGCCTTCACGACTCAAGAGCAGAAGAACTAGATGATCCCTGACTACTAATGCCCACCACTCAGAAAGGGATCAAATTTGGAGATCATGGATAGAGTGGGAGGGAAAATGTGCAACAAAATTAAAAAACACAAAAATGACCAGAATTGCTGGTCTGAGAGGGACTCTTGGAACCCATGAGACTATGGCTCTGGGTTACCCTTCAGGCCTAGAAATGGACTCACTTACATGGATTGGCTCTCAGCACAACAGTCGAAAGGTCTGCATACAGAATACTTGCACCCACCTACTCTAGAGAGATGCACCCCTTGGATCAATCAGCCATGAGACAACAGAGGGGTAGCACTCACGAAGAGGGAAAGCGGGACCGACAGATATGCATGGATGAGAAGTGCACACGGGGAGGGGATGGTCACAGGGGGGAGAGGGGAGGGAAGGTTTTTACTGAGGGGACGGTAACTGGGGCCATGAAATGAGATGTGCAGAAACTGTTGAATGTAAAACAGGTTTGCTATGTAAATTTGCACCCAAAGCACAATAAAAATAAAAATAATAAAAGTCTTAAAAAGATCAAAGACTACAGTCTTCAGTATGGATTACATTTCAACATAAAGGATATGAAAATCCTCACAACTGGACCAATAGCAACATCATGATCAATGCAGAACAGATTGAAGTTGTCAGGGATTTCATTTTACTTGGACCCATAGTCAACACCCATGGAAACAGCAATCAAGAAATCAGATGCTGTATTGCACTGGACAAATGTGCTGCAAAAGACCTCTTCACAGTATTAATAAGTAAAGATAATACTTTGAACACTTAAGGTGCGCATAACCCAAGCCATGGTATTTTCACTCACCTCATATGTATGCTGGACAATCAATAATAAAGACCAAAGAAGAGTTTATGTCTTTGACTTGTGATGTTAGCGAAGAATACTGAAAGTACCATGGACTGCCAGAAGGACAAATCTGTCCTGGAAGAAGTGTAGCCAGAATGTTCCTTGGAAGCAAGAATGGCCAGATTTTGTCTCACCTGCTTTGCTCATTTTGTCAGAATGGTCCAGTCCCTGGAGAAGGATATCCTTGGTAAAGTAAAGGGTCATTGAAAAATGGGAAAGACCCTCAACAAGATGGATTGACATAGTGGCTGCAACGATGGGCTCAAGTATAGCAAGGATTGTAAGGATGGTGCAGGACTGGGCAGTGTTTTGTTCTTTTGTACACGGGGATGCTGTGAGTCGTAGTTGACCTGACAGCACCTAACAACAACAACAATAAGGTCTTAAAAGGACTGTAAGAATTCTCTTCTGTACAGAATATCTGGAGAGTGAGGAGGGAATTGCCCATCCTTCTTTCTTCTTTTACTTCCATTCTCAGTTTTATTTTCTCCTTGAAAAAAGAAATAATTTTTCTTTTTATATCTATTTTTTCCATTCTCTGATCATAGCACCAGGGAAAACATTACTCTAATGGTAGTAATTTCATGAGGAAAGGTTCTCAGATGTTTTGCTTATTTTTATCTCTGATTCTCCTTTGTTTGTTGTTTTCATATTCAGATTTCTCTCTCCTGTTATGCTAATGATGAATCATTGTGAGCCCCTGGAGTATATAAGTGCCTGGGTGATTTGGACCTTGCTTAAAAGAAAATTTTTCTTCTTCTTCTTCTCCTCCCCCTCCCCTTCCTCCT
>NW_006921599.1:20388132-20390125 GCF_000298275.1 Orycteropus afer afer
TATATATGATGAGAGTAAATGGGTTGAGAATCATTAAGTCGTCCCCAAATGTATTTCTTTTTCCCAGTGTACTTTCAAATAAAAAGTTGATATGACTAGACTGGGGGGAAAAAAGAGGAACTGATATGACAGGTCACTGAATTATTTTATAAAATTTACAGCCTTGTCTTTTAAGACGCTGGAGTATATTCTATGTTGCCTGTTGAAGTTTGCCTTGGAAATTTTTATCATTCATAACTGATAGAACCAGTTGGTGGAAACTTCTGGTACCCACATAATAGTTAATCTCTTTCTACTCTATTCTACCTTTGGAGGTGATGACCACATCCAGTATCTACTGAGAATTGATTACAAAGAGGGACTCCACAGTCTTACAGACTTAAGTTCTAATTCTTATTTCTCCCACTTACTGCTTTTTGTTTATGGACATATTATTTTAAACTTCTCCAAGTCTTGGTATTTTCCATTCATAAAATGAGAATGTTATCAGTTAGGACAGACTAGTGTATAACAGATGACCTCCCAAATCACAGTGGCTTATAGCAATAAAAATGTTTCTTGATCATGCTACATGACCCTCATAGATTGGCTGAAGTTCTATTCACGTTGTTTCCAATCCAAAATTTAGACTGTGGAAGAGGATTGGGGGGTAGGGGGTTTGGAAGGATAGAGACCCACTGACTTTGAAAACTTCTCAAGAATAGCACATCTTTTCTGCCCATAATTCGTTTGCCATATCAAGTCAGCAGTTGCTCCTGTGTTTAACCAGGCAGGGATGTATAATACCCCCACAAGGAAGGAAACCCGAATATTTGGCAAACAGCAATACCACAGAAGTAATAAAAACACAAACTGCTCAGCACTGTACTTGACACATAATAAGTGCTCCATCAGCAGCACCATGAATATAAAAGAAGCAATGATGTGTTTATGGTCTTATAAACGGGGGAGTCTTCTTTGCATCCTCCATCCTAGAAACACAGTTTGATGTTTAACAAATACTTGCTCAGCTGCATCATTTTGTATTCCAGGAACTCATGAGAAGAGTAGTTAAATGACCAGGTCATTCTTTGTACTATATACTGCCTAAAAACATGAAACAGAAGTTATCTTAGGTAAGCTGCAATGGGGATAAACAGGCCATAGATAAGTAAGAATTAAATTTAAAAAATCATAATAACTTTTTATTGTGATCTGCGTGGAGAATTAAATATTTTTAAATAGAGCTTTAGCATCTGCCTTTCCACCAGATCCCTTACTAACTTATGTCATGTTTAAGAGAAGCCAATAGGATTGTCTGCGCTCAATACTCCATCTAATTGGGCTGCCATTTTCCCATTGAATTGATCTGCTATTGATTCATTCTTTTAGTGTTTAGTAGAACCAGTCTTTCTTTAATTTGGGAGAAAAAGGCAATTTTAAACGTACTGAACTTTTTTTTTTTTTTTTTTTCAACGTATACCTACTGTTTAAGTCACAACAGATTTTACTGTTAGATATGCTCTCTGTTATTTTATTTTAAAATTAACTCAGTATAATTAACTTTCTGGTCTGTATTCAGTTTCCTGAATTTTAGCATATATAGATTCATGAGCTCAGCACCATCACCATCCGGATACAGGATTTGGGTTTTTATCTATGAATGTCTCTTTCGATATAAGAATTAAATAATAAGAATTAAATAACAAAACACTGACAAAATTAGCTGAATGTAACCATGTGTATGTGTTTACAGTTACAAGTCTTAGTATCATTTTGACATAAGTAATAAGTGGTACTAGATGTATAATTTTATCTTTCAATGTAAAGTCTGATTGTTGATTTGATGAAGTAAAAGAGCATGGAAATCCTTTTGCATGTCTATGAAAACTCATTAGAACAGACATTTTGTCACCACTTATTTCAGCCCAAATACCGAAAATGTTAACTCTTTGCAGCATAGAAGTGAATTTCTTGTTAGAATTAAGTTATAGATCAAATGGAAATTAGAATC
>NW_006921599.1:20398487-20403734 GCF_000298275.1 Orycteropus afer afer
AAAAAAAAAAAAAAAGTAAATGTAGGTGCTGATAATTCATTTAGTGACTGGTATAGTGCCATTAATGACATAATGGATGAAATATGATTCTAGTCTTATTCTATCTTGGCTAATATGACTTCAGAAATGTTGAAGGTGACTCCAGAAATGGTGTTTCCTAGAACACCGGCATTGCTGTTGTGACCATTTTCTAGAAGTCTTCCTAGGATTTTCTCCAAAATAACCATGTTGATTAATTGATTGGGTCATTGAATCATTTATTCATTCAGTCAGCTGTAATGTTGAGGAACCTGTACATAGATGAAGAGGCAGTCATTTGAACAGAACAAGGGGCTATTACATGGTTTAAAATCAAGAAAGGTGTATATCAGGATTGTATTCGTTTACATACTTATTCAAATAAGTATCTCTGAGCAGATAATCCAGGAAGCTGCTTTATATGAAGAAGAACATGGCATCAGGAGTAGAGGAAGAGTCATTAATAACCTGCAATATGCAAATGACACAACCTTACTTGCTGAAAGTGAAGAAGACTTGCAGCACTTACTGATGAAGATCAAAGATTATAGTCTTCAGTATGGATTACACCTCAATGTAATAAGAAGACAAAAGTCCTCGCAGCTGGACCATAAGCAACATCACAATAAATGCAGAAAAGATGATGTTCTCAGGGATTTCATTTTACTTGGTTCCCTTATCAATGTCCATGGAAGCAGCAGTCAAGAGATCAGATGTTGTATTGGACTGTTCATATCTGCTACAAGACTTCTTTAAAGTGTTCTTTAAAGATGTCACTTTGAAGACAGATATGACTGACTCAAGCCGTGGTATTTCAGTAGCTTCACATACATGTGACATCTGGACAGTGAATAAGGAGAACTGTAGAGGAATTGATTAATTTGATTTGGGATGTTGGCAAAGAATATTGAATGTACCATGGACTTATGGAAGAACAAACAAATCTGTCTTGGAGGAAGTATAGCCAGAATGTTATTTAGAAGTAAGAATGACCAGATTTCCTCTCTCATACTTTGATCATATAATCAAAAGGGACTAGTCACTGGAGAAAGATATCATGCTGGATAAAACTGAGGATCAGTAAAAAAGGGGAAGCATTTCAATGAGATAGATTGACACAGTGGCTGCAACGATAGTCTCAAGCACAGCAAGGATTGTGAGGATGGCACACGACCAGCCAATCTTTGTTCTGTTTGTATATATGGTTGCTGTAAGTCAGAATCAACTCAACAGCACCTAACAAAAACAGCAACTGTAATGTTAGTGCTAAGGAGCTCTGATACTGTAGTGCCTAAGGCACTTGACTGCTAACCAGGAGGCTGGTGGGTCAAACCCACCAGCCACCCCTCAAAAGGAAGGTTGGGCAATCTACTTCCGTAGTGATATTGCCTCGGAAACCCAAGGAGGGGTCTCTATGAGTCAGGTCTGACTCGATGGCACTTAATAACAACAACAACGTTAGTGCTAAGGCCCAGGCCCTGGGCAAGGAAATGGGGAATAAAGATAAACAAAATAAATAACAATTGTGAGGATAATTCAAGACTGGGCAGTGTTTCATTCTGTTGTGCATTGGCTCACTATGAGTCAGAACCAACTCAAGGTCACCTAGCAACAACATCAAGCTCATGGTGGAATGGGAGCCATAAGCACAGATGGTATAATTGTAGGACAGGGAGATGAGTGCTAATAGAAGTACAGAGTGCCATGGACTATGACACTGAGAACAGAGTTACTAACTACCTGGAAAAAGAGATCTAAAGAAATCATGATATCATTACTCTTTATGGCCCCCATTCTTCTACTTTTAAGAGAACTAGTTTTTGAGTGTTTTTTGTTGTTGTTGTTTATTTTCTTAAAAGAAAAAAAGGAATTTTATATCTATTGTAATTGTTATCGATAAGATCTTACATAAACCAACTCTTGATGCCATTAGGTTGATTGTGCTGTTAAAGTCCATATTTAGCATGAAACTGACTTTAACACTCTACTCAAGTTAATATTCAGAATATTTGGGATACATTGGCAGCAGAATGACATGATATATTCAGTAAATACTAAATCACTACCTTTTATTATTTATATGACAAAATGCATGCATGCTACAATGTGAATGACTCAAAAGCATGCTAAGTCAAAGAATCCAGTCTATAAAAGACCACGTATTGGCTGATTCTACTTGTAAGAAGTGTCCAGAATAGGCAAATTTATAGACTGAAAGTTAGATGGTGGCTGCGTAGAGCTGGGAGGGGGTGTGTGAGTAGGAGGAGAATGGGGAGTGACTGTTCATTGGTTAAGCAGTTCTTTTAAGGGGAAAGAAAATGTTCTGAAATTAGACTGTGGTGATATTGCACAATTCTGGATATACTAAAAAACATTTAATTACACTATGTATGTATCAGTAAATTATGTCTTGATAAAGCTATTTTTAAAATGCTTAAAAGAAATGGTTTGTTTCTCTTTTGAAATGCATTTTTGCTTTATTATATATCTTAAGTTAGCTGAACACATAGCAGTGCTAAGTTTAGCCTTTTAAACACACATGTACTTCATAATAAAGCTATAATTTGAGGAGGATTTCTAATTGCTAACTGTCAACCTAATGCAAATGCATCTGAATACAGATATTAATATATTTTATGCACTCTCATATAGTGAGTGACTTTGCTAAGGAACCCACTGCCGTTGAGTTGATACTAACTCATTGCAATCCCTGTTGGGTTTCCAAGGCTGTAAATCTTTACAAAAGTAGATTATCTCAGCATCCTCCCATGAAGCAACTAGTGGGTTTGAACTGCAAACCTTCTGGTTAGCAGCCAAATGCCTTACCCACTAACCCACCAGAGCTTTTTTTGTTGAGCTATTGGAGTATATATTCAAAACCTGAAAGAACATGATGATTAATTTGATGACTGCAAGGCAATAAAAATGAAACATGAATGTTCTTTTAAACAATGTTATGGGTTGACTTTTTTTTTCCTTTACTTTTTAAGTTCAGGAAAATAAATAAGTAAATAAACATCTTACCACTTAGTGAGAGAGGAGCTGCTTATAAAAGCACCACATAGAAACATTGGTTTGTTGGCCAGGTCACTAATTCTCTGATTTCTGATTGTCAATAGTTACCATCTGTATTTTAAGCAGCCTTAATACATGAACCCTTAAAGCTCCTTTAATACATGAACTCTTAAATTATAAATGACCTTATATTAAAATAGGTATGATTTTGATGCTTGTTGCTACCAGAGCTCCTGAAAATGGACATGTTTACACACACATGCCCACGTGTGTGTGCATACATGCCCACTCACATATTTGCCCTCCTACTTGGGCTCCCTCACCCAGTTTATAACACAGGTCTACTCATGGGTGCCATTATTTTATCAGCCATATTTTGAACCAAGTGCTTCTTTTTCTTTTGGTTAACTTTGCACATCATTTATGTTACTTCTACAAGGAAATACTTGTGATTCCAATCTAAAGGTCTGAAACACCTTTAGAAATATAACCCCTGATGAGACTACCTATAAAATATCTCACTTACAACTTACATTGGTATTTACTTTTATATTTACTTGTTTTGTCACTTGTTCAAAAATTAAGGTATGCCACAATATGTCCTTGCTTTCCTGCCATAGCCAAAGTGAAAACTCTTGCTAATTGAAAAATTGTTACCCTATCAAGCAGCAGTTATATTTTAAATCTCTTTCTCTGTGTGTTGAGGTGGTTTAAACTTATATCTATATTTAAATGATTTGTGGTATGTCTGGCATTGACCTAGTCATTGTAGGGATGTAAAGAGAAGAGTAGAACATAATCCCTATTCTTGGAGTTTCTGGGTCAGTGGAGACTCATGATCATATTACAAGGTCCAGGACAGTTGTCTTTGAGTTGATTGGTACTCATGGCAACCTCATGTGTGTCAGAGTAGAACTGTGATCCATAAGGTTTTCTATGGCTGATTTTCCAGAAGTAGATTACCAGGCCTTTCTTCCTAGGTGCCTTCATGGGCTTGAACTGCTAACCTTTTGGTTAACAGCTGAGCACACTGTAGTGGTTTGCAACACCCAGGGACTCCTGTTGCAAGGTAGAAGTAAGTAAACACCATAGTAACATGAGGAACAGGTTAGAGGAGGAATCACAGAGGAAGAAGTAATATTTCCCACAAGAGAACCTGTACTTACAAGCTGAACCTGATAAATATGGGAAGGATTATGAAAGGTGGAGGAGAGAACAAAGAATATCCTTAATATGGAGTGCTGAATGAGAAGAGGGATAGAAAAAAATAAAAGCTACTTAGTCTCTATGGGGTATATTTGTTGTTGTTGTATACCATCTGGTTGATTCCAACTCATAGACACCCTATAGAACAGAGTAAAACTACTGCATATGGCCTCCTATGCTATAATCTTTACAGAAGCAGTTTGCCAGGTCTCGTCTCCCGCAGAGCAGCTGGTGGATTTAAACTGCCAACCTTTTGGTTAGTGGAACACTTACCCATTGTGCCCCAGGGCTCCTTCTGGGGTACGTTAATCTATGTTAAATCATGGCTCTTTAGTGGCAAAAACATAGACCTTAATTATGGGGCGAGTTTATTTTTATTTTTTGTTCTATTGCCTAACAGTATAAAGTTGCAAAGTTAGTAGCGTGAAACTGAAGATAATTACTAGTGGGAAGAGTTCACATCTTGGGACCCAAAGGAAAACAACCACAAGATTTATCCTTCTTGTTTGCTATTAACATTTTAATTTGTAAATTGTTCTCCTGTAACAGGGGAATGCTTCGTCTAGCACAGTATCCTGTTTACAGTAGTAGGCCACCCTGAGTGTTTTCCAGAGAAACTGCTACCCTTTCTGACCTGGGTTCACATTTGCTGATAAGCCCCTTTCAAATTTATTTAAAGCAAGTCAATACAAATTCTTTGTCCTTCAAATGCTAGTTAGGGAACTAGCTCACTGAAAAGCTGTTCTATTCATTGATAGGTTCCTGTTAATCAATATGAAACTGTGTTACCATGAATTTTAAATATTTTCCAAGGAAGAAGAATATTACTTATTTTACATCTTGAATGCTCACTGTATAAATACATACTGGATTATCTTAATCTTAAATTATTCTCATAACAGCCCTGTTGTTGTTGTTGTTAAGTGCCGTCAAGTCATTTCCGACTCATAGCGACCCCATGCACAGCAGAACGAAACACTGCCCAATCCCGCGCCAGCCCCACAATCC
>NW_006921599.1:20406877-20493208 GCF_000298275.1 Orycteropus afer afer
TCTGGCTTCCTGGCTTTTAATCCCCTTTCTCCTGCTCTTCCCGCCTGCTGCTTTGGGCATCCCTGAGTTGTCTCTCCTCACCTGTAACCCTGGGGCTGATTGGTCTTCTGTCCAGGTTCCTGGCTTTTATCCCCTTTCTCCTGCTCTTCCGACCTGCTGCTCTGGGCGGGCCTGCATATCCTCTCCTCACCTAATCCCTTTGGCTGATTGCTCTTGTCTGTGGCTTGCTGGCTTTTAATCTCCTTTCTCCTGCTCTTCCGGCCTGCTGCTTTGGGCGCCCTGAGTTGTCTCTCCTCATATGTATCCCTGGGGCTGACTGCTCTTCTGTCCGGGTTCCTGGCTTTTAATCCCCTTTCTCCTGCTCTTCCGGCCTGTTGCTTTGGGAGTCCCTGAGTTGTCTCTCCTCACCTGTAACCCTGGGGCTAACAGCCCTATGATGTGGTATTATCACTATTTCCCTTTTAGAGAAACAAAGCAAGGAACAGGAATGAGAGTGAAGTTTCATTTCACAGAGTATGGAGGCTTGAACGTTGCTATGATGCCAAACAGGTTTCAGTGGAGCTTCTAGACTAAACTGGACTAGAAGGAAAGATCAAGAAATCTGCTTCCTTAAATCAGCCAATGAAAACCCTATGGATCACAGTGGTCTGTCACTGTGAGTAGGAGATAAATCAGTTGCAGCTGACAACAATGACAACAACTGTGTGTTAAGGTGACATTTCTCACACAGTAGTATATTGAAAGCTACCTGTAGCTGTGAGGCCTGCCCCTTTATTTAAAAAAATATGTATATATATTTGTACAATTGTTTTTCTTAAAGTTTTTGGAAATCTTGATTTTCAGGAGTGAAAAACCTGAAAAGCAGAGAATCAGCAAAATGGCAACATATTTAATGTATGGTACATAATGGTAACCGTTGCTCTGCCTCACACAGTCGTACATATAGTATGTGTGTTGAGTCAGGGTAGGAAAAGGCTACCAACTAAATACCTAGCCAAGAAATATAACAAGGAATATTTAGATTATGTGTTACCAGTTATTTTTCTGCTTAACAAGAAATTCTTTAACACCAATTCCAGTTGAGTAGTCTTTAATAACAAGATATGCCTATTAATTCCTGGTAGACAATGTATATAGAAAAGATATCCACAAGTAATTTTATTTGGTAATTCTTCAAGTTTCTTCCTCAAAAGACTTTAAAAGCAACGTTCAGTTTCTGCTACTAACCAGTTGACTAGTTTGAGTTAATCTCCCTTTTCTTCCACTGGGCTCTTTGGTAAAAAATGCTAATGTTCACAGTCAATGGAAAGAAAATGGAGAAACTAAGGGCATGGTTGATCCATATGCAGAGCTGACCCCTGAATAGCTTCAAGGTGACAGTATGTATGGAATTAGCTGGTTCTTTGACTCTCTAAGATCACTCAAAATACTGTTCTAAGGATGAAATGAGATAACAGATGTGAAAGTTCAGAACTTTGAAAACTAAAATCACTGGACACATGCAAGTCATTAAAGAGCCTCTCCTTTCTTGACATTTTTACCACTATTGGACTCTCTGCTTGCTCTCCCCCTCTCTCATGTTCCTTCTTGCTCTCAAATTGTTGACCTGACGCAGCAGCAGTACAGAAGGCTAAATTAATCATTTTCCTTATTGCTTGCATAAATGCTTAACTACCACAGCTTTATTTAGGTCACTTTTTTTTTTTTTTTTTTTATCTTTGGAGGAAATATAAAATATACTCTGAGTTCCCTAATTTATTTCACTCAAATTTGTTCACTTTAACTTCCCAAGATAGATCTTTCTTCCTGTTCTCCCCTTCTTTTCATTCTTTTGAGTTCTGCAACTTAAAGGTTGATGACCATAGTTGACCCCTTATCTGGAACTATGCCTTGTGCATAGTAGAAACTCAAAAAATATTTCATTAATTGAAGAAAAATTGAAATATGAAACAGAAGCAAGTGAAGTATAAATGCCGTTTTTCTCCTGTAGCGTATTCTTTTTAAAGTGTTGACTTATCATAAATTTTAGAAACTTTCTTTTTTCAAGTAGGAGCCTTAGTGGTGCAGTGGCAAAGCACTCAGCTGTTAAACAAATGGGTGGCAGTCAGAACCCACCAGCCACTCCACAGGAGAAAGATGAGTCAGACTGCTTCTGTAAAGACTTACAGCCTTGGAAACCCTATGGGGGCAATTCTACTCTGGCCTATAGGGTCGCAGTGAGTCAGAAGCAACTGTACAGCAACAGGTTCTGTTTTTTGGTTCTCTTTTCTAGTACACAGGATTATGCGGCTTCAACTGTTTGTCTTAAATATTGTTGTTTCTCTTGGTAATACAATAAGACAGGGCATAGAATTTCTTAAAGAAGAGTGAGGAATAGTATTTAATCTGAAGTATTTAAAAATCTTCATGCATTACATGATTTTTTTCCCCTCTGTTTTGTCACCTAAGAGCAATGGTGGAAGGTAGGAAGTAATCCTTAAGTGGAACATTGCAAAAGTAATAATAAGTTTCAAAATGTCATCAAACAATATTGCCAATTGACGTTCACTTTAAGAGCCTTGATGATAGGCCTGCTTTCAACTATGTTTATTTGCTTGCACTTGGGGAGTGTTGATCTGAGTGTAAGTATTCCCTGATTTATTAAAATGATTAATGTTTTCTTCTTCCTTTTTTTTTCAAGGAAATGGCGAAAATCCTTAATCACCCCAGAGTCTATGCCTTTCTGCACATACCAGTCCAGTCTGCCTCTGACACTGTGCTCATGGAAATGAAAAGAGAATACTGCGTGGCTGACTTCAAAAGAGTAGTGGATTTTCTGAAAGACAAGTAAGTCTGTTAGTACTTAACAAAATAACCATGTCATTTTTCTCTTTCTAAAACATGTGGCAAAAATACACTTATTGCTGCTTCACAATTAAAGGTACAAGAGAGAGAGGGTAAGATGTTTTCACAGCTTTCAAAGCCTTACGTTTCCTTAGGTACCCTTGATGTGGTTTCTCCTTTCTCCTCAGTTTATATCTACCTTCCACCTGTGCATGACACACCATTAATTTGTGTCAGACTGCCAGTCTTTCTAAGGTAATGTGAATTGTGATTATTTTTATACCTGACCTGGTAGATGAAAACTACTTTAGCTTTGCTCTGCTTAAATCTCTTTTAACGTGGCCTTTTGAAGTTGTGAGCTAGTTTTGACATGGAGGTAGGCCAAATCATGTCATTACAGAATAGATAATTTTCTACTAAATGGCATTTATTTTTATTTTTATTTTTTTCCTAAAGAGTATCAGGAATGTCTTTGCTTTCACACACTAGTCCCTGTAGTTGACTTGTGATTTATAAGAGGACTTTGGGCTTCTACTTTTTAAAGTTCAAATTGTTATTGACCAAAATTAAGGCATATTTACACAATCTCAGACATGAATAATAATTTTGTTTCCACAGAAAACACTTACAGCCCATAATTATGTTCTTCAAAGATCATTCTCCTCATCATCACAAAACATTGATTGCCTTCTGTGATTATACAAGGCAGGAAATAGAAGTGCTGGCCAAGGTTATGCAGAACCTTCTCAAATATAGGCATTGTTGTACCCTCTGGGGATATGTCAATTATCTTTGTGTATTTGTGGCATGGGTATTCTTATTTTCCATAATTTTTGTCTGTTGTTTTTCTTAATTAAGATATAACTTTTTATTTCCATCTCTTTATTTTTGACTTTATATTTTTTGTACCATGTCAAAGTACTACATGGATATGCTTGCTTATACAAATTGTAAGCAATTATTTTTTTCCACCTTATCCTGACTACTCACAATTCTTTTAAAATCTTTTTTTCCTTCTGTTTACTTTCTCCTTTCTTCCTCATCTTTCTTTTACATGGCTTTCTAATTTTTTTTTTTTTTTTGTCTTTACTCCTACCTTTAGATATTTCTCAGTTATCCTGACCATCAGGGATAAAGATACTTAGTGTGCATTCAAATACAGATAATTGTTCAAATATTTAAATCAGTGAATAGAAGATACATTTAATCTAAGAATTCATGTTTGTATTTATTAAATGCATACAGCCTTCAAAGTAGAAAGCAATATAAGAATGGATCACACCATCTCTAATACTTTCAGATCTTGAACAGACCTGAAGTCAAAGCTAAAAAATAAAAATTTTCATGTTAGATGTCTATTATTGTCAAATTTCCTTCTTTGAATTTATTCTAGCTTATTGTACATAAACTCACCTCAAGTAAGACAATCCTTTTGAGTACATTGGCACTAGTGAATGGAATGTTTTCAAAGTGGCAGAGAAATTGTGGCACCTGTGAAATGTCTTGCCTCTTGCTTATCAAAGCAGTAGCAAATAATGCACACAATTCATACATATTACACAATATTTTGCCAAGTGTAGATATGCATCCTGTTATGCAGCATAGACTACAACACTTTCCAAATAGTTCATTGTATTAATGTGATTAAATGAAACTTAAGAGTCAGCACCTCTCTTTTACCTCCATTTGAATGAGCGCTGACTCAGTTGTTTTGGGAATTACTGTGGCCACTTAACTGGACAAGTTTCACAACAAGTTCTAGCCTTTTATGTTTCTCTGAAGATGGACCTATTAAATCTGTTTCATCTCAAGGAGTTACTCCCGCATCATTGAGCTATACAGAGGTCAAAAGATGATAATATCAAGGTATTAGACAATAGTTTCTTGCCTTCTTTACTCATGGTCTAAGCTCGTGGTCCTTCTTTTGGATTCTGAGTTTCCCTGAGGCATCTGTAGCTTTTCTAGAACCATTCCAAACTACTGAAGGACCTCAGAACTAAGTGCTTTATCCAGAGATCTCCCGTCTTTCTAGCACCAGAAATATTGGCAATCCCATGAGATATTGGAGATGCCTGGAGAAGACAATCTCCTTTTACATGCATCCATCCCCAATTTCAGTTTTCAAGTGCTATGAATCACTGGAAATGTAGAGCATGAATCTAGCTAGTTAGCATTGTCCAGAATTACTAATATTATTATTATTAAGTCTGTATGTGTCTATGCAGTAAAGGAAGAAGCTGGTATATAATTAATTTCATACTTAGATTATAACTAAAATCTATTGAAAAACTGTAGCAGGAAGCCAATATGGTATAACTCATCTATATAGCAGTTGACTAAGAAAATTTCAGGTATCCTATGGGGAAAATAAATAGGAGATTAACATGGGTAATAAAGTGATCATTGCATAGTCTTAGGAAATTCATCAGAATCGTTATTAGGTACTATTGAATTGGTTCCAACTCATAGCAACCACACTTAATGAATAACAGAACAAAACATTGCCCAATCTTGCACCATCTTCACAATCATTAATACGTTTGAGCCCATTATTGTAACTACTGTGTCTATGCATCTCGTTAAGAATCTTCTTTTTTTGCTGACCTTCTACTTTCCCAGGTATAATTTCCTTCTCTAGGGACTGGTCCCTCCTGATAACATAGCCAAAGTATGTGAGAAGTCTCCCCATCCTCACTTCTAAGGAGCCTTCTGGCTATCCTTCTTCCAAAACAGATTTGTTCCTTCTTCTGGCAGTCCATGATATAATCCGCATTCTTCACCAACACCGTAATTCAAAAGCATCAATTCTTCTTTGGTCTTCCTTATTCATTGTCCAACTTTTGATATATATGAATTCAGGAATTGGAGTCAAAGGATTGTCTATTGCATTCATTTCACCCCATTGATGGTGACAATTAATACACAATCCCCTAAGGACAGACATCCGCTTTGCTCTTTCCTTTATAGAAACCCAAGGAGGGGTTGCAGTGAGTCGAAATCGACTCAACAGCAATGAGTTTGTTTTTTTGTTTTGTTTTGTTTTAGTGAAAAAAGAGTTTTCCTTTCCACTCTGAGAGCTCCACCTCAGTGAATAATTTTCAGTTCTGATTAACATACAGGAATAAATGAAGTATTCTGACCAGATTCTCTGCTTTTATATTGTAGCTTAATTTTTCCTTTTAAAAACCACCATCAATTTTTGCCAAATAGATCAGTACTTATTTTGGAAATAGAAGAATTTCAGGGGTTTCTGTAGAATCACTAGTCCAAATAAGGGATCCAACACAAAATGTTTTGTGCAGTGTTTATTAAAATTCAATATACTACTTTCATTCTTAGAAGGAAGGCCTAACACTATCACATTGTCCTATGTGTCAAGCCCTCATTCATAAAATGCTCCTGGCTTAAAGTGAGACATTTGTTGTTTTCTATCTGCTTTTTAAATCTTGTATAAATATTGCCTTTTGTTTTTGTTTTTTACATTTTACACAATAAAAAGTGATTTGGGTAAAATTTTACAAAGCAAATTCATTTACATTCAACAGTTCATACACTCTTTGTTTTGTGACACTGGTTACATTGCCTGTGGTGTAACAGCTCTCCTCCCTTTTCCTCCCTGTGGTTACCCTTTCTCTGTGTCCTTGCTGCCTGTTAATTCCTGCCTCCCTGCTTTTCCCCCTGTGCCTTTTTATTTGCATCTTCTGAAGCCTTTTTTGTAATAAGCCTTTATCAAAATAATTCTTATAATTATTTCTCCAGCAATATGAAGCTTCTCAAATATTCATATTATGAATTAGAGACAAGGCATTTCTTAATCTTTTTCTTTAAAAAAATCAAATCAAATCTTAAAGCAGCCTACATCATTTAAGACTAAAATCCAAACTGTGGACCTTCCTGGAGCTAAAGGCTTTTAAACAAACTAATTCATTGCTATTTGTGGCATCATATTTCTCCAACAGTAGAGACACAATCTTATAGTTAATTTTCTTCACAGTTGAAATTGGCCCATATTTTAATTGGGAGCTATATAAATTTCCATCACTCATCTGTCAGTTTGTCTTACTGTGATGCCTGTGTGTTGCTGTGATGTTGGAAGCTATGCTACCTGTATTTCGAGTACCAAGGGAATCACCCATGGTCTATTATAGACAGGTTTCAGCAGAGCTTCCAGACAAAGACAAACTAGGAAGAAGGACCTGGTGATATACTTCTAAAAAAACTGGCTCCTTAGTAGCAAGGATAGCAAGATTTCATCTCATGTTCTTTGGACATGTTATCAGGAGGGACCAGTCAATGGAGAAGGACACCATGCTTGGTAAAGTAGAAGGTCAGAGAAAAAGAGAAAGACTTTCAATGAGATGGATTGACACAGTGGCTGCAACAGTGAGCTCAGACATAATACTGACTGTGAGGATGGTGCCGGACCGGGTAGTGTTTCATTCTGTTGTACACAGGGTCACTGTGAATCAGAACTGACCTGATGGCACCAAACAACAACAAATGTAAGTTTACATATGAGCTGACTTAGGAGCTCTGGTAGCATAGTGCCTAAGACATTTGACTGCTAACCAGAAGGCTGGCAGTTCAAACCCACCAGCCACTCCTCGGAAGGAAGGTTGGGCAATCTACTTCCATAGTGATACTGCCTTGAAAACCCAAGGAGGTGTCGCTATGAGTCGGGCCGACTCGACGGCACATAACAACAACAACAACATGAGCCGACTTGAAGCTGATTCATTGTTCTCTTCAATTGTTTGAAAGTTGGCAACTATTATCATAAGAGGAGCTGGATTAAAGATAACCTAGTATGTTGGCACATGTTGAGGTATATGAGACTTTATTAAACCATAGAACCTTTGCTAAGAAGTGTCTGAATTACTTAATATACTAATTTTAAATAGCTGGTGATGAGCAGACAATCATCTATGAGTTAAATTATTTTATTCAAATTTATTAATCCTGTTGAATATTAACTAAGTAATTGGATAATTTTAGTCAAATGGAGAAGATGAGTTCTTAAAATACATAATGGGATTTGTAGGGATATGGAAGAAAACTACATAAAATAAAGCAAGAGGTAAAAGTCTGCTTTAGAAAGAATCCATGTTTTTATATCTTTTCAGTATATACATCATGAATTTTGCAACTTTCATTAATTGTCACTTAACTGTTTTTTCTGCTTTCTTCTTAACATATGACTGGGATTAAAAAAAAAGCATCAGAATCTCTGGTAGCATAGTGCCTAAAGTCACTTGACTGCTAACCAGAAGGCTGGCGGTTCAAACCCACCAGCCGCTCCTCGGAAGGAAGGTTGGGCAATCTACTTCCATAGTGATACTGCTTCAGAAACCCAAGGAGGGGTCGCTATGAGTTGGGTCCAACTCGACGGCACATAACAACAACAACAATTTGAATCGGTCACTTTTGTCTGTCATGTAATTATGATTTACTTCCCACTATGAGGATTTTTCACTTTGATATGTTGGGGATTATGGACGTAGGACTTCCAAGGCCTTGGAACCTTTACCATAGATTTAAATGAGCTCCTCCCAACTTGTTTAAACAGCAGGGAATTTACATGATCACTCCCAAACATAAACCATATATTAACATAGATTGAAACAGTGACAACATACAGAGTTATTCTCTCAAGTATATGTTCTAATGCTTAGTAAAGATCTCTGAGTCCTCAACTTCACACATTAAAGTGTGAAAAAAATATGTAAGAAAGTCCTATTGACAGATACCTTTTAAACAGGAAACAATTTATAAATTAAAAGCCTATCTGTTTACACAGTTATTTTGTTTGGAATTACAGTAGCTTTTTGATGTGTGTTATTTAGACCTTAACCTTGAGACACAGGGTCCATCTCTCTCTCTCAGTAAATATATTTTGAAAGAATTAATGAACAGTTATGTTTTTGACCTGCAAGTCACATAGATCTAAAGTAAGTTGTATATTTCTGTAGAATTTTTGTGTTGATTTTCAGTCCCATGACATCAGCCATCTCTCAGAATTTGCTGTTGTCATTTGTTTATGTGCTGTGGGTTAATTTGTCCTTTTGCTTATATCAAATTAACCATTAGCACCATGGTTCTCACTCTTATCCCTCCTCTGCCTCAACTCTACTATACTCAGTTGTTGTTGTTATGTGCCGTCGAGTCGGCCCTGACTCATAGCAACCCCTCCTCGGGTTTCCGAGACAGTATCACTACGGAAGTAGATTGTCCAACCTTCCTTCCAAGGAGTGGCTGGTGGGTGTGAACCGCCAGCTTTCTGGTTAGCACTATGCTACCAGAGCTCCCACTATACTCAGAGATTGTCCGATAAGTTGCCACAACCAGTAACTAATGAAAGCTCAAGAGTAAATGGGAGTCTTTTTTTTTTTTTTGGAGATGGGGAGTGGAAAATGGACTAGAGTGAAAGTGGCAACCGTGGAGAGAATGTTTGGTTTTCTGATCCCTCCACAGTGAACTCAGACAGTGAAGGGGCAACAAGGGCATGAAGCCAGGAAACTTTGGCAGGATGATTTCTGTGAGTCATAGAGTTATCTGTTATTGTCCAGCCTATCCTATGACCTACTTTTCAAGTCTATTTGCAAAAATGGAGGTTAACTCATTAACATCCTGAGTGACTTTTCTTCCTCTCATTAGACCCCATCATTCACATGTCCTTAATGGAGTAAAATCTGATAGAAGATCATTATGATAAATTTGTATTTTATTCTGTTTTAGCCAGCTAGTTTTAGTCCTAGTGGCTTAGAAATATCAGTAGCAATATTTGTTAGAAAAGAAGAGCAGAAATTGCAATCCAAAAAAAAAAAAAAAAAAAAAGACCAAATGATTCAGCAAGGAAAGGATAATTAAAGTAGAACCCAGCTGAAATGACAGATGTGTTTCTGTTCACTGAATAACCACCTCCAAAATAATTTAGGCAAAATGCTTCCCTCAAAGATGCTTTCTGGCTTTGTTTCATCATTGTAATATTTTTAATTAGGTTGTTATTTTTGATATCTCTAAGGCCTTGTTACTTTCATGTTTTGTCAGATTTCCTTCTGAAGCAGTGAAATTTATTCTGTTCTATTGCTACTTTCATAATTTTTCAAGAGAAAAAAATACATATTATTGAAACAGTTATCTAGTAGCAAAACATGCTTATTTTTTTTCTTTTTCAACATAGTATTAAATTTATATTTGGAAGGAAAGTCATATGCTATATAGATTTTAATACTTTATGTAAAATACTATATTATTTTGAGAGTACCTCAAGTTTGGTTTATTAGTTTGAAGGCAATTATATTTTCTATTGATTTAGCTTTTTATTTTCCTTCTAACCTGCTCAGAGAGGAATCTCATCATTCTCAACCTATATCCGTCCTATGAAATATAATTGTGTCGTTCCTTTCAGAAATGAAGAAGCTATTTTTCTTTAACCTTTTGTAAATTTTCCCTACCTGAGTGTGGAATCATAGACATAAGGATCAAGTCACATATCCATGAAGTAGTATAATAACAAAGACCTCTAGTGGTGCTGTGTCTAAGGCATTTGACTGCTAACCAGAAAGTTAGTGGTTCAAATCTATCAAATGCTCTGTGGAAGGAGGATAGGGCAATCTACTTCTGTAAATATTTACCACCTCAGAAACCCAGTGAGGGTCTCTATGAGTCAGAGTTAGCTCAATGGCAGTGAGTTTGGTTTTTTGTTTTGTTTTGTTTTAGTATACGAATAGTAAGCAGTACCCCTCTGTTGACAGAGTGCTTTACATTATTATATAGAACTTAAATACTATTTCATGATACTCTCAGTTAAGTCTAGCTAAGTAAACAAAGTCAAACCAAATCCACTGTCATCAAGGTGGTTCTGACTCACAGCAACCACCACTGGGTTTCCAAGGCTGTAAATCTTTATGGAGCACACTGACTCATCTTTCCCCCAGAGAGCATCTAGTGGGTTTGAACCATCAACCTTTTGTGATAACAGCCACTGTGTCAGCAGAGCTTCTTAGTAGGTAGGATAGGTATTTTTAATCTGCACTTCCTAAAGTGAGCATCAGGGTTCAGAACGGTTCAAAGCACACAGTCAATCAATACATAATGGGCCCTAGAGCCTCATTTTCTACTATGGAGCAATCTTTTTTTTTTTTTTTTTTTAACATTTTATTGTGATTTAGGGTGAAAGTTTACATAGCAAATTGGTTATCCAAATCAATAGTTCATACACACATTTTTCTGTAACATTGGTTACAAACCCTGTAATATGTCAGCATTGTCCCTGTTTCCTCCCTGGATTCCCCATTTTGATTTGTCCAGTTTTCCTGTCCCTCTCTGTCTTCTCATCTTTGGTTTTGGACAAATGTTGCCCTTCTTATATCATATAGTTGATTGTTCTAAGGAGTACATCCTTCACGAATATTGTTATTGTTTGTTTTATGCAGTTGTTTTTAGATGCCCTCCAGTTGGTCCCAACTTATAATGATCCTATTTACTGCAGAACGAAACACTGCCCAGTGTTGCACCATCCTTGCAGTCTTTGTTATATTTGAGCCTATTGTTGCATCCACCGTATCAATCCATCTACTTGATGGCCTTCCTCTTTTTCACTAACCCCCTACTTTATCCACCATGATGTCCTTCTCCAATGACTGTTCTCTCCTAATAACATGTCCAAAGTACATGAAGACAGAGTCTTGCCATCAGTGCATCTAAGGAGTATTCTAGCTGTACTTTTTCCAAGAAAGATTTTTTTTTCCTTCTAGCAGTAAATGGTATATTGAGTGTTCTTCACCAACATCATCATTCAAATGCATCAGTTCTTGTTCAGAAGAAATAACAAAGTAAAAGAACTGAGCAGAAAATTTTAAAAGGCAGCTTGAGAGGACAAAGTAAGATATTACAGTGGAATCTGCAAAGATCTAGAGTTGGAAATCCAAAGAGGAAGAACATACTTGGAATTTGTCAAACTGAAAGAGCTGAAGAAAAAAATCAAGCCTTGAGTTGCAATACTGAAGGATTCTAATGGCAAAATATTGAATGAATGTAGAAAGTATCAAAAGAAGATGGAAGGAATGCATAGAATCACTGTACCAAAAAGAATTGATTGGTATTCAGCCATTTCAGACAGGAGCATATAATTAAGAACCAAATGTATTGAAGGAAGAAGTCCAAGCACTTAAAGGAAGTGGCAAAAAATAAGCCTCCAGGAATTGACAGAATACCCATTGAGATGTTTCCACAAACATGCAGCACTGGAGGCTGTCACTTGTTTATGCCGAGACATTTGGAAGACAGTTACATGACAACCAACTGGAAGAAATCCGTATTTGTGTCCATTCCAAGGAAAGATGATGCAAAGATGATTCAACAGATTTCAGAAATTATCACATCATATCATTAATATCACATGCAAGTACAATTTTGCTGAAGATAATTAAAAAACCATTCCAGCAGTACATTGACAAGGAACTGCTAGAAATTCAAACTGGATTCAGCAAAGGGTGTAAAATGAAGGATGTCATTGCTGATGTCAGGTGGATTTTGGCTGAAACCATGGCTGACCCAAGCCATGGTTTACTTGTGTTTATTGACTATGGAAATGCGTTCAACTGTGTGGATCATAACAAATTATAAGTAACACTGTGAAGAATGGGTTTTCCAGAACACTTAATTGTGCTTCTGAGGAACCTTTACATATACCAAGAGGCAGTCATTTGAACAGAACAAGGGGATACTGCATGGTTTAAAATCAGGGAAGGTGTGCATCAGGGTTGTATCCTTTCACCATACTTGTTCAAACTGTATGCTGAGCAAATAATCAGAGAAGCTGGATTATATAAAGAAGAATGCAGCATCATGATTAGAGAAGACTTATTAGCAACCTGTGATATGTAGATGACACAACCTTGCTTGCTGAAAGTGAAGAAGACTTGAAGCACTCACTGATGAAGATCAAAGACTACAGACTTCACTATGGGTTGTACTCCAGCATAGCAAAAATCCTCACAACTTGTCCAATAAGCAATATCATGATAAATGGAGAAAAGATTGAAATTGTCAGATATTTCATTTTACTTGAATGCACAGTCATTGCCCAGGGAAACTGCAATCAATAAATCAAACAATTATTTCATTGGCCATATCTACTGCAAAAGACCCTTTAAAGTGTTTAAGAGCAAAAATTTCACTTTGAAAACTAAGGTGGGCCTGACCCAAGGAGTGGTCTTTTCAGTAGCTTCATATGCATGTGAGAACTGGACAATGAATAAGGAAGAGTACAGAAGAATTGATACTTTTGAATTGTGGTATTGCGAAGAATATTGAATGTACCATGTACTGCTAGAAGAATGAACAAATCTGTCTTGGAGGAAGTACAGTCAGAATGAATGTTCTCTAGAAGTGAGAACAGCCAATCTTGGTCTCTCATACTTTGCCATGTTGTCAGAAGAGACTGGTCCCTAGAGAAGGATATCTTGGCTGGATTAAGTGGAGGGTCAGTGAAAAAGGGGAAGACCCTTAATGAGTTAGATTGATAGAGTGCCTGTGATGATGAGCTCAAGCATAGCCACAATTGTGAGAATGGCACAGGACCAGGCAATATTTCATTGTGTTGTACATAGGGTCACTAGTAGTTGAAACCGACTCAGTGGCATCTAACAGCAACAACAGTGGCTAATGATTAGTAGTTTCTTTTTGTGTGTTTGTTAGCTACCTGAAAGTCTTCTTTGGTGAAGTGTCTGTTCTTTTCCTTTGCCCATTTTTCAATTGGATTATTTGTCTTTTTGCTGAAGTTTTCTATAAATTTTAGAGATTAAACTTTTTTCAGGAAGTGATAGCCAGAATTATTTTTACCAGTCTGTGGGTTCTCATTTTAGTCTTTTGGCAAATTCTTTTGATGAGCATATGTGTTTAATTTTTAGGAGATCCTGCTTAATTTTCTAATTTATCTTCTGCTTTTTGTACATTTTTTAGCTATGTTTGCTATTCTGTTTATGCTGTATATTAGGACCCTAGCATTGTTTCTCTGTTTTCTTCATAATCTTTACAGTTTTAGGATTTACTTTCAAGTCTTTGACCCATTTTGAGTTAGTTTTTATATATGGTGTGAGGTATGGATTTTGTTTCATTTTTCTGCAAGTGGATGTCCAGTTTTGTTAGCACCATTTTGTTAAACAGACTTTCTCTTCCCCATCTGTTGAAGACCAGCCATCCATAGTGTTAGGCCGAAGCAAACCCAAGCCACCAACATTTCAGTTAGCAGCTTCCTCCGGGTGTCAAGCCCTGATGAGACAGCCTGATAAGACAACCAAAGTGACAGAACCCGCCCAGACTGGAAAGTCCCATGCAGTGGCAAACTTCCTCTTGTGAAGCCTCCTCATGCTAATTAAGTACAGACCCATGCTAACAGCTAATTGGACCCCACTATTTCCTTAGTGTCCCCACTTAGGTCCTCCACAAGACTATAAACGCTCCCCTCCCCAGCCAGGCAGTGTGACTTCCCAGGCCCCTCTCGGACCCGTGAACCTCGCCCGGGTCCCTCTCGGGGACCCGTAAACCTCCCCTGGAGACTCAGAATAAAAACTTCTCTTTAACCTCACTTTTGTGTGTCCTCTTCTCCTTACTGTGGCCTTACACATAGGTGGATGGATTTACTTCTGGGTTCTCAATTTTGTTCCATTGGTTTATGTGTTTATTGTTGTATCAGTACTAGGCTATTTTGATTACTGTGGCTATATATAAGTTCTGAGACCAGGGAATGTAAGGACTCCTATCTTGTTCCTCTTCTTCAATAACACTTTGTTTATCCAGGGTCTCTTTCTTTTCCATATAAAGTTGGTGATTAGTTTTTCTGTCTCATTAAAGAATCTTATTTGAATTTGGATTTGCATAGCATTATATTTGTAGATAGGTATGGGTAGTATTGATATTTTCACAATGTTAAGTCTTCCTATCCATGAGCATGGTATATTTTTCCATTTATATATGTCTCTTTTGGTTTCTTATAGTAGTGTTTTAAGTTTTCTTTGTGAAAGTGTTTCATATCCCTAGTTAGAATTATTCCTAAATATTTTATCTTTTTGAGAGGTATTAGAAATGGTGTTGTTTTCCTGATTTCCTTTTCAGAGTTCTGTTTGTTAGTGTAGAGGAATCTAATTGATTTTGTATGCTGATCTTATATCCTGCACTTTGCAGAAATCTTCTATTAGTTCCAGACCTTTCTTATGGAGTGTCTGGGATTTTCTATGTGTATGCTTATGTATGTCATCTATGAATGAAGTTAGTTTCTCTTCTTCCTTACCAAATTTTATGCCCTTTATTTCCCTTTCTCGTCCTATTGGTGCTAGCTAGGACTTCAGTAGAGTATTGAATAAGAGTGATGTTAAAGAGCATTCTTGTTTTGCTCCCATTCTCAAGGAGAATGTTTCAGTCTCTCTCTCTTGAATTGATTGTTGGTTTTGTATGTATGCCTTAATTATGTTGAAGAATTTCCCTTCTATTCCTGTTTCATTTAGGAATCTCTTTACTGAGTCCAATAAAAGAATCAGTTGCCGTCAAGACGATTCTGACTCATGGTGACCTCATGTGTGTCAGAGTGGAACTGTGCTCTGTAGGATTTTCAGTGGTTGATTTCTCAGAAGTAGACTTCTGGGCCTTTCTTTAGAGGCATCTCTGGGTGGTCTATCCCATAACTTAGGTGTTTAACCATTTGTACCACCTAGGGATTCCACTAATTCCAATAACAAACGTTAATTAAATGATTCATTTTTCATTTATCTATTTTTTTGTCCAGCTATGTGTAATGAATTCAACAATAAAACAGCAAGAATAGGCATTAATATGATAATAGTTAAAAAAAAAAAAAAAACTAATAGTTAATATTAGTTAGCTATTAGTTTTATTACTATTTTGACAATAGTAGATTTGGTTTGGTGTTTTTGGTTTTATTAGTTAATGTTTGCTTTTGTGCCAAGCACTGCTATGAGGATATTTGTTGTATTGACTTATTTAATCTCCAAGCCCCAAGAATGTTAAGTAATTTGCCCAATTGTGTTGTACAGTTAGTGATCTACCTAGGCCATATGATTCCTGAGCTAGTACTCCTAACCTGTGTGTGATACTATTGGTCTACTCTAAGACAGTTGGGTTTTGCAATGGAGATAAGAAAGTGGATACAGCAAATAACTGACAAGGTAAAATTTGCAGTGTGTGCTTAGGAGGGAGGATGAGGAAGGCATGTGGGATCTTCAAAGATGGCTCTTTACTATCTTACTTCAAGTAAGACATTGTGGAAGGTGATACAGATAACCAAGAAAGCAGAGGAAAGAAGGGTTTGAAAAGAAAAGAGTTTGGTTTTGGACTTACCAAGTTTGAAATGCCTTTGTAGAAAACCCAGGGGAGAACCCTAATAGGCTGTAAGTAACATACATCTAGATCTAGATATAAATGCTTGGGAGTAATTATCTTTCCAGATGAGATCATCCAGAAGAAGGGAAATGGCTAAGAACAGAAGTCTAAGGAACACCAACATTTAAGTGATACAAATGGAAAATGGATTCTGTGAAAGAGGATGGAAAGGCAGGGTTAGGCCAGTGTGGGAGGGAGCTAGGAGGAAATTACACCATGGCAACCAAAGGACAGTGTGGTCTTAGGAAAATGAAAATGTTCAGGGTCGAATGTTAATAGTGTTACCTCTCATAAGCAGGCACTGGCCTAGGTACATTGCAGAATACAGGGAAAAAGAAAAAAGGTATTACTTGATTATTTTTTTTCCCAAATGCTATAATTATTCAGAAGGTATGTACTGTTGTCCAAAGTCAGAACAAGTTTTACTGGCTTCCAGATCCTAGCACAGCGCTCAGTTTGTTTTCTTTGAATCCATATCACCATATTGTATACATGACAGAAAGGGGCACAAGAGAGCAGTCACAAAGATGTATATATTTGTTGAATGAATGGTGTTTCCTCTGTAGAATCAATAAGAGTAAGGCTTATTAGTCTATTTCAGTCTGTTTCAAAAGTTCTCTCTTCATAAATAAGAAATACCCTGCTCTTTACAGAGAAACAAAGAGTTATGGTAGCACAGTGACTAAGGCATCTGACTGCTAACTAGAAGGTTGGTGGTTCAAACCCACTAGCAAGTCTGTGGAAACAAGACTGAGAAATCTACTTCCTTAAAAATTTAATGCCTCAGAAACCCAATGGGGGTTGCTATGGGTCAGAATCAACTAAATGGCAGTAGTTTGATTTTCACAGAGAAACTGATAGATAACTTTTTACTCGTTGCCATCAAGTTGATTCCAATTCATGGTGACCCCATACGGACAGAGTTGTGTTGTTGTTGTTACATGCCGTCGAGTTGGACCCGACTCATAGCGACCCCGCTTTGGGTTTCTGAGGTAGTATCACTACAGAAGTAGATTGCCCCATCTTCCTTCCGAGGAGTGGCTGGTGGGTTTGAACCGCCAGCCTTCTGGTTAGCAGTCAAGTGCCTTAGGCACTATGCTACCAGAGCTCCCTGTGGACAGAGTAGAGCTCCTCAATAGGGTTTTCACAAGGCCTGCCTTCCGAAGTGCTTCTGGGTGCATTTGACTCACCAACTTCTCACTTACTAATAGGAGCTCTGGTAGCATAGTGGCTAAAAGCACTTGACTGCTAACCAGAAGGCTGGCGGTTCAAACCCACCAACCACTCCTCAGGAGGAAGGTTGGGCAATCCTACTTCCGTAGTGATATGGCCTCGGAAACCCAAGGAGGGGTCGCTATGAGTCGGCACCAACTCAACGGCACATAACAACAACAACAATTGAGCATTTAACTGTTTACACTACCCAGGAATTCATAGATTCCCTTTAGTGGGATATAACATCCTGCTTTCTTAGAGATTCTGTATCAGTGAATCCCTCCTAATAAATAATAGTAAGTTTTCTTGTTGTTGTTGCTGTTATGTGCTGTCAAGCCTTCTGGTTAACAGTAAAGTGCCTTAGGCACTATGCTACCAGAGCTCCTACAATAAATCTTAGGCAGCTTTTATTGAACATATAATATGTTGAAAGTAAGGGACAACTAGCAATAACTGCCACAGTCTCCTTCAGTTCTATATAGTTTTCCTATCTTGTTTTAAGTCCATGATCTCTGGGCAGTGTTCTGTGCTAAGTACTTTACATGGATTAACTCACTCAATTCTCACAATATCACCAACTAGGTCAGAAATATTATCCTCGTTTTATAGGTGAGGAAATTAAGGCATATAGAGGTTAAGTAAGGAGACCTGGTTGAACAATGGTTAAGCACTCAGCCACTAAATGAAAAGCAATTCCATGGGAGAAAGACCTGACCATCTGGTCCTGTAAAGATTACAGCCTAGAACATGCTATAGGGCCATTCTACTGTGTCACATGGGTCACTATAAGACAAAATCGACTTGACCACACCCAACAACAACGTAAGACATTAAGTGACTTGGCCAAAGTCACAGTGCCAAAAGCTAGCAGAGTTTTGACTCAAGTCCCAACCTGTAAGCCTCCAACTTTATGGCTACTGTGACATCCAGCCTTTCCAAACTGGATAGTTTTTTGAAACAATATGGATGATGATGATTGTCCAATTAAAAGTTGTACTGTGCTATTAATCATAAAATTTTAAATTATACATTCCTCCTCCTAGAGATTTAATGCAACATTCTGTACTCTATCCCCTCCTTACCTTCCCTGTCCCGGTTGAGATTCACTGGTTAAGGAATGATAAAGAAGCTGTTTTTTAATGTGACCATTAGAAGAAAAACTACAAATGGAAGTAATGAGTGCTTTATCAGTAATAACATGTTTAATTTTGCTTCATTTTCTTAAGGGTATGTGTATAAATGCACATTTTAAAATTCATTACTGTACCAGTGGTTATACACTGCAGAGCTGTTGTTTTATATAATCTGCTTTGTTTGAAAAACTTTGAAAATTCTTATTTCTACTCCTACATATCCGTCTTTTCTAGAGTCAAGTATACTAAATATCTGGATTTAACTCTTGTCTATAAACAGTGTCAATTCCTAACCATTGATCCATTTCATTACTTGCTGCATGCAGAAGGAGAGAGTCAATCATTGGTCATTGTTTCCTCCCGTCCTCATCATTATCATCATCCTTAGCACATATCTGCTTACTTCTCACTATTTCAATGGTCTGCTCTAGGATCAAAAACCAGGAAGAATTCAAGGGTGCATGTCATAGTAATTTCAAGTGTCCTACCAGACTTTGCAGGAATATTTGAAAGATACCAAAGTGGAGTTAAATTTGCAGCAAAAAATGGGAGATAAAACTGAGTGATACAGTCTATAATTGTTTCTAATGATTGGATATCAGATTATTAAGATCTGAACAATTTAAATTCTGGGAGTATGACAAAATTTATTGTGAATTTATATTAATTTCAAGGGAACCTAAGTCTTGCATTTATTCAGCTAATATTTATTCATTACAGACTTGGTATCAGGCAGATTATGAAAATGTTAGTAAAATTTGATTAATTGTGGTCTGGAGACTCATTCATGGTTAATATTATATCAGTACTTATAATCAAGTACATGATAAATACAGTTGTTATTTGCTGTCAAGGGGTGTGTGTGTGTGTGTGTGTGTTTATTTATTTGTGTTTATTAAAGTTACAGTTTTGTTGGTGAGGAAGTGACAGAAAAAAAATAATAGATTAAAGAAAATCTAAGTTTATTTTTTGGTCATGTTAAGTGAGGTCTGGAGCTGGGCAATAGGGCTGTAATAAGGCTCCAGAATGTCAGTAATGCAGGATAGAGACTTCATCTCATGGTCTTAGATGGGTAGTTGAGCTCCAATCATCAAATCTAGATTCTAGGCAGTAGAAAGGTGAGGGATAGAGAAGGATGCATGTTCCATGTTCCTTCTTATACACTTCTGAAAGTTACACACAACACTTTTACTTGTATCAAATTGGTTAAAAGTTAGTCTTACAAGTACACATAGCTGCAAGAAAGACAGAAAAATGTAGTCTTTATTTTGAGTGACTGCCCATCAAAAAACCAAAGATTCTGTTAGAGAGGAGATGAGATAGTGGGGAACAACAACCAGTACCACAGTCTCTCCATTTGGCCAGTCTTCTTCATACATGTAGAACTTACTCTTTGTCCAACAGAGATAACCACAGTCCCATCTAGTTATCCTATCCTGTTTAAGTCCATAATCTTTGGCTGATGTTCCAGAAGGACTAGGTATGATTTTCTGTGGCCTGATAGCTATAAATTAGAGAGCAAGTTGTCTGTTCCCAACATTCCCAGCATAAAATGCAGTAGAAATTAAAGTATTATAATGTCTTCAGTTCCCAATTGAAAAATGAGAGATTGGAAAACACACACCAGCTACTATACTATAGGAATTATCGAACTCTTTTGGCAAGAATCATAAAGACATCTTGCCTTTGCACTGATGGACATTCCTGAGTAGCCCCTGGTTTTTCTCTGTGGGAGAAATTCCCTTGTTGATTATCCTCCACTACCCCCCTTCTTCTTAGCCGTATTTGAGGTAAACATTGAGTATGCGCCAATACTTCTATGCCTGCTTCCTTCTAGTACTGCTTTGAGACCAGGAAAATGCTTTAAGAGTTGTACAGTCACAGACTATGCAGGCCACACTGGGTATCTTTGGCAATACAAATCCTTCAAAAACCTAGTAGGCTGCCATTCTATTTGCTTCCTCTCAATTCCATAACACAGAATAGTCAAAGATCTTCTCTGGACATAGTTTTGAACTTGAAGACTGTGCTTTATATGTAGTGGTCTTTATCCTCTGTCTACTCCCTCCCACCCCCTCACCACCTTAATAAATAATTCCTTTAAGGCCGTCTGAAGTCTCCTTAATTCCATCACTGCCAGGACACTAAAGCTGTGTATAATGGAGCCCCAACTGAGTGCCAGCTATGGCAATGTAGCCAGTGCTTGAAATTGCTTTGCTTGGCTTTTTCAAACATCAAAATCATGGGACTGTCAGTCAAATTAGATTGCAATTCACAAACAGAGCTGGATTCTCTTAGCAAAGCTCTGTTTCCTTAATTCTTTGCATGCAACTGGCTAGTGCTAGTCTGAGTTCCTTGTTGATAAGAGTAAGAAGAGGAGCCAGCTAATGTTCAACATCCTGAATTTTTTCTAACAACATTTCTTCTGTTATAGACTTATTTAACAGGGATCTGTCTTCCAAGATTCAGCAGGTGACAATTTGATTAAATATTTTGCCACCATATAACACTCATTATCTTTCCAGACTGCAGTGAGTCCTTGCAACCTTCTGCCCTTAGGTTCTATCATATGTAGTACACTGCTTTTGTTAGGATTGTTTTTTTGCAGTGTATGACAGAAAACATAAAATAATAACATCTTAAACAATATATAGTTTTACTGTATTTTCACTAATATATATATATATTATTCTGTGACATTAAAAAGGAGGTAAAAGTTGTGCTGGTAGAATGTTCCACGGTGTCAAGGACCTACAGTCCTTCTTTCTTCATGCCCAGCTATCCATAGCACAAGTTCCTCATTACCCAGGATGATTGCTTAGACTCCATCCATCAAGACTGCATTCTGCCAGCTGAAAGGACAAAAAATTGAAGGAAGGATGCGACCTTCCCACATTTGATGCTATCTTCTTTGAAGTTATACATGGCTTCCACTTACTTCTCATTGATTAGAACATGGGCCATACATAGCTGCAAGGGAAGCTGGAATATACAGCTTCTGCCTAAAATTCTATTTCCATAGAAGATGGAGGGAAAGGATATGGTGGGGCCATGAGCAATGTCTGCCACAACATGTGCTATTAAAGGTCATGTATTGTAGCTTTGATAACTATCCCTGAAAAGAAATGAATTTGTAATCATCTACAAATTGTGGTTTTTCACATGATATCGTTGATAGTTGTTTAGTTGTTGGTGTGGTGGTTACTTTTTTTTTTAAAATAAGTGTCTACTGAAACAACAAATTAAACACTGTTTTGACAGGCTATCAGTTATCTGTTTTGCGCAATTATCAGAAAGTACTATTTGATAGAAGATTTAAAGAAGTTTAACTGCTAGACATAGTTTTATTTTTCTTTATAATATCAAGCAGGAATTAGAGCTATCTCAACTTGCTCTTGCCCTAGATTTTCTTTTTGTTGTATGTAGCAATTTTAAGGTTACTAAGAGTCAGAGCTGACTCATCAGCATCTGATAAAAACAAAGCAATGACCTCAATCTCATAGTGAGTCCTGTCTTGTGTTTTTATATACCATCTAGGGCATATATCTTCCACATCCTGCTTCCATTACACTTAAGCTGAAATGTAGAAGCAAAGCCTGATAGATGTTTCTTCTGCTGTCATCTCCAATTCAGGATGCTTAGAGCATTGCAGTTAGCATACTGCCAGAGTTACTAAATGATATCATGCTAGAACAGAAAAGATGTTGTGGTAGTTATGTTTATGTGTAACTTAGCTGGACCTGGTTGAGTGGCTGGGCAGCTGATGGTAGTTATTCCCCATGATGAGACTGGTAATCAACTCCATGGTGGGATCTACCACAGGCAGCTGAGTAGCTGCCTTTGGGATGTGGTGTGCTTCCTGTATATAAGGAGAAGCCTTAGGGATAGTCTCTAGCTTATGGCACGCTTGGACCTTGCATATAGCCATGTCATTGTTCAGCAGCCTACCATGTTCTGGTGATCTTGGGACTTACAATGGACTTAAGTTAATGGCCTGCAGTGTGGTTTGGTAACATCAGGACTGTGCCTTTTTACTTTTCAGCCTTGGGGCTTCTCAGCCTCAGCTGCCAGCAGCTGTCTGAGTGAAGAAATGCCTCTAGCTCCAGTGGGCTGGGAGTAGGAGGCAGAGCTGGACCCCAAGGTTGAGAGGCTTTCACCCAGCCCCTAGAGCTTGACACTTTAAACTTGGACTAAAAGCCTTCAAACTGTAAGAGAAGAAACTCCTGTTTGTTAAGACCATCCCGTTTGTGTCCATTCCTGTTAGAGCAGCACTAGGTAACCAGAACAAATGGATAGGAGAAAAATCACATTTTTTTTTTTTTTTCTGTGCAAGCTTCTTCCCAAGCAAATGCTTCTTCTATTTTGTGTGTGGTTACTTGTATGATCTTTTGTTTTAATTTGTTGGATATATCTTAGATTCTTAAGGGAATTTTCTCTTTTTAATCTATTTTGATCATGAAAACTATAGTTTGTTAGTAGTAGCCATTCTTTTTGGGGCGATATATAAACTGTTCATTAATAGACAAGGCCTATAGCCTTATTTCTTATTAGACACACAAACAGTACAACCACAGCAACTAGTGGTCTTGGTGTGCTGGCCTCGAACAGGAAGGCCCCAAAAGTGATGTAGTCCTCCGTGGGCCCAAATCTTCTTCAGTTGCTTCAGGTCTTCACAGAGCTTGTTGCTCAGACCACAAGGCAGGACCTGACTGTATTTTTCATCCTTCACATCTTTTCTGTCTGTTCAAGAACAGTCTGGGATCTTGTCAAAATGGTATATGGTGTTTACTTGAAAAACTGAAAATAGAAATACCATTTGAACCAACAACTCCATTACTAGGAATATGTCCCAAAGAGGTGAGAGACAGGACACCAACAGACATATGCACACCTATGTAGCATAGTGCCTAAGGCACTTGACTGCTCACCAGAAGGCTGGCGGTTCAAACCCACCAGCCACTCCTCAGAAGGAAGGTTGGGCAATCCTACTTCTGTAGTGAAACTGCCTCGGAAACCCAAGGAGTGGTCACGATGAGTCGGGGCCGCCTCGATGGCAAACAACAACAACAACAACATGTTGATCGCAGCACAATTCACTATAGCAAAGAGGTGGAAACAACCTAAATGCCCATCAAAAGATGAATGGATAACCAAATTATGGTACACTCCTGTAATGGAATACTATGCTATGTTAAAGAAAAATGAAGGATACGTCAGTCATCTCCCAATGTGGATGAACCTGCAGGACATTATGCTGAGTGAAATAAGTCAGTCGCAGAAGGACAAATACTATATGAGTCCATTACTATAAAAAGTCAAGGAAGGGTTTGCTTAGGGAAGGGAACTCACTTTGTGGGTTACTGGGGATGGGAGGGAAGGGGAGAGAAAATTTCGGACTAGTTGGGGGCCACACGCTGAGTTGGGGAAGGAGAGGGATGGTGTGGAAAGAGTCTATGACCATCATGATAACATGTGATCAGCATGGTAACACTGGGGAAAGGGAAGACACCAAAAGTTCCACATAAGATTAGATGACAGAGGCTAATACCAGTATATGCACAATTCTGCATTACTACTAACACCAGACACCATGCTACAGATAGCACCATACACCAGGCTACATAGACAACTGAGAAGATCAGATGGGGGTCAGTGAACAGGAATGTACCCTAGACCAATGATAGGTTTAGCTGAAGACAATCTTGCGTAGATACTAGTGATACAAAATAACCACAATCATTACAGAAACAACGGAAGATAAAGTTGGAGTAATCCCTCAAGAGACAGCCAGATACCTTGGGAGAGAAAACCACCGGGCCTACCAACTCAGGACCACGGTATTGGGGGGATGCCAGGCTCAATTGTCACAACATAACACCTAAAAATCTTGTAACACAGCCTACTTTGGTGAGTAGCAACTGGGGTCTAAAAAGCTTTCAAGTGACCATCTAAGATGCAGCTAACGGTCTCCTCTTGTCTGAAGTGAAGAAAGTCAAGGGCATTTGGAAACAATCAGTCCAAAGATATGATGGACCTTGAGACCAGAAGAACTACCAGTACCAACCACTCAGGAAAGGATCAAAACTAGAGATCCTGGATAGAGTGGGAGGGAAAATGTGGAACAAAATTCAAAAACACAGTAATGACCAGAATTACTGGTCAGATGGAGTCTGGTGGGACCCCAAGACTATGGCCCTGCAATACACTTCAGGCCTGGGATAGGACTTATTCCCAAGGACTGGCTCGCAGCCCAACAGTAGAAAGACTTATGCAGAACACCCAACCCAGGGCAATGCACCCACATACTCTATGTAAATACACCCTTGGAGGAGTCATCCATGGGGCACCAGAGGGGCAACATTCACATAGAGGGAAAGCTCGACAGACAGGAGTGCATAGTTAAGAAGGGCACAGGGAGAGGGGTCACAGGAAAAGAAGGGGAGGAGAGTGGGTTAGGGATGGAGATGGTAATTGGGGAGTGAAACCAAATGTACATGAGCTATTGAATGTAAAACAAATTCTGCTCTGTAAATTTGTACCCAAAGCACAATTTAAAAAAAAAATAAAAAAAAAGAATGCTAAAAAAGAAAAACAGTCTGTGATCTTATATTGAAAGACACACGTATATACACATATATACATATATGTATATATATATATATAACATAAGTATTAAATATATTAGGAAAATTGGAAGTTGTCAAAAATGAAATGGAATGCAAAAAGATCAACATCCTAGACATCTGTGAGCTGAGATGGATTGGTATTGACCATTTTGAATCTGACAATCATATAGTCTAATATACCAGGAATGGAAAATTAAAGAGGAATAGTGTCAACTATCCTGAAGTACAGTGCAGTCAGTGATAGAATAATATCCATATGCTATAAGGAAGGCCATCAACACACATGGAAGCAGCAGTCAAGAAATAAGACGTAGTATTGCAATGGAGGAGTCTGCTGCAAAAGACCTCTTTAAACTGCTAAAGAGCAAAAAATTGTCTCTTTGAAGATTAAGGTGCACCTACTTTTGAAGATTAAGGTGTGAGAGGCTGCACTATATGAAGAAGAACGTGGCATCAGGATTGGAGGAAGAATCATTAACAATCTGCGATACGCTGATGACACAACTTTGCTTGCTGAAAGTGATGATGACTTGAAGCACTTACTGATGAAGATTGAAGAATAAAGTCTGCAGTATGGATTACATCTCAATATGAAGAAAATAAAAATCCTCACAACTGGACCTATAAGCAGCATTACAATAAATAGAGAAAAGATTGAAATTTTCAAAGACTTCACGTTGCTTGCTTCTACAATCGACGCCAATGGAAGCAGCAGTCAGGACATCAGACGATGTATAACACTAGGGAAATCAGCTGCAAAGGACCTCTTTCAAATGCTGAAGAGCAAGATGTCTCCTTGAGGACTAAGTGAACCTCACACAAGCCATGATATTTTCAATTGCCTCCTGTGCATGTGGGGAGCTCTGGTAGCGTAGTGCATAAAGCACTTGACTGCTAACCAGAAGGCTGGTGGTACAAATCCACCAGCCACTCCTTGGAAGGAAGATGGGGCAACCTCCTTCCATAGTGATACTGCCTCAGAAACCCAAGGAGGGGTCGCTATGAGTCGGGCAGGTCCGACTTGATGGCATATAACAACAACAACAACCTGTGCAAGTGAGAGCTGTACAGAGAATAAGGAGGACCGAAGAAGAGTTGATGCTTTTGAGCTGTGGTGTTGGTGAAGAATGCTGAAAGTATCGTGGACTGCTAAAAGAACTAACAGGTCTGTCTTGGAGGAAGTGTAGCCAGAATGCTCCTTGGAGGCAAGAATGACCCGACTTCATCTCACATACTCTGGTCATGTTGTAAGAAGAGACCATTCCCTGAAGAAGGATGTTATGATTGGTAAGGTGGAGAGGTGATGAAAGACAGGAAGGCCTTTAACGAGATGAATTGACACAGTGACAGCAATGATGGGCTAAAGTATAGCAAGAATCATGGAGGTGGCTCAGGACCGGGTGCTGTACATAGGGTTGCACCTGGGTTGCTATGAGTCAGAAATGACTCGATGGCACCTAACAACAACAACAACACCCCAAGCCATGGTATTTTCAGTTGTCATATATGCATGTGAAAGTTTGACAATGAATAAGGCAGACTGAAGAAGAGTTGATGGTTTTGAGTTGTGGTGTTGGTGAAGAATACTGAAAGTTCCATAGACTACCAGAAAATGAAAAATCTGCCCTGGAAGAATTGCAGCCAGAATGCACCTTGGAAGCAAGAATGGCCAGATTTTATTTTACCTGCTTTGGTTATGTTGTCAGAAGGGACCATTCCCTGGAGAAGGATATAATGCTTGGTAAAGTGGAGGGTCAGTGAAAACAGAGACAACCCTGAATGAGATAGATTGACACAGTGTCTGCAACTATGGGCTCAAATATAGCAAAGATTGTGAGGCTGGCACATGACTAGGCAGTGTTTCGTTCTGTTGTACAGTGTTGCTATGAGTTGGAGCCAACTCAGCAGCACCGAACAACAACATAAGGAAGACCAGTTAATACTACTATTATTCAAATTTACACACAAACCACTAAAGCCAAAGATGAAGAAATTGAAGATTTTTACTAACTTCTGCAATCTAAAATTGACCAAGCATGCAATCAAGATGTATTGATAATTACAATTGGAATGTGAAAGTTGGAAACGAAGAAGCATCAGTAGTTGGAAAATATGGTCTTGGTGATAGAAATGGCATTCAAACATTTCAGGAGATAGCATATGATTAAGACATTATGGTACTGAAGGAAGAACTCTAGGCTGCACTGAAGAAATTGATGAAAAACAAGGCTCCAGGAATTGATGAAATGCCCATTGAGATGTTTTAACAAATAATACAGCACTAGAGGCACTCAGTTTTTCAAGTCAAGAAATTTAGAAAATGACTACCTGGCTAACCAAGTGGATGAGATCCATATTTCTTTCCACTCCAATGAAAGGTGATCCAACAGATTGTGGAAATTATCTAACACTATCATTAACAGCACAGGCAAGTAAAACTTTGCTGAAGATAATTTAAAAAATGGTTGCCACAGTATATTGACAAGGCACTTCTAGAAATTCAAGCCAGATTCTAAAGAGGATGTTGAATGAGGGATATTGTTGCTGATGTCGAATGGATTTTGGCTGAGGGCAAAGAATACCAGAAAGATGTTTACCTATATTTTATTGACTGTGCATATGTATTCAACCGTGTGGATCATAACAAATTATGGATAACATTGTGAAAAATGGGGATTTCAGAATGCTTAATTGGGCTCATGAGGAACTGTACATAGACCAAGAGACAGTCATTCAAACAGAACAAGGGGATACTCCATGGTTTAACATTGGGAACAGCATATGTCATGGTTGTATTCTTTCACCATATTATATATGTTCAGTCCTTATGCTGAGCAAATCATCTGAGAAGCTGGATTATAAGAAGAACCCAACATCAGGATTGGAGGAAGACATATTAACAACCTGTGATATGTAGATGACACAGCCTGGCTTTTTGAAAGTGAAGATGTCTTGAAGCACTAACTGATGAAGATCAGAGATTACAGCTTTCATTATGGATTACACCTCAGCATAAGGAAAACAACAGTTGTCCTTACAACTGGACAAATAAACAACATTATGATAAATGGAGAAAAGATTTAAATTGTCAAGGATTTCATCTAACTTAGATTCATTATCAATGCCCATGGAGGCAGCAGTCAAGAACTCAAATGATGTATTATTGCATTGAGCAAATCTGCTACAAATTACCTGTTGAAAGTGTTGAAGAACAAAGATGTCACTTTGAAAACTAAGATACACCTGACCCAGGCTATAGTATTTTCAGTAGCCTTATATGCATGTGAGAGCTGGACCACAAATAAGTAAGACTGCAGAAGAATTGATGCACTTGAATCATGGTTTTGGTGAAGAGTATTGAATGTTCTGTGGACTGCTAGAAAAACAAACAAACTTAGAGGATGTACAGCCAGAATGCTCCTTAGAAGTGAGACTGTCCAGACTTTGGTACTTTGATCATGTTTTCAGAAGAAACTAATCCCTGGAGAAGGATATCATGCTAGGTAAAGTAGAGCATCAGTGAAAAAGGAGAAGCCCCTCACTGAGATGGATTGACACAATGGCTGCAATGATGGGCTCAAGCATGGCAACGATTGTGAGGATGGCACAGGATGGACAGTGTTTTGTTCTGTTGTACTTAGAGTAGTTATGAGTCAAAACCAACTCAATGGCACCTAACAACAACGTACATATGTATGTAGAAATATCCTCTGTCAAACCTATATATGTTCATTGGTGTTGTCTCAATCACCTTCCCACCACTGTTCAGTTTGAGTATTTATGCATCTACTTTTAGTTTACTGTTATTAGTGTTACTGTGGGATTTTGTATGTCTTAATATTTAACTTTGTTGTCTTTAACTCTTGTGCTCCTCTCATTGTCTTCCTCTGCTTTAATCATTTTGTGCTACCCTCTCTCTTACTGCATATTGACTTTCTCCCTTCACCCAAGTTATACATGTCTACCCTCTAGTTACTGATTTACAATTCCTCCCCCTCCCACCCCTGGTAACCTTCAAAGAAGTTTCTGTCTATAAATCTTTTCTTGAAATTTTACAGTAATGGTTTCATATAATATTTTCCATTTTGTGATTGACTAATATTACTCAGCATAATGTCCTCTGGGTTTATCCATATTAAGAGGCTGCTCTGCAGATTCAACATTGCATAGTATTCCACTGTGTGTATGGTCCATAGTTTTGTTTACCCTTTCTTCTGTTGATGAGCACTTGAGTTGTTTCCATCTTTTTGCCATTGTGAATAATGCTTCCATGAACATGGGTGTGCATGTATCTATTAGTGTCATGACTTTTATTTCTCTAGGGCATATACTGATTAGTAGGATTGCTGTGTCATAGGGTATCTCTGTTTCTAATTTTTTAAGAAAACTCCATATCATTTTCCAGTGGTTGTACCATTTTAAAATCCTATAAGCAGTGTGTAAGAGTTCCAGTCTCCCCACATCCTTGCCAGCATTTGTTGTGGTCTTTTTTTTTTTTTTTTTTTTAAAGCATTGCTGTTGTTGGCAGGGAGAAATGGTATCTCATTGTTTTGGTTTGCATCTCTATAACAGCTAATGATCACAAGCATCTCTTTATGTATTTGTCGCTTCCTCGAATATCTTCTTTGGTGAAGTGTTTGTTTCTGTCTTTTGCCCATTTTTAAAATCAGATTATTTGTCTTTTTTTGTTGAGGTATTGAAGTTTTCTATAAATTTTAGAGATTACTCACTTGTCTGATATGTCCTTGCCATTTGTCCCCCAATCTGTAGATTCTTTTAGAGAAGACTTTGGACGTCCTGTAATCCAGTTTATCTTGATGCAGTTTGTGAATTTTTAGTTATGCTTGGTAAACAGTTTATGCCATAAAGTAGGGCCCCTAAATTCCCCCCCCCCTTTTTTTTCCAATGGTCCTTACAGTTTTAGGTTTTACATTTAGATTTTCATCCATCTTGAGTTAGTTTTGGCATATGCTGTGAAGTATGGATCCTGTTATGTTTTTCTGCAGATAGATGTCCAGTTTTGGCAGCACCATTTGTTAGAGTCTATCTCTTCCGCATTTAATGGATTTTGGCCCTTTGTCTAAGATCAGCTGTCTGTAAGTGGATGGATTTACTTTTGGGGTCTCAATTTTTTTTCACTGGTCTATGTGTCTGTTGTTGTACCAGTACCAGCCTGTTTGACTACCATAACTGTTTAGTAGGTTTTGAGATCATGAAGTATGAGGCTTCCTACTTCATTGTTTTTTTCACTAGGGCTTTGCTTATCCGGTGTCTCTTTCCTTTCCATATAAAATTACTGATTAGTTTTTTCAACTCTTTAAAGAATGTTTAGGAATCTGGATCTGGATTGCATCATATCTATACATCACTTTGGGTAGTATTGAAAGTTTCACAATGTTAAGTCTTCCTTTCCATGATCATGGTATGTTCTTCCATGTCTGTAGGTCTCTTAGTTTCTTGCAGTAATATGTTACAGTTTTATTTATGTAAATCATTTATACCTCTGCTTATGTTTATTTCTACATCTTTTTTTTTTTTTTCCTTTTTGGTAGCTATTGTGACTGGTGCTGTTTTCCTTATTTCCTTTTCAGAGTTTTCTTTGTTAATGTAGAGGAATCTGACTGATTTTGGTATGTTGATCTTGTTCCCTGCCACTTTCTGAATCTTTGAGTTCCAGTAACTTTCTCATAGAATCTCAGGGATTTTCTATGTATAGGATAATACCATCTGCACATAGTTTCACTTTTACCTTAGCAATTTGTATGCCTTCTTTTTTCTTTCTTGCCTTATTGCTCTGCATTTCCAGTATGGTACTGAGTAAGAGTGTTGATAAAAGGCATCCTTTCTTTTTCCTGTCTGAAAGGAATTGAGTCTCTCTCTCTCTCTCCATTGAAATTAATGTTGGCTGTTGGTTTTGTGTATGTACCTTTAATTGTGTTGAGGAATTTCCCATGTATTCCTATTTTCTAAGAATTTTTATCAAGGAAAGGTGTTAGATCTTATCAAATTCCTTTTCTGGATCGATGGATATCATCATATAGTTCTTTCCTTTTGTTTTATTTATGTGGTGAATGTTTTTGGTTGATTTTCTAATGTTAAACCATCTTTGTGTGCCTGGTATGAATCCCACATGGTCATGATATATTATTTTTTTTGATACAATGTTAGATTCTATTAGCTAAGACTTTGTTTAGAATTTTTACATCTATATTCCTGAGGGATATTTGTCTATAATTTTCTTTTTTAGTTGTATCTTTGCCTGGGTTATGCTTACTTTGTGGAATTAATGGTAGCATTCTATCCTTTTCTATGTTCAGGAATAGTTTGAGCAGACTTGGTGTCAGCTCTTCTTTGATTGTTTTATGGAAAAGCCATCTGGGTCAGGTCTTTTGTTGTTGTTGGTAGTTCTTTTATTTATTTATTTATTTATTTTTGGTCCTTTAAAGGTGTTCTTCAATTTTTTCTTTTGTTATGGTCTGTTCAAATTTTTTACCTCAGTCTGTTTTAGTTTAGGTAGGTAGTATGTTTCTAGAATTTTCTCCATTTCTTCCATTTTAAATTTATTGGAATACAGTTCTTCACTATAGTTGATTCTGTTGTAATACCACCATTTCATTTCTTATTTGTGTTATTGACATCATCTTCCACTTTTTCTTTGTTAATTCACCAGTGGTTTGTCAATTTTATTAATCCTTTCAAAGAACGAGCTTCTAGTCCTCTTATGTCTTTGTATTGTTTTTCTGTTCTCTGTTTCATTTATCTCTGCTCTAATCTTTATTTTCTTTCTTCTGAGGATTGTGGGTTTTTCTGTTGCTCATTTTCCATTTGATGGAGTTGTGGGGTTGAGGATGTTGATTTTGGCTCTTTCTTCCTTTTTGATGTGTGCCTTTATTGCTGTAAATTGACCTCTGATCTCAGCTTTTGCTGAGTTTTGATGTTGTGTTTTCATTTTCATTTGGTTCTAGGAATAGTTCCATTTTTATTTCTCCTATTATTTAGTGGTTTTTAAGCAGGGTGTTACTGAGTTTCTATGTATTTGCTTTTTTCATTGTTCTTCCTGTAATTGGGTTCTAATTTTATAGTGTTTTGAACTAAGCAGATGCTTTCTACTGTTTCAGTGATTTTGAACTTATTTATGCTTGCTTGTGCCTATGATTGGGTCTATTCTAGAGAATGATGCACATGAACTGGAAAAGAATGTGTACTCTGCTGTTGTTGGGTGACAAGTTCTGTGTATTCACTGGGTATGTGAGTGTGAGGAGATCAAGGTGATTGTGTTGTTTAGATCTTCTTTATCTTTTTTTAATTTGTTTCTAGTTTGTCTGTCCTCCAGCGAAAGTGGTGTATTTGGTGAGCTTCTGGGATGCATATCTTCTCATTTTTGATGATATTGGGGATGTTTTCTGCTAGCAAATCTTCAAAAAAATTTCCCTGTACTTTTTTGTTGTTTCCTTTTCTAGAATTCCAATAATGTGTAAGTTACTCTTCTTGATGATGTCCCAGATAATTCTTAGGCTTTCTTATTTTTTTTTTTTTCACTCTTTTATCTGATTATTCTGCTAAAAGATTAAAATCAAGGGATTTGTCTTCTATTTCACTGATTTTGACTTCCACTGATTCAGTTCCCCTTTGTCTTGCCTATGTGTTATGTATGTCTGAAATTTTAGTACCAATCTTCTGAATTTCTAGTTGCTATTTTTATAGGATTTCTAATTGTCTGTTTTGTCATTTTGTTCATGTATTGTTCTAGAGTTTTGTCTGTGTTTTCCTTGATCTCTTGGAGGGCCCCATATATCAATCCTTTGAATTTCTTAATTCAGGTAGTTCCATTACCACTTCTCCTGAGGGAGGTTTCCTTTTTTCTTTTACATTGGTCACTTGCTGGAGTCATCTTCTCCTGGTTCTTTAGGTGACTTGATATTATCTATTATTCCCAAGGCATTAAGGTGTTATTATATTTATTTAATTGTATGTTTGTTTCCTGTGTCTCGATCTTTTTTGTTTTCTTTTGGAGTATCTGGGCATACAGTTGGGATAGACGTGCTACTCTGGTTGCTAATCTGACTACACTAGAACACTCATCTTCTGTCCTTGGGTAGGTGGAGTATTCACTGGGTATGTGAGTGTGAGTCTCTGTTTGTTGTTCTTACGAGGTAGCTGAGGGTGGATTGGGCAAGTGTTATATGTTGTTGGTCCAGTGGTGCAGGAGCAGGCCATGTCACTTACTGATTGGGTAAAGCAGGAGATCTGATGGGTGTGGCTGACTCATTGGGGCACAATTGCAGACTTTGTCCAGATGAGGGGAAGTTAGTGGTGGGTGGGTATGCACATGTTCACATTGCCACTTCCTTTTGCACAAAGAGGGTGTATGAGTGAAGAGTTGGCTAGTACATGGGCACACACTCAACATTCTTGGCAGGGGGTGGAGTGATCAGGGTAAGGGTACAGTGGGTGGGTACATGTGGGATCTTGCTGCCACTGCCTCTCACCAAACATGGAAAGGAGGGAGAGACCTTGGCTAGGTTGGAGGGCAGATGGAGTGGGATGAGCAACTAGCACTGCACTAATGCAGCCTCCCATCTTCACTCAGCTGTGTCAGTGGGCAGGAGTGGAACGGCACATGGTCTGGGCAAGTGTCTGGTTCTGTGCCCAGGAGGCCTGCCCCAACTCAGCTGGGTCAACAGGTGAATGAAGAAGGAAAGTGGGCAGCAGCATGCTGGGGCAGCTGCCACCATTTGGCTGGGTTAGCAGGCAGGAAGGATGGGACAGGCAGCTAGTACCATGCCAAAGCAGCTTGCTGATCCTCAGTGGGGTCCTCTCGCAGGGAAAGGGTAAATGTCATGGCAGGGGAATGGCGGTTGGCAGTCAGAGCTGGATGAGGGGGGAAAAAAAGGGAGAGCTCATTTCTTCATCCAAGCATTCAGGGCTATAAGGATGGAGGAGTTTGTGCCACTATTCATCAGGAAGGTGGGAGGAGATGGAGTGTATACTTCTGGTCATTGAGTAAGAATGCTTAGGCTCTTCCTGTTGGCTACAGCCAGGAGTTGGGACCTTATTTCACTTCTGATATGGTTACACAGTAACTCTATGTCCTATTGGAAATTCCATGAAGTTGCGTTCTGTGTTGTTCACCTAGGATTGAGGCTGTCTATGTCCAAGATGGTCACACTGTACCAGGTTAGCTGACAGGGCCTCTCTACTCCGTCTCTTCTTGTTCTCTGTTTCCAGTCAGTTTCTTCTTCCACTCAGTGTTCAGTCTAGTTCTTTACTTTTTAATTTGATGCTCAGAATTCCAGGATTGTCTTCTGTATCTGTTTCACTTAGGTTCATGGGTCTTTGCTTTAGAGAGACAGCATAGTGGGTTTGACTAAGCTGCCATTTTGACCAAAGCATCCCAGCCTTCGCTTTATTGCCAGAAATATTCTTTTTCAAATATAAACTTTGTATTTCTTTGATCAAAATCCTTTAGCTCCCTCATTACCTACAATAACAACAGTAATTATACGCCTGCCACCTACTGCTTGCTTACTACATACCAGGAATTGTACAAAATATTTTACATACATGGTCTCCTATAAATAGCTCGAGTGTAGCACTTACCATATTGTTCTAGATTTGTATGCATGTGTCTCCCTCCTTGGGACTGATTTTAACTTCATGAATCTTTTCATGTTCAGAATCTAATTGTTGTAGTTATTGTTAGTTGCAATGGAGTCTGCTCCAACTCATGGCAGTCTTTGTATAACAGAATGAAACATTGCCTGGCCCATTGCCTTCTTCATGATTGTTAGTATGTTTGAGTTCATTATTATAACTTTTGTAGCATTCCATCTCATTGAGGGTTTCCTCTGTATTTTGTGGTCCTCTGCTTTACCAAACGTGATATCCTTTTCTAGCAATTATCTTTCTCAATATGTGTCCGAAGTTAGCAATTTGAAGTCTCACCATCTCCACTTTTAAGGAACATTCTGGTTGTAGTTCTGCTAAGACTGATCTTTTTGTTCTTTTGGCATCCCACAGCATAGTCAGTATTCTAGCACCTAATTCAGTGATTAAAACATAAGCCCATTAAGTCTGTATTGAAGCAAAGATTTTTGTTGTTGTTGTCATAGAACTAGCTTGTGTTTATAAGATGTGGAGACTTCCGAATCCTGTAGTAGGAAAGTTCACAAGAAGGACAGTGGACTTTGCTGCCTTGGGCAAAATACTAGTGCTGTGCCAGAGAAGCCGAGCATCCTCTTACCCACCCACTGCAGCCAATCCTTTTAAGTCCTTGTTATTGCGTCATCACGTAAAAACAGCTGTACTTGGGGAATGAGGGGAATTTACTATCTCTGAGGTTTGGTTCTATGCAGCTATTAGCAGGCTCACACCTGTGTTCACTATGTTATAAGGCAAAATGCTGTAGAAAATAACCTTGGAAGTAAATTATCTTTGCTCTAGTTTGTCTAATTCTTCACTGGTGACCTATTCACTACAATAATGATTTTATTATTCAAATATAGCTCATTTTTCCAAGCTCTTTCATGTTTCTTGAATGATCAGCCATCACACAACATTGGTATACCATGTTATGTATCTTAATTAGCAGCAAATCTGTTCTTAATTCCCTTTCTTGGTGATTAATTTTAAACACATAAATTTTAATTTTGTCCCTCCATTTCTGAGGTGTTTTTGAGGGTGTAAATTGAGATTACTAACACTTTTAGGTCAGGTTACCAATATGAATTTGACATTTATATGAATAAGAATAATATCAAGTATTACAAAAGCTAATATAAAGTGGCGGGGGCTATCAAGCTCCATGCTTGAGGCCATAAATTGATTGCCAGCAGGGGTCAAACAGAAGACTCTTCTTTCTCAGTATAACCTCCCCTGGGTAACCATTGCAGTATTTGGTGTGCTAGCAGAAAGGGCAGTGTGAATTTACACCTTCCTCAAAACAAATTGCTGGAATATTCACCTCTTAAGAGAAGTGTGGATTAATAGCACTTCTTATTTAGATAGTTAAACATAGAGTCCAAGGTTATTTTTCCAGAACTAATATCAAGCCAAGGGAAATAAATCTAATAATTTAGTTGAGTGTGTTTGGACAGGCTGTGTTTGGTCCACACCCGTATGTTTTAAGACAGTGTTTCGTATTTCTGTTTTTTGCTCTTAAGATCTGCTGAGAAAAATAGTTCATTCCAAATGAGTTGAATTTTTCAAGTGCTAATTTACCTAAAACAAAGTGCTAAAACCAAAGTTGATTTTTTTTTGTAGTGTAAGTATGTATATGTTCTGGTTTTTGCTGATGTATATTTCATGTCTCTTAATGGAAAATATATTTAGAAAAATGAAATTCTCTTACATTATTACGTGATAAAGTTTACACCTATGTAATAGATGTTATATTTTTAATATAAAATGGAAAGATTGTCAACTTTCGTGCAAATATTATGACATTGGGTCCTTACCGTGAAAATTAACTGCCTTAAATCAGAGCACAATTTTAATAGCCTAAAATTGAATAATAAACATTTGTACATTATTATGTTGTTTCTAATCATTGCTGCCATTTTTATTTTGATGCAGTTTTTCTTTGTGAATGGCAGAGTAAAGTCATTTTGTTGTACATTACCTCACAGGCTATTTAAATGAGATTATATCCATATGTAAATTGGAATTATTTTCTTAGTGGCAAAGGAAGGCTATACCTGACCCACTCTGTTTCACTTCCTTTGCTCTGTCATCACTAATAATCCTCACCTGTTGTGTTTGTTTTTTTAATAATAGATTTCTATTGCCTTCATCATTGAACTATTCCTTCCCTTCTCTTCAATTCTCTGTCTCTCATATTTAAGAGAAATTATTTCTACAGTTGCATATTTGTTACAACACAATGAAAATATTACCTTCTCTTTCCTCTAATTAAGATCCCACGTGGTCCTCCTTCCACTGCAGTGTCAGGTGCTGTGTATAGATTTAGAGATCCTAGAGGAATTTGGAGCTCTGGTAGCATAGTGCCTATGGCACTTGACTGCTAACCAGAAGGCTGGCGGTTCAAACCCACCAGCCACTCCTCGGAAGGAAGATGGGGCAATCTACTTCCATGGTGATATTGCCTCTGAAACCCAAGGAGGGGTCGCTTTGAGTCGGGTCCGACTCGACGGCATATAACAACAACAACAACAACAGAGGAATTTGCACTGAAAAATAGACTTGAGGCTATATAGCATAAATATGAGTGGTTTACGCTATGATTAGATGTATGAAATTTAAATAATACCTTTGCCAGAAGCCTTAGGAGTTCACTCAGTTGTAGCAGTAGCCTGTGGTTCTGCTGTTCTGAATTATTAACTGCTGTCTTCTGTAGTGTGCATTACAGTGAGCTTTTTTTTCCCCCTTGTTCAGTTAATTGAATGTATATAAGAATCATTTCCACATAGCAATAGGCAAAATAAAACCTCTTTAAGCCTATTCTTCAAAATGTTTCATATGCCAGCAGGCCACTAGGAGATGCTAAATAACAATATGGCCATACAAATGACTTTGTTTGCAAAGGAGCATTGAGGAAAGAATCTTAAAAGTTGCTTCCAGCTTAATTTTTACTTTTTTTTTTGAAGTGTTATAGTTATACAGTGGCCTTTATCTTTTTTTTCTTTCATTGCTCATCCAGTATTTTATCTCCAAAGTAAAATGCTTTTCTAGCACTAGTATCCTAATGATATTGTCTCAGACACTGTGATGCTAACAATATATGAAAGAAATTTCTTTCCCTTCTCTTTCTTTCACTCTTTCCCCAAAATAAAGGAAAAAAAAATTAAGGATGAGCTATACACCCTTTACCGGTTTAATTAACATGACCATGCACTTGGGGAATTAGAAGGCAACTTAGGTCTGTTTCCTCTCAATTTCAACTAAAACCCAAAAAAGTTATTAATTTGGATGTACTTAATGGCCAGTTCAGTCTATAGTTTTCCTTGGCACCACCCTGCTGCCATGAAAGGCTCATTCTCAGAATGTCTGGCAGAAATATATGTTGGTTGTTGTGCTGGAGTTAGCACCATATCTTCAACCAATTTTTGCTGGCTTTGACAGAAAGGATATCTAACACAGATTCATGGGTAGTGTTATATAAAAAAATAGAAGAGGCAGAGAGAGGGAATATTAAAGCACAAATCTTATGGAGCCAGCCATTTAAGTAGAGAGCTATGGAGGTGAGGTGCTGCCGTAATTCACTTCCAAGCGAGACCTTTTCTGTGTGAGTAATAGAAATCAGAATATTGATGATAGGGAATTAAATTAAGCCTAGTGATCTAGAGCAAAGGCATACATGCCATCTTTGTGATATAAACCAAGTTACTTAAGCATTGTGACCCTTGGTTTCCTTCTTTGTAAAATGAGGATAACGATGCCCATTCTTCAAGGGTGTTAGGAGAATTAAGTGAGATAAGATATGTTACTATGGGTTTAGCATAGTACTTGGACAGTACTTATTAAATGATTGGTTGTTGTTATTATTATTATTACTGCTCAACCATAGCACTGAACATACTCAATACATGATGCCTGAAAATAAAGGGAAAAAATGGATGCAAGTTAGGTGAAAGGCAGTCAATACTGTTTTAATCTAAAATGTATTGAAAAAAATCAGTATAGAGAAAGAAGGACATAATGAAAATACTTTTCTGTTTTATTTGCTTTCTATACATTTTTATAAAATATCCTCTTAAGTTGAAAGTATGCTTTAGTTGGCAGAACTCATCCAAAAGAAGAAAGCAAGGTGAGTATCTAGTAGTTAGATATTATATCAACACCCACTAATACCTCCATGAATTATGCTATCAGTTGAGGTCATCAAGGCTGAATTATACGTTTTGTTTGTAGAACCAGGGTTTTCATCACCATTTCTAGTCCTTCCCTACTTTAGCCACCTCACATAGGGTAGCACCCCACACACTAATTGAACTCTCCCGCTGCCCCCAGCCCCCAGCAGTGGCCTGTCCTCTGAGCTTGCCAGTATTCCCTCTTCCTCTTAAACCTCAGAGGCCTTGTCGTTGTTGTTGTTGTTATGTGCCGTCAAGTCAGACCCAACTCATAGCAACCCCTCCTTGGGTTTCCGAGGCAGTATCACTACGGAAGTAGATTGCCCAGCCTTCCTTCCAAGGAGTGGCTGGTGGATTTGAACTGCCGGCCTTTTGGTTAGCAGTCAAGTGCCTTAGGCACTATGCTCCAGAGCTCCCAGAGGCCTTGTTACTAGTGGTTAATTCTATACAAAACCATATCTGTGGAAATATTGATGGTTGGTGATTGCTTATATTTGACTGGGCTTTTTAATGTGCTAAGACAAACAGAGAATTAAGAGAATAGGTAGATTAGGAGTTCTGAAGGGGCAGTGTGCAAGATATTTTTGTTGAAATTTCAGCAGCTACTGCCTCTGAGCAAGGAGCTCTGGTGGTGCAGTGGTTAAGGCATTTGGCTGCTAAACCAAAAAGGTTGGTGGTTCAATCGCACAGCTGCTCCACCAAAGAAAGATGAGGCAGTCTGCTTCTGTAAAGCTTTACAGCCTTGGCCCAATGAGGGTCACTAGGAGTCACAATTGACTCCACAGCAGTGAGTTTGGTTTTTTTGGTTTATTGCCTCTGAGCAGAAGTTGTATGTTATTATAATGGACTCATGAACACATTTCATAAAGACCCAGTTTGTATATGAAACGTACTGACTCCTAATACTGTCTACTCATTTATGAATGTAGAGGAGTGACCCTCAAGTGAAAACTTTTCCATGTCCCCAGGTATGAAATTTAGTTGTATTTGAAACCGGAAATAATTCTTTAGTCTTTAGATAGTATAAAACATGATCTTGTTCCACTTTTTAAAATACAACAAATAAAGAAAAATTATCTCTCGTTGTTTTACAGGTTCAAGACTGGCTACAGAGTTAATTTTAAACATTATTTGCAGGAGGTAAATTATCCTCAAAACTCATGGATTGGCTGCTGCCCAGAGTCCTGAGAGATGTAATCAGTTTCAGTTATTTCTAAACAATAGGTTGTGGCGGGAACTTGGGCAAGTGGCGGGGTGACTGCACCCAAACTGTTGATTTAAGTTGATCAGAGAGCTTGACTCAGACCTGACACCAGTTTGAGTCAGCTGACTTAGCTGTAAACTATTACCAGTAAACGATGTTTCTTTTGTGTGGAAGTGGGAGGAGGAGATGACCCAACCCTCTGGTAACTTTCCCCTTCCTGTGGCTCACTGCACACTCCACAGCCTGGCTCTGAGTCTCTTCATGACTTTTACTGTCAGACTTCAGCCTCTTTGTAACATTCATTTCCATCACTGATTATCTAGGCACAGTGCCTGAGGGAACTTCCTATACAGTGTGTGCTTTGTGTCACTTCTGTTCATATCTAAATATTGGTGTTGATGTTTAATGAGAAATAAATTGTTGTTCACCTTGTCGTACTCTGCCTCTATAGAGCACTTTGTGATTTGCAGAGGGAACTCATACCTGTCCAATATATTTTAGGTTAGGGTAAGGCAGACATTATATTGCATTAGGCTTAATCATCCTAGCTACCTTTCAGTTAGATCATTCAGGTTAAATAATGGTTGGAAGAGTGATCTAAGATTGAAAACATGAGGATAAATACTGGCAAAACACTAGTAGTTTGTTTAATATGAATTTGTTTGTTTGTTTGTTTTTAATAAAGTTGGAAGATAAATGTTTCTCAATTCGTTTGCCTTTTCTACCATTAGCCTTTGAAAATCACCATTAGCATGTTATTTTTATTTTAAAATTCTCACACACACCCAGACCCACAGAGGCTTGTTATCCCTTGGATGCCAGCTTGAATGCATTTACTCTGAGGTTTAAAGCCCATGTACAGGTTTGTTTGTTCCATTAGGTCAGATTAAAGGATACCTTCCTTTAATGAGGAGGTATTTTGAGGAACTGAACCACTGAATGTGATCCATGGTGACCCTAACCTTATACTCTCCTATTAGTACTTGGCTCTGACTCTCAGGAAACCTTGATTTAATCCTAGAGGGCAATGTTTTATTATGAATTACCTTTGTGTTTTTTCTGAAAATTAGTTTTCCATATTGAAAGCCAGAAAACCAAAATCCTTTGTGTATATCAGTCACGTGATTTTCTTCTTCTATACACTTACCAAACTTCATCCTTGCCTTTATAATTTTGAACATCTCCAAATCACTTAAATGATTTGCATCTCAATTGTAGATTATTTAATTTTCTAATGATTATAATTTTATTTTCTAGAGTATGCTACAGATTTTCCTCATTTTTATTTTACTTTCCAATTTTTAAAAATTATCTTGGAACAGTGTTCAGCTTTTCACAAAAAAAAATAGAAATGATAAATAGAATGGTATAATATATTTTTATTTATCACAGATCACATCCATTTAGCTTTTTCAAGGCGAAATGGGAACAAATCCACCACGGCTCTTTCATTACTTTCTACTATATCATTCATTTTAATGGGGTACGTTAGTTACTCACACGATGTGACATGGGAGAGGGAAGTTATTTTTACTTTTGGACTTTTTTGTTTGTTTGTTTCTGTGGTCTGTATAATGCCTTCAAATGAGAGGACATTTTCCTGACTTGATGAAAGTCTCATGAGTTTTAATATGTGGCTTTTTTTATACACGTAAATAAGTATATACTAGAAGTAGTAATGGGAGCTCTGGTGGCGTAGTGCCTAAGGCATTTGACTGTTAACTAGAAGGTTGGCGGTTCAAACCCACCAGCCACTCCTGAAGGTTGGGCAATCTACTTCCGTAGTGATACTGCCTCGAAAACCCTAGGAGGGGTCACTATGAGTCGGGTGGGTTTAGCTGTATAACGACAACAACAGAAGTAGTAAAGTAACAAAAGATTTGGCAGTTATATTTTAACCAATAAAATAATAAGAAATACATATTTTCTATGTTTATGTCTGATAGTTTATACTTCATTACTATGAGATAAGGATTTACTGTAGTAATGAGTCTATCAAAAATTTTAAACATTAGAAAGAAACCATTTTCTTTCCTAGGGCAAAGTACAGGACAGTTTGATAGGTGACATCAGCCTGTACGATTCTGATGTATTAACACAATTTATTTATTTAGAACTCTACTCAGGAATTGAAGCAGCTTACAAAGAAACATGTAAGGTGTTTGTTGCTGAGTTCATTTCAACCCATAGCAGCCCCATATTAACAGAGTAGCACTGCCCCATGGGATTTTCCAGGCTATAATATATTCAGGAGCAGATCACCAGGTCTTTCTCCCACAGAGCCACTGGGTGGATTTGAACCATCAAGCTTCCTGTTGTAGCTGAGTTAATTTTGCCCCACCAGGGTTCCTTCATTATACCACCGTGTGAGATGAAAGATATTTTAAAATGCTATTAAGCTGATCAAGGGAAAAGGAAAATTAGTACACAAAAAATAAAATGATGCTTCTGGGAAGGTTACTATCAAAAATGTACATCCTCTGGCCTCATACACTCATTCAATTTGGGCTGCAAATTTGGCCGCGGGCTTTCTAGAAGCCAATGCAAAGAGAAAGTCTATGAGTTATGTGAACAAGTCTGTATGATTAAAATGCCTAAGGCATTTGACTGCTAACCGGAAGCCTGGCGGTTCAAACCACCAGTCACTCCTCAGAAGGAAGGTTGGTCAATCTACTTGCATAGTGATACTGCCTCAAAAACCCAAAGAGGAGTTACTGTGAGTCGAATTTGACTCCATGGCAGTGAGTTTATGCTCAAAAATACAGCTATTCTTAGTATCGAATCTAGAGCAAAAATTCTACCTGTAGCCCTTTGTGTAGCACACAGTGTCTTCATCAATGGAAACATAGGAACTGTTTGCTTTCTTCCTCATTGTAGTTGAGAGATGGAATGCCAAAGCACATTTCAAAAAAAACTATTCTGGAGGACTTAAAAAATGGCCACCACATACAAAAGTTTCTCAGAGGCCGACTTAATTCAAGAATAAATGTAGACCATGTAGAGGAATGGATGGAGAACCTCACATTTTTCAGCCAGTCCTCTGCTATTTCTCACAAGATGTATTAGTATGGAAGCCATAGCAGAAAATTTGATACTACATTATCTGAACAATGCCTGGAATAAAGGTGTATTTTGTTGTTAATTAAGGACATCTTCACAGGCATAAAAAAATCTACTTGTCTCGTGTAACTTCAGTCAGTTCTCACAAACACAGCAGCAAGCTGAGGTGAAGTGGGCCTCAACTCATAGCGACCCCTCCTTGGGTTTCCGAGGTGGTATCACTACGGAAGTAGATTGCCCAACTTCCTTCTGAGGAGTTGCTGGTGGGTTTGAACCTCCAGCCTTCTAGTTAGCAGTCAAATGCCTTAGGCACTATGCCACCAGAGCTCCCAGTTCTTACTAAGGTGATGTGAAAAAAAAAAAAATTAAAATTGGTTCTGGTTAATTGTCATTTGTATAACTAATCACCTCTTCCTTGTCTTCGGCCCACCCCAAAATTCTGTTTTTTTGTACTGTAAAAGAAGGCTGACAATAATTAATAGTCAAACATAGTTTTTCTAATTGAGCATACCCTCCTCTCTCTGCTTTTCTAAAGATGGTTTCAGTTCAATTTTCTTAAAAAAGTACTCATCCACTCTATTTTTTTTACTTTTATATATTTTCATTATAAATTTAAGCAAGTTTCTAAAAATTCAGAAGTGATGGAGTATCTCTATTTTTCTTCTTCCCGTAGAACTGTCAGACCTTCCTTTCTGACTTCCTTTTTCTTTGAAGGATCCTAGACTTTGGTTGGTTGCTTGGGGGAAATGATGAGGAATGATGAGAAGATGAAGAAAAAGAATTTAAACTACTCTAGGCCTTGAAACTAAAGCTTTGAGTATTTACTCTAATGAGTCTGTAAAGAACTATGGTGACATAATAGTTAAAGCATTCAGTTGTTAACCAGAAGGTTGGTGGTTCGAACCCACCAGCCACTCTTCAGGAGAAAGATGAAGCAGTCTGCTTCCATAAAGATTTACAGCCTTGGAAAGCTTGTGGGGCAGTTTTATTCGGTCCTACAGGGTTGCCATGAGTCAGAAACAACTCTGTGACAATGGGTTTGGGTTTTTGTTTTTTCATCATTCTCTTTGAAATAAACAAATAATACAATGATTTGTATTGTATTATAAACTCCTGCTCCTGTGTCTAGTTACAAAAAGTTTATCAACAACAACAAAAAAGCATTCCAATCTTCCCTGACAGCTTACTCATTCATCTGCCTATAATGTACATGAAACAACTTTATAGGAAAAAAGAATCCACTGAATGTTAAAACCAACTATTTATATTGTTCTCTAAATTCACAACTGACTGACTGTTAATTTGTATTCTTTTCTCTGTCACCAATATTTTGAATACATGTTTATATGATTCTGTATTACCCATATGTTTATCTGTGTTTGGAGGTTATATAACATCTTAGTGAATTTACATTTGCTTCTTTGCTTAGTCATTTCTCACTGTTAAACAATTGGATTGTTTTCAATTTCTAACTATTGTGTAAAGAATTTGGCAATGAATTCTTTTCCTTTCTTGGAAGTATGGACCATAGAAACAAGTTCAAATTAATTAAATATATATAGAATAATTGCAGCTGATATACTCATGAGGAGCTCTGGTAGCATAGTGCCTAAGGCACTTGACTGCTAACCAAAAGGCTGGTGGTTCAAACCCCCCAGCCACTCCTCGGAAGGAAGGCTGGGCAATCTACTTCCGTAGTGATACTGCCTAGAAACCCAAGGAGGTGTCGCTATGAGTCGGGGACGACTTGAGGGCATATAACAACAACACAACAACAATATACTCATGTTAGATAGTTCAAAACTATAGTATAATTGCGTTTTGTAGATTCTTTGTAAATACATTGTATATATTCAAAATGCACTGTATGTACCCTTTTGCTCATTTTGAGAGATTTTTTTGAAAAGGGAAGTGAAGGCATTTGATTGAGAGTCAAGGAATAAGTTGTTTTGGGAATTGGGAAAACAGATTTAATCTTTCTAGCTTCAATTTAATCTTATCTTTTGAATGAGAGAGTTAGACTAAACCAATTTCTGAGATTCCTCAAAAATTCCATCCTTTTAATTACTTGGAATACAGTTTTACTGTTTTAAATGATTATGCAGGTTTATTATCGTATCTTTGCTTCTATGGTATATTCTTGGTCTTATCTGCAATTTGCTTTAAGCCAAGTCACAATCAGGAGTCCAGCAATCCCTAATGCTATTATTCGCCTGGGCAAATGCAGACATTTTTTATGGTTTTCCAGAAATTCATTGTGGACAGAAGTGGAGACTGCCCATGTCTGAAACCAGACATGTATGCAAGTCTTAACTAAGATGTTACCAGAGAAAATAGTTTTATTTCTAAACATTTCAGGTAGTTTATCTTTAGCTATTATTGCACATGATTTTCTGAATTATTTTATTCATTGACAGTAATGAGTAACTGGCAGACAGTGCTCAGTAGCTTCTTAATGAGCTTCAATCTTCCTTATGTCTTCCCTTCCCTGTGCTTCATGCTTGTGGTGACCTGCAATTACTTGACTTCTCCTAATTCTTGAATCTTCTTGATTCTACCTAGCCTGGACCCCGTGATCTTCTGTATTTGTTTGTTTGTTTTTGTTTTTTTTATTGCAGTAAAAATATGTGTGTGTGTGTATGCGTATACATATATATATATATATATATATATATTTAAAACACCAATTCAACATGTACATATATAATTCAGTGACTTTGATTATGTTCATCATGTTATATAACCATTACCACTGTGCTTTTTCAAATTATTCCGCTACTGTTAGTGTTCCATAAACAATGATTCTCCATTACCCCTTCCCACCTGCCCCTAGTAACCACTCATGAGCTTTGGCCCCTATACCTTTGCCTTTTTCATGTAAGAGGGATCAGACAGTATTTGTCCTTGTGTGTTTGATTAATTTTTCAGCATAATGTTTTCAAGGTTCATCCATGTTGTAGTATACATGAGGACTTCATTTCTCTTTATGCCAAAGGAACATCCATTGTGTGTATAGAACACTTTTTTTTTTTTTTAATCCAGACCCTCTGTTTTAATAATGCCTTTGATACCAGCTTTAGCATTCTTTTGTTTCCAGTTCCACTCTACTCTCTAGCCATGGCCTAAATACAGCCACATTTCACCCTCCAGACTGCTAAATGTGCCTGTGGAAGCCTGGCTTAAACCTTTCCACAAAAGTAAGATTGTTTAATCTTCATTGAGTGTTCTTTCCTGTTCATCCATCTGTTTTCTTTTCCAGTCTCTTCTTCCTTTTTTTGCTATATCAAATCTTTTTCATATGTTTCAAGTATAATGCTCTACTTTTACTTAACCTATTCTCAGCTGCAAGCTGAGACCTCCCAGTAAGTGCCACCTCAACTACCCCCATTGTTTACATCAATATGCAATTATATTCTGGCCAGTTTTCATCTCCTTCCTGCCTAAGAAGGTGACACTCCTCTCTTCAGTCCTGTACTGAAGTAAGTCCTAGCGGGCAAGGAAAGGAGAGGAGTGGTAGCACTGGCTTCTGGAAAGGCCTGGGCTGGCTGACTATGCTCTGGAAAACAGAAGCAGTAAGGGTAATAATCTGAGCAGTCAGGTGAGGGCTTTGGCCTAGGATTCTAAAGCAGGGATCACTAGACTCAGGGTGCTAATTAGAGCCAGAAGAGGAAGAAATCAGGGTGGACTAAACACAGGAACTAGGAAGGAGCCAAGAATAATACAGAAACTGAGGAGGAGTCAGAGAATCCAAGAAAGAAGCAGGTGGGGCCCAGGTACTACAGGATGTGAAGGAAGCAGGTATAATAGGGTCATCTGGGTAGACTGGAGTCACTACAGGGAAGGTTAACCCAATGGTATGTTTCAATAAACAATTCAAGTTCAGAAATTTGAAAGAACTTCCTAAATCGTCTTTTTTCTAACTCTGACTCATCTCTCACATTTCCAGCAATAATAATAGTTAGCTTTTAAGGGCCTGTTCTGTGCCAGGCACTGCCTTTGAACTATGTAAACACAATCTCATTGGATTTTCACAACATTCAGCAAGTTAGATACTATCCTCAATTTATAGCTAAAAAAAAAAAATGGAGACTTCAGAGAGACCCATGGTCACATACCTAGATACCAATTGCGTGCTAGACTTTTTAATGTGGGGGCCTTGTTAGCACTTCAGATTTAGCATGTCTGAAACAGAAGTCAGATTCCCTTCCAAATACCAGCCTCATCTATCTTTAAGGCCCTATTTTTTTTTTTTTTTTCTCTTTTCTCACTGTACATCTGCTTTCAAAGTTACTAAGGATGAAAATTTGGAGATGGTGAGTTTGATTCTGTTCTCCTTCATCCAACATCTGAATGTCAATAAATCCTGTCTTTTGTAATTTTGTTGACTCTATGAATGAACAGGAGAGAAAAAGGATGATAAGATGGAAATAAAAGTAGGAGGAGAACGTTGGGAGTTAGAGCAATGGAAATGGTTATGGAAAATCACTGTTTTCTCACACATTTCCTCCAAAGTTACCTTTAGGATAGGTAGTGTATCATATGCACGTGAATCTCCCTAAATTCAAGTTCTGTAAAAGGGTAAGCCTCAACCCTTCTTTAAATCTCTTCCTTTAATTCTTTCTTAATCCATCTGCTAATATGTCATGATGAATTTTATTATTTTTTAATGAATTTTATGTTTATGTATTTATTTTGGAAATACATGCACAAGGGAAAAAATTATAAAGTATCAAAGGGTAACTTCCCTGGTATCGAGCTGATTCTGATTCATCGGAACCCCCATTGGGTTTCCAGATGCGGTGTAGTAAATTACATAGTGTGACTTTTCTAGCCATAAGTCTTTGTAAATTCTGTGGTGAAATTTGCTGTGAGCACCTGAGTAGCTCCTGATGGTTAAAGTTATTCAGCTGAGGTATTTCTGTTGGGAGCACACAAAGTAATTTTATGGGAAGTTCACTGTCTTAGGTGTGTAAAAATCTGATGTTGGGATTGGTTGGGTTGGGCTACTCTCCCAGGCTCAAAAGGAGCCCTCCTAGAGGCAGAAGGAGTCTCTCTGATTGCTGGCTGAGAAAGATGTGCTGAGAGAGAGAAACACACTCCTGAGAGACATGAGAGACAAAAGCTGCTGAGAGAGAGAGATGCAAAAGACACACCCTGCTGAGAGAGTGATGTGCTGAGACTGCTGGCTGCTGAGTGAGACAGCCAACTGCAAAAGACTGAGTACATTTCTGAACTTGAATTGTAGCCTGTTGATTCCCTAATAAACCCCATAATCTGTGAGTTCTGTGTGGCCACTGCGTTGAATTATCGAACCCAGCAGAGAGGTGGTGGGTGCTGTAGGAGGAATGGTTGATGAAAAGGCTGGAGGGAGGCAGCATGTCTGACCTTGCAGGAATAGGCCTTGGGCTACTTACTAATGGTGATTCTGTCTTCCTCTTGTGGGGTTAGAAGAAGTCAGAAGATGCAGCCTCCTTGCCCCTTTGGCACCAAGGCAGTAAATCTTTAAGGAAGTAGACTGCCCATCTTCCTTTTGAGGAGCAACTGGTATGTTGGAGCCCATCAGCCTTCTGGTTAGCAGGCAAATGCCTTAGGCATTACACCAATGAGGGAACAGAATGAATCAAAGTTGACTCAAAGTTTTCTAATCTAGGTGACCATTAATATCAATGTGTGTGTGTGTGTGTGTGGGGTGTAGATGAACTAGGAAAGAATGGGTGGACACAGAGGCTAGACTTTTAAAGAAAAGATGGGAATGATGGGAGGGTTAAAAGAATCTAAGGGAGGAAATATATGGGATAGTTTCCAAATCAGTATGAGGCAGAAGTTGAGGAAAAGTGTTTCAAGAGGAGACCTCAGTGTACTATCAAATTCTTGAAACACCTTTCCTGTCTCCCAAGCTGGGCCAGGTCCCTACTGTATCCTGTAGTCATCCTTTCCTTATGTCCCACCACTCAGTTTACTTGCAGACTTTGAGCTCTGTGAAGGCAGTTGCCATAGCTCCAAAACCTGGCATGTAATAGGTCGCAGTATATATTTGCCAAATGAACAGTTAAGGAAATGATGGTTAGTAGTGTCAAGTACAGTAAATGAGTCAAGTGGACTTGAAACAGGGAAGAAAAAAAAAAAAACAGTAGTGGAGTTGCCAGTGATGAGATCATAATTTCATTAGTTTCTGTTGTGGGAGAAGAGTTTGAGGGGAGTGGGCAGTAGCCATGTTACAGTGTGTTATCCAAGAAGTTAATATATATATATAATGAGGAAGCAGAAGCAACAACTATTGACTGTTGTTCCAGAGATCTGGTAAGGAACAAAAGAAAATATTTGGATGCACAGGTATGTGTCATCACTTAATATCCATTATACATTCTGTGAAATAAGCCATTATGTGATTTGGACATTATGAAACCACTATATTATATATAGTACATATGTTTGTATATATTGATACACATAAATCAAAGTAGACCCCTCACAAGCTACTCTGGCTCTCCATGAGCACCTGGAGTCTAGGAATTTGCAAACTTGCACCTGCAATTGGCTGCCTTTGGGCACACACACCACTCTCTGAGCAGCTCCCTGGAGTCTGTTTAGAATCAGAAGCCCCTAGGGAAGGAGCAAAGCAGATGCAGCCCAGCATCTTCCTTAAGGCACCGACCTGCAAGCCAACGGGGCAGAGCATATTCCTAAGCCGAGACAGCCGCAGTTTGGTGCCAACATGGGTCAGAGGCTGCAAACTATGCCATGGCTTGAGGACAGCAGCTGAGTTGTGGCTGCGTAGGTACTACAAACTCAAAGCCAGCCCAGCCTCCTGGCACCCTTACAAGGAAGCCCCTCCTTCTTGCCGCAGGGGTATATATGCAGTTGGAGGTTGCCTGAGCAGACTTCATGCAGGGCGTATCTGTAGTTAAAGCAAAGGGATGGTGGAGTTAGACAAGACCAGCTCTGTTGACTTTTTTCTTGCTATAGGTAAGCCTGAACTACAAGAGAAGAATGTCACCATGCAAAAAAAAGTAAATGTTAAGGACAAAAAAGCCCATTGGGCATTCAAGGAGAATATGGTCTAGGGTACAGCAGTATAGAAAACAGCAAATATGTTTCTCTGAATCTGGAAGGAACACATATAAAATTAAACCAAATTGCATTGAGATATAGGATAAAGACACAATTCTGGTCTTGCCAGATGGTCTCCATCTTCTCAGCTAAGAAAGCAGTGTTATCTCCTGAAACTGCTTATTGACTTTGTAACTTTTACTCTTATGAGTCTCAGCTTTATATCCCTGTCTTATCTCTGGAGACAGTCCCAGAAGGGTCCCTGCAGCAGAGCCAGTGTCAGGGAAGCTGAAGGCAGAGGGGCCTATCTCAAGAGAGTTGAAAAGAAGCCTGTCCTCAAGTGGCTGAGAGGAAACTGGTCCTGAGGGGACCAAGAGGAGACCTATATTGCTAAGAAAGAGTGTGCATGGCACACAGAAGGGCCTGCTTGTTTGCAAAGCAAGAAGAGCTGAGAGAGAGAGCTGCCCTGCACTGCAGAAATGAGGGATGTGTTCTCCTCTTTGGGGGAGCCTTTAAGACTTTGCCTGCATGCTTCCTGATCCTGAGTTGTAGTCTGTTGATCCTGATCCCCCATTGTACTCTGTTGCTTCCTTAAAAAATAACTTAACTATAAGTAGTCTGTGAATTCTTTGTGGCCTTTGCAATGGATTGTTGAACCCAGAAGAGTAGAGGGCCAGGGGAGGAATGACCAGTATCAGAATTGGTAAAAAGTTTGGAGAGTGGAAATATGTCTGACTTCCTACCATAATCCTTTAGGCTGATAGTGAATTTCATTATCTCCCCAGAAGTTAGACAGGTTCTAATGCTCCTACTGCTACTGTTTTATGATTGGTGATACCTGTTGATTCATCAAAAGACAACCACTCCAAATTGTTTGTTTGTTTAGTTGACTATTGATGTTGCCACCACTCTTGTGTCAGTTTGTCATTCTGTGGTGGTTTGCATGTTGCTGTGAGGCTGCAAGCTTTGACTCTCATATTTCAAATACCAACAGAGTCATCCATGGTTGACAGGTTTCATTGGAACTTCCAGACTAAGACTAGGAAGAAGGATTGGGCCATCAACTTCTGGAAAAATTGGCCACCGAAAGCCTTATGAATAGGAGTGAAACACTGTCTGATATATTACTGGAAAACTTTATGAATAGTGAAACATTATTGATAATAGTGCCAGAAGATGAGCCTCACAGGTTGGAAAGCACTCAAAATATAACTGAGAAAGAGCTGCCTTCTCTAAGTAGAATTGACCTTAGTGATGAGGATGGAGTAGAGCTACCAGGACCTTATTTCCTGGTGGGACATGATTCAAAATGGGAAGAAACCACTGTAAACATTCATTAGTAATTGGAACATGGAAACATAAATCTAGGAAAATTGGAAGTTCTCAAAAATGAACTGGAACACATAAAGACTGATATACTAGGCATGAGCTGAAATGGACTGGCATTGGCCATTTTGAATCACACAGTCATAGGATCTGCTATACCAGGAATGACAAGTTGAAGAGAAATTGTATCGCATTCATTGTCAGATGGAACATTTCAGGATCTGTCGTGACATACAGTGTTGGCAGTGATAGGATAATATCCATACACCTACAAGGAAGACCAGTTAATACAACTGTTATTCAAATTTACACACCAACCACTGAAGCCAAAAATAAAGAAGTTGAAGATTTATGCCATCTTCTGCAGTCTGAAATTGGGCCAAACATGCAATCAGGGTGTATTGATAATTACTGGTGATTGGAATGTGAAAGTTGGAAAGAAAGAACTAGCTTTGGTAGCTGGAAAATAGGGCCTTGGTGATAGAAATGATGCCAGAGACCTCATGATAGAATTTTGCAAGACCAATGACTTACGCATTGCAAATACCTTTCCTCAACAACATAAACAGTGACTATACACATGAACCTTGCCAGATGGAACACACAGAAATCAAAACGACTATATCTGTGGAAAGAGGTGATGGAGAAGCTCAATATCATCTGTCAGAAGAAGGCCAGGAGCTGACTGTAGAACAGACCATCAATTGCTCATATACAAGTCCAAGTTGAAGCTGAAGAAAATTGAAACAAGTCCACGAAAGCCAAAATATGACCTGATTATATCACAACTGGATTTAGAGACCATCTGAAGAAGAGATTTGATGCATTGAACACCAATGACCAAAGACCAGACAAGTTGCAGAAGGATATCAAGAACATCATGCATAAAGAAAGTAAAGAGTCATTAAAAAGATAGGAAAGGAAGAAAAAAACAAAATGGATGTCAGAAGAGACTCTTAACTTGCTCTTGGACAGAAAGTAGCTAAAGTGAATGAAAAAACTGATGAAATAAAAGAGCTGAACAGAAGATTTCAAAGGGTGGCCCAAGAAACAAAGGAAAGTATTATAATGAAATGTGCAAAGACCTGGAGTTAGAAAACCAAAAGGGAAGAATGTGCTTGGCATTTCTCAAGTTGAAGGAACTGAAGAAAATATTCAAGCTTCAAGGTGCAATCTTAAAAGATTCTGTGGGCAAAATACTAACTGTTGGAGGAAGCATCAAAAGAAGATGGGAAAGAGTACACAGTCACTGTACCAAAAAGAATTGGTCAATGTTCATCTATTTCAGGAGGTAGCATATGATCAAGAACCAATTCTATTTATGGAAGAAGTCCAAGGTGCATTGAAGGAACTGGCAAAAAACAAGGCTCCAGGAATTGATGGAATATCCATTGATATTCTTCAACAAACAGATCCAATATAATCCTGACAGCTGAACCAATAAGCAATATCAAGACAAATGGATAGAAGATTGAAGTTGCCAAAGATTGCATTTTGCTTGGATCCACAGTCAACACCCATGGAAGCAGCAGTCAAGAAATTAGACACATGTTATTGCAGAAGACCTCTTTCAAATGTTAAAGAGCAAAGATATGACTTGGAAGACTAAGGTATGCCCTAACCCATGCCGCGGTATTTTTCAGTCATCTTGTATGTATGTGAAAGCTGGACAACGAATAAGGAAGATTGGAGAAGAATCTATGCCTTTGAATTGTGGTATTGACAAAGAATACTGAAAATACTATGGACTGTCAGAAAAACAAACAAGTCTGTCCTGGAAGTTGTGCATCCGGAATGCTCCTTAAAAGTGAGAACGGCCAGACTTTGTGTCACCTACTTAGGTCACGTTGTCTGAAGGGAACAGTCCCTGGAAAAGTTTATCATGCCTGGTAAAAGGGGGGGGGGGTTTCAACAAAAAAGGGAAAGACCCTCAACAAGATGGATTGACAAAGTGGCTGCAACAGTGGGCTCAAGCACAGCAAAGATTATGAGGATGACACAGGATCGAGCAGTGTTTCATTCTGTTATACATAGAGTCACTATGAGTTGGAGCATACTTAAGTGTACCTAACAACAACAAAAATGATGTTGCTTCCAAGGTTCTCAACTCAGTGTGAGTATAATATCAGGAAAGTGGAAGGTAGTAGGAGGAGATGAGTTGAGAGGAGTTAGATTATGATGGGTCTCATTTGCTTGCCGTTTTTGAGGCTGGAGATGTATGTTCCTGGCTATTGGTATTTGAACTGCACTGTGCGATAGAACTCTATACCACAATGGAAACCTTCTATATGGTGCTACCGAATATGGTAGGAACTAGCCACATGAGGCTACTGAGCACTTTAAAGTTGACTAGCACAACTGATGAACTGATTTTTTATAGCATTTACTTTTACTTCATTGAAATTTCAGTGGGCCACATAACTAGTATCTACCATATAGGACAGTTCAGCTCTGTATAAGTATCTCATTCAAACCGGTTCATTCTCCAGTGATTCTGCTTTATTTTTCCATTTGCTTTGAAAGATAGTATGCCATTTACATTTATCTTAGATTATTTTATTAAATTTATTGCGTAAGTATTTGATTTTACCTATTACAGATAAAACGCTGATAATCAAGTCTCAATAAATATGATTCATGGGATTGCTTTTTCCTCCTTAATAGGGGAATTAATGAGTCATTCACTGACTCCTCAATATTTATTAAACACCTACTTTGTGCCAAGTACTGACTAGAACCTGGGAATACAGCAGCATTCAAGATAGACAGTGTCCTCAAAGAACTTCCAGCCCTAGTGGAAAAGACTTCCAGGTACTAATCATTTATAATAAAACATTAGAAAATACAGAGTGTTTGGCATCTCATGGAAAAGGCACTAAAAAGAAACATTGCCATCCAGTTGATTGCAGCTCATAGCAACCCTATAGACAGGTTAGAACTGACCCATGGGGTTTCTAAGGGTGTATATCTTTATGGAAGCAGACTGCCACATCTTTCTCTCATGGAGTGGCTGGTGGGTTCAAACCACTGACCCTTCAGTTAGCAGTCTAATGCTTTAACCACTGCACCACCAGGGTTCAAAAGGCACTTAGCATAGTCTAAATTTATGGAAGATTTTCCAGAGGAAATGCTTTTTAAATAGAGTCCTGAATACTGAGTAAGAGTTGACTCTGCCGAATAGATGTGTAAGAGCAAAGGGAAGAGTGTTGTGTGTGTAAACACCTCCAGCCTAGAGGCTGGAGCTTTGAGAAGATATCAAAGTTCATTGTGGCTGGACTGTAATGTGTGCTTCTGGGCCACACACCAGGGCAGAAAGGACAGGAATGACTGGGGCTGAAGGGGTGTGGTCAAATAGAATCATCAGCACAAATCATTAACCTAGGAGATATTCAGAATTTTAATAAAAAGTTGTTTTTTGTTTTGTTTAAACAACAGTAGTATTACATTTCTTCCTAACCATGCTTACTGTCATTACTGTCTCTTGGTAGCAAGAGAGGGCTGATTTGTAAATAAAAATAAGTAAATAAAAATTTAATTAAGTATCAGAGGATTTTCTGAATCTATCAGTAAGAAGAACTGTAAATCTGTACTGTGTGGAGAATAGATATTCTTGGGAAAAACTGATTTTTCCTGTTGTATTTCATAGATCATTTTTTTTGGTACAAATAAGAAATTCCTTTTGAAATGGTCATTCTTTTCTCTTAAACTGTTCTGACATCACGAAGTACCTTAGAGGGTTATTTGAAAGACGATCGATGCATAAAACTCTTCCTCTATCAGTTTCTTATTTAACTTTACATTCCTTTTCTATGAGTAGAGAACATATTAATTACCCAGTTTTTCTAGCACTGGTTTAGGCAACAACAGTACCTACGTGTGAATATTCAAGAATGAGTATTAAATATTTGCTGTCAATTCTGTTTCTTTGAAACCTGAGTCTGCTTCTTTTACATGTAAAGTGTAAATAGTTTGAACTTCATAAATGTGTGTTCATGATATTGATGATTGAGACTTCACTCAGCAGTTGGCTTTCTTGTTTTGTATCCTGTTAATCTAAAGGAGTATGGGAAAGCCATCACTACTCTCAGCAGCTCACCATTAAGCTTTATTGAAAAGCCAGCACAGAAATTACCCCTTTGTGGAATATGAGAACATTTACAGGTCTAATACTTTTATACTTGCATTTTTATATGTTTAGCTTCTTGCTAAATATTGATGAGCTTCATATTTCCAAAAACATTTGATTAATTCTAACTTTTAGAAGCATATCTATAAAATATGGACTCAGTGCAGTATTATACCTACAGAAATCACTCACATATTTTTTTCTTGTAGGCATGCAAAGTATGGTTGAAACATGGGGATTAGCCATATGAATCAAAATCAGTCAATAGACATGACATAAAATGTTCTGTTTTTTGATATCTACTATTCCATTCTTTTCTGTCCATGCATGACAGTTTTAATGTTTTTACATGGAGGAGTTATAAAAAATTAGTGTAGTTTCAGTGACTGGTTCTGTGCAGTAAAACTTAAGTCAGTTCCAATGAACAGTCCCCTGGTGCAACCCTTAATAAATGCAAACTTTATTTTTAGTAATGACCTTTCGTAATGTGAGCCTTGATCCGTTGAGATGCTGTTCACTTTTGATGCATCTCCAAATCCCTTTTTTTATGCATTTTAAATCAACACACGCTTGCTCTGAATTTATGCATGTGGCTAGACGGAGATGTAATTTAAACACATCTGTTCAAATATGCATTTCAGATCAACTTGGTGCCGGTTCTCATAATATGATGGGGTTTTTGACGGGTATTATATCCCTAAAGTACACAACAGATGGTATTTATTAGAGAATGAATAGAAATGAATTTAAGGATGTTGAGCTTTTTGTCTTAAGTCACTCATTTTTCAGTCATAAAACAATAATAGTCTATAGTCCCCTATGATAAAGCTTTGTATGAGACTGTTCACCATCAGATACATTTCTCTCAGTCAAGTTGAGATTAAATACGTGTTTTTGTTGAGCAGTCACCATCACCATGAAGAAAAGTCAGATGAGAAAGAGATAGAGTACATAATGTGCTATGAACAATTAGATACTAGCTATAATTAACACTTTATAAGTCAGATAAACAGCCCAAGTAGATGAATACTTTCACACACACACAAAAAAAAATCCTCATTTATTTTAGGCATATATCAATGAATAATTTCAGATTCATTGAAAAAGATTGTTATGCTTTGGGTCATTATTTAAATGGTTAAAATGCTGTTTATTGATTTAATCTTCAAAGGAAACCTTTTTCCCCAAATGCTTATAATAAGAATAAATGACAAAATATAGCTTTAATATTTTGACCTAAATTAACACAAAAAAAACCTCACTCTCTGCCTTTCAGATTTACCATGTTGAGTTATAGTGAACTCTACCCATATGATTTTTATATCAATGAATATAGAATTCAATATAAATATATAGTGCTCTTTAATAATTTGCCCTATCCCACTTTTTTCCAAGCACCACACCCCCTGCGTACCTTAATGCCTATATCTGAATATAAGGAGAAGCCTCCAAGACTGTAGTTGCCCACGTGATGATAAGCCCTCCGAGACCAGCAGCTCTTGTGGGGTTTTCAGAGCTGTACTAAGTTAGCTTTTTAACATGTATTTCCCTCTCCAGAATTTCTAACATTGGGAACCGGTTCCAAAGAGCTAGATTGAGAATAAGAAACAAAATCTGCATATACATGCCCTTTTCTTGCATTTGATAGAAATTCTGTTCTCACATCTGCAATCAGAAGCAAGTAAACAAGACAGAGATTCCTAGTAAACTATTATTGACTTTTCCAGACAACCATACAAAGAAGTTATCTTCTTGTAGGTTTAGACAGAGGGTGCAAAAGTAATGCAGTGATTTGTGAGGTAACCTGCAGTTCTGTTAGGCAGTAATAGAAAACATTTTAAAATATTTGAAGTAATATAATTGCTTTGTACTGGGAACACGTACATGAATAAAAGATGTTAGCAGGTGTCCTGCTAGTATGGAATCTCATGCTGTTGTATTTATTGGAAATATGTGCACCATCAGCAGATTTAAATTTGTAAAAAGTAATCGAAACAGAAGGTTTGAATAAAAATCTCAGGCTTAAAATCATGTAACTACTTTACACTGAATTTCCAATATAATATAATACACTTTTTGTATCAAATTACCTTTTAGCTTAGATTTTTTCACTGTTACTCTGAAAGTCATATTGGTTTTTCTTGGCATTTCATATTTTTTTTTTCTTTAAAATACTTCAGTGCGTAACATACACTTGCCTATCATATTTGATTTGTCTGTTATATGACTTGATAAGGGTTTTTGTAGCATTCTTAATTTTTGATGACTAAGGCTTCATTTTTAATGTAGCTCTGGGGTATAATTTTTGTGGCTAATTGTATCCAGTCTTAGTACACATCGCATTATATTATAGTCAAGTACAAGAACCATTTCCTTATGGTTTCATATTCATCAGTAAAACTGATTCTAATAAAATAAATTACATTGCTAACGCATAGTTTTAGCTGATTGTATTTTTTTTCCCATTTTGTACATAGTTTTCTTAAGGATATATTCTAAGCCTAGAAGGTTTGGGTGTATTTTTCAAATCTGGTCCATAAAGGGCTAGCCATCTAGAATGCAATTTGCTTTCTGATGAGAGCATTTTTCTGTCTTTTCTTTTTGTACTATTTTTGTCCCCTTAATTTTTTTATCCACCTGGGAAAATTTAGAGTTGAGGGACTCAAGTTAACCGATTTTGATTCCTCTATGCCTTTCTCTCCGACATTTCATATAATTTGATCCCTTTGCTTATCTTTTAATTTTACACTTCCTTATCCACCCTACTCCACCATCACCTCCACCATCATTCACCCTTATCCCTGCTCCTCTGCTAACAGTTTTTAGTATCTAACTGTCATGTCAGATGAACCTTGGCTTAAAGCTAAAAATACCAGAAAGATGTTTACTGTGTTTTATTGACTATGCAAAGGCATTTGACTGTGTGGATCTTAATAAAATATGAATAACATTGCAATGAATGGGAATTTCAGAACACTCAATTGTGCTCATGAGGAACCTGTACATAGACCAACAGGCGATCATTCAAACAAGGGAATACTGCATGTTTTAAAATCAAGAAAGGTGCATGTCAAGGTTGTGTCCTTTCACCATGCTTATTCAGTCTTTACACTGAGTGAATAATTTGAGAATCTAGACTATAGAAAGAAGAATGTGGCATCACAATTAAAGGAAGACTCATGAACAACCTGTGATACGCAGATGACATAACACTGCTTGCTGAAAGTGATGAAAACTTGAAGCACTTATTGATAAAAATCGAAGACTACAGTCTTCAGTGTGACTTACACCTCAACATGAAGAAAACAAAAATCCTCATAATTGGACCAATATGCAACATCATGATGATCAATGGAGAAAACATTGAAGTTGTCTGGGATTTCATTTTACTTGGATCCACAATTAACAACTATGGAAGCAGCAGTCAAAAAATCAAATGACATATTGCATTGGGCAGCTCTGCTGCAAAACACCTCTTTAAAGTGTTTAAAAATAAAAATGTCACTTTGAAGACTAAGGTGCACCTAACCTAAATCATAGGAGCTCTGGTAGCATAGTGCCTAAGGCACTTGACTGCTAACCAGAAGGCTGGCAGTTCAAACCCATCAGTCACTCCTCGGGAAGGAAGTTTGGGCTATCTACTTATGTTGTGATACTGCCTTGGAAACCCAAGAAGGGGTCGCTATGAGTCGGGGCCGACTTGACGACACGTAACAACAACAACAACACAACCCAAATCATGGTTTTTTCAGTAACCTTATATTCATGTGAGACCTGGACAGTGAATAAGGAGGACTTCAGAAGAATTGATGCATCTGAATTGTGGTATTGGTGAATATTGAATGTACCATGGACTGCTAGAAGAAAAAGCACATCTCTCCTAGAGGAAGTATAGCAGGAATGCTCCTTGGAAGTGAGAATGGCCAGGCTTTGTCTCTCATACTTTGATCATATTGTCATTAGGAACCAATCCCTGGAGAAGAATATCATGCTGGGTAAAGTAGAGTGTCAGTGAAAAGGGGGAATACCCTCAAAAAAGTGTATTGACACAGTGGCTGTGATGATGGGCTCAAGCATGGCAACAATTGTGAGGATGGCATGGGATTGGGCAGTGTTTTGTTCTATTGTACTTAGGGTTACTATGAGTCGAAACCACTTGAAGGCATGTAATAACAACATGGATCAAGTCATTGGAGAGAGAAAAATAGATTTAATCTGGTTCCTGCCCTCACTATACTTACAGTTCTTCAGTCATATAGCTAACTCTTATTTAGTGATGCTGGTGACACTGGGTTCTCTGGTAGATGTCTTGGTTAATAGCCTCATTGTTCCCCAGTCACTTCCAGACTGAATACCCTGAAGTCATCTTGGCTCCCTTTTTCATAAACTCTGCTCATTTCCACCACTTCCCTTAGTCCTACAACCAGTTACGTAGTCAGTTACCAATCCCTTATACCATTTGTTATACCCATTCTTCTTTCCCATCTCCAATGACACTACCCTAGTTCAGAACATATATTTTATTATCTCCCTTTCATCTAAATCATTCTCATAGTATTTCCAGAATTCTCTCATTGATCCCCCAAAAGCCTTTGGTAGCTCCTCCTTAGCAAACTTCCACACACTGGTCCTAACCTCCTTTCTGGCTAGAAATATTCTCATTGTGCACAACACATCTTTTTTTAATACACAGTACTTTGTCCAATGCATTCTGTGATATTCCTTGCTTCTTTATTTATTTAGTTTGTTATTTTTCATCTGAATGCCTTTGCTCTTGCTTTTCCTGTTTTGACTGTGTTTGCTTTACAATTTCTCCTTATACCTGTTGTCCAGTGTGGTAGCCACAAGCCATGTGTGTGTGTGTGTGTGTCTTAATCACTTGAAATGTGGCTAGTCCAAAATGAGATGTGCTTCATGTGTAAAGTACAGATTGGGTTTTAAAGACTTAAGGTGAATAAATTATATATTTATATTGGTTTCTTATTGAAAAGGTAATATTTTCCACATACTGGGTTATACAAAATGTTACTAAAATTAATTTCATCTGTATCTCTCTTTTTTTTTAATATAAATATTGTTGTATGCCTTCGAGTCAATTCCAACTCACAGCTCATAGTGTGCCTGTATGATAGAGTAGAAAGGCCCCATAGGGTTTCCTAGGCTAAATCTTTATGGGAGAAGATTGAGGTATTTTTCTCCACAGAGCAGCTGATGGGTTCAAACCATCAACCTTTCAGTTAGCAACTAAGTGCTTAGCTGTTATACTGCCAGGACTCCTTCAGTGTGATTGCTATAAAACTTAAACTTATGCAGTGTAGTAAATTACCTGGTATGGCTTTTCTAGCCATAAGTCTTTGTAAACTCTGTGGTGGAATTTGCTGTGAGCAACTCAGGAGCTCCTGATTGTAAAAGTTATCCACCCGGGGTATTTCTGTTGGGCGCAACACAAAGCAATGTTCTGGGAGGTTCCTGCTCTCTCTCGGGTGCTTAGAATTCTGAAATTATGATTGGTTGGTTTGGCCACTCTGCCGGGCTCAAAAGGAGGCCTCCTAGAGGCAGAACTCTCTCTGACTGCTGGTTGAGGAAGGACGCACTCCTGTGAGAGACACGCTGCTGGGAAAGAGATGCAAGAGACACGCATTGCTGAGAGAGACACCGAGGGACATGCACTTCTGGGAGAGACTGAGAGACTGTTGAGAGCATGCTGGGGAGAGAGACTGAGCATTTTTCCTGAACTCGAATTGTAGCCTGGTGCTTCCCTAATAAACCCCATAATCTGTTAGTTCTGTGTGGCCACTGCAGTGAATTATCGAACCCAGGAGAGAGGTGGTGGGTGCTTTGGGAGGAACGGTTGGTGAAAGGGCTGGAGGGAGGCAGCATGTCTGGCCTTGTAGGAATAGGCATTGGGTTACTGATGGTGATCCTGTCTTTCTCTTGTAGGGTTAGAGGAGGTCAGAAGATGTGGCCTCCTTGCCCTTTTTGCAACTTACCTGTGTGACTGGCATTGTATTTTTATTGAACACAGCCACCCTTTACCACCACCTTCTGCCTGTTCCAACTCTGCCTGTTAGATCTGAGTCCGTATGCCACTCCTTGCATCTCTCTCTCCCCTATATTGAATTCCTATAGGATTTGTTTGCCATTCTCACATAGCACTTCCTCATTGTTCCTTGAATTACCAATTCTTTATTAGGAGGTCATAGATATACAGTGGCTAAGAGTTCAGAATTTGGAATCAAGCAGATTGGGTTCAAATAACAGCTCTGAACTTTACTAATTGTATGACCTGGGAGAAGTTACTGAATCTTTCTAGCCTTCTATTGCATCATCTGTAAAACAGAGATAATAATAGCATCTGCCTTATAGAATACTGGTTGGGTTAAATGGGTTAATATATAAAAAGCAAAGAAGTCACATTGAAGACTAAAGTGCACCTAGCCCAAGCCATGGTATTTTCAGTGGCCTCATATGCATGTGAAAGCTGAACAATTAATAATGAAGTCCAAAGAAGAGTTGATGCTTTTGAATTACCATGGGCTGCCAGAAGAATGAAGACATTTGGCCTGGAAGAAGTGCAGCCAGAATGCTCCTTGGAAGCAAGAGTGGCCAGACTTCATCTCACCTACTTTGGTCATGTTGTGAGAAGAAACTGTTCACTGGAGAAGGATATCATGCTTGGTAAAGTAGAGGGTCAGTGAAAGAAGGGAAGACCTCAATGAGATGGATTGACACAGTGACTGCAATGATAGACTCAAGCCTAGCAAGAATCGTGAGGACAATGCACGACCAAGCAGTGTTTCATTCTATTGTACAAAGGGTCATATGAGTTGGAGCCCGCTCGATAGCACCTAACAACGACATATGGGAAGCACTTAGAACAGCGCCAAAAAAAAAAAAAACCAAACCAAACTCACTGCTGTCAAGTCGGACCCAACTCACAGCTACCTCTCCTTGGGTTTCCGAGGAGGTATCACTACGGAAGTACTGAATTTTACTTTGGAAGTCATCAAAACACAAAGTAACTCCTCTACTTAGGTTGGTTTATTTTATTTTAACTGTTTCTATATAGGAATTGACTACATGAACACTTAAGGTTAGTCCCTTCAGACTTAAACATCTTGTGATAATGGTTCTTTACTCATTTGGTTTTTAATTCCTTAGGAATGCTCCCTAGGAAATGAATAGTTTTGAGGCTGCCCTTCCCTCCTTTTCTTTCTTTTTTTTTTAAGACTCTCTTAAGAATATGTCATGTCTCCCTGCTTGCACCATTTGTCTCTGCTCTTTGATACCTCTGAAAATTATTCAATTTATCATCCCTGTTTTAGTGCCAGTGCATGCCTTTGCATTTTGCTATCTCACTGTCATTTCCTTGTGGTTTTCTGTTATATTCAGTTTATTTATGTTCACATTTTATAAAAGGTATTGTCATACAATTAAAAATGGTTCTTATTCGAGACTACCTGGAGAATGTAAATGTGTCTTTAGAAGGAGACAGTTTCGGGCAGGAAGCATATTGTCGTTAACTAAACAGCACAGTGTCCTGGACTGTTTAGCCATGATGAGTATTCATTAATTGTGTTTTACCACCCAGGGTGTCTTGATATACTTTTTTGATCAGAAATTGATTTTGTTAAAGTTATTTGCTAGAGGTAGTATTTTCTGTAATTGATTGAAGTAGAATATAAATTTAGTGAGATCACGTTTCAGTTAATTTAAGCAGATTCTATACCAGGAGGTGATAATCTGTGGTGCTGTTTTACTTTATCATGGTTGCAAACCTCTGCATTTTTCCCTGTATCTTTTCTCTGGCCCTCTCTTATTCTTAATTTCATCTTCACTAAGGCTCATGATTCCACCACCCTTTTTCTCCCACCTTTCTGTCTTGTAGTTGTATTGAGCTTAGCATTGGCATTCATGTCCCTGAGTAACTCCCTGATGCTGGAAATGTTGCTGAACACTTTACTATACTCTGATTGTGGTTTGTTTGGCCCCTTATTTGTAGGTATCCAGTAATTGTTGATTGGATTGAATTAAATTAAATCAGGCCTTCATCTAGTTGACCATACCACATCAATACCTGTTTTGGTTACCTAGCACCACTCTGACAGGAATGTACCATAAATGGAATGGGTTTAACAAACAGGAGTTATTCTCTTACAGTGAGGATTTCTCTTAAGTTTGATTTCAAAGTGCCAGACTCTGGAGGCTGGGTGAAAGCCCCTCAGCCTTGGGCTTTAGCTCTGCCTCCTGCTCCTGGCCCACTGAAGCTAGAGGCTTTTCTGTTGGCTGTTGGCTGTTGGCTATTGGCTTTTGATAGCTGTTAGCTACTGAGGCTGACAAACCCAAAGTCGATGAGTACAAAGGCTTAGTCCCAATGTTACCAAACAACATGGCAGGCCACTAATTCAAGTCCTGAAGAAGTCTCAAGATCAGTCAGCAGGGCATGACAGGCTGTTGAACAATGACTTGGCTGCATGCAGAGTTCAAGCATGCCAACAGCTGGAGACCCTCCTCAAAATTGCTTCTTATATAGTGGAAGCAGACCACATCCCTAAAGCAGCTACTCAGCTGCTGCAGTAGATTCTACCATGGAGTTAATTGCCAATCTCACCATGGGGAATACTACATCCAGCTTCCCAGCCACTCAACAAAGCCCAGCCATGTTGATACACAACCTTAACCACCACAATACCTGTCGGCCAGAGAGCATCACAAACATTTATGCATTTGCTGTTTTTATGAGTGGTCATGGATAAAATTTTATCCTTCACTCTTGTTAAATGGTATCAAATTGACCCCGACTTATACCAATCTCTTGCATGACAGAACAAAACCCTACCCAGTCCTATACCATTGCCATGATTGGTTACAGGTAGGACTATTGTGATCCCTAGGGTTTTCATTGGCTGATTTTCAGAAGTGGATTTCTAGGCCTTTCTTTCTAGTTCATCTCAGTCTGGAAGCTCCACTGAAACCTCTTCATTATCATAGCAACACATAAACCTGCACTGACAAATGAATGGTGGCTGCATGTGAGGTGCATTGACTAGAAGTTAAACCCTGATGCCCCACATGGAAGATAAAAATTCTACCACTGAACTACTAATGTTTCACTCTTCTTTATTAAAAAACCAACAAGAAAGAAAAAAACAAAACAAAACCTCACTGCTGTCGAGTCAGATCCAACTCATAGTAACACCTCCTTAAATTTCCAAGGTGGTATCACTATGGAAGTAGAGTCCCCAATCTTCCTTCCGAGGAGTGGCTGGTGGGTTTGATTCACCAGCTTTCTGGTTAGCAGTCAAATGCCTTAGACACTACGCCTAAGACCTCCCTCTCTTTTATAAGATCCTCTAAAATTATAGCACAAAAACTTTTTTATAGGCACCCTTTCTTCAGGATTATACCATTTAACAGGTTTGAAAAGTAGTAGTTAAATGTTCAAATCCTGATTCTTCTGTGTAAATACTTCAATTCTCTGAGCTTCTACAGAATAAATGCTCCTCCTTCTCAGAGAATTGTTTTGATATATTAATGAAATAAAATAGAAGAAAGGACTATCAGCATATGATTATGGGTCTTTATAGCCATTGTATAGATCGATCAAAATTACATGATAGAGATACTTAGGTTTGTGTGCCAGGCTACAAGCTATGTCTAGGACTTGCTATGAAGTACTGCTATAGTTATCTAAATATTCCTCAGATTCTTTTGAAAAAAAAAAAAAAAAATGATGCAATCAGTGTTTCTCTCTAGACCTTGAATGATTTGGTACATGATGTGAAGTGTTAAGAATTAACAAGATTTTTTGTTTTCTGGCTGACACTCTAAGCCAGGGGCTAGTTGTGACTATTAATATTTCTAGTCTCATGGGGTCTTTTACTTTCCTTCTGGCACCACTGAAAATGTGTGTGATAAAATCTGAGCTTTTATGAATATGTTTGTTTGCTAGTGGCACAAGTATAATATCTGGTTATGATTTTTTTTCTACATCCAGAAGGATATATACCTTAGTAAAACTCTTATTGTTGTTGTTGTTGTTATGTGCCGTCGAGTCTGACCCGACTCATAGCAATCCCTCCTTGGGTTTCCGAGGCAGTATCACTATGGAAGTAGATTGCCCCATCTTCCTTCCGAGGAGTGGCTGGTGGGTTTGAACCGCCAGCTTTCTGGTTAGCAGTCAAGTGCCTTAGCCACTGTGCTACCAGAGCTCCAGTAAGTAAGTAAGTAAAACACTAGGAATTGTAAAACTTAATCCCAGGAACTCTCTACTATTAATAAACTGTGAAACAATAGACCTAATCTTCAGTGTTCTCATTTTATAACATGAGAGTAATAAGGAGCCTTGTTGGAACAATGGTTAAGGACTCAGCTGATAACCAAAAGGTTGGCAGTTCAAACCTACCCAGAGGCTGCTTGGGAAAAAAGACCTGGTGATCTGCTTCTATTAAGACTACAGCCTAGAATAGCCTGTGTGGCAGTTCTACTCTGTTACATGGGGTCGCTGTAGTCACAACTCACTCAACAGTACCTAATGCTACCAACAATAATCTAGTAACTGAGGAATAAATGAGAAGATAATGTCTAAGTGCTTTGCTTTGTACAGAATGAAGTGCCTTGTAATCATGGGGATATTTTCTTATTGTTATTGTGGTAGAATATATATATCCATACATATATATATTAAACATTTGGCAAGTCAACAATTCTTAAATATATAGTTCAGTGACATTTATAACATTCATCATGTTGTACAGCCATCAGCACTATCCTTCAACATTCCATTCAATATTCCACCAACATTAACAGAAACTCAGTGCCCCTTAAGCAATGATTCACCCTTTTTCCCTTGCTCTCACCCATCCTAACTACTAATAAACTTCAGTCTCTATACATTTGCCAATTTTGTGTAAGTGAGATATTATACAGATTTGTCCTTTTGTGTCTGACTTAATTCACTCAGCATAATGTTTTCAAGGTTCTTCCATGTTGTACCTTGTATCAGGACTTTATTTCTCTTTATTGTTGAATGTAATATTCTGTTGTATAAACTACATTTTGTTTATCCATTCTGTTGATAAGGAGCCCTGGTGGCACAGTGCCTAAGGCATTTGACTTGCAATTAGAAGGTTGATGGTTCAGACCCACCAGCCACTCTGCAGAAGGAAAATGGGGCTATCTACTTCCTTAAAGATTTGCACCTTGGAAACCCAATAGGGGTCACTCTGAGTCAGAATCGACTCAGTGGCAGTGGGTTTGATTTTATCTTTTGATGGACATTTTGGTGGTTTACACCTTTTGGCTATCGTGAATAGTGCTGAAACCAAACTCACTGCCATCAAGTCGATCTGACTCATAGCGACCCCTCCTTGGGTTTCCAAGGTACTAGTATCTCTTTGGAAGTAAATTGCCCAATCTTCCTTCCAAGGAGTGGTGGTAGGTTTGAACCTCCAGCCTTCTGGTTAGCAGTCAAATACCTTAGGCAGTACACCACTAGAGCTATAAATATGTGTTTCTGTTTATAAATTTATGTCACTCACTGCCCTCGAGTGGCATCTGAGTTATAAAGACATGTTTATATAGGAATATATGGGTTTCTTTATAAATACATTGGTATATTTTTAAATATGTGTTTCTGTTTACATTCTTGCTTTCAGTTATTTTGGGTGTATCCCTCGGATTGGGATTGCTAGGTCATATAGTAGTTCTGTGTTTAACTTTTTCATGTTGATTTTGTTTTTGCTGTTGATTTGTGACCTGAAGACCTCAAACATTATAGATAGAACTGCTCCATAGAGTTTTTGATTAATTAATTAACTAATTAATTAATTAATGTTGTTTTTATGGAAGCAGATCTCCAGTCCTGTTTCTTTCATAATGCCACTGTGTGGGTTCAAACTGCCAGCCTTTTGGATACTAGCTGAACACAAGCTGTGCATCTAAGGCACTTTTTGAAGAATTGCAAATCTGTTTTCTACAGTCACTGTATCATTTTACATTCCCACCAACAGTGGATAAAGGTTCCAATATCTCCACATCCTTGGCAACACCTATTATTATTTTTTGTTTGTTTCTTTCTTTTGTTGTTGTAATCATAACCATTCTAGTAGGGTGAAGTGGTGCCTCACTGAGGCTTTGATTGGCATCTCCCTAATTACTAATGCTGCCACTCATATGTCAGTTTGTGGTGCTTGCCACGGTGGTAGCTTGCACGTTGCTATGATGCTAGAGGCAATGCCACCAGTATTTCAAATACCAGCAGAGTTTCCCATGGTGAACAGGTTACATCTTTGGAGAAAGGCAATGGAGAAACTTAATATCATCAGTTAAAACAAGCCCAGGAGCTGACAGGCCATCAATTGCTTATATGAAAGTTCAAGTTTAAGCTGAAGAAAATTAAAACAAGTCCATAAGACCCACAATACAGCCTTGATTATACCCCATCTGAATTTAGAGTCTATCTGACGAACAGATTTGACACAACCAGTGACCAAAGATCAGACAAGTTGTGACATGAGATTAAGAACCTCATACATGAAGAAAATAAATGATCATTAGAAAGACAGCAAGGGCAATGGTGAGTCCTCATCCAGAGCAAAGAAGAATGAAGAAAATCAAAGATGCATGGAAACAATTAGTCCAAGGGACTGGTACACCATGCAGTGAGACCAGAAGAACTTGATGGTGCTTGGCTACCACTGTCAACCACTCAGAGGGGAATTTTTGTAGGAGATCCTGGATAGAGTGGGAGAAAAATGTGGGAAAAAAACTCAAAATCATTTTTTAAAAAAAGGACCATGTTTGCTGGTCTGATAGGGCCTGGTGAACCCGGCCCCTAGACTATGGCCCCTAGCTGCCCTTCAGGTCTGAAATTGAACCTAGTCCTCTGGCTTCCAGCAAAATAAAAGACAGGCATATGAGCTGAACATTTACATTAGGTAGATACACTCCTTAGGAGAGATCAATCATGGGAGAATAGACGGGCTGTGTATGCATAGGGAGACAGGTCAGGGGCAGGAGTGCATGGGAGGGAAGGACACAGGGAAGAGGTAACTATGGGGAGAAAGTAGGAAGGGAGCTGTTGCACTGTGGGAAATGACAGTCAATGTCATGAGACAAAGTGTGTGTGAGCTACTGTATGGAAAATGAATTTGTTGGGTAAACTGTCACTCAAATCACAAATAAATTTTTTTAAAAAAAGAAAATAAAGGAAGAAAAGACAAAAATTTATGGCAGAAGAGATTCTGAAACTTACTTTTTTATGGATAATAGTTAAAGTGAATAGAAGAAATGATGAAATGAAAAAGCTGAAGAGAATATTTCGAAGGGCAGCTAGAGAAAACAAAGTAAAGTATTATAATGAAGTATGCAGAGACCTGGAATTAGAAAACCAAAAGGGAAGAGCTTGCTTGGCATTTCTAATCTGAAATAACTAAAGATAAAATCCATGCCTTGAGTTGTAATGTTGAAAGATCATAAGGACAAAATTTTGAGCGAAGCAGGAAGGATCAAGAGAAGATGGAAGGAATACACAAAGTCACTGTACCAAAAAGAATTGGACAGCATTCAGCCATTTCAGGAGGTAGCATATGATCAAGAACTATTGAAGGAAGAAATCCAAGCTGCACTGAAGGAATTGGTGAAAAATAAAGCCCGATGAACTGACAGGATATCCATTGAGATGTTTCAACAAATAGATGCAATGTTGGAGACACTCACCCATTTATGCCAAGAAATTTGGAAGACAGCTACCTGGCTAACTGACTGGAAGAGATCCATTCTTATGCCCATTCCAAAGAAAAGATTATCCAACACAATGTGGAAATTATCAAACAACAACAATTACTGTCACAGGTGAGTAAAATTTTGCTGAAGATTATTTTTAAAAAAATGGTTGCAGGAATATATTGACAGGGAACTACAAGAAATGCAGGCTAGATTCGGAAGAAGGTGTGAAACAAGGAATATCATTGCTAATATCAGATGGATCTTGGCTGAAAGCAGAGAATACCAGAAAGATGTTTATCTGTGTTTTTTGGCTATGCAAACGCATTCACCTATGTGGATGATAACAAATTATAGATAACATTGTGAAGAATAGGAGCTCTGGTAGCATAGCACCTAAGGTACTTGACTGCCAACCAGAAGGCTGGCAGTTTAAATCCACCAGCCACTCCTTGGAAGGAGGGTTGGGCGATCTACTTCCGTAGTGATACTGCCTCGGGAACCCAAGGAGGGGTTGTGAGTCAGATCTGACTTGGCGGCACATAACAACAACAACAAAAAAAAAAAAACATTGTGAAGAATGGGAATTCCAGAACATTGTGCTCATGAGGAACATGTACATAGAACAACAGGCAGCTGTTTGAACAGGACAAGGAAATAGTGGATGGTTTAAAATCAGGAAAGGTGTGCATCAGGATTATATCCTTTCACCATACTTATTTGATCCATACATATATTTGATCTAAAAGGCCCAAGTAGTCAGACATATTGCACTGGGGAAGTCTGCTGCAAAAGACCTATTTACGGTGTTACAGAGCAAAGTTGTCACTTTAAAGACTGAGGTGCTTCTGACCCAAGCCATGGTATTTTCAATAGCCTCATATGCATATGAAAGCTGGACAAATGAACAAAGAAGACCAAAGAAGAATTGATGCTTTTGAGTTGTAGTGCTGTTGAAGAACCGTGGACTGAGAAAAGAACAAAAAGTGTGTTTTGGAAGAAGTACAGTCAGAATGCTCCTTGGAAGCAAGAATGGCCAGACTTAGTCACACCTACTTTTGTAATGTTGCCAGAAGGGACTCGTCCCTGGATGGCTATCATGCTTGGTAAAGTAGAGGATCAGCAAAAAGGGGTAAGACCTTGAGTGAGATGGATTGACACAGTGACTGCAACTATGGACTCAAGCATAGCAACTATTGTGAGGATGGCACAGGACTGGGCAGTGTTTCATTCTGTTGTACATCATGTCGCTATGAGTCAGGCTAATTCGGTGGCACCAAACAACAACAATTACTGATGAACATGAGAATCTTTTCATGTGTTCGTTGCCATGAATATGCTATTGGGTGAAATGTCTATTCCTTTGCTTATTTTTTGATTAGGTTATTTTTATTTTTGTTGGTAAGTTGTAGGTTTTTGTTTGTGCTGTTAGATGCTGTCAATTCTAACTCAGACTGGCATCATATGACAGAGTAGAAGTGCAGGTTCTTGGTTTTCTTGGCTTTAATCCTTAGGGAAGCAGATCCTCAGATTTTTCTCCCATTATAGTGGCCTAGTAGGTTCCAACACCAACCTTTTGGTTAACAGCCAAACTCTTCACTGTTGTGCCACCAGGACTCCTTAAGTTCTTTATATTTTCTGGATATTAAACCCTTATCAGATACATAGTTTCCAGAATTTTTCTCTTGATCTGTAGGTGTGCCTTCACTTAACTGATAAAGTCCTTTGATGAAAAAAGTTTTAAATATTTAGAGGCCTTATTTGTCCATTTTGTCTTTTGCTGCTCATGCTTGTACTGTTATATGTAAAAATCCATTGTTAAAAAGTGGTTCCTGAAGCAATCCCTTATGTTTTCTTTTAAGAATTTTATGGTTTTAGTTCTCACATTTACATTCTGGATGCATTTTGAATTAGTTTTCTTATATAGTGTCAGGTATGGATCCTTCTTCATTGTTTTGCATATGGAAATCCAGTTAACCCAGCACCATTTGTTTATTAAAGTGACTCTTCTTACCCTATCAAATGACTTAGCAATCATAGAATATTTTTATTATTTAGTCATTATGGGGATGTCAGATGACACTTAATGCCTATAGATAAGCACCTCAGACAAGTGACTGAAGGCATTGTTCCTGAGAAATGGGTCTTTTAGGACAAATACATGTGGTATTATTTGATATTAACTGTCATCTATCAGTGGGAGGTGGCTTATTATTTAAGATCACATACTAATGGGTCACTATGAGTTGGGTCTGACTCGATGGCAGTGAGGTTTTTTGTTTTTGTTTTTGTTTTTCTAAGAAAACAGACTGCCAGGATTCAGATCCAGACTCTACTGCTTATGGCTGTGTAAGCTTGAGCTTGAGAAAGTTATTTAACCCCTTCAGTTTCCGTATCTATATAGAGACCCAATCAACCCAACTCACTGCTGTCCAGTCAGACCAACTCATAGTGACCCCTCCTTTGGTTTCCAAGGCGGTATCTCTATGGAAGTAGATTGCCCAGTCTTCATTCCAAGGAGTGGCTGGTGGGTTTGACTGCCAGCCTTCTGGTAGGCAGTCAAATGCCTTAGGCACTATGCCACCAGAGTTCCCATCTATATAGAGGGGAAAATAATATTCTCTGTTTCATTGAATTGCTTTGAGGACTACATATGTTAATGTATGAAATCACTTAAAAGAGGACCTGACACATTAAGCACTCATGAGTATTAGTTTTATCACTTCATGTTCAGAGAGGCTGGTATCAGAAATACTGACTATGTATTGAGCTGACTCATGTGTGACTAATGTTCTTCTCTTCCTTAATCAATGACTTTGGAGATCATTTTGGTGTCCTGGTGTTCCCTAAAATAATACCTCTGTTCTAGGGTTTTGAAATGTTTCTTGGTTTAGGGTCAGCTACGCCTAACATCACAAATCCCTGAGTAGCACTAAGGATTAAGCACTTGACTATCAAGAAAGAAAACTACCCAGGGCACCTTAGAAAAAAGACCTGGTGCTCTGCTTCAAAAAAGTCACAGCCTTGAAAACCTTGTGGAACCCATTCTGCATACGTGGGGTCACCATGAGTCAGAAGCTACTCAATGGCAACTAGTTACCACCAGCATCAAAGTGATACCTAGAATGACAACTGAACTGGGTATTTGAGAAGAAGGGAAACAGCAGGCTGCCTCTAGAGCAGCTGTTGTACCAAGAACTGAATTGGGTTACTCACAACCAGGAAAAGCCTAGGAGTCTTTACAGGGTCAGTGAAGCATGTCTTAAGCATTGCTGCAGGGCTGTGCCTGGGAAACAACCACAGCTGACAAATCAGCCAGACGTGGCATGAGACAGAGCAGAGTTGCTCTTTTGCAGAAAAGATCTGGACCAAATGGGAATTCAGGAGTCAGTGTCATAAATAGTGACAGGGCCTTCACAGAAAAGTAGCTAATGAACAGACACATTTTGTGTGAGTTTAGTAGGGAATAGGTCCCTGGCCACCTGCTGCTTCTGCCACAGCAGCCCTCATGGACACTAACTATTGAGAACTTTAACAAGAACATATCACCTAGTTAATAAATGATATTTGAATGGTGGGATTTCTCACCTTTGAAAATAGAAGACAGCAATTGTCAACTAGAATTAGAATGAAGCTCTTCTTTCAAACCTCATAAATCATTGCTTTCACTTCAAAGACACTATTTGAACCTTTCCTTAAAATTTTAAACTAAAAGTTGCAAATACACTTATGTAATTTAAAATAAGCATTGACCTAGTGTTGGAATTGTTATTATTTCACAAAATAGAAATTAAAATGAAACAATTATTAATTAACAAATAGATTATTTTTAATGTATTCACTTGTAAACATAGGACTTGAAAGTGAAATGTTGAGATTGGTATTAGTCCAAACTGAGATAATTATTAATAGGAATGAGTAAAACCTAATTGCCATATTAAATTTATTTATTCATCTCCATCTTTTTCCCCATTTCTGCCTTTACAATGAAATGGGCTTCTCTTTATGTATGATGTTTCTGGCCCTGGGTTTGTAGTTCATTTGCTAGACCATTTGCAAAGGGAGTGGATAGTTCACTTTGCAAATAAGATACATAAAACTTTTGTGGGGATTGGTTGATTGCATGCAACTTAGGTGACTATGGCCTGCTAGGGAGTGGGGAGGAATTAGTTTAGTTTGTAGTCTTGATGGGAAGAGTCGGTTTATAAAAGAACCAATCCCACAGAGATTGAGGGTGACCTCACCACCATCAAGAAGAAGAGACTGGAACAGAGCATGTTCTTTGGAGTCAGGGTCCCTGCACTGAGAACCTCCTAGACCCAGGAAACAGAGAGAGCTGATCCAGGAGACAGACAGATCTGTAACACTGGAGACAGCACATGACTGCATGAGACAGTAGTAATAGTATAAGAGGCAAAAACCAGGAGACCAGTGTAAGATGGCTGTCATGGACTTCCCAGCCCATAGAGTAAGGCAGCAACAGTGGGTTTGCTGACTCACAGAGCAAAAAAGCTGAGCACCCTTGGACAGGAGGCTTGCTGACAGAGTAGGATGCCTCTAAGCACTTGTCGGTGAAGCTAAATAACTGTAACACTTGCCTGCAGTAGGGCAGACACCAGGCTGAGAGTAAGGCCTCGTGGTGGAGGCCTGGCCTGTAGGCACAGCCAAGAAAAGGATCGAGAGAAGGCTTCTGGCTAGCATGGCTGAGAATAAGCTGAGAACCATCATGATTGGACACTGTCCTAATGACAAAATTGATCTTGATCCCAAGTTGTATCTGGTTATTTGCACAGTGGTTCTGATCCCAAGCTGTAACTTAGTAACTTCCCCAATAAACCACATATTCATGAGTATGGTCTGTGATTTCTCTGTGGTCATTGCAACAAATTATTGAACCCTGCAGAGAAGCTGAAAGTACGGGTGTCAGAATTGGTTATAAGTTGGAAAATGAAGTTATGCCTGACCTCCAACTCATGGGAATCAGCTTTGGCCTTATCTTCTTGGTTTTTATCCCCCATCATGAATATAGAGCACCTCTGATGCTACTAGATTATACCCTTGTACTTCCCCTTTAATTTAGTGGCCATCTTTATTGAGTCTGCTGCTACCTCATGGTGCAAAGTATAAGAATGTGAATAGAACTCATTCTTTTCCACCAGGTGCTTATATTTCATGAGGAAGAATAAGAAAAATAAACAACTGTGAGAGGTACTAGGCAGAGCATGAATGGGACATCACAGAAATACAAAAAGATAATCAAGAAAATTATATCAGAGAAGTGGATCACAGAGAATGAATAGTCTGGACAAGTGCTAATAGATTGTCCAACTTTCATATGCATATGAGGCTGTTGAAAATACTATAGTTTGGGCCAGGTCACTTTAGTCTTCAAAGTGACATCTTTGCTCTGTAATACTTTGAAAAGGTCTTTTGCAGCAGATTTGCCCACTGCAATACATTGATTTCTTGACTGCTGCCTCCGTGGGTGTTGATTGTGGATCCAAGTAAAATGAAATCCCTGCCAACTTCAGTCTTTTCTCTATTTATCCTGATATTGCTTATTAGTCCAGTTGTGAGCATTTGTGTTTTCTTTATGTTGAAGTATAATCCATACCGAAGGCTGTATGTAGTCTTTGATATTCACTGCATCTTCACTTTCAGCAAACAAGGTTGTGTTGTTTGCAAATCACAGGTTGTTAATGAGTCTTCCTCCAATCCTGATGCCAAATTCTTCTTCATATAGTTCAGTTTCTTGGATTATTTTCTCAGCATATGGTAAGGTACATACAAGTAGTGAAAATGTGACTGTCTCTCGATAAAACTTTATAAAAACAAGCAACAGCAGGATTTGGTACACAGGCCATAGTTTGCCAAGCCCTGGTCTAGTTTTTTTAGTAAACTGAATTTAAAACAACAACAACATGAGTTTAACTGATAAAGAATAAAAGAAGCACTTTTGAATAATCCTATTACTATTTTTTGATGTGATTAATTTTATCAGTTGTATTAAATAGATGCTGCATCTGGATATATAGATATGTCCTCCTATTCTGGGTATTATTTATCAATGATGCTATGTAAAATTGTATTTTAGGATAGTGTAAGAGAAGACTTGAAATCTAATATCTCTGAATGCCATTTCTTGATGATAGCGCTTCCATTAAAAACAGTGATTTTTCTAATTCTGGTAGTTAAGGTTGTTGTCAACTTGGCTGGGCCTGGTTGAGTGGCTGGGCAATTGGATGGAGTTATTCCCCATGATGAGACTGGCAATCAGTTCCATGGTGAAATCTACTGGAGCAGCTGAGTAGCTGCTTTAGAGATGTAGTCTGCTTCCAGTATATAAGCAACTTTGAGGACAGTCTCTAGCCTTTTTTGGCACACTTGAACCCTGCATGTAGCCATGTTGTTCTTCAACAGTCTGCCATGACCTGCCACTCTTGGGACCTCATGTGGACTTGAATTAGTGGTCTGCCATGTTGTTTGGTAACATTGGGTCTATGCCTTTTTACTTGTCAACTTCAGCTTGTCAGCTTCAGCTGCCACCAGCTGCCTGGGTAAAGAAAAACCTCCAGCTTCAGTAGGCCAGGAGCAGGAGGAAGAGCTCTGAAGTTCAAGGTTGAGGGGCTTTCACCCAGCCTCTAGAGCCTGGCACTTTGAACTCAGACTTAAAGCCTCCAGAATTGTAAGAGAATAAACTCCTGTTTGTTCAAGCCGTTCCATTTGTGATATATTCCTGTCAGAGTGGCACTAGATAACCAAAACATGTATTAATAGTGGACCTGATATTAGAGGCAACTGCATTATGACTGGGTATAATTTTACAATTTATTCTTCCTGAGACTTGATGTTTAGTCACCTAATTATGCTGTCCCATTAAAGAATGCTATGATATGATGATATGATTTGAACCTTTACAATTTCAATAAGTTTTTTTTTTTTTTGCAAAGTTTAATTGTAAAAGATTTAAGGAAACTTGCCCAACTTTGTAGTTTTTGCCCTGTCCTGATATCCATTTAATTGGTTCTGCTAATGTGAATGCCCTTTCAAATATGGAAAAATAAAGCAAGAGGGAAAAGTTGATTATTTCTGTAATTGGATTTTCTCTTGAATAAAATGATTTCACCCACTTTATCTTTCTGACTTAAGGGGTGGGGGAGGGGAGCCAGTTTTCTTTCCTATTGTAGTCAGAAGCAGACAGAGGAAGGTACAGTCTGTTCCAAGGTATCAGAATGGCATATTGGTTTGGTTGTAATTAATTACTGATGCTGAATATACTCTGGCCCCTGCTTTCATTCCCAAATCTAAATTTCCACTGTATTGTAAAATAATTCCATCCAGGAAGAATTTAATTACTTTAGTAATTATCATCTTATCTCTAAATGGAATTCAGACATTTGCTGCAGTTTATGAATGTTAGAAATGTTTCATTTCCTTTTCACCTTGAATAACAGAAAAATACACATTACTGAATCTGGCTTCATTGAACCTTATAATTCATGTTACCATAGAAACAGAAAAACTCATATAAGACTTGTGTTAACATTACCGTAGATAGTAAATAACTTCACATTAACCAGCAATATCATAAAATTATTTTAATATCAGATGTGTAAAAATTCAGTGAAAATTAATATGGTTCCTTTTAAATATTATAACAATATTATCCAGTATGCTTACTTTTAATTTTCAAAGCAATATCTTTGGTCTTATGTAAGGTTTTGTGCTTATTCTAAAATATTTGCTATGGAAAGCAAGCACAGTGTTACAGGACAGAAAATAAATATATTTAATGTAATACTTATTTTTCGTTAACAGTGATGATTCATTTGATTTTAGCTTGAAGCCTAACTGTATAGTCTAGAAATAAAATGTGTGACACTAAATTCTTTGTTCCTGCATATAGTATCCTTTTGTGTGTGTGTGTGTGTGTGTGGCTATTGGATACCTATATTTCTTTGTGAGTTTCAGAAGCACTATTCTTATATACTTGATCTACCCAAACAATTTCTTCCACAAATAATTATTTATTTCTCATTTCAAAATCTGAATTTTCAGAATAGCCAGAATTTTTAGAAAGGCCATTACCAAAGCATTTGTCATTTTTGTTATATATTTCTTCCTTTCCTTGTCTCATACATACTACCTTGTTTTACTTCAAAGAAAAAGTATACCAAATTTAAACTAAATGAGTCATTTTTTCTTTTTTAGATAACTAAAGAAAAATAATTTTGTTGCTTTCTAAGAGAATGAATGATTAAGAAACTAATTACTAGTAAATTTTTCACATAGATCTTGGAAGATTATCTTAGATCATCACTATTATTTATAAATAGCATGTTAATCACATGATAGCATGTAGATTTTGCCTAATATTTAAAAACAATTTCTTCAAACAAGTAGGTTTAAAACTTCTCCCTGAAGTTCAGAAATCTTATAGACCCTTTTCTTTGGAAAAGATCCTATATATTTTTGTTCATAGGAATACATTTGTACTCTTATTTTGTTTAATTTCCAAACAAATAAGATTGAGATCTTTCTAAATAATTTGTTTCTCATTTTATTATTTTATCATAAGAGAAGGTAGTCTGTATGACTATGGTCTCATTAAGGTAAGCAGAATATGAACATAGGTGACTTTGATTAATGTTTTGATCAAGGTCATGTGAGGAAGAGAAACTATGCTAAGTATTCTAACACAGGACAATTAATACAGAAAATTGGCTGGGTAAATGTTAGAAGACTGGAAAATCATAAAAGGGGAGAGAGATAAGGTAACCTAGAGATTAATAAGTACAGGAAGCAGTTATTGCCTCTGGGGCTGGAGTAACAAAGGGGAACAGGTTATGTCACTGGAACGCAGGAGCACAGAGGGAGGTGTTGCCCTCAGAAGCAGAATGTAACCACTTCCAGAGACAGAAGCTTCTCCCCTGCTCCCACCTTGGGATCTCCAGCCTGTGTTTCCTGTATCAGCATCTAACAGGAAGCCAAGGAAGCCCAGGAAAGTTACTTCACATACTTCCAGCTTTGGCATTACAAAACTGAGTACATACATGTGTAAGCTAAGAGAACAAAACAAGAAAAAACTAAACCCACTGCCGTCAAAGTTGATTCCTACTCATAGTGACCCTCATTGGATTTCTGAGGCTGTAAATCTTTATGGAAGTAGATTGCCCCATCTTCCTTCTGTGGAGCGACTGGTGGGTTTGAACCTCTAACCTTCTGGTTAGCAGCCAAATACCTTATTCGCTACACCACCAGAGTTCTTTAAGAAAAAATAGGTAAATAACCTATTTCTTATAGTGAGGTGTCATTTATGTGCACAGCAAAGCAATAGGAATAGTAACAGTTTTGATCATCTCAGAAATAATATAATAATTGACAGAGTGAGGATTCATTCTATGTAGTGACTTTCTATTAGGTTAAGCGTTATGAAATTAATAATATCTGATTGTTTTTGTTTTGCCAAAAAAAAGTCTCCGGCAATTTCTTTTCTTTTCTTTTTTAGCTTTTCTTTTTCTTTCTTTCTTTTATTTTACTGTTGTTGAACATATACACAGCAAAGCATACACCAATTTAGCGATTTCTACACATACAATTCAGTGACATTAATTACATTCTTCAAGTTGTGCAACCATTCTCACCCTCCTTTTCTGAATTGTCCCCCCCCCCAGTATTAATATAAACTCACTACCCCCTGAGCTTACTATCTGATCTTTCTAGTTAGTATAGTCAGTTTGATCCCATATAGACAGTTCTTTTAAAGAGTATAATGCTCAAAGCAGGTATCCTTTACTAATTCAACTTAACTGACTATTTGGTTTTAAGAAAACTTCAGGGGATATTTTTGGTTTAAGATTTAATGATTATCTCAGAGCAATCATTTCAGGGATCAGCTAGCCTCATGGTCCATAAAGTTTGGAATCCATGAGAATTTGAAATTCTGTTCCACATTTCCCCCCTTTTATGCCAGATTCTTCTATAGGGTCTTTGATCAAAATGTTCAGTAACAGTAGCCTGGCATCATCTGGTTCTTTTGGTCTCATGGCAAAGGAGGCAGTTGTTCATGGAGGCAGTTACCCACACATTCCATTTCTTCCTCCTATGCTTTACTTTCCTCATTCCTCGGCTGCTCCAGGTAATTAGAGAACAATTATTGTACTGGATGCTGCTTGCAGGCTTTTAAGACCCCAGGCATTATGCCTTTTTGCTCTGTTCTAGGAGGTAGAACAGAAACACCAAAAACAATATTATGCCATTTAACTGGGATGTTCCCAACGAACCATGACCCTAAACCTCCAGATCAAGGAAGCAAATCTCATGAGATATTTGTTTGTACATAATCAGCCTCAACAGCTGCTCCTCTTTTTTTTTTTTCCTTGTAAAAATATCTATCAAACATTTGTCATTTCAACTTTTTACAAGTGTGCAATTGCTGACAATTACATTAATTAACTGAAAGCATGCCAGTTTCATGGACTTCAGTCTATAAATTTTGCTAAACCTCTTACTGATTATTTCAACTGAGGTTAGTCTGATGAACCTTCATTTCTCTTCTGAAAAATAATGTCTAATAAACTGACTGTGACATTAGGTCACAGATTACCTATTGTCCTATAATCTGTTTATCTTAATATTTTTTGATTGATCCAAAAGCATTCACAGAAATGTGTTCTAATCTTATTTGGGGCACAGAAACTTTAAGAATCAGAAGAAAATGATGTCCATTTTCTCTGGAAAAATACACATGCAATTTATATGCAATTTTAAAGAGTCCACAGACTCTTACGTAAAGAACGTCTAATATCACTTAATGTCTTTTGCATTCTTTTAATCATTTTTTATGATAAGCATGCCTTCCTGGAAGGGCATATGTTATATCTGTACTACCCCCCTTTGAGTCTACAGAAGGAGAATGGTTCTAGACACTTAGGCAGTGAATACCAGAGATAGAGATGTTTGGGTGGGTGGGTGGATGAATGGATGGACAGATGGACAGGCAGACAGACAGACACATAATTATTCATTTGAATAAACTTTTCCAAAGAGAAAATTATATGCAGAATAGCTGTTTAACTCAGTTACTTTCTGTATAAAATCTTGTTTTCACTAAAGTTATATTTAGTTTTCAACTTATATTGACCAGTTTTTATTTTTGCAATCAGTTTTACATGATTAAATTTCCAAAAACAAACTAAATACTAATAGAAAATCTTCATTAGTCATTTTAGAACATTTTTCAGGTTGCAGTGCAGCCAAAATATTATTCACATCTAGAGCAGGGGTTGTGAGGATGGCATAGGACTGGGCAGTGTCTTGTTCTGCTGTACATAGGGTTACTATGAGTTGAAGCCAACTCAATGGCACCTAATAACAAGAGAGCATTTAAGATTTCTAATACTTTACATATAAAGCATCACATATCATTATCTTCTAGATTCTTTAAATATCGCTTTGATGAAATCAAATTGGTCATGTCATTAAGACTTCTTTTTGGGGGGGAAACATGTTTTATATTTTCATCATATAGTTCTTCTATAATTTTCTAACAGTACTTATTATCTCATGACTCCAGATACAGATATCACTAACATGTACAGATATATGAACCATGGGTCTGGTTGAAGATGAAGAGCTCGGGTCCAGGGTAGTTGGTATGGTTTGTGTTTCTCTCTTTCTTAAGGAACACAAAAGCCAGTACTCCTAAATGTTTTATACTCTTTGCTCTGCTTGACCCTTACAATAGACCAGGAAGGAATATAATGTCTATGTCTGAGAAATGTCCCCATTTTTTAGAAGAGGGGCCCAAGGCCCAGAACAGTAAGGTACCTAGTAATAAACCAAAAAAACCAAACTCATTGCCGTGGAGTCGGATCCAACTCATAGTGACCCCTCCTTAGGTTTCCAAGATGCTATCACTAAGGAAGTAGTTTGTCCAACCTTCCTTCCGAGGAGTGGCTGGTGGGTAGCATGGCTAAAAACTCAAGGGATCTAAACTCTCTGGAACTAAAACTCTGACTTTTTTCTACTGGTGTTATTTCTGCTTCCCCTCTCTGAGCCATCTATGAGTGGGAAGAATTACAAATACGTAACTGTTACTTGATGAATGATGATAATGATAAAGAAGAAGAAAGTGTTTCATAGCCTGAAAACCTATGAAGCAGTTCTACTCTAGACACATGGGATCACCATAAGTTGAAATCAACTCAATGGCAACTAGCAACAACAACAAATTTACTCTATTGAAAGCAAGTAGAGTAGTTGAAAGAGCCAGATTAGGTTGAAAGGCTTGGATTTTAATTTATGTTCCACCACCAACAGTTCAGTGACCTTTGGTGAATCACTTAACCTCTTCAATTCCACTTAACAATTCCAAAAAATGCAGTTTTACTATGTTGTTGGGTGCCATTGAGTTTGTTCTGACTCTTAGCAACCTTATGTACATCAAAGCAAAACACTGTCTGATCCTGAGCAATCCTATACTCATTGTTATGTTGGAGCCCATTGTTGCAGCCACTGAGTCAATCCTTCTCAGTAAGAGTCCTCCTCTTTTTCACTGACCCTCTACTTTTCCAAGCTTCATGTCCTTCTCCAGGGACTGGTTCCCCCTGATAACATGTCTGAAGTATGTGAGTATGTGCCATCCTCCCTTCCAAGGAGCATTCTGGTTGTGCTTCTTCCAAGACAGATTTTTTTTTTCTTTGGGTATTCCACAGTATATTCAGAGTATTCTTCACCAACACCATAATTCAAAGGCATCAATGCTTTGGTCTTCCTTATTTATTTTCAATATTGACATGAATATGAGGTGCTTGAAAATAACCGTGACTTGGGTCATGCACATCTTAGTCCTCAAAGTGCTATCTTTGCTCTTTAGCACGTTAAAGAGGTCTTTTGCAGCAGATTTCTCCCATGCTATATTTATTTTCTTTATCTTCAGGTGTAATCTATACTCAAGGCTGTAGTCTTTTATCTTCATTAGTAAGTGCTTCAAGTCCTCATAGCTTTCAGCAAGCAGTGATGTGTCATCTGCATGTTGCAGGTTGTTAATGAGTAGTTTTCAAGTCCTGATGCTATGTTCTTCCTCATAAAGTCAAGATTCTTGGATTATTTACACAGTATACAGGTTGAATAAGTATGCTGAAATGATAGAGCTCTGATGCACACCTGTATTTTACTATATTATAGTAAATTGCTGTACAAGTACTATTATCACTAATAGGTTATATTTTCTGTGATTTTATGATAAGCCAGTGTATATAGTACATCATTGCAATGAGCACATCAGTGGCACAGGTAAGAAATAAAGCCACCTTGAATAGTAATTACAAGCTTCAGATAAGATCCCTCTTTTACCATTTCTTGACTGTGATATGGGCAGTTTATTCAACTTCTCTGGATCTTATTTCCCTACTGTTAATTCCCCAATCAAACCCACCAGCCACTCCTTGCAAGAAGGATTGGGCAATCTATTTCTGTAGAGATACCACTTTGGAAACTCAAGGAGGGGTCGCTATGAGTCAAACTGACTCAACGGCAGTAAGTTTGGATTTTTTTGGTTATAGGGGTATTAAGGAGCTTTGATGGTGTAGTGGTTAAGGCATTTGGCTGCTAACCAAAAGCTTGGTGGTTCGAACCACCAGCTGCTCTGTGGAAGAAAGATGAGACAGTCTGCTTCCATAAAGATTGACAGCAATGGAAACCCTATGGTAGTCACTATGAGTCAGAATCGACTCCACGAGTTTGGTTTTCTATGTTGTTGTGTTGTTATGTGCCATCAAGTCAGACCCGATTCATAGTGACCCCTCCTTGGGTTTCTGAGGCAGTATCACTGCGGAAGTAGATTGCTCCATCTTCCTTCTGAGGAGCGGCTGGTGGTTTGAACCACCAGCCTTCTGATTAGCAGTCAAGTGCTTTAGGCACTACACTATCAGAGCTCCTTTCGTTTTCTATAGGGATAGTGTATTAAACAAGATGTAAGCTGCTAATATATTTCCTGGCACTTAGTTTTTTAGAATAAGTGATAGTTATTAGTATAATCATTTCTCTGACATGGTAATAATAATAATAATGATGATGATGGCAAATTCACATATTGAACACTATGTGGCAGAGGCCATCCTAAGCAATTAATATACATATTAAATTAACTCATTCTTTTATCTGTGAATGTGTTTTCTATCCCCATTTTATAGAAGAAGAAACTAAAGCACACTCAAGCTAAGTGATTGACCAAAGATTATGAAATTAGTTTGTGGCAGAGCCTCTTGGCTGTGTGAGGGAAGATTTTAGAGTTTTTCATAAATTATGAAACCTAGAGCCACTGAAAAATTCTTAAATTTATTTCAAGATACTAAGTTGTTTCTTCTTTACTTTCCTCTCTCAATGTGAACAGAAGAATTCCTCATTGTATACTGTATATTGATATGTGGTAAACAGGTTTTCCATGTTTAAGCTCTTCATGATTTCATACCTTGAATGTACTCCCTTTCAACCATAATCTCACTTTTTACTATCTTTACCTGCTTTCACTATTTAGCCATATTTTAATTCCTTGACTATACTCTGTCAAAAGGTCAGGTAATAGGGCTTCTTAGAAGAGTGTTTTGGAGGCTTCCTATTATTTCTATATCTTCAGAAAGTTATAGGTTGTTTTTTCCCCTCACTTTTATAGATTTATTAGGGTAAAATTTAGGTAGCATACAATATTTATCCTACGTAAGTGTACAGTTTGAAGCTTTTAGTAAAGTTACTCAGTTACACATCCATCACCACAATTTAGTTTTAGAATATTTTCTTCATAACAAAAAGTTGACTCATGCCTATAGCCAATTCCTGCTCCCACTTCATAGAGAAGCATACTTGTATTTTGATAGAAGTTGCATTGGTCTTTTTAAAGAATGATAACAGAAATCTTTACCTGACCAGTCTCAGGGCAAAATAGTCTTTTACTAATAAATATGATGGTAGTTGTTGGCTTTTCATGTTGTTTTCATATTGTTGTTGTGCCATCAACTTGGTTCTGACTCAAAGTCACCCTGTATACAACAGAACAAAACACACTGCTCAGTCCTGACAGTCATTGCTATGTATGAGCCCATTGTGGATGTCGTTTATCAGGTTGAGTTAGTTTCCTTCTATTGTTTGTTTACTGAGAGTTTTTATCATGGATGGATGTTGGATTTGTCATATGAGTTTTCGGCAACTATTGAGATATGATGTGATTTTTATCCTTTAGTTCTTATAATATGGTATATTATATTACTTGATATTTATCTACTAAACCAAGCTTGTATTCCTAGGGGTGAAAATGTTCTTGTGATATACAATCCTCTTTACATGTTACTGGATTCATTTTGCTAAATTTTTTAAGTATTTTTCATCTGTTTATGGTCTATAAGTTACTTCTAATCTCTGTCTGGTTTTCATATCAGGGTAGTGAGATTTTCTCATCTCTTCCTCTCCCTACCCCACCGCTCCACCCCTATTTATTTATATCAGCTTAGACTCATGGATTTCTATTTTATATAGTGGGTTATAATCTATTACTACCATTTTTATTTTTATTTTTTGTATTATAATGATATACAGACAATAAAACTCATTGCCGTCGAGTTGAATTCAACTCATAGTGACCCCTCCTTGGGTTTCCAAGGCAGTATCTGTACAGAAGTAGATTGCCCAGTCTTTCTTCTGAGGAGTGAGTGGTAGGTTTGAACCACCAGCCTTCTGGTTAATAGTCAAGTGTCTTAGGCACTACACCACCAGAGCTCCTAATAGAACATAAAATATTTCATCAGTTTCTACATGTATACTTCAGTGACATTGATTACATTCTTCAAATTGTACAACTGTTCTTGCTATCTTTTTCCAAATTATCCCACCACCATTAACATTCATTCAATTCTTTCTAAGCAAAAAACCCCTTTTTTGAATTTGGGCAAGATGGCAGACTATGCAGAAAGACTGCACAGACCCTCTTCAACAAAGAAAAGGGAAACCAATTAACACAGACACAGAAGATAATCTTGGACCCCTAAGCCTTGAAGGGAAGGATATAGAAGTAGACTGAAACCCAACTAGCAGAAGAATTTGTGTGAAAATACCAAAAAGGAGACAGACGGACCTGTGGTCTGGCAGCGATCCTGACGGCACAGATGGCTTGGAGATTCCCAAGTGCTGGTAGGACTTAAGAATTAACCTAAAAATCACCCTGCTAGCCAGGGACTGCATGGGGGACTGTGCACGGTGGCTGGGGAACAAATGGAGAAGGTGAAGAGAAAGGTGGGCTGAGCTGTGGACTTTTGCTGGTCTGGAAGGCGCCACCATTTTGAAGGTTTAAAAAGCGGCTTGACTATTATGGATATTTAAAGAGATAGCGCTTGCAGATTCCTGGGGCTTAAGAATACATTCTGCTTTCCAGCAACCACAAGGACACTTGGGACCTGCAAGACTGACAAGTTTTTTGAAGGTTATTCCATTGTAATTTGTGTCTAATTGAGTGGGAGACAACAGTCCCCATAAGACACAACTACACCCACACCTCCAGCAACTTCACTTACTGAGCAAGAGCCACTACCTCCTTCTCCACCAACGGGCCAACGATAAAAAACTTACCAAGAAGAGCCTGAATAATCCTTGACTGCTCTTCACAAACAGTTAACAGAGATCTAAATACAACAATGCCATGATGCCTCGGAGACAACAGACCATCACAGTCCTCACAAAGAAACAGGATAAAGTGATAGAAACAAGGGAACAGGATACAGACCCAGAACACATCCCTGAGGAAGAAGCAGCATTGGAACTCTCTGATAAGGAATTCAAAAGAATTATC
>NW_006921599.1:20495463-20512503 GCF_000298275.1 Orycteropus afer afer
CGATAGAGCCTGGTGGAACCACTGAGACTATGGCCCCTAGCTGCCCTTCAGGTCTGGAATTGAACCCACACCTGTGGTTTCCAGCCAAACAGAAGACAGGCATATGAATTGAACATTTACCTGAGGTAGATACACTCCTTGGAGAGAACAATCATTGAGAAAGAAGGGCTGCCTATGCACAGAGAGACTGCTTAGGGGGCAGGAGTCCATGGAGGGATGGACACTGGGAAGAGGTAACTATGGGGAGGAAGTGGAAGGGGAGCTGTTGAATTGTGGTGAATTGTGGTAAATTGTGGTCAATGTCATGAGACAAAGTATATGTAAACTGCTGTATGGAAAGTGAATTTCCTCTGTAAATCTTCACCCAAATCACAATAAAAAAAAAAAAAAGTTAAAAAAAACCCCACCTTTTTCCCTCCCCCTCCAACCCCTGGTTACCTAATTATTTGTTGTTTCTATATAATTGCTAATTTCATAAAAGCGATATCAAACAGTATTTGTCCATTCATGTCTGAGTTACTTTGCTCAGCGTAATGTTCTCTGCACTCAACCATGTTGTTCATTTGGACTTCATTTCTCTTTATGGCTGAGTAATGTTCCATTGTATGTATATACCATAACTTGTTTATCCATTCATTAGTTTATGGACCTTTCATTTGTTTTGACCCTTTAGCTACTGTCAATAGTGCTTTAATGAACATTGGTGTATATGTTTCTATTCATGTCACTGCTTTCGATTCTTTTAGTTACCTCATCTATCTTTTGAAAGAGTTTCAATAGAATTGTTTTTATTCTTTATTAAATGTTTAATAGAATTCACTGATGAAGCCATCTAGGCCTAAGTTTTTTAATTGTATTTGATGGGAAGCTTTTTAATTACACATTCAATTTTTATAATAGGTAAAAGTCTATTCAGATCTTCAATTTCTTCTTGAATCACTTTTGATCATGTATGTCTTTTAAAGAATTTGCCCATTTCACCTAAGGTTTGAATGTATTGATATATACAGTTGTTCACCATGTACTCTCAGTATCCTTTTCATATTGATAGCATCTGTAGTGATATCTTCTTCATTCCTGAAGTTGGTCATTTATATCTTCTTTTCTTTCTCCATAATTCTAGCTAGTAGTTTATTAATCTTCTTGATTATTTTTAATGAACAACCTTTTATTGATTTATCTGTTTTCTTTTTTCTTCCATTTCACTGATGTTTTCTCTTTCCTTTATTATTTTCTTTCTTTGTCTTGCTTTAGGTCTGATTTTCTCTTTTTTTTTTTTTTTCTTTTTTGAGGTAGAAGCTTAGATTATTGAGTTTAGATCTTTCTAATAGAGGCACTTAAAACTACAAATTTCTTTCTAAGCACTGCATTAGCTGTATCCCTTATATTTGAATACATTGTCTTTTGATTTTCATTCACTTCTAAGATATTTGCCTCTCTTCCTACCTTTAGTTCACTTTTCCTGAAAATACTGGGTAATTTTCCCAATATTTATTGGGTTGTAAATCTCCAAAGGATTTATTAGATAATAAATTACCAAATAATTTTTTTAAAAAAGTTTTTTTTAACCATATATTTTGTGCATGCCTAATAATTTTGATGGGTTGGATCCTTTTCTGATCATTTTTATCTATTTCTTTTGAAAGAAATAGTATTTGTATTAAACTCAACTTTTTCACATGTGGCTTTTAAAGCTCAGAATTTATTTATTTATTATTTTTTAAATTTTTTATTGTGATGTGGGTACGTATTTACAAAGCAGAACTGTTTTATACATAACAGTTCATGCACATTTGATTTCTCAGCCACAATTACAATCCCCAACCATAAAAAGCTCCCTTCCCTTTTCCTCCCTGTGGCTTTACCTTCCCTGTGCCCTTCTTATCTATGCATTCCTGTCTGTTTGGCTTTCCCTCTATGCAAATGCTGCCCTTTGGATATTTCATGATTGATTGATCCAGTGGGTGAATCTCCCTAGGGTGGGTGAGTGCATATCCCTGGAGTAGGTGTTCTGCTTCTGGTCTTTCTACTGTTTAACTGAAAGCTAATCCACAGAAGTGAGTCCAGTTCTCAAAGGATAGCCCAGGGCCATAGTCTTGGAGGTTCCACCAGCCTCTGTCTGACCAATAATTCTGGTCATTTTTGTGTTTTTCAATTTTGTTTCATGTTTTTCCTCCCACTTTATCCAAGATCTCCAATTTTGATACCTTTCCACCTGATTGGCATTAGTTAGATGGGCACCAGTTAGTTCTGGTCTCAGGGTCATAAAGGCTGAGGTCCCTGTGGTCCTTCATATCCTTGGACTACTGTTTCCAATGACTTTGATTTTCTTCAATAGTCTTTTCTCCAGACAAAGGGAGACCAATAGCTTCATTTTAGATGGCCACTAATTAGCTTTTAAGACCCTAGTCACTACTCACCAAAGTAGGATGTAGAACAAGATTTATATGTACTATGTTGTGCCAGTTGCTCATAATGTCCCCCAAGACTATAGTCCTGAGCCTGCAGGTCCATCCTGCCCTGGTGACTCTCTCCCTCAAGGCATTTTGGTTGTCTCTGAGAAACTGCCCCAACCTTATCCCTGTTACTCCTGTACTCTACATGGATATTTTTGTAGCACAAGTACATATGTACTATTGAAGCTCATAATTTATTAATCTAATCAAAAAAACAAACTCACTGCTGTTGAGTCGGATTTGACTCATAGCAACCCCTCCTTGCGTTTCCGAGGTGGTATCACTATCACTATGGAAATAGATTGCCCAATTTTCCTTCCGAGGAGTGGCTGGTAGCTTTGAACCGCCAGCTTTCTGGTTAGCAGTCAAATGCCTTAGGCACTCTGCTACCAGAGCTCCACTTATTAATCTAAAGAGTAAAATAGAATAATCATTTTCATATTATTACCAGTGAAACGCCAAATTGCAAGTGAAAATCCTAGAGTAAATTCAAGTGCAACACGAGTAATATTTCACATTTAGTGTGCCTAAGGCATTTGATTCGATGGCACATAACAACAACAACATATGTATGTATGTATTTTCATTTAAGATACATTGTTAATTTAGAGTACTTCAGACTTACTTAAATTTAGCCTAGAGCTAGCAATATGTAGTTCTCTTCTTATAAGTCTCTAATAGGTTTTGGTAACTTAATATAGCCAAGATCAGATCCATAACTGATATCTTTCTCATAGTCCCATTCCCAAATTATTTGATAGGCCTCTTTTGCCTGTAAATATCTTATATAAGTCAAAACATATAAAGGATAAAATTCTTTTTATTTAAGTCAATTAAACATTTATTTTAATCTTTTTCTCAGAATTATTTTCAAAAACTAATATGAAAGTATAAATATAGAAAGTTTTACATTAAAGAAACAAATTACTTAAATAATTATATACATTAGACTCACAGCTTTAATAAATCTGTAGAAATTACCATTTTTAAGATTTTAGTATTTTGAAAATTCATAGCATTTCAAAACAACATTTACGTAGAATTGTCACCTTACAGATGTGAATTAATATTCCCTTTTATACCCCTTACAGTTTTCTTTTAGACACTTAAATCGTGGTAATAGTTTAGAGTTTGCCCCATTTTTAATGGTTATTTCATTTTCCCATGGACAGAAGAGAATTATTTAATAGGCAAATTAATATTATAAATATGAGATTTTAGTTGATCCCACTAAGGGGCAAATCATGTTCAAGAACATGAGCAGCATCATTTGCATATCTGGAGTTAACGTATAGATGAGCTTCAGCTAATACTGATGCACCATCTATAATTACAAATCCATTTATAAGCAGTTTATATTCTCATGTACTTTTAAACCAATTAAATTGCTATTACTTGTAGATACCCATTAACATACGTCTTTCACTAATTCATTAATGACCTGCCCCCACCCCTGTCCTTGTCAGATTTTTATGTAGATTATCAAATATATCCATGCATTGAATAGATATAATGTTTATGACAACTGCTTTCTAAACGTTTGTCTTTTCTATTCCGCTGTGGACCTCAAGGCCAAAGTAAGCAGGCATTGAGCTCAACTGAAATGGATCAAGAAAGATGGGGGAAATCAGTAAGGTACTTTCCTTTGGGAATACCCTGTACTCTAGTGCCAAGTTTATGCCAATTCATTCCCGAGGACAATAACCCAATTGTCTTTATTTCTGCGATATTTCACAGGCAGTTTCTAAGATTCAATTGTTTTTGCTTTTTTAAAAAAAAATTGCTGGTTGAATGGGCTGTTCTCTGTCATTGTCTGCTGTAACCTATTACTTTTATTTTTAGTTATGGGTTTCTCTTGATCAGGAGTAATTATAAGGCAATTAAAATTTACTGACTTTTTTTTTATTCTGTACACTTTAGTTAATCTACAACTTTCTGTAAAAGTTTATGATTTTCAAATGTACTTTTGATAATTATCCTTCAAGAACAAAAAAATGCTTTATGTCATAATAAATATATTTTAAAATTTTTAATATACTATTTCATTTTTTTCCAATGCATATTGTCTATTTTTCTCTTTAACATCCCAAAGAAAAGCTTCAGACCTTGTAACTTATCTTACTAATTGAAAGTTCAGCCAAATTAATAGTTAGATGAGACCAAGCAGAATTCAGAATAAATCTTTTAAACAAAAAATGTGTGTCATTCTTCTTTTCCCATAAAACTTAAAGCAGTATGTAAAAGATTTAGAAAGCTATTGTTTGTATTAACCAAAAACAAACAAACAAACAAACCTGTACACGTCGAGTTGATTCCAACTCATAGCAACCTTGTACAACAGAGTAGAACTGCCCCATAGGGTTTCCAAACTTATAAATCTTTACAGAAGCAGACTGCCACATAGTTCTCCCACAGAGAAGCTGATGGGTTTGAACTACCGACCATCTGGTTAGCAGCCGAGCCTTAACCTCTGTATGACCAGGGCTCCTCGTTTCTATCAGGAATCCAGTAATTCAGCTTTTCTTACTGATGCACCTTTATTTACTTAATTATTTTTGTCTCCTTGGCTCCAAAATATATCATATATCTTAATTGCTTTATTCATCCATATAGAAATGGATTTAGTTGATAGGAAAATTGGTATTTGTTAGGGAAATAGACTTACCTATAAATTAAGTATTCATTCTAAAATTGGAAATGCTTGGGCTGTTTTTCCTGTTGTTATAACACTGGGTTTTAAATCTGGATTTCACAGAACACTAAAATAAAATTTTGTAATCCTTGGTAGGATATTAGAGCATGCTTATGGAGAAACTAAATGGCTTCACAGATACAACTTCCAAGATGCTAACATTTGGTTGGTGTGGTAGTTAAGGTTATGTATCAACTTGGCTGGTCCTGGTTTGGAGTCGCTGGGCAACTAGTTATAGTTATTCCTTATGATGAGACTGGCAATCAACCCTGTGGTGGAATCTCCCTCAAGGAGCTAAGTAGCTATTTAGAGATGTGGTCTGCTTCCAGTATATAAGGAGAAACATTGGGAATGGTCTGCAGTTTTGGCACCCTTGGGCCCTGTATGTAGCTGAGTCTTCATTTAGCAGCCTGCCATGTTTCCTGCTGATCTTGGGACTATCTCTGCACTTGAATGAAGGACCTGCCATATTGTTTGGTAATCTTTGGACTGTGCCATTTTACTTGTCAACCTTGGGTTTGTTAGCCTTAGCAGCCAGCAGCTGCCTGAGTGAAAAGATAACTCTAGCTCCAGTGAGCCAGGAGGAAGAGGCAGAGCTGAAGCCCAAGGTCAAAGGTCACCCAGCCCCTAGAGCCTGCGTTTCAAACTCAGACTTCTAGCCTCCAAAACTATAAGATCCCTGTTTGTTAAAGCCATCCGATTTGTGGTATATATCTGTCAGAGTGGCACGAGAGGTAACCGAAACAGCAGGATCTACCAAAAACCAAGAGTAATGAAAGGCTTTTGTGCTTTCCTTTTACATATAAAAGATCATCAAGGGTCATTATTTATTGATGGAAGTCTCATCTGTGAATGAAGGGAACCAAAATATAAGAACATAGTGGAAAAGGCAAAATTACAAAAAGCAGAAGAAGCTTTGCAAAAACTTCACTAATATTTTCAGAGAGATAAGAAAAGATACTGCATCTATAAAATAAGAATAGGATGCTGTGAAATAGAAAAACTCTTAGAAATTTAAAATTCAAAATTTGATATTCAGATAATTTTTTTTTCAGTAGACAGGTTGGAAAATAAGCACAATTAAATCTTCCAGGAAAATAGAACAAAAAGACAAAGATGGAAAAGAATGATAACGTTTAGGGTCAATTCAATAGTTTCAAAATCCAAAGGAGAGGAGTCCCATAGAGAGAAAATGAATTGTCAAAGAAATAATATAAGAAAATTTCCTACAACTAAAGACTGTAAGTCTTCAGACTGCATAACTGCAGTCTTATATACCCTGCACATAGATTTAAAAAGCACACCCAAGGTATAGTATCATGAAATTTTAAGACATTGAATATATACTAAAAGTTTTCAGAGAGTTGGGACACATATGAAGAATTGTGCATCAGAGTGAATTTGGTTGTGTCATCAGCAGCTGTGCCAGCTACAAAATAATGGAGAGTCCCTGGGTATGGTACATGTGGTTAAGTGCTTGACTACTAGCTGAAAGGTTGGCAGTTTGAACCCATCCAGAGGTGCCTCAGAGGACAGGTGTGATGATTTGCTTCCAAAATATCATAGCCTTGAAAACTGGACAGCAACTAAAAACAACAACAAAATGATGCTACGAATAATGGAACAATAGAAAGTCTTGATAAATAGTACTTTCCAACTTTGAATACTATACACAGCCTCACTATCAATCAGTTGTGAGGATGAAGACATGTTCAGACATGCTAAGACTGAATAACAAAAATTCCCTAGCATTCTTCCTGATGAAGCTTCTGAAAGCATACCCCATCAGAAGGAGGGAGACGGCATTATCAAGAATTAAGACTATGTAAAAACCCATTGCCATCAAGTTGATTCTGACTCATAGGAACAGACCCCTTTTGGGTTTCCAAGGCAGTAAATCTTTACGGAAGTAGATTGCCTCACCTCCCTTCCAAAGAGTGGCTGATGGGTTTGAACCACCAGCCTTTTGGTTAGCAGACAGCCTTAGGTGCTATGCTACCTATATAAAAGACTATACACAATCTAGGGAAAGGGAGATTGAAAACAAGGAACAATGTTCAGGAATGACAGTAAATTCATTGTAAAAGCAAGACACACTTAAAGAAAGCAATAGTTACATCTCCAGATGAAGGAAAAATAAATGGAACTGGTGAGTTATATGATACATCGAACGTTTAGAAGATAGTATTGGTATTTTTTAGTTTTCTGGAATTTGGCTGCTAACCAAACAATCAGCAGTGCAAACCCATCAGCCACTTCAGAGGAGAAAGATGTGGCAGTCTGCCTCCATAAAGATTACAATCTTGGATAACCTCTGGGGGCAGTTCTGCCCTGTTCTATAGGGTTCCTATGAGTGGGAATCAACAGCAGTGGGTTGGTTTGTTTGGTTTTGGGTTTATAGAGCAAGTTGAATTTTTGTGTATGTGGTTTTTTTTAGAAGAGGCAATTATTGACTTTAAGAAAAACTAAAAGTTGTGGAAAACAAATTTAATGATAGTATACCAGTTGGTTCAAGGAGCCCTGATGCCACAGTGCTTAAGCACTCAGCTGCTAAGCAAAAGATTGACAGTTAGAACCCACCAGCTTCTCCAAAAGAAAAAGACGTAGCAGTCTGTTTCCTTAAAGATTTACAGCCTTGGAAAGCCTATGAAGCAGTTGTAACCTGTCCTGTAGGATTGCTATGAGTCAGAATCAACTCAGTGGCAGTGGCATTGATTTGGTTTGGTATACCAGTTGGCTCATGAGTGAGCGCTATTTTAGCTAGTTATACCAATGGGTATACTATATATTTAACAAAAAAAAAAAAAAAAAGTACAATAATTATGTTGGAAGAGGAAAGAGAAAGAAATTTAAAGAGCTAAATCATCATTTACCATAATACAGAAGTCACTAAGTATTGTCTGAAAATCAATAAATCTGGAAATAGCAGTGTAACCATCTATTTAAAAATACAAAGAAAAGAATGAAGACACATCTAAAGGAATTAAAGATGGGTAACTCTGAGAAAAACACAATGGACCACTGCATTTTTAATAGTTTAGGGCTCTTTTGAAACTACTTGCAAGGGTCATTTCCTAAAAATACAATTTTAAAAAGAACAATAATATTTAGAATGTCAGATAAATAGAATAGTTACGACTTGGAGTCACCTTTGTACCTTTTTGCCTTGTTATTTTCTAGAGTTCCTGGAATAACTCTTGCTACAGACATCATCTGTGGTTTTCCTGGAGAAACAGACCAAGATTTTCAAGAAACAGTAAAACTTGTTGAAGAGTACAAATTCCCAAGCCTCTTTATTAACCAGTTTTACCCAAGACCAGGAACTCCTGCTGCAAAAATGGAACAAGTTCCGGCACAAGTGGTAAGATATTTTTCTTGTAAGGTATCGTTTTTTTGCCAATAGCTATAAAAATGCAGCTGTTTTACCAGCTTGCTCATGGTATAACCCTAAAACTACAAAAATATCAGGAGATTTCCAAGATGGAGCCAGGGGTTGGGGTAGGGGAACCTTGAAGAAATAAAATGACCTTAGGTGCCTAAAATATCACCTTTCTGTTCTTTCAGAAAGTGAGATTTGTTCAGATGACATTGAGTAGAGATTTTTATTTTTTTTATTTAACTAATATCTACTATTTACCTGTGTTTATAAGTGCTTGTGCGTTTCAAAATAAGGCAATATGAAAATATGTATGAGCAAATGGGACTTTATATATACCCTGCCCCTTAAGTGACCTTTTTCATAAATAATTTGTTTCTAATTGGAGGTTCCATGGTTTTTCTCCTTTCCCTTGAGATAGATTTGGTTAAAGTGTGTTGCTTTCACAATGAGCCTCAATTTATTTTCATCCTTCTTTTTCTAGGTATATTAGAATACGATGACTAAAAATAAATATGAGTAAGTAGAGATCTAGTGAAAGCATACTGTTTCCCAGAATGTCCCAAGAGTGAATTGTCTTAAAACAAATATTTAGTTTCTAGATTCATTGCCTAAAGATGGAAAAAATGCAAAATAAGCCTTGAGAGGAGGTAGAACATTTTAACTGAAAATTTTCTATTTGTCTTCAATAATAACAACAAAAATTATTCCTTCTCTTTAATTTTTCCCTAATGGTTTCATACATAAAAACTAAAAGAAATAACTCACAGCTTGTTATTGTTTCCTAGTATATAACTTGTGAATGAGTATCAAACACATACCATTTACATGAAAAAAAGGAAAATTTAAAAATCTGTTTTTCCCAACAAGACTGAAGTGAATATTATTTTTTCCCAAAATATTTTCATTTTACAAATTTCTATCTATACAGAAGTAATATCTTACATATAAAACCAAAACCAAACCCATTGCCACTGAGTTGATTCTGACTCATAGCAACCCTACAGGACAGAGTAGAATTACCCCATAGGGTTTCCAAGGCTGTAAATCTTTACAGAAGTATACTGCCATGTTTTTCTCCTACAGAACAGCTAGTAGGTTTGAACCACTGACTTTTGGTTAGTAGCTGAGCACTTAACCTCTGCATTGCCAGGGCTCTTTATTTTATAGATAAACCATTTAATTTTCTTTCTAATTTTATTAACACTGAAAGCAGATATAGCACCACAGGTATTTAACTTTTCACAAGCATAGGAAAAAGTAACATTATTTTTTTTGTTGTTGTTGTTCTGGTTACCTAGGACCAATCTGACAAGAATATACCACAAATGGGATGGCTTGAACAAACATCAGTTTATTGTCTTATGTTTAGAGGCTTTAAGTCAGAGTTCAGAGTGCCAGACTCTAGGGGCTGGGTGAAAGCCCCTCAACCTTGGGCTTCCTTCTGCCTCCTGCTCCTGGCCCACTGAAGCTAGAGGCTTTTCTTCACTCAGACAGCTGCTGGCTGCTTAGGCTGACAAGCCCAAGGTTGACAAGCAAAAAGGCACAGTCCCAATGTTACCAAACCACACGGCAGGCCATTAATTCAAGTCCGTTAAAAGTCCCAAGGTCGGCAGAGCATGGCAGGCTACTGAACAATGACACTGCTACATGCAGGGTTCAAGTGTGCCAGAAGCTAGAAACCATTCCCCAAGGCTTCTACTTATATCCAGGAAGCAGACTACATCCCTAAGGCAGCTAGTCAGCTGCTCACAGTAGATTCCACCATGGAGTTGATTACCAGTCTCATCATGGGGAACAGACCCATTTCAAAAGAAGAAATTGAGCAGGTCATAAAAAAAAAAAAAACACACACACACAAAAAAAGTCATGGCCCAGATGGTTTCATTGGATAATTTTACCAAACATTCAGGAAGAGTTGACACCTATACTATACCTATCATTGTACCAATACTACACTGTTTTAACTACTATGGCTGTGTAGTAGGTTTTGAGATCTGGAAGTATGAGACCTCCTACTTTGTTTTTCTTCTTTAGCAGTGCTTTGCTTATCCAAATTCTCTTTCCTTTCCATATGAAGTTAATAATTGTTTTTTCCATGTCCTTAAAAAATGTTGATGATACCTAGATCAGGATTGCATTGAATGTGTAGATCTAAACTCAATAATCTATGCTTCCACTTCAAAAAGGGAGAAAGAAAAGGAGTAAATCAAACATAAAGCAAGACAAGGAAAGAAAATAATAAAGGAAAGAGAAGACATCAATGAAATAGAAAAAAAAAAAGACTAGAGATAAATCAGTAAAAGGTGGTTCATTAAAAATAAATCTGATATTTTCATTTCTCCTTAGTTTCTCATTACTCCAGTATCATTGTTTCTATCTGCTTCACCTAGTTATCCAGGGATTATGTTGCTTGAGGGAACTAACATGTGGGTTATAGGTGTGATACCATCTTCTTCCCTATAATTTACCTTTGAAACAATTTTTAAGTGCACAATTCATTGACATTAACTGCATTCACAATGTTGTGCACCTATCAGCAGTATTTCCAAAACTTGTTTCATCATCCCAAACAGAAGCTTATTGGTGCCTTCTGAAGAACAACAACAACAACAACAAAAACCAAACCCACTGCCATCAAGTCAATTCCAACTCATAGCAAACCCCACTGGATTTCCAAGGTGGTAAATATGGAAGTAGATTGCCTCATCTTCCTTCCATGGAGCAGCTGGTGGGTTTGAACTGCCAGCCTTCTGGTTAGCATCATCCAATGCCCTATCACTGTGCCACCAGAGCTCCTTTTCTGAAGAACAATCATTAATAAATTTAATATAATCAAACTTTCCCATATTTTCCTTACTACATTAGTGTTCTTTGTATTCTGTTTAAAAAATGTTTTCTTCTCCACACAGCCATGAAGAAGATATTTTCTGATGTACTCTTCTAGAAATGTTTGCAATTTAACTTTTACATTTAGATTTTCCAATCCAACTAGAATTGATTTATTTAAGCTATAAGACATAGGAGTCAAAGTTCGTGTTTTTCCCAGAAGGATATCCATCTGAGTCAAGAGCATTTACTGAAAGTCTTGTCCTTTACCCACTGCTCTGCATGGCCACCTTTATCATAAATCAGGTGTCCATATATGTGTGGATCTTCCTGGACTCTTTTTGTCTGTTTATCTATTTTTCCTCCAGCACACAAGCTTAATTACTGTAGCTTTATAAGTTTTTATGTTGGCATTGAATGTTTTTCAAGTCTGTTTTAAAAAATATTTTATTGTGTTTTATGTGAAAGTTTACATAACAAATTAGGTTCTTATTTAACAATTTCTACACAGCATATTCCATGACATTAGTTACGTTTTATACTGTGTTAACAGTCTCAGTATTTCTATTCTTTTTGTGTTTCCATTAACCTAGGTTCCTTGTCCTTTCTTAGCTTCTTATTTTTGTTTTAGAGTATATATTTCACATTTGGTCTCATATAGTTGATTGTTTAAGGGACCGTAGTGTTCACAGGTGATATTGTTTCTTTTATATTTCAGTCTATTATATAGATGAAATGAGACTACTGGGAGTGGCTTTAATTCCAAGTTTAAAGAGCATCTTAGGGAAGTATTCTTCGAGTTTCCTCTAGTCTCTATTGGTCCAGTAAGTGTGGCATTTTTTAGGAATTTCAGTTTTGTTCTACATTTTTCTCCCTTTCTAACTGGGACCTTGGTGAAGCTGGGTACCATCTAGTTCTTCTGGTCTCAGGTTAGATGAGGCCATGGTTCACATAGGCTGTTAGCGCTGTGGACTAGTTTCTTCTTTGAGTCTTAGTTTCCTTCCAGCAAAGGGGCAAGGAGGCCACATCTTCTGACCTCCTTTAACTCCACAAAAAGAAGACAGAATCACCATCAGTAGCCCAAGGCCTATTCCTGCAAGACCAAACATGCTGCCTCCCTCCAGCCCTTTCACCAACCGTTCCCCTCACAGCACCCACCACCTCTCTGCTGGGTTCGATAATTCTCTGAAGTTGCCACACAGAACTCACAGATTATGGGGTTTATTAGGGAAGCAACAGACTACAATTCAAGTTCAGAAATGCACTCAGTCTCTTGCAGCCGGCTGTCTCACTCAGCAGCCGGCAGTCTCAGTAGCACATCGCTCTCTCAGTAGTGCATGACTCTTGTGTATCTTTCTCAGCAGTACATGTCTCTCACATGTCTCTCTCAGCAGCGTGTGTCTCTCATGTCTGTCAGGAGCACACTTCTCTCAGTAGCACGTCTTTCTCAGCCAGCAGTCAGAGATACTCCTTCTGCCTCTAGGAGGACTCCTTTTGAGCCTGGCAGAGTAGCCAAACTAGCCAATCCCAACATCCAAGTTCTACACACTTGAGAGAGAGAGAACTTCCCAGAAGATTACTTCATGCCACTCTCAACAGAAATACCCCAGATGGATAACTTTAACAATCAAGAACTACTCAGTTGCTCATGACAAATTCCACCAAGGAGTTTACAAAGACTTATGGCTAGAAAAGCCACACTATGTAATTTACTACACCACACCTTCATTCTCTTTTGTTCCATAGGAGTACAGATCAATAGCTATGCCTTAGATGACCACTAGCAAGTTTAAGACCCCACATACTACTCACTAAACTAGGATATAGAACATTCTTGTTAAGAACTATGTTATGCCTATTGACTGAGTTATCCCATGAGACTATGGTCCCAAGCCTTCAAACCCAGTAAACCTATCCCACGAGGTGCTTGGTTGTTTATAGGTAGTATTTGTAACTATGCCCCCTATGTGGTTTATTATATATATGTGGCCCATATAGACATGTGTATACATATACTTACAGATACATCTGTACATGCACACCCATGTACTCACATGTGGCTTCTTATACAGATACATGTATACATGTTTACCTGTGTACCACACACATAGTTTTTGGTTGTTATTGTTTTTGTATGTTACAGCATTTACCAAAATTGTCCCTTATTCTTGTGTACTCCTTAGTTCTTCATTTATTTTAACTTTTGCAGACTTTACTTGTGTTGGATATTGCCATTTCCCTCACCAAGAGTAACTAAGTGTCTACTACCTAGAAAATGATTCTCCCTCACTTACCGTCCCATCCCTTGTAACCATCACAGAACATTGCTTTCTACACGTATATCTATTCTTGATTTTTATAAATGTGAGATCTTAAAATATTTGTCCTTTTGTGATTAACTTATTTCAGTCAGCATGTCTTCCAGATTAATCCATGTTTTGAGATATTTTTGCAGACTCTTCATTATTCTATTTTATAGTTGTCCAGTATCATTCATTCATTCATCTGTTGATGGGCACTCTTCTGGTTACCTAGCGCCACTCTGACAAGAATATACCACGGATGGAATGGTCTTATTCTCTTACAGTTGATTCTCTTACAGTTCCATAGGCTAGAAATCCGACTTCAAAGTGCCAGGATCTAGGGGCTGGATGAAAGTCCCTCAGGCTTAGGCTTCAACTCTGCCTCCAGCTCCTGGCCCACTGAAGCTAGAAGCATCTCTTCACTCAAGCAGCTACTGCTGCTGAGGCTGCCAGGCCCAACACATAAAAAGGCACAGTCCTGATGTTACCAAACAACACAGCAAGCCGTTAATTCCACTGTGAGTCCCAAGGTTGGCAGAGCATGGCAGGCTGCTGAACAACGACACAGCTACATGCAGGGTCCAAGCATGTCATAAGCTGGAGACTATCCCCAAGGCTTCTCCTTATATACAGGAAGCAGACCACATCCCAAAGGCAGCTACTACTCAGCTGCTTATGGTAGATCCCACCATGGAGTTGATTGCCATTCTCATCATCGGGAATAACTACCATCAGCTGCCCAGCCACTCCACCAGACCTAGCCAAGTTGACATACAAATTTAACTACCACAGGCACTTAAGTTGTTTCCATCTTTTTACTATTGTCAGTGGGTGTGCATCTGTCTATTTGTGTTACAGTTCTTACTTCTCTAGAATATATACCAGGGAGCTCTGGTAGTATAGTGCCTAAGGCATTTCAGTGCTAACCAGAAGGCTGGCGGTTCAAAACCACCAGCCACTCTTAGGAAGGAAGATTGGGCAATCTACTCCTGTAGTAATACTGCCTTGGAAACACAAGGAGGGGTCGCTATGAGTCGGATCCAACTTGATGGCAATGAGTTTGGTTTTTTTTAGAATATATACCTAAGAGTGGGATTGCTGGATCACAAGGTATTTCTATATCTATCTTTTTGAGGAAGTGCCTTGCTGTTTTCCATAGTGGCTGTACGATTTTACAATCCCACCAACAATGTATATCTGTTGAGTCTCTTCATACACCCACCAACATTTATTGTTTTCTGTTAGTTTGGTTTTGGTGGGCTTTTTTTTTTTTCTTTTTCTAAGTCATTGCCTGTTCATGTTCTTTGCCCATTCTTTTGATTGGATTATTGGATTGTTTGTCTTTTTGTTGTTGAGTTGTTGAAGTTTTCTATATATTTTACAGGTTTGACCCTTATCTGATATGTCATTACTAAAGATTCTTTCCCAGTCTGTAGGATTTCTTTTTACTCTCTTGGTAAAATCTTTTGATAAACATGTTTAATTTTTAAACTGAAAAACTCACTGGCATCAAGTAGATTATGACTTTTAGCAACTTCCATTGGGTTTCCAAGATGGTAAATCTATGTGGAAGTAGATTGCTCCATCTTCCTTCTGTGGAGCAGCTGGTGGATTTGAACTGCCAACCTTCTGGCAGTTTTAAATGTGCCTTCAAATGTTTTAGATGCTATGCCATTTTAGAAGGTCCCAATTATCTAATCTATCTTCTAGTGTTTGTACATTTTTAGTTTTGATAGACTATGCTGAGAATTATGTCCCTTGGTGTGTTGGTTCTCTGATGCTTCTATAGCAGAAATACCTCAAGTAGATGGTTTTTAACAAACAGAGATTTACTCTCTTACAATTTAGGAGGCTAGAAGACCAAGTTCAAAGTGCCAGGTCTAGGGGCTGAATGAAGGCCCCTCAACTTTGGGCTTCAGCCCTACCTCTTGCTCCTGGCCCACTGGAGCTGGAGGCATCTCTTAACTCAGACAGCTGCTAAATACTGAGGCTGACAAAACCAAGGTTGACGAGTAAAATGGCACAGTTCTGAGATTAACAGACAGTATGGCGGGCTGCTGGTTCAAGTCCAGAAACATTCCCAAGATCGACAAGCAACAGCGTAGGCCACTGAAATGAAGACTCAGCCAGCTGCAGGATCCAACTGTGCCATAAAGCTCAGACCTTTTTCAAAGAGGCTTTCTTATGTACTGGAAGCAGACCACCTCCCTAAGGCAGCTACTCAGCTGCTCACAGTAAATTCCACCACAGACTTGATGACCAGTCTTATCATGGGGTGTAACTATATCAACTATGCCGCCACTCTAAACCAGGTCCAGCCAAGTTGACACATAGCCTTAACTACTGCACTTGGTTTTGACTCTTTGTTATCCTCCAGGAACTTTACAGTTTTAGCTTTAACATTTAGGTCTTTTGAGGTATTTTGTATTAGTTTTGGGGCATGGTGGGAAGTATGGATACTGATTCATTTTTTCTGAAAATGGATATCCATTTGTTAGAGAGTTTTTTCTCCATTAAATGAATGTGGACCCTTGGTTGAAGATCAGCTGCCTGTAGATAAGTGAATTTAAATTTAAGTTCTCCATTATATCCCATTGGTCTTTTTGTTTGTCCCTGAAACAGTACCAGGCTTTTTGATTACTGTGGTTGTATACTGAGTTTTGAGATCGGCAAGTGAGAGGCCTCCTATTTTCTTCTTTTCCTTCAATGTTGATTTAGCTGTCTGGTGCCTCCTTCCTTTCTGTATAAAGTTGGAGATTGGTTTTTCCATTTAATTGAAGAATCTTGTTGGGATTTGAATTGGGATTGCATTATAGCTATAGTATTGACATTTTCATAATGTTAAGTCTTCCAATCCATGAACATAGAATGTTTTTCCATTTGTGAAGTATATCTTTTTTAGTTTCTTGTCATAGTGTATTATGTTTTTCTTGGTTAAGTTTATTCCTAGGTGTTTTATCCTTTTGGGGACTATTAAAAATGGTGTGGATTTCTTAATTTCATTTTTAGAGTCCTCCTTGTTAGTGTAGAAGAATGCAAATGATTTTTGTGTGTTGATCTCTTTCTCTGCCACTTTGCTGAATCTTTCTATTGGTTCCAGTAACTTTCTTCTGGTATTTCTGGGATTTTCTATGATTGGATCATACCATCTGCAAATAAAGATAGCTTTACTTTTTGTTTTCCACTTTGGATACTGTGAAAGTTGGAGCTGTGTGTCAACTTGGCTGGACCCCAGTTCTGTGTGGTTGTTCCCATGATGGGATCAGATGACTGTGTTCTGAGTGGCCAGTCTGCCCAAGGGGAGTTTCCCTAGGGGTGTGGCCTGCTTGCAATGATATCCAAGGACAATCTGGAAAAGCCGCATTCCTTAAGGGATTGGAACCC